>NC_080397.1:11715000-12915000 GCF_030265065.1 Corythoichthys intestinalis | reverse complement strand
TAAGAAACAGTTATTTAAAAAAAAAAAAAAAAAGTGGCACGTCAAAACATTAGTATGAGCATCGAAGGTATACCAACCACCACAGAGCTAAAAGACCAAAAACAACTTCATTAAAGGGCAACTGAAGAGCTTTTCAGATTTCGCTCTTAAGTGTTTTACTCAGTTGAATTGTATTAAATGCGTCATTCGCTCTCTCAAAAAGTCACATTAAAAATTTTTTTTAAAAATAAAAAATTGACCGCGTAGTTTTTGAGTTATGGCCATAGCAACACCATAGCAACGAGGGACGCGCCGTCCTGCCGACCCCTACCTCATGACGTAACTTCCAGGAAGCCTCGCCACCACTCTGAACGCGGAAATATAGCACCACGCTATCCTCGCCATATATTGCATACATTTTCTGGGTTTTACTCGCGGGATTCGTCATGCCATCTCGATGTGTAGCGATGAATTACTCACAGGAAGATTCGAGACTCTAGGAGTGGTCCCAAAAAAACTTCTGCAAAGGTTTGGACCGTTTTTGTTAGCATGCATACAGGTCCCCAATCGGCTCATTGTTTTCATCATTTCAGCCACGACAGCTTTGAAAACCTACAACAATGCAACCTTGGTTTTGCAAAGACGTAAGTAGAACATTAATGGCTTTTTTTGATAAACGAGGGGGACTCCTACTGCCTGTTTGTTGAAGTGCGACTTTTTTTTTTTTTTTTTTTTTGCTGTTGGCCTGTCATAAGTAGATAGGTTGGCTGAGGTTGGCTGACGTCGTCTACTCGTGTGATTTTATTACTATATCAATAGGTGTTATGTAAATTCAAATGTCCCCAGCACCAAATAGGTCCTTGGCTCGTTTTTTATACTTTAACATCAAGGTCTGCCTATTTGAAGAGGGAACAATAGCATCAAATAGATGCTGCTATGACTGGGGCATTATTATTTGATCACCAAGAAATTATTATTAAATTAAAATTAGGATTCATCCAATATTTTCATGCTGCTGTGATTTTTTTTTTCTCCAGGAAGCCAAACATAAAAAATTAAGTGGCGGAAACCCTCAACACGATGAAAAAAGCGTTGCAAGTCAGTTGCCACCCAGTTTCCCAAAATCAAGAGAGAGTGGGTCGAGTCATATGATGACCGAAGTGATGCGGTGTCCAGCGATGACGACTGAAGAGATCCTATGAGGCCTGCCAGATGCTGAATTTCTTCCGTCTGCGACATCAGATGACGATGATTTAGGAGAAATAAATGTAGCAAATTTTGATGACATGAAATCATAAACTAGTCATATATACAGTACACATTTTTTAAAAGAAAAATCAAGTTACCTTCATATTTTAATGATAATGCATTATCTTTGTATAGAGAACACTTCATGCTACAGAAGAGAGTAAATACATATACATAAATCTGGTATCATTTATTATTGTGGCCTATTAAATATTTTTTCAGAATGTAATATAATTACAATATATTATATACCAATAGAATACATTAAACAGTCAACAAAATGTGTCAATGTTGTTAACAATTTATGGTTTTATTTTTTTAATGTAATTCATGCCCCTGTCAGTGCTTCTGCCTCCTCAAGTTTGGCTCTCACGTCTGGGATCTCCTGATGACACAGGCATACTCTTGGAAGGGTAATTACTTGACGGTTTACAGCAACACCTGGAAAATAAAATGGTTTTGTCATTTATTTTGAAATATCAATAACATATCAATATCAATATCTTTATCATATTTAGATCGGTAGGAGCTGTCCCATTACCTAATATCCAGTTTTAGCTATGTGTAGAGCATTCATTTAGCCACATTTGGGCTAGCTTTATCATATTTAGATCGGTAGGAGCTGTCCCATTACCTAATATCCAGTTTTAGCTATGTGTAGAGCATTCATTTAGCCACATTTGGGCTAGCTTTATCATATTTAGATCGGTAGGAGCTGTCCCATTACCTAATATCCAGTTTTAGCTATGTGTAGCACATTCATTTAGCCACATTTGGGCTAGCTTTGTCATATTTAGATCGGTAGGAGCTGTCCCATTACCTAATATCCAGTTTTAGCTATGTGTAGAGCATGGAAAAAATATACAACCATGTAATCGCATTCTGATAAAAAAAAATCACGATGCTGGACTTACCACTCACTCTCCCGTTCGTGAAGTGTCGAGCTTTCAATTGGCGTCATGACGCCATCTGCTGTGTCAAGTAAATCGCCGTTATCTGACGCCTCAGGTTCAAACATGTAGGGATTAATTGTAGTTCATCTTTCCTGGGAGCCTTTGCCATCGGTAGCGTCACGAAAGAGCGATCCTGAATGGTTACCTTTGGTGGAAATATCACTGACATCGTTGTTGCTGCTTTACTAGCTGTGGGTAGTCTTCTGTTGCCTACGTCACACTTCCGGGTTTGCGAAGGGACCATTAACGGAATGCAAAAAAACTAAAAAAACGCAAATTATCCTTACAATTACGTGTTGATAATGTCAAGGTTGTTTTGATGAACTTGTCCCAAGTTTATATTCATAAAATTACACCAAAATCCGGAAAGGTCATCAGTTGCCCTTTAAGTTAGAACTGTGCAACATAACTTAAGTGCAAGTAACTCCATGCCTCCATTTTTGCAGTAAAATGGGCCAAAATGAGCCCAAATTTCAAACTTATAAAAGGTGCCTCGTGGCATCACGCATCTTCATCTCGGCCATGTTGAAACTTTTGCTCTGTGGCGCCAAACCCCGCGAGACTGTAGTGTAAAGAAGCCGCCCAGGATAACGACTCCCATTCCTGTTCTGACTTCAGCATATTGCAAGATAAGGCTGCTGAACACTGACAACTAGTGGACGTATTGCATTGTTTATTTCAACCAAAAGCACACGTGTAAGGATCGATACAAACAGATTTTGAATCAATACAAGAATTGCGTGACGTAATATCACGATATAACACAGAATCGATTTTTTAACACCCTTAATGTTCATTTAGTGATTACTAAGCAGCCGGGCGAATCGAGGTATAAAATTTCAGACGCACCTTCTGATGATGACCCAGTTGTTGTTTATCGCGATCCAGGTGTTTCCAAGCTTGTTCACAATCCAAATAATGGTGAGGGATTTCTTATTGCGAGCGACTTGAGCGACTTTTGTAAGTGGTCAATGGTCATGAGTCGTGGTCGTATGCCTTGTAAGTGTATGAAAAATGTTCAGATGGCTTAGGTGGTCAAAAAAATGTGTGGCGACCCCGTTTGTGTCCAAAACAATACTAGCTTCTCACTTCCATTTAAACATATCTGATGTCAGTTGATTAGTATTACCATCAACTAAACAAAGGGGGCGCCATCTTTCCAAAATACAAAAAGCCAATACAATGGGTGACCAGTACTGAAATATGAACTTAAGCTATTAACACAACTTTGCTAACGTATAATATTGCTCCAACAGACACAGTTAAGTCACGGTTTAGGACGATTTTTGATATGAGGGACACGATTTTTGATTCGATTCAATACATTTAATGCTCGGAAACAAAAAAATACAAGTGATATTAATTTTTTAAACGTTTTATTTTGCTAATAAGCAAAAATAACAATACCATCATATTAACATGCATTTTAGTGCATATTTGTGTGCTTACTTCTTACTGATCTGAAGAAATTTTGTATAAAAGTGCTGAGAACAATCTTTACTGTTTGTAAAGTGTGGCGGGGCACATTGTTGATTGCTACAGCTCTCTTAGCAGCTATGTTTACCACATGAGCAAAACATCCTATTTGTGGTCCGAGTCCATCTGTGTTACGTACTGAATTAACAACATTTGCAGCATTATCGAGAGTCACTGGTATGGGTTGATTTGGCCTGCTTAACTTCCATTCAGTCAAGGCGATTTTTAATTCATCGTAGTATATGGACTACAAGTCCCATTATCACTCTGGGCTCACGCAGCCAATGGCATGGGACTTGGTGGGATCTAATGTAGCACATCTAGGTTGCTATTTTGATGATATCTAGTGTGTGCACGCGAGTGTTGTCAGGGCATCAAAAAAGTTAACAAACACCACAGAAGTCACATCTGCTCATTACTGCACAACACCAGCATTTGACATTCGACTTTCATAAACAGGACGAGTAAGAAGTACAGCGCTCTTTTTTTATTGTATTTTTTTTTTTTTTTTTTTTAGTAGAGTGCTCTTAATTTGCCACTCATTGTTCATCTTCTAACCGTGAGTTAGTTTGTCTGGTGTAAAACCAAGGCTATTTGTAGCAGCCAAGTCGGCAACCATATAGTAGCGGGCATTGCTGTACATTTCCGTCAAGATAGTCTTTGTTAAATATGTACGAGTGGGTATAGTGTATCAACAAACCCAAAATGCTGCCACACAACGGATCACTTCAGACAGTTTGCGCGAGGAGTGGAGGGGAGCTGCTAGCTGGGGAGGAGCCATAGCTTTTTTTTTTTTTTTTTTTTTTTAAACAAGGCAAAGATGCGCCGGACATTATAGCAAGAAAAAAAAAAAAAGTTCGGAAAATACATTTTGGGAGCTTTTTCAATTGGATCGAATGTTTTTGCGTATTGAATTGAAGAGGGCGTATCGAATGGTTCAATATAAAACCGAGTACTGTTGCATCCTTACTTCCTATGGATTTTGGATTGATTCCGGGTCACGTCAAGGTAAATCTGGGTGACTTTCTTTTGGTTTTAGGGGTATTCCTATTGATTTGGCACAGGCTTGGGTCACTTCCGTTTGGCTTTGGGTCAATTTTGGTTACAAAAAAAAAAAAAATGATGCTGCCATTACACATTTTTTGTGGGTTTAGTTTTTGGTCAAGCTGGGAATTTTTGGACAAATAAAAATACAACCCTGTGTTGCATTAATTTTTGGAAAAATTTGGAGTTACAATGGAATTAAGAAAAGCGCAATAACAGCACCTGTCGACCCACCAGGGTATTTTTTCTCTTTACCTTCTGTTTTTCAAAGGACGTTGGTTCCAACCTCAGCATCTATAACAGAGCGCTTATTCTGCTCCTTCTTAACTGCTGCAAGGGCTTGGGTGTGAACTAAAGTGTTACATTTAAGGGTGGTTCCAAGTGTTTGGGTGCTGTGGTAAGCCGGAATGTTTGCAGTCGTTACACCAGAGGTTGGTAGGAGGAAGAGAGGCTTACATCGTTTTTTCGGTGTTCCAAGAATGCAATGGGTGTGTGCACATTGTGATATAAAGCCTCCTTTCTACTCAGCCTGTTTCTGGCATAAAACTGAGGAAGAAACGGAACATAGTGAACTCATGCCACCTACTGATTAGCAAGATACAAGAGCGCACACTGTGATATAAAAATCAGACAAAAACACCTTTCACCCCTGCATGCAACTGAAGGTGATTCACATCCAACTCATTTTGACTATGAGTGGCTTGCAGCGATTGATCGTTGCCATCCCTCCCAGGCAAAATGGATTGGACGTCTAGCATCGTGAAAAGCACTGAAACGTGATCATTCATTGCCAGCCCTCCTCAGTAGAGGGAGGCGTGTTCGATGAAGTACTCCATTGTAGAGGAATGTGCATTGGCTCAGACATGACTGTTGGCTTTACAGAAAACATCCATGGTAGCTAAACAGAGTTTAGCTGAGCTAACATACTGTGCAAACACAAACTTACTGTACTTACGATAATTTTATTTGAACAGCCTCATAAAGATATTGGAAAACAACTTGACATCTGGTTTACTAGCCACAAGGTATCATTTCACTTAAAAAAAAAATCTTCTAAACTCATTCTACTGAATAATAACCTTAACCCAAGCCTGATTTGTGGCCAATATCAAATTCCCAAGGCATGCTTGCAAACAGCTTACTAATTAGACAAAACTGCAAATCCTCAAAGCAGCCCAGAATTAATTCCACAACAGGTGAGCCAGCAAAACACATGCTTTGTTTTTTGGATTCAATACAAAAAGGATTAACCTTTGCTGCCACTGGAAATTCATCAACAAGGAAGAGATTCATCAGTCTTGCTCGAGTGCATACTGGTTTACTGTCTGACTGCTAGCGAAGATTTAATACTGTCAACTTGACCTCTGGCCTCTGAGGACCTAACATTTGCAGAGCACGAGGTGTGGAAATCAGCAAGCACAGAAGCTAAGACTCAAATGGTAATGTAACTCCGAGAAATGTTATTAATCAAAGGTGAAAAAAAAGGTAACAGAAGAATTTTGTTGCTGCTTGTGACATGCTGTTTAAGATCAGTATAGAATCTTACAATTATCCACGGCATGACCATAGCTACATTTGGCATACTGGGAGCGTGTGAGAGGTCAAACATGACATCAGTAAGAAACTCCCACCTAACCCTGCTCATCATAGGGCAGGTCAGAGGATCAGTCACCATGGCTGTAACATGTTCCAGTCCTTGGGTCAGTTGCACTTGGGGCTGGACTGCAAGAGAAATGTGGTCTCTCATACCACCATAAAATTTGCCAGATGCGCACAAGCTGGTGCATTTGAAACGTGAAAACAGCTGACTCCAATGAAAGGTGCTCCTACTTTTCCTTTAAAAATGTGGTGCACTCACGTAGCATGGCGATATTGCTATGCAGAAAATTATGCACTAGATGTGTGACAATTAGGCTTGGGCATCGTTTGAAATTAAACGATTCCGGTTCCATGTTTCGATTCCGGTTCTGAACGATTCTCGATTCAGATTCTTTTAAGAGGCAGGGTCAAAAAAAAAAAAGGAAGGGTCAAAAAATCTATAGTTTAAAAATGTATTAGTTTATATTAATGTCTTAATTTCTTGATTTTTTAAAAAATTATATGAATTTGGAATTTATTATTATTATTTATATGAATTTAAAATTTATTATTGTTAATACAATTTGAATACAATTGAAATTTATGAATTATATGAACTTCTCACAGGGTTATTTTGAAGTAGTATAGAAATATCAGTCTTTGAACTCGAATGTAATTAAGTTTCTTTCCACAGGCGTGCACTTTCACAAAGATGTTTATTTTTCAAAAGCTGACGGAGAAAAGATTTATTTATATTCTTTTGCCATACATGGACCTTCGCTGGGAACTACAATGAAGCATTAGTATAAATTCTTAGATTGATTATAATTTGATGTAGAAGAGGCAAAATAATAAGGTTTCCTTATTTGTAAAACCGATTCTGTTATGTTTACAGACACATGCAATGTTTATGTTGTGACAATACCAGTTAGGCCAGTGAGTGGCGCTGTAGGAGTGTGTACATATAATGCATAGAAGAAGAGATGAGAGCATCTGGCTAGGATGCTTTGTGATGTGATGTTTTCACTGCTATGAAAAGTAAAGTAAAAGTAATCGAATGCTTCATATGGCTGCTTCTTTCTAAATAAGCAACACAAGAGATTCCAAAACAAAATCCTTTTAATACGCGAGGCGTCTACTGTTTTAGGATGGCGGCTGTTTACTAATGCCAGCGAGTCTGTCATTTCGCATCTAGTTCTCTTTATATGTTCTAACGCCGCTGAGTCTGTCATTTCGCATCTAGGTTTATATACATGTCAATATCGACCATAGCCCGACGTAATAATACGATTTATTCTCATACTATTCCATCCATCCATCATCTACTGCTTAATCCGGGATCAGGTCTCTGGGACAGCAGAAGACAGACGTAATGTATTGTTTTACTTACCTGGTTCTGACGGCGCAGCTTGTCAACTACGTAGCACTCAGCTAGCCATGCACTTGGCACTTGTATTCCATGAAGCCGGTCATGTATAATTGGTCGTGCAGCCACCTTTGCATGATATACTGTAGTTGCATTGCAAATGTTGCACTGAGCTGACTGGTCTTCTTTCTTTTTTTTTTTTTTTTTTTTTTTTTGTGTAAAGTTAAGTAAAACTTTTAAGCGCCACCGCACCGTGTCCATGGTTGTAACCACGCTGCAATGCACAAACACGCACTTCCTGTGGCTTCTTCTTCGTGGTTGTCGGCAGCATTTTTTTTCCCGCTCGGCGGTCAGGGCATCGAAACATGGAATCGAAATTTAAAAATTCGAACGGCTCCGGGAGAACCGGAGTGTTAGAACCGCGTCCCATCGATGCTCGATGCCCAATCATAGTGACAATACATCGAAAAGGTTACGTATCGCAATACTTTGTATCCTAAAAGATTAGTTATACGCTCTTGCCAAGAATTGATATTTATAATTTTAAAAAGGTACCACTGCATAGTGATTTATTCATTGAGAAAGTGGGTATGAATCTGCCTAATAAAACAGCAAAAAGAAGTTCACACTTCTTGCTAAAGTGAATGAAATGTAAACATAAGTAATGTAGAAAGTTTAGAACTCAAACAATCATTAGTGTTTTTGTAATGGAAGACATTTCAACACAATTTTTGCACTGGATCTTATTAGATTTAGCAGCGGTATCAGCCAGGCCTGTAACTTTACAGCTGTCGTTTTGTTAACCCCAATTGACCTGTTGCGTAGCTACAAAGCATTTACTTGAAATCAATGTTTTAATGCCATTAGATATGGTTGATATTATTTCTGGCACCACTACTGCACAATCCAATGCCTCAGGTAATGTTATCAAGACAAGTCTCTCGGTTTGCACAGTGTTTTTGTTAACTCTGGCTCCTAGTCCATGTTCCTCTCAACGTGGGGTCACTGCAATCCAACAAGCACAGAGATATGAGTTTACTTCCGCAAACGACCGATGACTTGGAGAATCAGTGCAAATCCTGTTTTTATTACAGGGGCAGACATTCATGACCTTAGAAATGCAATGTCCTTATTTCACACTACCACTGCCCTGCTACAAATCCAAGGTCAGTCGATTGTCTAAAATTAGACAAGAGTCCATCTAAGGCCATCTGGATTTAATGAGGAGGTGCAGCAAGATTTAGTCAAGGTGAGGTAAAGTGAGAATAGCCTAGCAGGGTCAGAAACCATGTGGAAGTCAGATAAAAAGAAAAAAGTATCCCTGTGTATCCGTCTGCGGTGACAGGAAATGCTGTGTTTAATTCTATTCATGGCAAACAGCTCAATGCTATCATGATGTCACTCCCGGTGGGAAACAGTAATTACACAAGACCATTTCCTGCTTCCCATCAGCATTGAAGGGGGAATCCTGCGTTCTGTGGACAACAGGCTCCCTCGCACTTGTGACTCAGGAAGAAGCAATCAACTGAGAAACTTGTGAGCAAAGAAAAGAACGCACAGAAGCCAAGAATGCAGTCGTTCCTCGTACGGACCTGTTAAAACGTGAAGAGTTGAAAAGTGACTCGCTACGGGGCATGAAAATAACAATGCCTGCTTGCGTGACTCCTGACAAAGAAATTACTGTATATGGCTGAAGAATGCAGGAACCTCCGAACAAAAAGCAGACAGTACTTGTCTGTTTAACCCTTGAATTGTGCTATAAATCTGCCTATATTTTTGGTATTGGATGAAATTTGGTCTGTAATTTAACTCAGCCTGAAAATACTAAATTTTTGCAGTTTATTGTTTTCTGGTCAAGACTGAAATGTTTTCAAGTTTGGGCATGTAAAAAGTACCGTTGATTTTAGCATACCGAAACTTGAAAACGGTCAATTTTGACCCGAAAGGCCATTTCACACTAGCGGCAGCGTAATGTGAAGGGAAGAATGGGTAGAGTGGAAAGTCTTGAGTGCATTTTTGCTGAGGGATTGGGCCCAAAATAGAAACTTGATATATTTTCACAGCGCTGCCATGCTGACATCAACAATGCATCCAATACCAGAGGGGCAGGAGTACTGATATCTGTCTATCAGGCTGTTTCGGCGGCCGGATACATGCAAATCACGGCTGATGAAACCTGGATAAATGTGATTTTTTAAAGTTTCGCGAGCTCTGGGACACTCGATAAATGAGTCTCAAACCTCTCCTTGCTAAGCTAAATGGTACCTCAATGTGTGTTTGTGTAGAAATGTAGTTCACAACTAAAAAATAATACAAAAATATATATATTCTCACTGAAACTAGTAAAACTTTACACGGCTATTATAATGCCTCCTACTCCTTAAAATAGGAAAAAATCACTGTTTTCTTGTGCAACAATAAAAAATAGTATAGCAAGTATTGGTGCTTGGGACTATAGTAAATATGCTTGCTGGAGTCCACCTGCTTTTCAGCGTCTACTGTACGTCTTCCGCTTGCCAATGGCCGCTTTTCACACTGGTGGGCTGTCGCTAATGTAGTGTGAAACAGCCTTAACACAATACAAGGGTTAAACGGGATAACAAGTAAAGCCAGATACATTCGATACCTGACATTTGTAAATAGTCGCTGTTTGAGGAAAACTGTGCATCTTTATTTTGTGGAGCCAAAAAAACATCTCATGTTAGAGCTAAAGAACCTTAAAATGTATACGCACTTTACACCACAACTTCACCTATTGCTGCTTTGGAGATTAGGTAAGCCTCTAAAAATGATGGCCAATCACTGTTATTTTTGTTTTAATGAACAAAGTATTGACAACTCTTGATCATGATTAAATAGTTTGAGTATATGAATGGAAATATATGCCTTTTCAGATGTACAGAAACAAGATCCTTCATTACACACTACAATAACAACAAAATGCAGTGACTTTGATGACATTGTGTCCTTTGTGGAAACCTGTCATTTTAGTAGTTATATGGTGTTTTTTAAAAAACACACCATACTCTTTTGTGAGTCATAAAGTTGCTCATGTGGCGTGTGGACAGGGTGGATGTGGATTACAGGTATATACGACCAGAGGGAGAATCCCAAACGGCTTTCCACTGTAATAACGGCAACTTGTGATGATCCAGCAGGAGATTTTATGGGAGCAAATAAACCTCCAGAAATTACAGTTGGAGAGCAAACTGTAACGCTCAGCCTTACACAAAGAATCCCTGTCTCATAAACCTACCAAGTCGGTGGGGGGGCTCAGATGAAGGAGAGCAAACAAGTGAGGAAGATGGCAAACTCGACCATGTGGAAATGTATTTCTGCGAAATACTGATCCTTCTGTATGGCGACATTCAGACTGGACGGAATTGTTTTCTTGTTGTAATACATTCCTCTCCTAATAAACGCATTAAAATAGCAACGTTTAAAATGTCTGGCATCGCTTCACATCATAATTGGCCAGAGTCAGCATTTGGACTGCGTGACACTTTCATGTAAGAGTGAAACAAATACGGGCTCTGTGTCAAGAACTAATATGTTTATTAGAGACTGATGAACCTAGGCCAAACAGACCTCATGATCTCCGAATTGCTCCAAGGCATAACAAGCCTATTAGACGATTAGTGGAACTGTTTTTTTTGTTGTTTTTTTTTTTTTTTATGATTAATGATCCGTTTCAGAATGTTTGACTAATCCGAAACATGCAATTGCCAAAGAAAAATGAGTAAATCTAACTGACCTGTTCGAAAAGCCGAAAAAATATGAACTTCTTCTCTGCTGTTGACGGCAATGGAGGTCCAGTCCATTTTGAAGTGCGAGGGGCTGGGAGCAAATAATCGTGTGTACAAATGATTGTGCACTGTTTTAAAGAATATGACTGCAAAATTTGTTATTACTTTGACATATAAGGACTCAAACTGGGAATACCCGTTATACACAATTTATTAAATGCTTCATAATAGCTGAATCGATGTAAAGAATAAAAAATAAATAAATAAACAAGTGGCTATACAAAAACAAACAAAATGTTGACAAAGAATGCAAAGAAAATCCAAACGTACAAATGCTGTTTTATTGTATACAAGAAAACTGTCTACCGTTTCTTTTTATTTTTTTGGACTGTAAGTCGCAGCATTTCTCATGATTAGGCCTGGGGTGCGACTTATACTCTACTTATGGTGAACTTATTAACACATTACTGTATAATTTCACATGTTATTTTCACACTATACCGCAAGAGGGTGCTCAAGGCCTGTGTTTGAACATTGGTGGTAACTCATAAAAACAACTGAGAGGGGCTGAACAAAATGGCACCGAAAAAAAAGACATGTCTGTTCTTGTTGTTTGATTTAATCAAATAAATCTCCCCCCCAAAATGAGACTTATACTCCGTTATGATTTATATACTGTATGTTTCTTTCCTCTTCATTGCGCATTTTTTGTCTGGTGCGACTGATACCCAGGTGTGACTTATAGTCCAAAAAAATACAGTGTATGCCGTGTTTTCCAAGTCATACTCCAAAATCTTTAAGATTGAAAAACAGTTGCACATCTGCACCACAGACATTTTTAACAATCATCAATCCATAAAATAGTCCAACTAATGCCAACTTCCAGCTAACTGATAAGAAAAAGACTTTTCAGTCTTTCAAAAGTAAAGACAGAGAATGTTTGTGTACGAATGCCACTGGCAGCATGGCATGACTCCTTCCTCTATCTGAACACAATGTGTAACACACAGTTAAAACACGTGTGGACAGACACTCCCAGAGGGACTCGCGAGGCCCAAAATGCACAGCTGTGCACTGCACGTGAACCCCAAGAGGATGGATGGCATGCAAAATGTTGCTCTCACTCCAACTTGCACGCCAGCGTCAGCATGACTACACAAACCCCTGTGCGGACTCAACAACACCGAGGCACAGCTGCGGGATCAACAGGCCACCAAAGGGGACGCACTGTACTCTGAAAATAGATTTCGGCTGTCATTGAGTCTGCTTACAAGCAAGCTGGGAGGTCGATAAAAACATTCATTGCCACTGTGGCTCTTGAATAGTTTAAATAAGAAGGTAGAAAGGGCGGCTGAAAACAACTTGCACTTAAAAATTAAGTGGAGTTCAACAGACTACCGTAATTTCCGGACTACAAGCCGCTAATTTTTTCCCTCATTTTGGGTCCTGCGGCGTGTGCAATGATGCGCCCAATTTGTGTATTTTTCTGACGGCCGCCAGGGGCGCTCGAGCATGGAATGTGGGAGTGAGACACGTGGAATATATGTGTGGAGGAAGACGCTAGTTTGCACTATTACCGGTAGTTTAACTTTGTGCATTGTGCATCCGCCTTTGTGCAAGAGTAGAATTGGCATACCTGCATCATTGAAAATGCTCGAAGAAATTAAATTGGCCATCCGAGTTGTATGGGAAGCTTTGATGACGAGTGGCGAGAGATCGTTTGCCAAGACTTACAGCATGCAAAGAGCAGCTTTTGCACAAGTTTGCCGGGGGAGCCTGGCAGCGTGAAGCGCTGTGAAAGAGTCCGCCATCACCAACGGGTTTCGAAGGGGCCATTCTGCTGCAAGACGAGGACAGCACGGGCTAGGAGTGAATTTGCCTCATTATGGGAGACACTGAAGGCGAAAGCGAAGGAGAGACTGAGTTATGGAGATACCATACTGAGTAGGTGCGTGGCGAAGTGCATCTGAGCGTCTTCATATCCGACACTGAGGGTGAAGACTTCCATGGTTTGAATGCACAGGAGGAAGATGAAGATTGCTAACAAAGACTTTTATGTTTTTATTAACCAGCACAATGAGTGCTGCACCGCCATGCTGATGCTATGTAACTTCCGTGCCGCTGCTATATAACTGCCGTGTTTGCCGGCGCTGTTTGGAACGAAAAGTTAAGGTGTGTTATTAAACTTTTGAAAACTGTATATTTCTTTGTTAATGTTTCTTGTTACTAAGTGGGCACACGCGGCTTATAGGCAGGAGAGGCTTATGCATGTACAAAATGGTTTTTCCTTTAAAAATGTACTGGGTGAGGCTTGTAATCAGGGGTGCCCAATAGTCCAGAAATTACGGTACATAGTTTGTATTCGCTGGTATAGAGATGTACAGGCT
Organism: Corythoichthys intestinalis; assembly: GCF_030265065.1. NCBI lineage: Eukaryota > Metazoa > Chordata > Actinopteri > Syngnathiformes > Syngnathidae > Corythoichthys > Corythoichthys intestinalis. The sequence goes on along the minus strand of NC_080397.1, from coordinate 12,901,223 downwards.
GTCATGTAGAACAACAATTCTACCACTCTCGAAACAATAACGTCAATAACTATTGATTATTATTCTCTTTCTTAAAAGCAGAAATAATGCGAGGTGCATTGAAAAAGAGAAGGGTGGTTGAAAAAGCGAAAAACTGACTGGACACATGGTGTTAACATTGTTTATAATGCAGTGGACAAATGGAAAATGAATATTGTATCATGTGAAAAAAGGACAATAAAAAAAAGTGATTGTAGAACATATGTTTACACGCAATCAGATTATAGTAGATGATATTTGGGTTGTCAAAAGTATCGAAAAGCATCAATACTGAAATTTTGTATTCGGATACAATATTATGACTGCAAAGGACAATCAATACTCAGTTTTTTGTTTTTGCACAACTTTGTGGTCATGTGGTAAATTTGATTTTGCACTACTCTTGATACTAATAGAGGATATTTTTGCATTTTCCTTGTGAACTCAATGGCCGCCATTGATGGCGATAGACGTCCAACCCCATTTGAAGTGGGAGGCCTGGCAGCTCAAATGTTTTGGATGTCTACTAGTGATACCCTCAATTTAAAGATTTTTTTAGTGTGTAAGAGCCTCATGATTGGACATCTGTCTACAGTATTATATACATTCAAAGATGGTATCAAGTATTATGTTGAGTACCAATTTCAAGTTGAAAAATGTAGCATTGTTACCACAGATATTAATATGCTTTTAAAAATGTTTTCATCTTATGCTAGTTTTGAATTTAGCATATTGCTAAATAATACAAACAGCTTTCAGTTTGACTCCAGTTCTACACCCCTGCAGAGAGATGTTAAAAACTCAAATCTGACAGTTAATGCTATAGCAGACACTCGAAGGCAAAATTACAATAAATCACATAATGAATATAAATACAATTTGTGTAAAAGCTTTACCTGCAAACTGAGAGCAATCTGTCGGATGTACATCATATTGAGATCCTCCAATATCCATAGTTTTTCCTCCATGTTTGTCAAGTTATCAGCCGGCATCCTTTAGAAGTTTGTTCTCTGAGACGTCACATCACTGTAACAGGTACAGGACTCAAAACAAATCCCCAAATGACAGCCTTCTCCCCTGTCTTGCAAGTTCTTCTCCTACTTTTCCAATGAATGATCCACTCAAGGCACCCACGGTCACCACCCATCCGGGGAAGAATAGAGCCTTTTAAACGGCATCCCTCTCCTCTTTTGTGCGCCACTGTCACGATTGTGAATGCGACAGAGTGTCCTGTGCGAAGACAAGAGAGCTCTTGACAAAAAGGCCATCGCCTCTGCTGGAGTGACCGGCACAACTGGCCCAGTGTGCGCCCTCCTTCTCTCCTAGTAAAACCCCCTAACTCCCTCCCTCCCTCCCTCCCTCCCTCAGTGCTGAATTAACCCCTACGACTCGCCTCCGGAGATGAACTTAAGAGACGAAAGATTACAGAAGCAGCTTCCACGCCCCTTTAAATAAACAAATAATGAATTCCACGTTTCACACAAGCAAGGCAAGGAATGCTTTGTTCTTGTTGACAGTAAAATACACAATAAAACATATAGATATTGCTACTGACAGTGATAGACGCAAAATCCATTTTAACTTGTGTGGGCTGGCAGCGATCATTGGATTGGACGTCTATCGCTGTCAATGGGCTAAACAACGGATGTTGAGGCCAACGAATGCAAGTGTATTCAATGTGTCTTTAAAAATTCAGACCATCGGCATTCAAGTTCAAGAGAAATACATCAGTGGGTCACGAGGCCACTCGCATTAAGCCAAAATCACATGCATATTTTACATCACATAAACCCGGTGTCAAAGAGCGCTTCAATCATTAATCGCAGGCCTTTAAATATTCATTTCAAGTCATACTGAGAGATTCTGCCGGTATCCAACATGCGTGGCAATCTGCATTCCAAAGACTAAGCACTCAGGGTGCGTTCAGTCTCGACCTACTAGCCTGACTGTTCCATTGTCCAACAACTTGAGTTTCCGAGTGTAGCAGCGTGCGCTCCTAGTGCTATGTCGAATGCACTTTTTCTTCATTTGTTTGTTAATTTGCAAGATATTTCCAGGTAAATGCAGACTTATTATCTAGAGAAGACCCTTAGTGTGACTACTAGTGTTGTTTTCATCAACAATGACGATAACGTGAATATTTCGTTGATGGGAAATTTTATAATCACGATGACGTGACAATGACGAGCTAAAAACGTGGCTTGGGAGTCTCGAACATAACGAGACGAATGCCAGCTTTTGTCTGACGAGACGACAACGAGATGAAAATGCGACGTTTCTGTTATGTTCACAATGGGTGACATTTTCAGATTGTACGTGGAGTACGTCAACTTGCATCATAGCAGTGTTTGGGTCATGTCACCCATGTGGGATGAGCTGCGCCTCTCCCTCACTCTCCACACCGGAGTTTAGGATGTGCTCACGGAAGGCTGTGCTCCATCTTGCTTATTTGGCTGCCAGGGTCCTGATGAGGGTGCGTAAACATGAGCACATCACCCCCATCCTCCGCACCTAACACTGGCTCCCTGTTCACCTCCGTATTGAATTCAAAATCCTCCTTCACACCCATCACTGTCTACACGGTGTAGCCCCCACCTACCTCACCGAACTCCTCACATCACATACTTCAGCCAGAACCCGGTCAGGCCAACAGCACAGTCTACTCCCGCCCAGGACTCGGCTCAAGACTATGGGCGACAGGGCCTTTACAGCTGCTACTCCCCGTCTGTGGAACGCCCTCCCAGACCACCTCAGAGCCCCGCAAACGGTGGATGCATTTAAAAAAGGACTAAAAACTCACCTTTTTAAAAAAGCTTATCCTAGCTAATTTTATTTGACTGTTTTACTTTTATCTGATTGGTATCTGATTTTATCTGCGCTTGTGTCCGTTTTGCTTTTACTCTTTTATTCTTAGTCTTCTTCATTTTATTTATTATTATTTTCTTTTTTGCCAATGTGCACTTTGAGATTTGTTTTTCAAATGTAAAGTGCGTTATAAATAAAATGCATTATTATTATAATTACAAATTGTAAGACTGGTTTACTTATCTTGGCAAAAGCGAATATGCAATGTTGATTTAGCGTTTAAAGGTCTGTGCTGAGTGATCACCACACACTAAATGTAACTCAGCGCGTTAGCATAGCCAGGGTCTCAACAAGCCAAATTTAAGACTTTTGAAGACTTTTTAAAGACCATAACGAATAAAATTTAAGACCCATTTGATATAGATACCGGCAAAAAATGTATAAAAGATTTGAAGGAAAATTGAAGGCCAGGAATTTCTTGCTAAGTATATGATTGTATTCCAAGCTAGTTCACACTGTGATACAAATGAGCACGAAATACTACTAGTAGTAGTAGTAGTAAAGTAACATCAACAGATTTTTAAGACCTTTCAAAATTGGTATTTTAGACTTTTTATGACATTTTAGGAGATTTTTTTATTTCAAGGCCTTAAATCCAAATTATTGGATTTCACTTTTTAAAGACGTTTTAAAGGGAACCACGGATAGAAGGACATGTAGTAATTTGATATTAAAACCCCTCTCAATGTTTTCGTTTCAGAAAAATTTGTAAAATTATTTAAACTAGTAGGTCGCCATTGTTGTTGACGTTACAGGGGGGTGACGTCACACGGCCACGCTGCCGGAATTCCACGTGTCACTCTTTAAAAAAACAACAACAACTTATCATTTTTAATTATGTAAGGTAGTGATTTAAATACGCCACAAGGTGTCAATGACTAGTTTTAAATTAATTAGGGATCAAGCCAATGAGTGAGTTTTGTCCCTTGACTGACCCCGTAGTTTTCCTGTAGTCCACAGTGGGGTGTAAGGCAGAGAGAAAGGAGAGTGGACAAAGCCGTTCAGATTCGTAGCTTGGACCACGCCGTTTATTGGCATAAGCTTCGGCAACTCCTCCACAACAAACATAAGTATCATACAGTGAAAATACAAAAATAATAGTCATAGCTCTCAAAAAATAATGTTCACAAAGAGAAAAGTGCTTCAAACTGCATTAATGAGGCCCTATTTTCACAAAGTTAAACAACGATGCAAGGAGAACTGGCATTCACAAATTCCCAATCAAAACAGGTATACAAAATACACATAAAACTTACTCAGACTCTGGTCAAACAATTTAAACATTTTAGGAACTCGTTAAGCTCAACAAATACACTGGATGGCAATATTTAGTCACAATTTACAAACTATGATGGGAGCCATTATCAGGAGTTTTGTTTGTTGTGAAGACAACACTCAAATTAACGAAAATCACAATGGACCCGCACTGAACAGGAAAGCACGGCGTCAGTCGAGGGACAAAACGCACTCATTGGCTTGATCTCTTATTAATTTAAAACTCGCCACTGACGCATTGCAGTGTATTTAAATCACTACCTTATATAGTTAAAAAGTGACACTGTGAAGTACAGCAGCGTGGCCATGTGACATCGCCGCCCTGCGACGTCACCAACAATGGCGAGCTACTAGTTTATTTTTTCATTTAAAATTTTACAAATTTTATTAAAATGAAAAAAAAGAATGGTTTTTGTATCAAATAATTATAACTCGTAGTAACATTTATCTGTTAAAGTGATCCTCTAACTTAAATACATGTAGGCTCTAATAAACCACATTTGTTCTCTTGTACTAAAATATGTTGTTAGAAACACATAAAATGTTAAATAAATGGCAATATTTTATAATATTTACTATATATTTTGACAGTTAGTTGGCGCCGTGGTTTGCGGGCTCGCAGTGATGACGTCATTGGGATCTTCCCAAATGTGTAGCGTGCTCAACAATTGCTTATTGCTGCCTAAACTCGCGAAGTAAAATGCCACGATGTGCTGCTTTTGGATGCAAATTCCAGTCAAATGGAAACAAGGGGAGTGAAGTGAGTGGTCAAGGTGGAATTATTATTTTTAGTGAATAAATGTGCATAAGTGGAAGCTTCTCCCCCTTTTTGGTCCCTGTATGCACGTATCCTACCCACCACGCGTTACAACTGGCGCCCGAACATTTTTCCTGGATCCTCAGTCAAGGGATTCGTCTATTTTCTGGATCCGACGGTCCCACCTAGTCTGCAATATTGGTTTCCAATCTGTCTATTTTTTTTATTCGTCTGTCCCACAGCGGCTTTTCGGATCAGTCTATTTTGTGGAATCGACGGCCTGATCGTGGCTGCAACATTGCCATGGGATCGGTCTAATTCCTGGATCTTTGAGTGAGTAAAAAACGCGGATTTGGATTACTATTGCTATCTTTTTTGTTGACTATTCTTCGTGGGAGTTTTCCCCAAATCATACCAAATAATCAAAGCACTTTGGCACGCTACAGTGACGACAGTGACTCTGATATGGACCTTACAACAATGTTGGAGTTCGACAGGGAACGCGTGTTTGCGTACGTATCGTACCTACCAAGCGTTACAATGTACAAGACATGGATTACACAAGGTGTGCTCTTTGGCCTGTACTGTATGTAAAGCACACGACAGCTCTGGATGCTAACAATCTACATAATTATATTGGGATAAGTTTGAAAACGCAATATGCTTACCTTGAATATCTGCTAACAAAACCGGAGTTCCCAACAGCATACACTCTCGCTCCCAACCGGAGTTCCCAACGGCATACGCTCTCTCTCTCTCGCTCTGTTGTCTGAGACTTTTGCCCAACTTTTGTCTAAGCAGGTATTTTCTGCACGCATTTTTCCCTGAAACTCTTGTGAACGACCGACAGTGCTGTCCTGCTCATCACTTTTCACATCTGGTTCAAATAGGAAGGGTAGAACCGACGACATGTTGGGAAAGCTAACGAGTGACACGCTGGAATTTCGGCAACGGGCCCGGTGACGTCACGCACTGCGACGTAACAAGAATGGCGACCTATCACTTAAAATAATTTTACAAACTTTATTAAAACAAAAACATTAAGAGGGGTTTTAATATCAAATTATTATAACTCATACTAACATTTATCTTTTAAGAACTACTTGTCTTAAAAATAGAGGATCCCTTTAAGAACTACATGTCTTTCTATCCGTGGTACCCTTTAAGACCCCGCGGCTACATTGATAGCATTCGCATTACTATTAGTATCAAATTTAGCGCGGCGAGCAGCCTCTTAAACGCTCGGGCAACTTTTTGTTTTACTCACAATTCGTGTCTTTTTGGTGGGGTTAAATAAAAATTACGTATTGCTTTTCCTGCTGAGTTTGTGTAATCATCACGAAGTTGGCGTTGTCCTTGTAGACGCTACAATATGTGCTCATCTGTCTGTGTTCATTCAAAATTGTTGGAAACAGTTATATATTTTTGGACTAAAACTTTTGAATGGTACACACAAAAACATTTTGAGTAACTGTCGACTAAAACTAGACGAAATTTGTATGAGATGTCAATGGCTAAAACTGGACAAGATGAACACATTTGAAATTACTAAAATATGACTAAGACTAATAAGTATTTTCGTCTAAATAATTAAGACCAAGACAAAAATGAAAAGGGCTGCCAAAAACAACTCTGATGATTACCGAAGAATCATTTCAGGTTGATCATTCTTTTAAAAGAATGGACGTTTACAGCTTGTTATGACATGGCTTGGTAGCTTGCACCGACAAAGCAGCACTCTGGGGATTTTATCAATGAAAAAGGCTCCATCTGATGTTTAGCGCCATGACAGAAGACCCATTTAATGTTAACCATGGGTGGGAGCAGTGTTGGGCATGTTACTTTAAAAAAGTAATTACTTACATTACTCACTACTTCTTCCAAAAAGTAACTGAGTTAGTAACTGAATTACTCTATAGTAAAAGTAACTAGTTACCAGGGAAAGTAACTATTTCCGTAACTTTAAAAAGAACTTGTTGTATGTCAAAGAATTTGAAATTTTCTGAGCAGTATTCGAGTCAGTGGAATAGAGCAGAACAGACAGGTAGTTAACTTGTTAGGTGCTTCAGCAGATTTGAATTGCTTACCACAGATGTCGACAAAAGCTTTGCCCCGGGACATAAATTACAAATTACATGCAGGTTCTTTCCTTTAATATCGACAAACTTGAAATAGTGTCTATATCTCCACCTCTTAAAGGACAATTTTTCTTCTGAATGCTCTGCCATCCCGACCCTGTGCATCTGTTTAGCGTGTGTGTGTTTGCCGCACGCGCTGGTCCGGTTTGCTTGTGAAATCACCGGCTCTGATTGGCTTACCACGACACATGACTCTAACCCTCAGCCAATTACAATCACTTCCATCGCATCTCTCGAGGGGCCGCATTCAAGTAGGCTAGTTTCCCGACAATTCACGTCGCCTTCAAAGCGTCTGCTGTCCTCAAAATGGAAGCAGAATTATTGCTGGCTGACAGTGGGAGATGGGAACGAGGCTAGCATCAGGTGTAGCAAACACAGAAACACTACCAAACTTTGGAAAGCATTGTCTAATTGAATGAGCAGGGACAAACAGCTTGGAGTCAGAAGTACATGCGCTATTCTCGAACCTGAACGCACCCCAAGTCTTGGATGACAAATCAACAGAGCAGAGAGTCGACTCGACACGGCTGGTAGTAAATAACGCACCGCTTTTGACCGTCAGTAACGGTAACGCCGTTGTAACGGCGGAAAAAGTAATTAGTCAGATTAGCCCGTTACTGAAAAAAATAACGCCGTTACGTAACGGCGTTATTTATAACGGCGTTACTCCCAACACTGGTGGTGAGGTAGGTTTAAAAAAGGATATCCACACTTTGCTAACCAAATCAGTCAGCATGCTGCGAATGGAGTTGGTATTTCATTGTCAAAGAAGGCAGATTTTAAAACAATGGACAACCACAGCGTGCTACGACCAAGAAAGTGCTGATGGCAAATAGCCAAGTTCAGGCACTATAGGGATTTTAAGACAACTCCTTCAGCTGGATGTTAAAAACTTAAGGTAAAGTGGATTTAAAATGTATTCTTGGTAATTCTAGTGATCTGGTTTTTAAGATGAAATGCTTTTGTGTTTTCAGACTGGCTGTGAACACACAGATGGTACTGGTGACTAGGAGTGGGAACCTCTGGGTACCTCACGATACGATACCATTTGCGATACAAGGCTGATGATAACAATCTCTTGATATGGTGATACAACAATCGATACATCGATATATGGGTCAGGAAATCATTCTACAATATTCTACAATACACGTAATAAACAGAAAAGCAAATTATTTTCATCCTTCTGCTGTAAACTGGAATGAGTTTACTACTAGTAGACATCGAATCCATTTGAACAGGGAGGAACATTCGTTCATTGGCTGCCATCCCTCCCACTTCAAAGGGATTGTACGTCTATGGCCGTCAGTGGCAGCCAGTGACAGGCAACGAGGTTATTTTGGGGTATTTCACGTCATTTCCTGTTGATTTTCGTTCACTTCTTTTTCCTTTTGGGGCATTTACAGGTTACTTCATGTTGGATCTGAGTCACTTGATTTTCAATAACCTAAAATCAACAGGAAGTGACATGTAAATGCCTCAAAATAAACCGGAAGTGACCTGTAAGTGCTCACAAGAGACTGTATGCTCTGGTTTCAGGGCCATTGACACAGCTAGACGTTCGATCCGGTCAAAAATGATTTGTCTAGCGCCATCAATGGCAGCAGTGAGCAAACGTAGACACTATCCTAATGGAAGATTTTGGTAGCACCGTGTTGGTTTCTTTTCTTAAATAACCCAAAATAAAACATGGATACCCACAATGTATAGTCAAGTGTGGCTGATATGTGAAAATTTTCTTTGATAAATTTGGTTGCTGCAGCATGTAATCGGTGATGTACTACAGACAGGGGCGGACTGGTAATCTGTGGGTTCTGGAGGATCACAGAACGGCCGGTGCCCTGGACGGCCGGCGGCCGCCATTCATTATACATCACTGTTTTCATCACCCCCAGCCTTTGAATATGTACAGTTCGAATCCAATCCGACAGGTGGCAGCTGGCTGTTCATCGCCAGTCTGATAGAAGAACGAAGAAAGCACAAAGTGGCCTTCATTGGTTCCTTGTGGAAGCAAAATAGCGACGAGCGTTAATGCACAATATGGATGGTGGTGGCAAAAAAAGAAAAGGGTGGCGCGGAGAAGGTGAGGGAGAAAAAAATTAAACTGGAAAGCGAAGCATTAAAATGTCATAAGTTCAAAAATATTTTCGCAAGCAGCAGTTTGGCTGCAACGGCCACATCGGGAAACAGCAGCCCAGCCCCCGGCGATGGTGAGAGGGGGAGCGGCAGCCGCTCTGACGTGCAGCCGGTGCAGGGAGAGAGAAAAGAAGAGGGAGGGGGTAATGATAAGCTGGTGGACGTTCCCCAGACAAGCGCAGGGCAAGTAAAAAGGGATGAAGAGTGTCACTTGCTCGGTATACTGGCAATTGTTTTCCACCAGGTAGCTACATTTTAAATGAAATAAATGACATTTAATGGGTTAGTGCCAGCTAGTCCATGTACCCGTTTGCAATCGTGTCAAGTTACAGTAGGCTAGTCCTACTACCACTAGAAAAAATATTTTAGCTGTAAAACAACGTATGCACACGCAGCAGCAATTTTAATTCAGAAGAAATATAACAAAATATTAATAAAATGAATGCTTTTACTTTAAAGTTTAGGTAGTTAAATTGATATGATCTATATTTTTAATCATTTGTATATCATTTTGTTTTCTGGTTAATACTTTCCAATGAAGGTTATGTATACAGGATTTGTCTTGAAATGTTTATTGTATTTTCATTTAAATCTATTATTTGTATGGCAAGATTAATTATGGCAGGGGTCTCCAAACCGGTCCTCAAGGGCCGCTGTGGGGCCTGGTTTTTGTTTCAACCGATCGAGTACCGACAGTTTAACCAATGACGTTTCTGCTAAAACAATCAGCACCTGACTGCAATCAACTGATTACACTTGTAAGACACCAGATTGGTGCATACGTAGGTGTTGTCTTGTTTTGTTGGAATGAAATCCTGCGCCCGTTGCGGCCTTATGTGGAATAGTTTGGAGACCACTGAATTATGGCATAAACAATGAAATCATTTTATATACAGAGATATATAGAACTATATTATAATCAATTGGATACATAAAACTTGCTTTGAAAAATAAATTATTTCATTTGTATATTCAGGTTGATCATAGAGCTGGTACAGAAAATGAATCCAACTCCAGTTCAGCCTTGCAGTACTTTGAGCGCCCCAAGTCAGACAGTCACAGTCTAGACACATTTTCCTCATTTTCTCTGAAAGAGCACGAAATTGATGCATTTTACAATAAAATGTAAAACATAATTTCTCCCCGGGGGGGGGGGGGCATGTCTAGGGGGTCTGTGTTTCCCTTCGTACAGCGATTCTTGTGGGCTGGGCTGAGTCAAAGTCCAGGGCTGCTTTTTAGTCCCAGTCCGCCCCTGACTACAGACCAGAATGTAAGGTAAATTTACAGTCCCTCTGCTTAGTGTACATCAAAAGAAGAGTAAACAAACTGTTCTTTTAAATTTCTACCACAGCAGTAATAAAGATGTAGTGCCTGGGCGTGTGCTGGCGATGTAGGTGATACCATACCAGGCATTTGCACACCAGCAAGCAGCATTCAACAGGAAACCAGTCTCGCATATTTGTCTGAGGGGCTTTAATTAAAGCACACGTTCATCTACTTCACTGGAATGGACCATTTGTTAATTTCTAGAGCTTATCATAAAGTGGATGACACGCCTTTTGGGAACCTTCTAGAGAACCACAAACATGGCCATATGGCGCACTGCAGCACACACTCGAACACTTTTACAGAGTCAAACAGTAAAAACAAAAGGAGCTTTAAAAGCCTTTTGACCTGTGAGGAGAGGAGCCAGCAGTAGCAAGCTGGGTCACTTCCCCAAGAAAAGCCTCCGCCCTCCACAGCTTAAATCACCCCGCAAATGTGTCGCAGACATCAACATACACACACTCCCGGTGGAGATTTATTGTTCTTGAGGTAGGAAGAGAAATAGTTGACTTGGCTGATGAGAAGGGCGGGATGTGGACGCATGCAAGACATTCTTGAACGTGAGGAAGAATGCGCCTTAATGTGCAGGGGAAAATGGGGGAAACGTGGACTTGGATGGAGGTTTGTAGCCTTAACCGCTTCACTCTTCAGTCAAGATTTTAGAGTGCATCTGGGGGAAAATCCTTATATACATCCACAAGAACATTTGTGATTTGTGATGCCTTTCCTTACAATTTCTGATGTATGACGTGAAGAATAGGAAATTATTTGGAGGTAAAATGGAGAGGTTGTTTTTTTTGTAGGAATTGATATTTTCTGGTTGCTCGGTACTTTAGAAGTTCTATTCCTACAGTTCTCAACAGGGGGAAATTTAACATTAAGTCTTTTAAAGATTACTTTATGACCACTTAGAACAGAAATTAATGGCATTTTCAGGGAATGTTTCTTCTTTGACACTTGGATTTTCAAGACACAATTTCAAATTTATATTTAAGGAATTTAAGACCTATCAGGCAAAATTCAATGCCTTTTCAAGAGAATTTATCAAGGTTTGTAAATTTAAGACTTGTAAGACCCCATGGAAACCTCTGTATTTATTTTGCTCCCCTCCTGGTCTCAGCTCGTAGATTCCAACACTTGTTTTTCTACATTAACTCACTGGCTGCCACTGATGGTGATCGACAAGCTACATTTGTTCTAATAATTAACTGTTTTTACCTTGACCAAACAGTAATAAGGTAAAGTAGATTTCAATTTTTATTCTTGGTAATTGTAGTGACCTGGATTTTAAGGTAAAATGCTTTTGTGGTTTCAGACTGGCTGTGAACACACAAATAATACTGGTGACACTGTTTGACTCTATAAAAATGGGGAGAAAGCAATTTGATGGTGGTTATTAGGCTCATAAAGATATTTTTGATTTTCTCATTGGCTGCCATTGTTGGTGATAGACAAGCCACATTTGCTCTAACAATGAACTGTTTTTACCTTGACCAAACAGTACCGTCCTTTTCGGACTATAAGGCGCACCTGAATATAAGCCGCCACCCACCAAATTTGGCACGAAAACTACATTTCTTCATGGATAAGCCGCACTGGACTATAAGCCACCTGTTCTCACTGTATTATGAGATATTTACACTAAAATATATTAACCGGTAACACTTTATTTGACATCAGCATCATAAGACTGTCATGAGACCAAATTTACCACCATGAAGCTTTGAACCTAGTGGCAGCAAAGCTTAATTGCTTCAAGAAGCTTCATTTGGCCATAACTGCTCCCTTGGGGGAGACAGTCAACTTCTGTTGCACACCTGCTGTCAACACCTTTATCGTCCAACCTGCCTCCTAGCATGCATTGCAGTGCTACAGATGTAAATAACAATCAAAATTCATGTTCTGTGCGAATTATTTCTTCAGTTACTGTTACAGTTGTTTCATTAATTGATAGTTATGTTAATTGGTAACACTTTATTTGACAGTGGTGCCATAAGGCTGTCATTAGACAACCATAATTATGACATTGCAATGATGACACTGTCATGAACACTAATTAATGGTTATAAAAAATGTCATTTAGTGTTATCCAGCAAATTATCTCACTTTTGAACGGATGTAAAAGATCCGAGCTGGACACAAATGGAGTTAGTGACAAAATTTGCCGGATGATACTTAAAGACAACTGTCATAAGCATTTAGTAATGCACATGATAGTGTCATGTCATAATTATGACGGTCCTTTGACACCGCTGTAAAATAAGGTATTACCTATTAACCCAAATAAATAAAAAAAATAAGCCGCACTGGACTATAAGTCGCAGGATTCAAAATGAAGGAAAAAAGTAGCAGCTTTTAGTCCGAAAATTACAGTAATTTTGGCATACCCCAACACTCAAACTAAGGAAACACATCAAGAACCTTCAGACTGTTCGAACTGCTTTGATGTTATTTAATAAATTAACTAATTGGCTGCCACTGACAGAAAAAGCCATCCAAATCATTTGGACTGCGAGGGGCTCCTAGTCCAAATGGATTCGACGTCTAGCACCATCAATGACACTGAAACATGGTCATTCAATGTCAGACATCCCAGTTCAAATGGGTAAGCGTTTATAAGGTAAAGCAATCAATCAGGGCAGGGTTAGCACATGCTTATTTTTAGCAGCGTATGCTCAAATGATATAAATGTTACGACGATGAATGTGTTGAGCCAGTGAGAGACCCGCAGTGGTTTATGTCACCAGTGTAGAATCTGCTCAGCACATACCCCGACTTTTATGCTTCTGTTTCTGGCATCGCCAATACATCAGCAGCAGATCCTCAGAACAAGAAACACCATGGGCAAATCTTCCAAAACAAAAGACTGACTCACCATTGGACAAAAAACATCCTAACAGAAAAAATGCAGACAGAAGGCTTATGTCATTATCACAATGACAGGTCACACTGACATGCATTCAGGCAGGTGACTCAAGCCAAGCGTAGCACTATTTTTGGTCAAAAGCCACAGAAGAAGGCTAACTACTAATACGATGTAGATTAAAGCTTTGTGAAGAAAACTTTTAGAGCTAAATAGGATTTTCTGTTCTTGAAAGATGACTGTTGAAAATGTAGTTTTGTGTCTGGTTTTCGCATGCATGTTACAGAAGCGCTTTGCCTTGCTAGTTAAAAACAATAATTTAGCAATTATTTTGCCCATCCCAATGTTCATCTAAAAATTAATATTACCGGATTTAATTATATAAAATGTCTCAAGTCATGGAAACAGTTGTTAAGCTTACAAGTTTGTTTGTAGTAACAGAACAAAAGGTTGCAAACCCAACAAGGCCTCAAACCACAATAAATAAAGTATGCTGCCTCTCATCTTGACCCAATCTGTGAAGTGAACCTCACCCACCCACTGATCTTCACATAAACAATTACACTTAAATACACACAAGGCTATAAACAGATCTAAACACTGAAGAAACCATCTGGAGGAAGAGGGGCCTGTTTTGCCATTTACAGTGCCATGAAAAAGTTTTTACCCCCTTTTCAATCTTATCAAATGAATGTTAATTTCAGACAGCGATAACACAAGTAGGGCTGAACAACATTGGAAAAAAACTTACATTGTGACTTTTTGGGGGTTTGCGACATATTGCAATATGTATTGCAATATTAAAACTAGAAGAATTTTCACCAGATGACTCGAATAGCTTTGTTTGGGAAGATTTTGGTTGACTCGCCATGACCACATTGTATTCATATAATACAGTGTACTCCAGGCTAAGGGGATTCATCTGTGAATTATGAAGATTGATGTATACAGTATAAAAGGCATGTCTCTGCACACTTGCTGCTTTTATGAAGCAAAACAGAAGTTTACTTGTTAAAAAAAAAAACATTTGCACATTCTGTGATAGAACTATTGCGCATGCACATATTGGCGATGTTCAAACAATATATTGTACAGGCTTAAACACATGAAACCGTAAAACCAAATTTTCCAATTTTAACCTTCTCAAAACGAACTAGCCAAACGGAAACAAGTTTGAAATATCCCATAGACCGACCTACAGAATGCATTGGAGCTCATGTTTTGTGAGCAATGCAATATAACGGGTCATGAATTAAAAATCCTCTGGGCCCAAAATTTAAAAATTACAACAATCTCGGGTCCGGAAATATTTTTAATGCTTTTTTTTTTTTTCCAAAAAATACAAACGTATCTCTCCTTGGCTATGCTGATAATTACAACATTCAAAAATGTAAATAAAATATAAAAAAAATAAATTTATAGTAAGTAATAAATATTTAATATTATTTAATTAGTAATAAATAATAAAGCGATCATATTGAGCCCTTAATTCCGCAATTTTTTGAGAACGGATGGCAGAGTTCATAGGGAAACTTTGCAAAAAAAGCTGCGTGCTTCGTCTCATAGTGCCTTTTCAAATTGCTGCTTTTTACAAGCGCTACCGTTGTTCGGCCATTCCTTACCATGCGGCGAAACGTCTACACAACGCTCAGCGCGCTTGCGCACATCGGTCAGAAGCGGCGAGTACTCACTATTTTTGTTTTTATTTAGTTTTTTAGAACCTTTTCATTGCCTCAAAAATACTTTTTGCATGCATTACCCTCTCATACTTTTAACCATTGTGGTTTTTGTTTAGCTTTGAAGCAGTTGACCACATTAGTCACGTGGCGTATTTAAACCGTCCTTATTTGGTATAACTACATTTAAGTATTTTCTTAAGGCATTTTTTGTACGTTCTGCCTGTATGCATCCAAACAAAACAAGTTTAGCGCGCACGGTAGTACTTTGGGTGTCAAATTCGACTAATGTAGGACGTTTCGCCAATGTAGCAGATTTTGGCAGAACACAGTCTCCGAACAGATGAGGCATAGCGGTCTTGTGCTGCCGCCAGGTAAAATGAACAAAAATGTGTTGGCCTACTCCTCCTTAAACACTCTTTTTTCTGCATCCATCTTGCGTAGTTTTGAGCACGCCATTTTCCGTACCTTTTTGCCTCTTCCTCCAACTTCATTCGGCTCAGTTTTTGGCTGTCACTCCATGGAGTCTGGAAAGCGAGTGTGAGACATGCTGTTCTAAAAATAACTTTCAAATGCTTCACTCCCATTGGCTGGCTCACGCGCGTCACCGCTAAGGTTTTTGTTTGTTGCCCACCTCTGCTCTGCAAACCCGCAGAAAAAAAATCACTTTTGTTGTTGCAACCTTTATTAGTCCGGACAGCTTGAGATCCGGTCCAAACGGCTTGGGGGTCAGGAACCGGACCGAGGTCCGCGGTTCCGTGACCTCTGCAATATCACATCGAACAAGTGTGCAATTAATTAACTCATTGGCTGCCGTTGACAACACTAGACGTCCAATCCATTTTGACAAAAAAGCCAATGGCAGCCAATGAGTGCCCTCTTAAGACCCATACTAGGGGTTTTCAATGTTTTTTTTTTTTTTTTTTTAATTTTTAGCGATTTTTAAATTTTATTTATTTATTTATTTATTTTTTTCAGTTTTCCGAAGTTTTTGTTATTGCAGTTTTTGAGGGTTTTCCATTTTTCTTCAGTTTTACAGTTTTTCTGTTCTTGCAATTTTAACCTTTTGCCGAGGTTTTTCTAATTTTCAATGATTTTTTTTTTTTTAATTTATTATTATTATTATTTGCGTTGTTTTGATTTTTGAGATTTTTTTGTGTTTTTTGGGGTGGGGCATTGATTTTAAGGCATTTCTGGGTTACTTCCTATTTATTTGTCACTTCCTGTAGATATTGGTGCTTTTTGGGGGGCACTTCCTGTTGATACTGGGTCACTTTTACCCCATTTGGAAATGAAGGGGGGCATTAAAGATAAAGGGGAATGTTTGGTCAGATTTTGGTAGAATTGTACATTTTTGCCAAAATTCTATACAACTTTGTGTGCTTGGAATTTTTTGATGTGTAAATTATTTGAACTGGAATGTAAGAAGAGATACTGTAGATTTTACAATTTAAATAAATGTTTTGTCATTGAAAATGGAGGGTTTTTTTGTCCAAAAACCCACATTTTTACCTCAACCGTAAACATGAGGGGCGAAATCGAACATTGAATTGATTTTCGGAAACCACCACAAGTTGAATACTTTCAGATCTTTTTAGTTGATATCTTTAAAGAACTTTCATTCATTTTCCAAGCCGCTTATCCTCACAAGCCAACCCCAGATAACTATGGGCAGTCGGCAGAGTACACCCTGAATCTGTTGCCAGCCGATCGCAGGGCACAAGGAGATGAACATCCATTCACGCACACACTCATACCTAGGGACAATACAGAGTGTTAGATCACCATGCTACCATGCATGTTTTTGGGATATGGGAGGAAACCGGAGTACCCGGAGAAAACACGCAGGCATGGGGAGAATATGCAAACTCCACGCAGGAAGGCCGGAGTCCAAGATTGAACCCTTGATCTCAGAACTGTAAGGTGGACGTGCTAACCACTCTGCCGCAGTGCCGCCTAAAAAGAACTTATGTAACAAAATGGATTAATCTTAAACATTATCGACTCGGAGTGTGACAATATATTGAAAAGGTGATGTATGTACACTTTTTAGCCCAAAAGGGTATCGATATACGGGTGTCACTGTTTAAAAAAAAATAAATAAATAAAAAAGTTTTTAAAAAAGTAACTAGCAAAATCTTCATTAGATGAGTGTCTACGTTATTCACTGGCTGCCATTGATGGTGCTAGACATCCAATTCATTTTGACTGGATTGGACGTCTAGTGCTGTCAATGGCACTGAAACCAGAGCACATTTACAGGTGATTTCCGCTTCATTTTAGGGCATTTACAGGTTACTTCCTGCTGTTTTAGAGTCACATCCTTTTTCTTTGGGACCATAAATGTGTGACTTCCTTTTCAGAAACTCAACATCAACAGGAAGTCACCTATAAATGCCCCAAAATGGCGTACCACAAGCAACATGTCACTTTTGAACATTAATATTCATGACGTTAGCAATTGTGGCTTGGCGGGTCAAATTCCCATTTGTCGCCAATAGTAAATGAATGGAAATAGTGTACAAACGAGATGTTTACAGAGCTAGACCTACCAATTCTGTCCGAAAATGATGTCCCTGGTGCCAAATTCACTGGTAAATAAGTAGAAGAACATACAAATGTTCAGTTAAAAAGATGAGCGTCAAGGGCTGAAAAAGACGGGAAAATGAGCCAAGCCGACCTAAGCTTAGCCTTAGCTTTTTTATCGACATCTTTTTCTCACGCCACTGCCAATGACATTCTCCTGTTTCACCAATCTATTCTTTACCACCACATGCCCTGTCTTTTTATGTATTATATCCTCTGGTTGTCTTACGTCTCTGACCGTTCTTGGGGGCAGTTTACATTGCTATTTTTGTATAGCGATCGCAAATGCTACATGGTGACAGCCAACGAAAATTTTTAATTTTTTCATTAATAACAAATCTTAATTCTAGAATTTATTTACACTTCCCCCTTACTAAAGTTGTTTTTTTTACAACAGAAAAGTAGCAACAGTAGTAACAGTAGCAGTCAGATACCATTTTAATTTTTTTCAGGTCATTCATTGTCAGACAGAAGCAGCACGGCAAAACGCCACGCTAAAAAGTAACTAAAAATATCAAAATGGCTTACCTCGTAGTCCTCTGAAGAACCATGGCCCCCAGTAAAATGTTTACTACATATGAAATAGAGCAGGGCGGTTAACCGAAAATTTACCGTCACCGAAATTCTTAACGATGACCGACGTAATTTTGACCATGTCGGTAAATTCGGTGAATTAATAAAACAAGAAAATATAGTATTTTCATCCCGCTTTGATTCTGTGTTGTTCGTCTATGTTCATTCCCCTTTAAGAAAGCAGTGAATGTGCTTACGTAGGGAGTCACGTGATCATCAGGAAGCCAATCAAACAAAAGCTCGGTAAGCTAACGCTAGCAGCTAACGCTACAAGCAAAACGTGATGGAGTGTGGCTTAAGGGAGGTTCACCAAACTTTCAACCGACATTTAGTAGACTCTTGGTGGCATCCAGACGGGCTTTCACCGCTGTCCTCCTTTGTTTTCACGATTTCCGGAGATGGTGCTTTCAGTGCTTTCTACTGGTAGCCAGGCTAACGCTAGCTAGCGGCTAACGCTACAAACGAACGTTATGGAGTCGGATAGCGGCTCTAACCTTGTCGAAACGGCTGAACTTAATGAGTGGATTGGGCACGGACTGCATCTAGCAATTACTATGTGGCGTTATTTTGTATCTGTCTGTGTGTGATTCCTCTGATAGCTTTTGTGATGGTAAAGCATTCAGCATAAAGTACAATCCAACGGCGAAACTTACAATGACCGAGAAATGGCCCCAGCTATTTTTATTGTGCGTGCATTTATTAAAAAATGCACTGGGGGGGGGGGAAACCCTTAAACCATAAAGTAAACACTTGTATTTAATAATTATGTCACAGCAGCCATTAACAATAAGTTGTCTTTTTGAAGTGTTCTGTTCAAACTGCAAGTCATTTGTGTTACAATGACATGTTTGCACAGGCGTATTGATTTTGACAATGTACATTGTTCAAGTCATATACGCTGTTATAAATGTTCATACTTGAATTCTTATTGCTTACAATACATTTTTATAAACTTAATGTTTAGACTGCATGTACAATTGTTAAATACAGTATATTAAATTGAATGCTGGTAAATAAATCAACAAGAAATAGTTAATCTGTATTTCATGCATTGATTCAGATTTTCAAATTATATAACAGTCCGCTTGGGCGAATTTATCGTCATTTATCGTTATCGAGATAAATCTGCTCAATTTATCGTGATACATGTTTGAGGCCATATCGCCCAGCCCTAATATGAAATGTGAATGGCTTCACCTTGCTGGCGTTAAACTGGTCTTTTGGACGTCCGCCCAAGTTAATCCATTCTTCAAATTTTTTCCCTCTGAGTTTTTGGTTTCGGGAAACGTATGAAGAAAACATCCTTCATATGTCGTAATGTCTAGAGTCGTTTCTAAAAGTTCCATATCAGCAGTGTTTGATCGACATGTTTATTTTTGAAAGATTACCGGAGAAAACAAGCAGAAATATAATGGATTGTATGCGAGGGCGTGTGTATAATGTCCCACTTCCACGTTACGATGGCGACGTCATGGTCTAAGAATAGCATCCGTGCAGTACGGTACTGACAGGAAGTGACCTGTAAGTGCCCCAAAGGAAAAGTAAGTGACCGAAAATCGACAGGAAATGCGAAATGCCCCAAATAAACTCGACTATAGACGAACGCACATTCGTTCATTCGCTGCCATCCCTCCCACTTCAAACGGATTGGATGTCTCCTAGTCATAAACTCATTCCAATTCACAGCAGAAGGATGAAAAGAGCTTGTTTTGATTTCCTGACCCATGTTTCGAGAATCGTTTTATCGCCATATCGTGAGATCATCGTTATTGTGAGCCTTGTATCGCAAATCATATCATGAGCTACCTAGAGGTTCCCACCCGTATTATTAACTCATTGTCTGCCAACAATGGCCGTAGACGTCCAACATTTGAACTGGGAGGACTGACAGCGAATAACGACTGTTCCACTGTCAGCCAAATTGATTGTACATGTACTAGCGACAAACACATTTGAATTCACGACAGAGGGATGAAAAAAAATTAAGAATTTGAGAACGGAGCAAATACTTCATTGCAGATTTTTGACAGTTGAATTACGCATAAAGCATGATATTTACTCCACAAAGCGAAGTCATTCATCTTAAAGCGTGAAGTGTGTCTGAAAGGTAAAACCCTCTGATGCTTTGTCTACCAGAGAACCAAAAAAAATGATGGTAACAGGTCTTCAATTCCTCAGCATAGTCACGGCAGGCACTGACTCACATCTGCTGTGCCGATGACAGCAGCAAGTGATGAGCTGTGAAAGCAGACGTATCATGGAGAAATCCCCCCTGGAGGTCAGTCCTCGGTTACAGAGCATGAAGAAAAGACCTGCGCCGACGGCTGCGCACTCATAACTCTGTCACCGCGGCAGCACCGCAACGACATCATAAATATCATCCGCAGCCTACCTTGTTATTAGGTGTATTAGTTTCACTCTGTAAATTCTCACTGATCTGGCTTCTAATTTAACATCAGATGTAGGGGGCGTCGTGAAGAGTCATGTTTGAAATTATACGCCAGGCTAGACGCACAACTCATTCAGTGAGTCGAAAAAATTGCTTGTTAGCATTTATACAGGTTAGGGGAGTTCATTTATCGCCAGTAAATTCAGAAGGCCCATCAGAAGCCCAAGTTTATATTGACTTGTAGAAAAAGACATTCAACCTTCCATTTTTTATAGCTCTTAGCCTCATTAAGGTTAAAGGTGAGCTGTCTAACTTTTGGGCAAAAGGTCAGGTAGTCGCAGAACTGGTTGGTTGGCAGCAATTCATTCATTCAGAATCAACACCGATGGAAAATTCTAGTCTTCAAAATTCAAATGAGGAAATACGAATGTTTTGCGAATAAAGAAGGCAGCCAGAGAACCTTGACAAAACCCAAGTAAGCAGGGGCGAAACCCAGGGGGGTTCTGGGGTGCAACTGCAGAGGACCCGTTTGGGGCCGTAAAGTGGGTGTGGTTGGGCGAGATGCGGAGGGAGGGTCAAACAGAAAGGTAAGATGATGCTAGTAGTGTTAAAATATATCTTCCAGCCGTTTACCCCCTCCCCTCGTTGAATGGTCCACTCAGGTGCTCACGTTTACTCTCATCGCACCCGGGGCCCTGTTCATATTTGTTCCAACACTGCACGCAAGCATGGGGAGAACAAGGAAATTCCACACAGGAAAGTTCAAGTCGAGATTTAAACCCTAAATTTCAGACGTGTGCTAAAAACTGCCATCACTGAGCAAAAATGTGAACTCTTCAACAATGAATGTCTGTGATTGTTTTATAAATAGAAACTGGTAACCGTTTCCACTACAGAGATTAGAGTGGTGCAATGGCGCCCTCTCTTGGACTCAATGAAACATTTGCAAATTTTTTTTTTTAATTTATTTTTTTTTTTTCAAATAAAATATATTTGCATTACATTGCTCAACAAAAAATGTTGCACGTATGCAAACACCGCTGTCGGAGTGCTGAAACCAAATCTGATGTTACTTTTTTTCCTCCCTGTGAGCTCAAATTTATTTATTTATTTTTTGTTTCAAGATTGATATTTTGGGGGGGGGGGGGGGGGGGGGGGGGGGCGTGCAAAATTATTGCAAAGCAATACATTAACACAGTGTGTAAACAGCTGGTACTTAAAACAGCCCAAAAGTAAACATCCATATCATAATAATACCTATGAGGCCAATGTTGCTAGGAGACCATGTGCTGTATTCTTGTACTACTGTATAGTACTCCAATATGTGAAAATCAGTCAACTATGACATGGTAATGTTGACACTAATTCAGAAAAAAAAAATATAACTAGGGATTGAGAAGTTAAAGGGCTATTGGGTGAAAATAATTGAAGAATCTGAATAAAATATCACTAATATAAGAATACAGAACATGCTGATTGCATGAAAACTAAAACATACAGGGAAAAATGATGGCAGAATTGAAATTAGAGACCAAAAATTACATAAATTCAGTTTTTTATTAAAAAAAAAAAAAAAAGCAAAAGATATTGAGGTGGACATTCTTTAAACTGCTATGGATTTTTTGGGGACTATTACACTTTCTCAATTTAGTGACGTGTACTTGGGGTGGGAACGTCTGGGTACCTCATCATAAGATTTGTGATCAAAGGCTCACAATAACGATTATCTTGTGACATGGCGATCCATCCATTATCGATACATGGGTCAGGAAATCACTCTACGATATATTGATTTTTTTGGTCACTTCCTGTTGATTTTGGGACATTTTTGGGTCATTTCCAGTTGATTTGGGGGCATTTACTGATTACTTCTTGTTGATTTTGGGTAACTGAACAGGAAGTGACCTGAAAATGCCCCCAAATGAAAAGGCAGTGACTCAAAATGAACAGGAAGAGACCTGTAAATGCCCAAAAATGAATATGAAGTGCCCTATAAAGGTACCCAAAAGCGGGAAAACTCGCTGTGAATGCTGTTTCAGTGCCACTGATGGCACTAGACGTCCAATATATCTTTAGCCCTCCCAGTCAAAATGGACGACTGGATGTCTAGTGCCGTCAATGGCAGCCAATGATCTAATACAGACACTATTCTAGCGAAGATTTTTGGAGAAACCTGTTGGTTCCTTTATTCTTTAAACAGTGACACCTTTCTAAAACGGAATATCGATTCTTGGCAGGAGCATATTGATAACCTTTCAGGTACAAAGTATCGTATACAGCACGGTTTCGATATATTGTCACACCCCTAGAGTGCACTGTGTAGTATTTAATATACAGTATTTAAAATTGTGCAGTCTAAGTATTGGTCTTAGGGGCAGTTTACATGGCGACTCTGCGACACAAAGACGCAATCACTGAGTAGCGGACTCGCCTTGCGTGCATATGGTGTCGGCGAAGACTGAAGGCGAAGACGAAAAATTCTGAATCCTGCCTCCAAAGTGGAAGAATCCAATTGCCGGGGATCAAGGGGGGGCTTCCTCGGCATGCATATCAAAGGTTCCTGCGGTGCGAGACCGCGCCGTTAACGCCAGCACAAGTACACGTAACATTGGCGTGCGTAGCGGTGCTACTAAATGTTAAAAACAGCAAATATGGCGGAATGTTGGCTTTAGTTTACTGTTTTAATAATATTTTTAAATTATATATGTTGAATGTTTCAATTTTTGTGCCTTTTTGAACAAAAGAAAAATGCCAATGGTTCGAATGGGCGGGCATATTTTTTTCCGGGCTGAGGGAGCTTGGTGGGGTCAAAGTGCATCATTCTCTGTCGCCCTGTAAATCTGCACTGCCCCCTAGGGCCTGGCATGAATACTACATCGTTTTCATGTGGAATTGCGACATTGTTCAAATGGAGACGCAAATGCAAATGCAAATTTGAAATTTATCGTATTCTCGGAGAGTCACCTAGTAAAAGGCCCCTTAGACACATTTGACAGCATATTATATTAGTATTAAACAAATGTGACAGATAAAAGTCAATTTTGTCACTCATTTTCTGCGATAGACATCCCATCCGTATGAAATGGGAGAAGCTGGCAGCTATCAAAGAACGACCCTCCCATTTCAGGTGGATCGGACGTCTGTCGTCGTCAATGGCACTGAAAGAAGATCATTTCAGATGTAATTTTCATAAAATGAAAGTGTAAATCACAGAAATGGACCACTTCCGCATTATGCTGACCGTGTTTTGTCCAATGTTGTTACACGGAAACATGCTTTCCGCCTTTGGGTGATCATGCTAATGACACAAATAAACAAACTATAATGAACACATGATTTCCTTAGTGGACACAACAATTGCGGAGCCAGCAGGAACAGTGTGACCATAACGACTACAATGGACAAGCCAGTTTGCCACCGGGGTCCAGTAAAGAGCACATTAAGGCTCAGGCGCACCAGCTGGGTCTTCTATGACCCATCTGCTCTCATGAAGTCCAGCTCAACATCATCACAGAAAAAGGGAGGGGTGAATTTAAAAAAATCATGATAGATTAATATTTAAACAATAATAATCGCCTGAACACAAGGAAAACTTCATTTTAGGAACAGAAATTATTCGTTGACCAAAGAAACGGATTTGGTGTTTTTTTTTTTATTTTCATGTGTTACATAAAATGGCGGTTCTTGATCTTGTGTAACTTTAAAATGGCTGCCACGATTAATTGACAACTAATTGATTAAAAAGTTAATTGACAACTATTTTAATAGTTGCTTAATTCTTTAAATTTTCTAACTAAAAATTGCTCAATATATTTTTTAGGCCCTTATTAGTAAATACTCTTATTTTTTTAATAACAACAAAAACAACGGTCTGTTTGTGTTCAAGATAACTCAAGAGTAAACAAAGGGAGCATTATAAAATTTGCAGGATACGATTGTAATATGAAACGGGAGAGGCAATTAAATGTTGAGGTAATGAGAATATCAATTGTCACAAAGCTCAGAAAAGAAATTTCACGATACCTTTTTAGATGATTTAATACAAATTTGCTTTGGAATTGACTGGTTAGGCAAAAAAAGGACAAAAAAAAAAAACGAAATTCTGTAGTCCGCAACATCTACTTTTTTTCCTTCTAGATTCTGCCGATTAAGCGAAATGAATGTGTCACCAAAGTAAAATGTGTTGACTGAAAAAGTCCAGTAGCATATAAGAATTATTTTTATGTTATGTATATCAGTTAGAAATATATAATAATAAATAATATATCAGTTTAGAAAGAAATCAAACTTTAAAAAGTAGTCAACTTATGATCAAGGGACAGAACACTCCCCACCTGATATCTGCAAGATGTCAGCGTTAACTAACTTGTAAAAATACCACCTAAAACAAACCATGCAATACAATAAATGCCTGCAGCATAAGACACTCTAAAACATAGGCAAGAGAATATGTGTAAATGTTTTCTCCGTAAGCTTTTGAAAAATAAACATCTTTGTGAAAGTGCATTCCTGTGGAAAGAAACTTCATCATATTCAAGTTCAAAGACTGATATTTATATACAAGTTAAAAATAGCCCTGTGAGAAATTCATAGCAAAGTTAATTGAAAGTTCATATAACTTAAAATATAATCGAGAAGTTGAGAAACTAATATAAACCGTGCAATTTTTTTGACCCTGCCTATCAAAAGAATCCGAATCGAGAATCGTTTGGAACCGGAATCGAAACGTGGAATCGGAACCGTTCAATTTCAAACGATGCTCAACCCTAGTAGAGATGGGGTGTTGCTGACCTCAACTCGGGACACTGTGAGTTGGTGGGGAGAATACTTCAAAGACTTCCTCAATTCCACCGACAAGCCTTCCTTTGAGGGAGCGGTGTCAGGAGAGCCCGTCTCGGAGTCCCATATCTCTGGGGTCAAAGTCACTGAGGTGGTTGGAAAGCTCCTTGGCGGCAAAACCCCGGGAGTGGATGAGATTCGCCCGGAGTTCCTGAAGGCTCTGGATGTTGTGGGGCTGTTGTGGCTGACACGTCTCCACAATATTGCGTGGACATCGGGGACCGTGCCTCTGCTTTGGCAGACTGGGGTGGTGTTCCCCTTTGTCCTGTGCCATGTGGCCCCCATGTAGTCTATGTATTCTATTCTATGTTCTATGTTGCTTTCCTGTGCATCCCATCCTGTTGTTTTTCCCTGAATAAAGAGGGTTGCCATTACAGCAACCAAAAGGGAGCAGCTACCAACCTCCACAAAAGCTACATCGACTTCATGCATTCTTTTTAGTCAAGCTAGGTGTACGTAAACCTAGCTTCAAATCTAACATTAAATTAGCTGTTAAAGTCTGAATGCATTTTTGAGGGTCATCCTTTAAATACACAGAGTACATTCCTCAGCATCACCCGCCTTGACAGTGCATTCCTGTGTACAAAAGAGGGGCCTTGACTCTATCAACTTCACAGTTTGGTCAGGTGGTTATTTGATGAATAGCAGAAAAACACAGCAGGTTCTTTGTTCGTGTGGGGGCAGCAGGGAATGGTTGAAAAGGTGTGTAATCATAAGCCTAATGACTTGTACTGGTTACAACCTGATAAAAGAGCGCACAGTCGTGGGTGCGTTTGAGAAATCCAAGAAAGGAATAAGCAAGAACACTAAGCAAGAGACTCATGTTTCTAAGACTTGAACAATAACTCATAGGGGGGCAGCCTTAAATGTCAGACTGTAAATGATATCCAGACATTTGTATACTCCTATAGGTGTGTGGGGGCTTTTGTCAATGTTTAACAGATCTGCCTTGAGTTGAGATCTTGTATTCACAAGAAGAAGATACTTTTGGCATGAGGCAGCAGAGTTCTCATTTTATACCCTGTTAACGCTGGGCCCCGACAAGCTACAGTGAAGGTCACATCGGGGTGTGAGCTGATGCCGAAAAAAAGATGAAAGATAAATCAAAAAAGAAAGTCGCAGAACAAACAATAATCTTCTCTGACAGTATGGAGGTGAAGACAAAAGAGGACTTCCTGAGTGTTCAGGAAAGTGGGTTAGTGCTTTAGAGAGGGAGGGAAAAAGGAACATTTTATTTGTGACATCAGGGGACCTGAGCCTCAAAGCAGGAGAGTGCCCCACATAATATAAATCTCCTGAGGTAGGTACA
Organism: Corythoichthys intestinalis; assembly: GCF_030265065.1. Lineage (NCBI taxonomy): Eukaryota > Metazoa > Chordata > Actinopteri > Syngnathiformes > Syngnathidae > Corythoichthys > Corythoichthys intestinalis. The sequence goes on along the minus strand of NC_080397.1, from coordinate 12,874,473 downwards.
GTTCGAAAGGAAATGAATGTGGAAGGATGTGAAAAGTTCCACAACCATCGTGAGAATGTCCTATCACCTGTTGATAGTTTCCATCAGTCTGTTCAAACATCAGATGAGCAAAGTGCATGTTATTGAGAAAATCCAATGGACCTTGCTCGGTGCTACAATGAAGCGATCAGTCACCGTCTACTTGTGAATGTGTGAGAGTGAACGAAACCCAAACCAGCAGAAGGAACAGTTGCAATGAATGACGAATCAGAGTTGGGAGTCGAATGGATGAATGAATTCAGATTCATGTGCAGACACGGCAAAACCCCATGTTGTAGGTGTGAGTCATATATCGGATGCCTCACTTGACAGGTTACTACTGGAGTGTAACTTTTTACATGAGGTCATCAGTGGCAAGTTAGGCTGCACTAATGTCAAACCTGTAGCCCGGGGGCCAGGTCTGCCCTGCTACATCCTTTGTGTGGCCAGCAAAAGTAAATCACAAGTATCAATGGTCCTCAACCATCGGGGTGCAGCCCACTACTGGTCCTTGGGGCATTTTTACCGGGCAGCACAGAAGGAATAAGGGACCTTTTCCACATAAGCCCCGCCAAAAAGTTGACCCCTGCCACCTAAAAAAAGATTACAAATAGAGGATACGAAACTTGTACGACACTAACTAACCCTAACACGAACTTGAATTTTTTTTTGACAAAATGAGCACAGAGGCGGATAAGGAGTTGTTTTTATGGCATGCGCAAATGGTTAGGCATCAGAAATAGGTCAAGGTTGCATGCGTGCATTTAATTGGTTGGCACTGGTGGCGGGACTTAGTATCCGGAATAAATAATGCACATAATTTCCACAAAGGGCCGCAGTGGGCGCGGGTTTCCGTTCCAACTGATCAAAAGGAAACTGTTACCAACAGTTATCAACCAGCAGGATCCTCATTGGTTAAACTGTCTGTGCTGGATCAGTTGGAACAAAGACCAGGACCCACTACGGCCCTTAAGGACCATTTTGCCACCCTTGTTGAAGTCCATAGTGTGTTTTACTAAGAAAAAAAATATATAATAAATATGGTGGAAAACACTCAGGTGACTTGAAGTTCCGCTCTGAGACCCCCAATTTGGCAAAGTTTCAAAATCTCAATTTTCTGGGGAAAAAATGTGAACAGGAGGGCATTTAAAAAAAAAAATGAAACAGCGAAACCCTAACTGGAGGTGAGACCATGAGAGAGCATAAAGACGCCATGATTTTAACGACATATTATCGCGCACTTACCTTGTTTCAATCCAAAAACTCCATGTAGCATGTATCACCATTGAAGACACAGATGTGAATGGCCACAGCCTAATTTTGGGGGGATTTTATGGGTGAAACATAGTAATATAACAAGGGTCGCGATGCAGAAATCGCAGACATCAAGGAGTGGTCGAGATGTTCTTTTTCATATATTTACCCTTTTAAAGTTTTTTTGTTCTTCAAATTTTTTCAAATTTTTTTTTTTTTCCCCAAATTTTCTTTGTTTGGATCGATTATTTATCATCTAACACATCGGGGAAAATGCGAAAGTAAGAAAACAAACACAATTAAGCGATAGTTATGAGCTAGAGATCTGTGACTTATTTACAGGCACCATTTTTTTCATTGTGACGTAATTTGTTTAAAAATGTAAAATATGCGAGTGAATAATTTTTTTAAGTCTTTTTTTTTATGAAATATTAGGCATCAATTAATGATTCTAAGCTAAAAATGACAGACATTTTGAATAATAAATACTATTATAATCACTTGCCTTCTTTTAATGGCCAAGTTGAAACAAAAGCAGTTGCACGACGTCTGTAAACGGGGGTTTCCAGGGTAAAAAGGACAAATTAAAAATAGTTTGTGGGCTTAATGAGCGCTGAATCTGCTATGGCAGCATATAGACATATTGTTCTATCAAACACAACAGTTCTTTTGGCTTAAAATACAGCAGTTTATTTTAAAGAGGGGTGCAAAAGCAGAAACTGCTTTTTCAGTCTTGTCTGTCTTTTCCACTATATACAAATATATCCTATATTAAATTGGCCCATGCCTCTTGCCACGTCATGATGCTCGTCTCGGTCACATGACACATTATTCCAAAAATAAGTCCACAAACCAGTTGCTGTATTTTTCTGTCATACTTTGATTGCCAGTCTGTGAAAAAAATGCCTACAGTACATCAGTCCGTGGTCCAAAAAAGGAGAGTGATGCGCACTAAATTTATGTTTCTCTCCAAAATAATTTTTATGAAAAATTTAATGCAGAGAAATCAACATATACTGTCACACCCCTATGGCGGAAGGAAGCCATAACTATCATGTTGCCTGTGACAAATATGAGCTCGACAGCCCTGATTCAGAAGATGACAACATCGCTAGAGTACAAGACGGACGCTGAGTGTGCATGTGTCTCATATGGAACTGGAATGAACACCCCTTCAGGGCTTTGTTGTCCTCACAAACAAATGAGCTAATACTTGGTGCATAAAAATGCAAATGAGACTGTTATAGATTGAAGGGGTGAATGTTGCATTGCGACAAGGACATTACCAGCGATGTGTGAAATTCCAACAAAAAGATCTATTATGCTAAATATCTTAGTGTGTGAGTACACATAGTTTCATTTCAATTTTGCAGTGAAATACATCAAATCTTTTGAGGAGAACAATAACGGATTGTGCTGCTTTTTAACAAACAGCCCATTCAAATGCTATTCTTAGTGGTCGGACATGGCTGATTTGTTCTCATGGCTTGAAGGAAGTGAAGAACAAGATTAAACCTTACAAAAAAAAAAAAAAGGCCGAGGCAAAAGAGAAACATAGCCCCACAGCAATATGCACCCAAAGCTTGTGTAATGATAGAAAAATGTCGAACATTTGCTGGCGAAAAATGTCCGTCAGCATAACAAGACAGCCTAAAAGAGATGCACCTCGCTGAAGTTTGTTTGGGATGTAAAGAGCGTTTTTCTGCTAGAAAATGAACATACTGTATCAATCAACAACTGTTGATGACTTTAATCGACAACTTTTTTTTCTTTTTCTTTTTAACAGTCGATTAAACTGCAAGACACGAGTGTCCAAATCCCCTTTTCCTGAGCTTCTTAATAGTAAAATTATGTTATTTATGAATAATGTTTTAAATTAATCATTAAATTTGAAGGTATTAAAAAGGAAGAAAAATTTGCCATTTTATTTTTATTTTAAATTTTATGTATATCAGTGTTGTTTTCATCAACGATGATAATTACGAAAATATTTCACCAACGAACACATTTTCCATGATGATGACGTGACGACTCGTGTTTTGGGAGACGAAAACAAGATGAATGCCAGTTTTCGTCTGATGAGACGAGAAATTTTGTCATAGTTTCGATCATGAGTTCAGAATGTGAGACATTTTTTTATTGTATGTGTAGTTAGCACGCATCGTAGCAGTGTTTCGTCATGTCACTCATGTGACGTGCTGCGCCATACCCCCAGCCCCACACACACGCTTACTCGCCGGTCCTCTCCAGGCTCTAGATTTGCCTTTTGTGTCAGGTTCTGCTTGGTAAGTTTTGTTTAAAGGTCAGTTCTGAGTGATCATCACACACTAAATGTAACTTGTAGCATTAGCTTAGCGTTCACATTAGCATTTAGTGTGGTGAGCGTCATCTTATACTCTTGGAAAACTTTTTACATACAGTTCGTGCCATCCAGGTCAGTTTAATTAATTGAAAATAATGTACTGTTTTTCTGGTGTGATTTATCATCAAAAAGATGGTGATGTCCTTGTAGACTCGACAGTTATGTGTTCGTCTGTCAATGTTCATTCAAAATTTGTTTAAAACCTTTTATTTATTTATCCAGGGACTAAATTTCTTTAAGTTTACAGACGAAAACATTATGCGTAATAGTCGACTGAAACTAGACGAAATTTGTCTAAGGTTTCGTTGACGAAAACTTGATGAAGAAAAACACATTTTGAAATGACTAAAATATGACTGAGACTAATATGTATTTTCATCCAAAAGACTAACACGAAAATTAAAAGGGCTGCAAAAAAACAACACTGATATATATTTTTATAAAATTACAAAATATTTCCTTATTAATTTAAAATAAAAACAAAAAGAAAACCCCTGGAAATATTCAATTTTCTGTAGTCCTTGATGAAAAGAAAGTGATATTTATTAAAGAATCAAAATGAAGTGTTTGCAAATATCTTTTACTTTGGAAAACAATGATACCATCCTTTGCAGTTACATAATATTCATCAATTTAGTGATGCACGATAATAGATTTTTCAACCGATATCGATAACCGATAATTTCCTCCTCATTCCAACCAATAATGTCAAGCCGATAATTCTATTAAAAGATTTATGTAAATTTTTAAAGTATACACAAGAGAATATATTACTGTGCAAAAATATAATTTATTGCTCTTTTTTTCAACATCAAATGTGAACAAGTAGTAAATTCCAACATCTAAATAAAGAAATTGTCTGACATTGTGCAATGGTAAACTTTTGGCAACAATTACTTACAAAGTAAATACCTAAGTTGCACAAAAATGCCTTTAAAAGTAAGCCATTCCTAACATAACATTACTACACTGCAAAAACACACCTCGTTAAAACTAGTTAAATTCACTTGTTTTCAGTGTAAATCTATTGGAAATAAGCAGTGTTGTTAATCTTACTTTAAAAAAGTAATTAATTACGGTTACAAATTACTTCTCCCAAAAAGTAATTGTGTTAGTAACTCAGTTATCGGAATGTAAAAGTAATTAGTTACTTGACAAAGTAACTGGTGATAATTTTCATGTTTTTTTTTCTCTTGAAAAAAAAAAAAAAAAAAAAAAAAAAAAAAAAAAAAAAAAAAAAAAAAAAAAAAAACAGGTCACACAATCAAAAGTTTAAAGGGTTTTTGTGACAACAGGGGTACTGCGGATGTTGCGATAACTAGATAATAATAATAACTAGATAACAACTTTTGCTATGTGTGGAAGTCATTTAATGTTGTGACTCAATCGCTAAAGTTGTTAAAATTGCTCCCATTATTGCATTAGTTCCCTTCCATCTATTTTCGACATGTGGAACTGTTTCATCATTGAAAGATAGATTTAAGTTAAGTTTTGCCGATTTAAGAGCATTTTAGATAAAAAGTGACTTAGGTTTGCCAGGAAGGTTCTCTACATCAGAGCCTTCATTAGAAGTCTACTGCTTTAAGATGGCGGCTGTTTACTAACGCATCTAGTTATTTATTAAATATGTTGCTAATGCTGCCGTGTCGGTCATTTGCATCTAGTTCTGTATATATGTGATATCTACCGAAGCATCATGTGGGCGTAGTTTGTAGGCTATCGGCTACAGTCAGGTATTATTGGAGCCCCCTAGCATAGTAGCATTGCGTTTGCAACGGCGTAACCCTCCCTTGCCTTCTCCCCACTCCTGCTCTGCTCTCTTGTCCCCGTGAGTCCGTCTTTTTCCAGACTTTTCTCGCCGCAGTCAACCAACATCGTAACGCATAGTAACGCACGCCTTTTCCGCCTCAGTAACGGTAATGGCATTGCCAAGATGAGAAAAGTCATTAATTAGATTACTCACCACTGAAGAAAATAACGACATTATATTCTAACGCCGTTATCAACAAATGATGTTATACTTGTATAGCGCTTTTCCACCTTTCAAGGTGCTCAAAGCGCTTTACACTACATTGCCATTTACCTACTGGTGACGCAGCATCAGGAGCAATGTGGGGTTCAGTATCTTGCTCAAGGATACTTAGGTGAGTTCATCAGGGCAGAGAATCGAACCCACAACCTCTGGGTTGGGGGACAACTACTCTACCACTGAGCCACACCATCCACATTCCATTCTGTCCGGCCACCAAATTACCACCCGTGCAAGGCCTCTGTCTGGCCGTGGCGCTCGATGAGTTGAACCTGAGATGAGTGGCAGTGGCAGCTACGTTCGTACCAGACATCCGCCCGCCCCGGCCGGCTCGTCGCGGCATATTTGGGGCCTGGCTCTGCTCCAGACTGAGGCACACACCTCACGTCCCACACGCCGTGGGAGAACGCTCAAGAAACCGGGGTGTTCGCCGGAGGTCTCGCCACCGGGGAACAGAGCTCGGCCCGGATGCCCGCCCCTCCTTGGGCGAGGCGTGGGCGGCCTGCCAGACCGGCCAGAGTGGCGGGCTCCGTCGAAAGACTGCTACTTGTTGACTATCGGTCTGGTGCCGGTGTTTAGCCTTAGATGCAGTTTACCACCCGCTTTGGGCTGCATTCCCAAACAACCCGACTCTGGGAAGGCCGCAGCGTCCGTCCATCGTCACAAGCCACGCAGCTTAGCTTAGTTTTATGTGTGTTGACATTAGCTTTAGCATTCACGCTAGCAGCAGTCTCGTATTCGTTCCAAAAATCATGATGCAATTTGAAATGGCTGATCGGGTTATTAGTGTTGAATGGGGACGCTTTCTTTCCGCCTCGTGGAACTTCTGCAGTGCAAGTTTTACAGATGGTGAGAACGTTGTTTTTTTTTCACGCACAGATAAATCAAGCCACGCTGGTGACAGAGCCGCCATGCTATCCAACTGCCTCTGTTGTTTAACTCCGCATCCTCAACCCCTCCTCCCTCAGGCGCTTCAAAGGGGGGAGGGTTGAGGAGGCGGCGGTGCAGAATTGGACAAAACTGCTTTGGTTGCGCACATTTGGAGGCTAAATCAAGTATATAATTATCGGATAGGTTGATTTTTTTTTTTTAATCTAGATTACTTGTGTGACGTCATAATTGCCCTTATCGGCCGCTAATTACCAGTAACCGATATTATCTTGCATCTTTATTCATCATACCACTTAGTTTTTGCTAAAATGTAAACGTATCATTGTGCTTTTCGGCTGATGTAAATCAAACCACTAGGCAAATATGTTGACTGAGTGAAACTACTGCTTTTTAGAAACAAATGATGGTAACAGAGCATTGTGTAAAATTCTTAAAGGAAATAAATATGACTTTTTGGCATGATTTTTTTTCTGGTCCAAAAGTATACAGTATCTATCAGATCAGCATTGGATCGGTATCGGCAAAACATATCTGTAAAAAAAAATCAGATCAAAAGTCAGGAAATCAGCTTCGGAACATCCCTGTTCATATATACAAAGTAAGAAGCCTTAATTGTAACATACAAACAAGCAAGAAATAAGTTGACAGAAAAAAAAATAATCAAAACCCCCAAAAATTGATGAAGAACACAAACTACCTTCCATCAGCTTAGCTTATTGAAGCCCAGTCACTAATAGTATCCTTTCGTGTACTGTCAAGTTGCATCGGTTGTAGTTGTAGTGTTTTTTTAAGGTGTATTTTATTCTGCCACTTACAGACCCTACCCACCTACGTCACAAAACCACGTGCTCGCTGTATGGTTCCGCCCACTTGTCCGTCATTTTGACTCTGTATTAGCATTGTTTTCAATTGATGGCGGAATTTAAAATGCATTTCATGGAAGACCCGGTGCTTTCTGATGCCGCAAACTCACTGGATCTGTTGCATAAAAGGCGTTATGAGGAAAAGCTTCGTTCTATACAGTCGCCAGATCCATATTTGATGCCCAAATCTATGTTTTTCGACCCACTGTCTTCGCCCTGTCTGCCTGACATCTGCTACGCAGATATTTACAATTATCTCGTCCACACTAAATCAGCCTATTCTCACGAAAATATGAAAAACTTCAAGAGCTTGGAGGCTTATAAATACTTCGTTGCTGGTTGGGTGAAACAGGTCCTCGTCCACGAAAATTCGGCAGGAATCTATCTTGTGCTTGGAAAGGTGAGTTACGAAATTTTCAATTCAAAATCTTTTGTTATTGCTAACATCCACTGTCAAGTCTAATGTATTTCATGTCGTTTGTCAATGGAGTTAAGGCTTTTAATGTTTATATGGTTTAGCGATAGCACTCTCACTACATACATACGTGTATGTTGTCGGCGATTAGCCTTGCAATGATCTTAATTGTGGTTATTTGTCAGCCCCGTAGACGAGGCCAGTTTCTTTCACTTGGTATCAGCTAAATATTATTCAAAAAATAACGATGGTGGAAGAAAGGGAAGTCACAAACATCTTGAATTTGAAACTATGTCGTACTACGTCGTATGTTGTCGGTGATTAGCCTCGCAATGATGTTAATTGTGGTTATTTGTCAGTCCCGTAGACGAGGCCAGTTTCTTTCACTTGGTACCAGCTAAATATTATTCAAAAAATAACGATGGTGGAAGAAAGGGAAGTCACAAACATCTTGAATTTGAAACTATGTCGTACTACGTCGTATGTTGTCGGCGATTAGCCTCGCAATGATCTTAATTGTGGTTATTTGTCAGCCCAAAACCCTCTAAGTATATCTTAAATGCATCTTACCGGATATAAAATGACTACTACATAGTCTGTGGTGATTTTTTGGTGCCCAGTTTTCACGTCGAATTGCAGCCGTCCATTTCGCTCTCTTTGGATCCCTCGGAATACGGTAAAACTTCAAGTCTCTCCTTCCATCTTCTCTGTTAGTGCAACCAACAGCCACACACGCCTTCACCATTTTGATTATTAATGTTAAGGAGCAGAAAAACACGCCGTAAATAGGAGAAATGTACGTAGCCGTAACAGGTTAACACTATGTTTTGACGGACAAGTGGGCGGTACCATTCAGGAGAGCGGAGTTGTGACGTCACGTGGGTAGGGTCTATACCTTCTAACCATAGTATAGATGTTGGAACAGGTGTACAATTGCATAGGGTTAGAATTATATTTTTGTATTTTTTTTTATTATGGCGCCATATGGAAAACCTTGACAAAGTAATCGTTTGTGGCAGCCTTAAAGCACACTTCCTGGACAGCCTGGCAAAGCTTGCATGACACTTCGCAACCACTCTTGAGCACCACGAACCTGTTAGCGAGGCTTTTTATGACGTAGGAAAGAGCTTGGGGCTCCAGAGCAGCGAAGGCCCATTGTTCATGAGGTACACAGAGCCCTTTGAGGCACTGAAAGAACATTTTGTCATTCCTTGGACACCGCTCTTTCCTCTACTGGCTCACAGTCTGAGCTTCTGCTTTTATTTACTTATTTCCGGTGGTCAGACGAATTAGCAAGCTTAGTGCATCGGCAAGTTCATGTACAGAATGTCTTGGGAGTCAGTAATCATGGGAATTTAGCAGGATTTGAAATGTAAATGTGGAAATGATTAATTTATTGCCACTGACTGCGATAGTAGCCAATCCATTTTGTCGAAGAGGGGCTGGTGTTGATTGTTTCAGATATTTTGTGACTCTTCACAGTGAGAGCACGTAACCTTTTCATGCGTGATTCATGCAATTCAAAGAATTGTACTGGTCCTTGACCACCAGCTCGTTGAATTTTACAGTCATGCAGAATCAAACGAAGAAGAATTCGGTAAGATTTCTAACTGTCTGACCTGCCGATTTCCATTCAAAGACCACCACAAATGACGCGATGAACAACAATCCTATTTAGTAATTAGCCTTTCGTCTAATGCAGCCGCTTGCAAGCATTTTATCAAACCAAATTTGGCGATTCCCTTAGAACCCTTACACATCCCCAGCAGCTTGATTTTCCATTATCTTTAGAATAAAAGTAGCAGTCATTAAGTTTGACAATGTTGGACTTTAAGCAACATTTGCCCCTAGCATGCAGCAACATAGCTAAAAAGAAATAATTCAATGCTCAGTGGCTGAATGTCACAGCATTTTTACCATTTGGCTCTGATCACAGATGATACATCCACTGCCTGAACAAAAACATTTATTAAGCGCGACTCTCTATTTGAACTGGGAATGTATAAATGTGATCATATGTCAGAGCCATTGACGGCAATAGAGGTCCAATCCATTAGAAAATTCCCGGTTAAAATGGATTGGACATCTATCGTTATCAATGGCAGCCAATGAGATGACTGCACCAAAGCAAACCAGTGCTGTTATACCACTGCACTGTATTACCAAAACACACTCACTGCTGGAAATACAGAGACAGAATCAATACCTTATCTTTGCAGTTTTTCTGTTTTCTACCATTACCATTCCTCGAGGCAGCCTCAATTTACAGTTCAGTCCCCCAATTCACACACACGTGCGCACACACACACACCACCCTTTACACACCAGATTCTTATTATCAGCCCCACAACAACAACTCAGGCTACTTCTTAAAAGGTAAGAGTCAGCAATCGTCATTTTTTTTTTTTTTTTTTGTCGAATTCAGCAAATAGCTGCTCATGACGGTTAAGTGAGGAAAAACTCCAGTACTATCAGAAAACAAGCTTGATCTTTTTCCCATATATTTCCAACACTTATTCCCATATATTTTGTCTCCTCCTGCTTGTAAATAACGTAATTCTAAATTTACAAGTACGCTGACAGAAGTTAATCTATTAAAATCAAGTTTTTGATGCTTTGCACATGTCACTATTTTTATTTATGATCCAAAAACACTGCAATTGCTTTCTAGCACTTTGTTTAAAAGTCTTATCAGGGTGATTATGTTGACACGCAACAACAGTTCATTTTTTTCATCATTATACAGGTGTAGTTCAACATACGATCGCTTCGACACGCAATCTTTTCGACATCCGATGTAAAATTTGACACGCCATTTGTTTCTACATCTGACATGCTCGAAATAGACGATTTATGACAGCGCCGCAGTTCCTTTGTTTTCTCGCAAGACGGACGCACGCATGTTTTCTTGTGAGAGAAATTAACATGGGTTCCAAGAATGTTAATGCACGTGGTGAAAAGAAGAAAACGTTGAGTACCATTAGAATGAAGATGGAAACGATAGAAAAATACGATCGTCGTCCGCGCGTCCGTGAACTGGCTCGACAATACAGCCGTAGAATGCCTACGATCTCGACGGTCCTCCTACAACCTCCGTTCACCAGTCTTTATACGGTGACAATTATTATTGTGGTAACATCGCCAAGAAAATCGCCAGCTTCGTCAGGATTTAATCATTTATTTCAGAACTTGTGCAACACAACATGCCTACTGTCCTCCGCAGCTGAACAAAGTGAAAGTAAAAAGTCCCTCTCTCACTCTGTCAAATCAGCCACGCTGTGCGTTCAGGTACACCCCGCAAAACACTTCCGCCACATTAGAACCCGATTCGTTACATTATTACAGGTATTATTATTATTACTATTATTATATCATTTTTTATTCATAGTTTATTTGTTTTGCTCTGTCTAATTGATATTTGCAATAGTACCAGCAACATTTATTAAGGATTTAGTGTAGGTTTTTGGGCTGTGGAACAAATTAATGGAATTATAATGTATTCTTATGGGAAAATCCTGCTCGACATACGACCATTTCTACTTACAAACAAGGTCCTGGAACGAATTACCTTCGTATGTAGAGGTACCACTGTATTTTGTTTTGTTGTTTTTAGAGCTAAGACGGTAACTAATAAGACAATCAATCACTTAACAGGGTATGTGTATATGCAAATATGTCATTCCTCTTTGAGAAAAAACAACCCGGTTTTTGATCTCGAAACAACCAAAACATTTTTTTTTTTTAAATAAAATTCTAAAACTTTAATAAAACAGCTGCTCATGTTGGAAAATACAAAAAAAAAAAAAAAAAAAAAAAAAAAAAACATTTTTTTATTGTATGGCTGGCTCCGACTTCAAAAGGCACCAACTGTAACCTTGTATTTGCTTAAGCTTAACACTGACAACCAGAGCAACACAAAACAAAATATGGAAATGAACTGAGAACGCAAACACAACACCAACAAGATGATAAAAGCTATAATGGGAATTCTGACTGCTGGTTATATTGCAAGCAGGCAGAGCTCATTATCCAGTTTGGAGAGAACAAGAAAGGATTGGTAGAATGCAAAGTGGTTAACCTTTTAAGACAAACAATTTAAATAAAGCTAAATAATCTACTTTGAATTGGAGGACAGAAGCATAAAATAGGCTCTTAAGAAACCTGTAAAAATATGCATTATGAAGAGTACGGATGTCCTCGAGTCGATCACGTGATCAGAAATTGGGCCAATCATTTTAATCGGAATCAGGTACAAAGGATAGGGTTTTTAATTTTTAAAAAAATAAGTAAAAAGGCTAAAAAAATAGCAAAATAATCTAGAAAGACAATGGCATTGCCAAAAATATATACGTTTTATACTCAGCAACACTCTCAGAAAAAGCAGAAGCAGAAGAGGAAGTACTGAAAACAGTACAGTACTGTAACATATTTGGAACCTTTGCTCAAATATTATTTATTTATTTATTATTTATTATCAGTTGACTCGGATTAGGGTGCACAAATATGCGATCGGTACATCCCTAACAAGGAATAAATTTATTAGGGCTGTCAAACGATTAAAATTTTTAATCAAGTTAATCACATCTTAAAAATTAATTAATCGTAATTAATCGCAATTCAAACCATCTCTAAAATATGCCATATTTTTCTGTAAATTATTGTTGGAATGGAAAGATAAGACGGATGTATACATTCAACATACTGTACATAAGTACTGTATTTGTTTATTATAACAATAAATCCACAAGACGGCATTAACATTATAAATATTCTTTCTGTGAAAGGATCCACGGATAGAAAGACATTCTTAAAAGGTAAATGTGAGTAGAAGTTATAGTAATTTTGATAGTTTGTATATTGTGACTAAATATTGCCATCTAGTGTATTTGTTGAGCTAAACGAAATGTTTGAATATAGTTTGACCAAAGTTTGAGTATTATTTTGCATAGCTATTTTGATTGGGAATGCCAATTCTCTTTGCATTGAGCGCTTTTCTTTTTGTGAACTTTTTTTTTTTTTTTTTTTTTGAGAGAGATAGGAATATTATTTTTGTTGTGCTTTCACTAAATGATACTGTAGCGACTTAACTGTTCTTAACTGCCCAAATGCATGATGGGAAGTTGGGCCACCAAGACTAGGGATGGGAATTGATAGGATTTTTACGATTCCGATTCCATTATCGATATTGCTTAACGATTCGATTCTTTATCGATTCTCTTATCGATTCTAATTTGGGGAAAAAGAACAAACGTTTTGATTGGCATCGAGTTTGTTTATTCAGAAGTCACAACCTTACAAACTCACAACGAGATCAAAAGAGGCCCAAAGCCTCAATGTTAACTGTGGCAATAAGTGGCAAATACACAAGAATGTGTAACATTTTACTGAAACATTTATCTAATAGAAATAAAAAATATTGGTATATATTGGCAGATAGGTTTTTGTTCTGCCTTTGGCAATATATGTTAAAGCAGGGGTCCCCAAACTTTTTCCTGTGAGGGCCACATAACTTTTCCCTTCTCTGATGAGGGGCCGGGGTCAGTTTGTTACAGAAAAAGTGTGACGATTGCAGAAGTGCATAAATGTAAAAAATTATTGTTTTTCAGAAAGCCACAATCAAATAACCCTTTCTGGATTCTTTATAATAATAATAATTAATAATAAAAACTAAAGATACACGATAATATCGGTCACCAATAATTATCGGCCGATAATGGCAATTATGACGTCACACAGATAATCCAGATAATAAAAAAATTCAACCGATAATGCAATCCGATAATTATATACTTGATTTGGCCTCCAAATGTGCGCAACCGAAGAATTCAGCACGCCGCCTCCTCAACCCCTCCCCTCTCTGAAGCCCCTGAGGGAGGAGGGGTTGAGGAGGCGGAGTTACACGACAAGAAGTAGTTGAATATTATGGCGGCTGTTACTAAAAAAACGACGCTCTCGCCATCTGCGAAATATGTACCGTAGAAGTTCCACGAGGCAGAAAGAAAGCGTCCTCATTCAAAACCACTAACCCAGCAGCCATTTAAACCTGCATCACAAAGATTTTTGGAACGAATACGAGGCTGCTGCTAGCGGGAATGCTAAAGCTATTGTAAACACTAAGTTAAACTACAGGGCTTGTGACGATACAGAGTCGGGCTGTTTGGGAATGCAGCCCAAGGCGGGTGGTAAATTCGCATCTAAGGCTAAACACCGGCACGACTGGAGACCGATAGTCGGCAAGTAGCCGTCTTCCGACGGAGCTCGCCGCTCTGGCAGGCCGCCGCCGAGCCCGGTTCCCCGGCCTCGGGACCTCCAGCGAACACCCCGGTTTCGTGGTGCGTTCCCCCACGGCGTGCGAGCAGAGCCAGGACCCGAATACGCCGCGGCGAACCGGCCGGGGTGGGCGGATTATTCGGTACGTAGCTGCCGCCGAGACGAGACACGGTTTTTTCGAGCAGAGCCAGGACCCGAATACGCCGCGGCGAACCGGCCGGGGCAGGCAGATTATCCGGTACGAACGTAGCTGCCGCCGAGACGAGACACGTTTTTTTTTTTTTTTTTTTTTTTTAACCTAAATGACCCGAGAGCCAAAGCCCTGGATAAAAAAATAATGCAGTTTATACGACCACCATTCTTCATGAAAAAGTGATGTCCAGTGAGCAAGCTTATCATGACGGCACAGTGGTTAGATGATAATTTAAACATGGAGAAAACGAAGTCAGCCAGTCAATAATGCATTCAGTATGTAAAATGACGAGCGGTCAGATGACTTTGTAACGCTGCCTTTATTTTTGGCTTAACAAAACTCGGGCACAAAACAAAACACACGCGGATGCGAGCTCCAAGTCCGTCCAAATAGTACTGCCGTGTAGCAGTTTAGCTGCTGTAAAACAAATGTCGCGAAAGCCGCAAATGTAAACAAAGCGTTGCAGAATGGGTACATGACATCTCGCTCTTTTGAGTTAATCATTTTCACAGTGTGCAACAAAGCATATAACATTAGCAATCACTTTTCAAATTATTTAACTTATTTCTCTGCTCAATTACAGTCACAGTAGATAATCAAATTCTTGAATCAATATTCTGTAGCCACAAATATTATTCAAAATCTTTCCTTCTTCCAAGTTTTTTTTTTTTTTTTTTTTTTTTTTTAGGATTAAGTATAATAATGTATTGCTTAAAACAATGCTGTTAAGATTATTTTCAGCTAGCTATTTTTCTTCCAAGAAATCTGAGAGAAATACACTTGAAGCGATGGCAGATCATTTCACTTATTGCCAATAGATTTACACTTAAAACTGACTAGTTTTAAGGAAGTGTGTTTTGCAGTGTATTAATGTTATATATGTTAGGAATGGCTTACTTTTTGTGCAACTTAGGTATTTACTCTGTAAGTAATTGTTGCCAAAGGTTTACCATTACACAATGTCAGACAATCTGTCATTATTTAGATGTTTGAATTGACGACTTGTTCATATTTTATGTTGAAAAAAGAGCAATAAATTATATTTTTGGACAGTAATATTTTCTTTTGTGTATACTTTAAAATTTTACATAAATCTTTTAATAGAATTATCGGCTTGACATTATCGGTTATCGGTTGGAATGAGGAGGAAATTATCGGTTATCGGTATCGGTTGAAAAATGTATTATCGTGCATCACTAATAAAAACAGTATTAATTAAATAGATAATAACCCTCTCTGAATTGTTCAAGGAAAAGGCCAGAAAATAAATAACACGATTGAGAAAAAAAAAAAAAAAAATTCAAAATGGCCGGACCAAATGTGGAGGCGGGCCGTATTTGGGCCGCGGGCCGCAGTTTGAGGACTCCTGGAGCGCGCATACACCCAAAGAAGAAATGCCGCATCCAAGTGAGTGAGAGAGGGAAACACTTCTACGAGCCTACGTTCTTTGTTAATGTTAATATCTACCGAAGCAACGCCTGTATGTATCATCTTTTGTGTTGTTGTTGTGTTTCCACTCGCGATCGGACACTTAAATCCAGTTGTGTAGTGGTTTGAACGATGTGCTAATGCTAGTGAACGAATGCTAACCATACTGTTATTAGCAGCTAATCATCGCTGATTTACGTTGATGCAAACCTGTTTGTTACTGGGGACGAAATTGATTTGTTTCATTTCTATTGTTAGTTTCACTCTTCAAGTGATGGTTGAATAAAGTCAGCAAATTATACCAACGTCTTCTGCATCGTCATTTGGGAGTTTAGCTAGCTGTATAGCCGGGACTTTTTTTTTTTTTTTTTTTTTTTTAATAGCCAGGACTGAGCCTTATCCTCTCTGTGAGGACAGCGCAATCGTATTCCCTCCCGATGCAGTTATCTCCACCTTGCAATGATTGCAAGTCGCTTTGTTGTAATTTTTCCTCGTGAAGTGAAGACACACTTTCGAGCGTTTGAACTTACGTGCTGTCATTGTTATGTTTATGGCTGCAATGCTCGTGCTTACCCGTCGTAACCTTTCATTTTCACACTCTTTCCTGGTGAAGTGTAGTCAAACTTTGGAGCAAGTGGTTCTTGGCGGCATGCTAGTTTGATGCGTCTGGACAACAACTTACACGTCACGACGCAGTACGCGTCTTTAGGAATCGTTAAAGGGATCGTTAAGGCTTTTTCATTGTGATGTCGAGGCCTCGAAACACTATATTTTAGTAATCGAGTAATCGACTGAAAATTCTATCGATTAATCGAGTAATCGGATAAAACAAATATATTTTCAGGTGAAGAGCAATTATAGATATACATGAGAAAACAAGACATTTTATCATTTTCAGTCAATCAATGTCTTTATTTTTGATGTATATTGTTGAAAACAGCCAACAATTGCATCTCAGATGTAACTAGAATGAAAAAAATGACTAATTCACTGCTTTCACTCAAAAAACCTTTAGATCTTATTTCTAAAAAGTATATACATATATAAATATATTTATATATATATATATATATTTATAGACACCTAAAAATGCCTTTACGCTTGATAACACACATCACTTAAAAGTTTGGATTTTTTCCCAAGTTTTTCAATTGAATTTCTATTTGTGTCAAGCCATTTTTAAGTTCTAGTTAAGTTTTAAGTTAGTCTAAACTCTTAAGTCCTGATAGGATTTTGAGTTTTTGCACTGTTCAAAATAAATGTATGATACAGGCTGTATTGGAGCACATTAGGGACTAGTGCTACTTGGTGTTTTATCCAGCAATGACTACTGTGCTAAAATTGATAGTTAGCATTATTGAGTTTTTATTTGACACCCTCATCACTCCACAACGCTATGTTATGTTAAAGCCTGTATGTAAGACACTTTAGCCACGCATCGAAAGTGGTCTTAATTAATTTAAACCTAGCCCTCCGCAGGGCTAACGTAAGGTGAGCTAGTAGTGACAGTAACGTTTATTATATATATTCGCGCTTAGCGCTCTTTATTAGCGCTTAGCGCTCTACTGCTTTAAGATGGCGGCTGTTTGCTAACGCTGCCCAGACGCGGCCTAGTCTGTCATTGTGCATCTAGTTCAACATACATGTGATCTCTATGAGACTCATTGGACGCTACCTGCAACTAACGTAGCATGTGCAGGCTAGTATTTAGCAACGTCGGCGTCGTTTGTAGCGGTTGTCGGCTGCAGTAAGTTTTTTTTTTTTGCTTCTTCCTCTACGCACGTGACATCAGCGCGTTGTCCCGCATTAAAAGTAGTCCGAGCAAAACGTGATGCTTAGAGCTGTCAAAATAAACGATTACTCGAGGTGAATAAAATTACTCGGATCAGTTTTTAAACTCGAGTTACTCGAGTTGCTCGAGTATTCGTTTCAGCTCTACTGCGTTGTGTTCAATACAGGGTCTTAAGAAAAAGATCATCTCCTGTCATTATTCCCCACATCGCTCCCCACAACAGTTATAATTGTTATGGAAGAGATGCCAAAGCTTATACCAATAAATGACGCGGCTCCAGTGAATGCCTGTGTCCACTCCTCTCGCTTGTCTCTGCCTCTTAGTTCTCAATATACTAGTACATAAGACGGCGCCATTGTCGTCTGTTCGCGGCAATGCGTGAGTGCCAATTATCACCCATGAAAGCACTACTAATATGGCTATTTTGGGTAATAATCACGAGGGGTGTAAATCAGCAATTTCATGACAATAAGATATGAATAATGTTGTCACGATTTAGTACTCAGTATCAGTATCGGTGACTAATTAGCATATTTTTGGAGTATCAGACAGCATAGGATTTGGTCACAAGATCGGATCAGATCCAGTATTCAAGTGTGTTTTCAACATTGTCGCGCTTTTCGGCTGCTGAGAATAAAACCACTGGCAAACAAGTCAGGTGTGTGGGACTACCACCCTGTAGAAAACATAGCTAGTAAAAGAGCATCATGTAATCTTTGTTAACCAGAGCATTTCCCGAGGGGGTACCAGCTTAATAAAACTTCAATACAAGAAAATAAGATTAGTCATTTACTGGCTGCATTACCTTTCAAAAAATATACTGTATATTATTAATTGTCTCAATATGAAGGTATTGGATTGGCAGAAGCTCGGTATCGCAAAAATCAGATTGGAAGTCACAAAACCTTTATCTGAATCTCCAGATATACGAGAGTCTGCTATAATTTGATTCGATTCGAGGGCCTTCGTTTGATTCAATAAAACATAACGTACACATAACCAGTTAGATTTGACCAGATAGAAAAATACAATATACTGTACTTTGATGTTTCTGACAATTTGATTGCCGAAACATTTCTGACATTTTAGGGAAAACTATATTTTTGCGTTTTGGTCCATTTGATTGGATCCTTGCTTAACTGATCGTTATATCAATCCAGATTAATGTAAATCATTAATTTCATGACGATGCAATATTGATTCTTTGCACGACGATATAATATTTGCCGATATTACAAAGTCTGCCATGATTAGTTTCAAGTTAAGGTCTTTTGATCGATGTTTCAATCCAGATCGATGTACTGTTACACCCCTAATAATCACTAAAACATTGAATTTTGGAGGGACTTACTACTGTGCTGTAGTAGTAATGTTGCACAGTACATCTTCTCTGTTTATGACTCCAGAAGCCATAACCAAACAGAAGTTGGCGTTGTGGCTTCAAAAGGCAGGAAGAGACTTTCCATCAAAGCAGTACAGAGGACTTACTGTAAAAGTAGTTAAGGTGAAGATTAGAAATCCGTCTGAGACCGTGTGCACCCCTCAAATACAGTAGCCAACACGAAGCAGATGTTAACAGGATAGAACAGAACATTCGCATACACAGATGAGTTTCCATCTACTCCCCAACTTTTACTGGATGTTGAGCACGGTAGAACAGAGAAAAAAAATGCTTATTATTACTCTACTGGTGCACACATCTCAGCGCAATTATATTACTGAACTATGTTGGAATATTAAGTAGAAGACATTAAATTAAGTTTTAGTTGCAACCAATCCACAAATGGACACCAAAAACACTCAAGTCCCTGTTGAGATGTTAGGATGCTTTGCTTAAGGGGAGGAAAAATGCTAACTAGAAGGGAATAGTAGTTTAAATAGGAAAGGCAATTAAAACTTTATTTGACGATATGCACAATGCAGTGGAGCTCTCTAGTGTAATTAAAGCGAAACAGCCACGACGCAGAGCTAAACGCACTAATGTGACTCCAAAATGAGCTTATGAGTGTGCCAAATGAGTTAGTTCAACATGAGCGAGACCCCCAGTTAAAGATGTAAACAGTGGAATATCATTATTTTTCTTACTCAAAATTGGGGGAAATACACCAAGATTTCACATGTAACATTAAGCACTTTCATTAGTCGAAAAATTCTATAATTTAAACTAGTGGTGCAAGAATTACTTGATTAATCGACAACTAATCGATTAGCAAGTTAATCGACAACTATTTTGATAACAGATTTATTGTTTAGGACCATATTCACATTAAACTTGTCTAAATTCTTGAAATTAGAGCATTTATATAACTTCTCAGTTGTAAATAATATCAGTTTTCCTTCTTTATATTTTTGTTAAGTCAAAGTAGGACATGAATGAAAATCTGCTTTTACTTTGCAAAGCAACAATTCACATTTTTATAATACATTTTCGGACATCATACTGTCCAAACTTGATTCTTAACAAAGTTGCAACAACTAATCGATTAAATCGATAAATAAATTAGTTGCCAACATATTTCGATAATCGATACAGTTGAAGGAAATAGTCATCCATTTTGTCTTCATTGCTACTTACAACATGCTGAAAACAACTTCAGGGTAAATTGTGAAGGTAATTGAAAGAAGTGACATTTTACTTATTAACGGATTAATCGTTTATTTATTCGTCCGATTAATCGATTATGAAAATAATTGTTAGTTGCAGCCCTAACTGAAGCATTACTAGTACTTTTTAATTTGTCTATGTTTGAAGATGAGGTTAACTAGCTTCCATTGACGTTGATAGACGTCCAATTCATTTGAACTGGAAGGGTGGCAGTGTTTCCAGTGTTAACATTTCCAAGTTAAAGATGTAAACAGTGGAATATCATTACTCAAAATTGGGGAAATTTCAGCTAAGATTACATATTACACGTAACATTAAGCACTTTCATTAGTCAAAATATGATATATTTCAACGTTCCTAGTACTTCTTCATACAGCTCTATTAAGAAGTTTATAGACAAATTCAACTTATTGGCTGCCATTAATGGCGACAGACGTCCAATTTATTTGAACTGGGAGGTTCAAATAAATTGGACGTCTATCGCTGTCAATGTCACGGATTATGGATTATTCACTGCCATGCCACCTAGGTCAAATAATTGGACGTTTTTCAGCGTCAGTGTCACTGAAACGTGAGCAATCACTGACAACCATCCCTATTCGAAAGGATTGGCTGTCAATTGAGACACAAATGTGACTTCAAATGAAGCGGTATAATTGCAAAAGAGGTTCACTGGAGCGAAAGAAACATAAATAGAACGTTTGCCCCCCATTGTGAACGGATGCTTTGCCTACCTGTGATGTGTTGACGTAAAAACTCTTTCTGAACTTCCCTCGCCGTATCTCCATTTCAAGAGCCGAGCCGCGGGCAACCGTGGCTCTCGTTGTTTGATTCCGACAAAACATACTTGCTAGCAGGCTCGTACCCGCGGGGACTCCCGGCGGTTGTCTGTTGAGAGTCCAATCCGAAAACGAGTGCCTGAAAACGGATACAGGTGGCGGGGCACACTCAGGGGAGGAAGCACGTCGAACCGATATAGCGGCTCTTATGAAAGTTACCAGGGGAGTAAAGTTCCCAGTCCGAGGGGAACTTTAAGTGTGTCTCCCCCCTAGTGTAGTTACCAAAAAGTAACGGAGGCAGCCTGGGACAAAAGTTTGCCCTGCCCCGTTTACACAAACTTCTACCGGTAACGTGACAGTTTTTCAATTAACATGTTTACGTTTAAATTAGGGTTGTTATCATTAATTGGCTCATCGACAATTTACTAAATCACGCTGGGTAGCATTTTTTTGTTGCATGAGTTTTTTTTTTTTTTATTTATGATTCTTTACCATTTTGGTCACTGATTTCAAATCTGTCATCAGTTTTTTCCCATACGCTTTAGTAGTCATGCAATCTGCATTTTTTATACTACTGTATAGTATACAGATTCTTCTTATATATTTCACCCGATATCAATATAACATTACAGTCCCCTGCATATATATATATATATATAAATGAATATATTTTTTGAATTGTTTTCAACAATAGCTTGTCATTGTTGACTATTTTCTTGACCAATTTAATATACTGTAGCTATTATATACATGTAAATGTCATTCTACCAAAAGCCATTGCTGACTGCTGATCGCTGTGAAATAGCCTTTGTCACCATGGCTAAGACTGAAACACTTAATTTATGACGATGGAATGTGCCTGACAACTGGAGGTACCGGCAATTTACTGGACCTGCTGTGAGTGGAATTCACAGAGGTCAGGACGGATCAGTCACAGTGAAGCAGAGGCCATATCCACATGGTAACGGAAACCTGCAGGGTAAATGAAACCACACAGGATGGACACAATAGAATTGGTCCACCTAAACATGCAGATTCACAAAACTGACCCTCGGGTAAGTTCTGGGACAAAGCTACATTCTTCCTGTCTCAAAAGCCGTTAGGTCTTCTTCAGACAAAATCTGATTTTTAGTCCATCCAGATTGAAACTGGATGGCTCTTATGCATGCAGTCTGAACAGTCACAAAGCACAGAAATCTGATTTTCGTGTCACGAATTGAAACCACATACGGTAGGTAGTTTCATATCAGATATGGACAAGAGCCAAGAGGCTTCTCAGTGTGAACATCCCTGATGGATTTTGACTGTTTGTGACAGCACTCTATGCTGCCTGACGCCTTTGTTGCCACAGCAACCAGTCAGGTGTGTCAATAATGTGGCCCAGTCTAAAGAGGCCCAGATCCGATTTGGACACTTGCTAAAAGTAGTGTGAACAGACAGTCCTAAAAATCAGATTAGAGGAGGAATCCGATTGGAATCAGGTTAGCCTGCAATCTGAACGCAGCCTTACTGCATCCTGGACAAAATTGGATTCTTGGCCATCTCATTAATAAATAAATAAATAAATAAAACACTTTTACAGTGATACCATGTTTCCTTGTTACTTATCTTGAAAATTGGCCTGTGACAGTAATGGAATAGAATAGTGGCATTATTAGCCCTACAATGAGATGCTCATTGAAGGGAAATTGTATTTTGCTAACATTCTAATCGATAATCGTAGACATGTTTGCTTCTATTGTTTTAGTACAAAATAAAGATATTACAACCATAGCGCAACCAACAATAAAATACATCTAAGATATGAGTGCATGAGAAAGAATGTTTGTGTGGGCAGACACAAGACCCTTTTATGCAAGAAATGAATGACTAAGTGATAAGAACAGGCCAGTGGATAGTTGACGAGCCACGTTATACCCTCGCCATATGATCACGGGCGGACAAATAGTTTTAGCTAAAATCGTGCGACAAGTCAGCCCACTCTTGGCTGACGCTGACAGATGATAATGAGCATCGCCCCAGCAACAGTGGCCATGAACTCTTTTGCCCAATCCAAAACTGGCGACATCCCCGGGCAGCCCCTCCAAACTGCCTCCCGGCACCTTCAAAAGTCTGAACATTTCTGTCCGAAGTGGTCACTTCCTGGGATGCCAAGAGGTGTGCTGCTAGAATGGGGCTCTGGGTTCAGTTTTCTGCCTGTTTATCTGAGTTTTCATTATTGTTTTCACATAGACTTGGTTTCCGTTATTTTTGACTGTTCTTGACTTGGATTACATGGTCTACTTTTTGGAAAGTCGTTGTTAGTTTTTCTTCGGATGATCAAAGTTAGTGTTTTGGGAGTCAGATAGCAGTTACAACGATATGATGTTGCCATAATGTTGGCTAAGAGGTCAAATGGCAATAAATGATCACTTCTGTTGACAGTGATAGACTTCCAATTCATTTAAATTGGGAGGGCTGGCTGCGAATGATCGCTGCCAACCACTCCCAGATCAAATGGATTGGACGTCTTTTGCCGTCAATGGCAGCTAATGACTTATGAAGGTATTACATAAGTAAATTTTTGAATAGGAGTGTGTAGACATTTTATATCAACTGTACATACTCCATCCATTACTCTTTATTGGTTTTGAACCACAAACTCAAATGCAATGTAGAGACGACTACTTACATGTTTGCGGGAGCAGCCCCTGTTCAGTGCCTTATTTATAAGCAGGATGTTTGTTGATGGGCGCTTGTGTAAATAGCTAAAGGCTGCATCTCATGCAGCAATGTGATCTAACAGGGAGGTGTGTGTGCGTGAATTGCAGATTATGTTTACAGGCCTCATGTCGCTGTGGTCAGTAGGGGGTCGGCAGGTTTGAGGGATGCTTTCTCCAAGCGGGCCTACCCGCCTTTCAACTCTTCTCGGGGGCTCCGTGTGAGCCCTTTAGGCAGCTCAGCTCCACACGGCAATGTGCTTATGCGTACGCTTTGTCATGGCACATTTGAAATCCATCTGGAAGGAAAAGATAGGTTTGCTTTTATCTGCATCTTCTTTTTTTTTTTTATAAATCCAGCAAACTATATTTTGCTGTTAACTGCGCCATTTTTCTCTCCTGTATTTATGTCCACTAATAGCAAAAACCCACATGACAGTTAGTCAACAATGATGCAGTGACAGAATGTTAAAGACAAAAGAAATTGCTGATCATAGAAGGGGGGAAAAGCACTGTGATGCAGTTGGAAGACGGCACCAAAAAAATGAAACAACCATGCAAAGATACTTTCCCTCAAGATAAATGTACCTATTTTTTCTCACTAGTACTTAGCGATAGCGAAACAAATTATCACGATATGGGCCATTTATTATCACGGTAACAGTATGCCACGGTATACTTTCATTTGATGAAAAATAATACGACCGTTTTGACAACTTTCCCCCTGACATTATTAATAATAGACCTTGTCATAAATGTCCTCTGCATAAAGTGGTGCTGCAACATGAAAGTACAAAAAATAAATCGAAGCAGTACATTAGAATATATATTTCATGCAAATATTTCTGATTATATATCAAAATTTGTTAGAGGTTTTAACTTTTAAAATAAAGCTATCATAACATCATTACTAACTAGAAGATGCAATTGCTGGTGAAATTGCATGGGGATGCTTTGCTCTCTTTCCCATGGGTCACTTCCTGTAGATTTTTGGTTACTCCTATTACTTTTGACGCTTTTTGGGTCACTTCCTTGTTCACTCATTGATTGCCATTGACAGCGAGAGATGTCTAATCTATTTAGACAGGGAGTCAACCAGTGTCTTTGTATTCAATAGGGGTGTACAGTACACACAATTCACCGTTCGGTACAGTTTGGTACAACAGGAAAAACTTTTTTTTTTTTTTTCTTAAATCATAGCATTTAAAAGTTAAAGTTTGATCTATTGGCTAAAACTAAAAAGCAGTTGTTATTAAAATGTAAAATAAATGGAAGAAAGCAACAAACTTGAGAACTTGTATTTTTATTGTTGCTGCATACCACTGCTAATGCCACAACATTGTCACATGCATCTCACTAAATAATGTTCTCAGACAATGTCTCAATCTTGGTGTTGCTTATGCAATATTTGCATTGTTACATTATATTACTTTGGCACTGTTACATCAATATCTATGCACAAACTGTCATTTGCACTATCAAGTCAGCCATCTGCCTCTTAGTCTGCATACTGTAAATTGTCATTTACACACTGTTATATTACTATTACCTTACCACTTGCTGCACGTCACCTTTTTGTACTTTTTTTTATATGTGGTGCACTTCATGGCGACGCTTTATAATCTTGTTGTACTCTGTATAATGACAATAAAGGCTTTCTATTGTGTTCTATTGTAAATTTAGTTATGTGGGTTTTGTTGTGTTTTGTTGAACAATGCTCTTTCCAATTGTTAGGAATGCGACATTTAATGCATGGGTTGGGAAAGTGTGGAACTGACTCTGGAATTTCCATGCCTTGTGGTTGCCATTTCTAAAACATAACTAATGATTACATCCTTTATTCCTTTTGTTGGCAGCTATTTCCCTCCCAATGTAGTGGTAGTTACTATGTGGCTTCAGCCACATCATTTATCAGTTTTCATTAACTATTTGTTTAATTCATGCACCATGAGTTTGGGTCATCCCCTCCGTGAGTCATCACCTTATCGTGGTGGAGGGATTTGCGTGTCCCAATGATCCTAGGAGCTATGTAATCTGGGGTTTTAAGCCCCTGGCAGGGTCACCCATGGCAAACAGGTCCTGAGGTGAGGGGCCAGACAAAGCATGGCTCAAAATGACCCTTTATATGAAAAAAAATAATGGACTCAGGTTTCCCTTGCCAGGACACAGGTTACTGGGGCCTCTCTCTGGAGCCAGGCCTGGAGGTGGGGCTTGAAGGTGAGCGTCTGGTGGCCGGGCCTGTACCAATGGCTCCTGGCCGGGTACAGCCCGAATAGGCAACGTGGGTCCTACTTTCCATGGGCTCATCACCTGTGGGGGGGTCAAAGGGGTCGGGTGCGTAGGGAGTTGGGCGGTTGGTGGTCCAACACCCAGCTAAACACCTGGATTAAGCGGTAGATGATGGATGGCTGGAGTTTGGGTCATGGGTCGCTTTATATCCCCACCGCACTTGAGTCATTTAGAGTCGGTTTTCTTTCTATTGCAAATAGCCAAGACAGAATCTAATTATGACAATGTAAACTCACTATCATTTCAGCAATACTGTATATATAGCAATACTGTGTATATATAGTCATATCACTCATTACTCATTCTCACATGTACAGTATAGTACTTTGCATGATTAAACCGCTCAGCAAAGTGAGAGTTCAATGTCACCAGCATAAACATTTTCTTTTTACTCCCTTTCAGTGGACCAAACTATTTGGGACCTGGAGGCATAACTGTGGCTTTCCAGTCTACAATCATGTGGTTGTCTATTCTAAATATAAAACAACATAGTTATAGTGCACTTCTTACAGCATGAATCATATTTAGGACGTCAGATCCAAGGAAATGACAATTACGTTCAAATCAAGGTTTTTAATCAAAACAAGGGGAACACATCTGAGTCCACTGCATCTGTTTGCCTTTTAAGGTCCCCGTAAAACCATCTTTCTGTCAACTATTCGATGTTCAGCACTCAATAATGCAGGATATTTCATTTATATCGTATTTTTTCCAATTTCTCTCTCCCTAGTAAATTACTTCCATGCCAATGTCCTGGGGGCTTGCAGGATTACATTCATTGATGTGCGACTGTAATCATGTCTCCCATATGTTACTATATGTCTCCTGATCCAGAGTGTGAAAATGACAGAGGCGGTGCCGTTCTGGAATCTCTAATTTAAAGCATGAGGGGAAAAGAAAACCTACAAGGAAAATCTTCAGATGGACAAAGTTTATTATGTGGATATTGGTTTCTTCTGAAAGCAAGTGTTTTTGACCCATACTTGATAGCTCTATACGAGTCTGACTTCTGCTGGACAACACATGCCATTACAAGCTCATGTCTGTCCTTAGCCCTGTTATATAAATTACTTCAAACTTCATTGGGTACGCCAGCATCACATAATGAAAGCCAATGAAGCTCTTGTATTAGATCCTGTTATATTTTTAAGGTTCTTTCATATTGTAATAAATTTAAGGAAGTTACACAAAGTGGTTATTTCACAGCCTTTATTTAAATCTATTTACAGTGAATACAAAACATTCTCCTCAGATAAATGTTGACAAACAAGAAAGACAGCCACTTCTGGTGAAAAACTTTTTTTTCATTTCTGGTGCGGTTTATTCCATCTGGCAGCGTTGTTGCGACCTTGTTTCAAACCCTAGAAAAGTGCAGATTCATCAAATAAAATCACCTCTGTAAAGTTGGCCCTCCATCAGTCGCAAGTTTACTAGTATATAAAAGTTATGTCAATCGTTTGTGCTGTAAAAAGTATCGTTTGTCCGACAATTTTTGGGGGAGTTATTTACAATTGTTTAATAGGTCAATCTAAGGTCAACCAGCTCCCCATTTTGATTAAAAAAAAATGGCACCAATTGTTTGTGCTTGGTTTGTCACCAACACGAACACTCCTGTGCCATTTTTGTTCTACAAGAAAAAAGTATTTGTAATAACTGCAAAACCGTGGCAGCACAAACGAAAATTTTTACAGCATAAACTAGCCAAAATGTAGCACAAACAAATGGCACCACTTCGGGTCTATTTTGTAGGGGGACTGTGAGTGACGTCACCTCTCGAAATGTATATCTACGGTAAATATCTCAAAAACGAAATCAGCACAATTTTTATATAAATTTGCGTCTGATTGGGGGCCGATTTCATGGTGGTTAAAAAATCCTACAACAAAATACGTTCGAATACAGCCTACAGTAAACATGCAGTTCTTGATGAAACGAGCCATACCAAGTAGTAGCCTGTGTGGTACCCACTCATGTACCATGAGATGAGCATGCTGCCCATGGCCTCGTCATCTCCCATGTCTGGACTAATGGGTGGAGGGGGTGGGATCATCTGAAAGCGCACAAGAACAATACAAAATGTTGATTTGTAGGAATCCATGCACTGTCCACGTTTGTAATTGTAAATTAACTCACCGGTGGGCCAAATTGCATCATAGGATGCCAAGGGGGAGGGAAATGCCCCTGATTACCAGGTTGTTTTTTCCCACCCTGGGAGTAAAAACAATGAAAACAGTGAAAGTGAGTGAAAATGCATTTCCTGATCGCGGTTTTATCTGACCAGTGGGAGTAGTCAGTGGGCTTTCGCATGCATAAAACGTCCCAAATTATGGTAGCATAGAGATGTGTCATGCGCACTGGAAAAATTGATACATGTGGTTAATAAATGGTTTATTATGACTAGCGGATTAAGAGGCCCTATTAAATGCTCCGAAGTCTGACTAATTTACAGAGAGCCTACTGGCGAAATCATGAGATTCGCATTCGAATTTTATCACTCATAAAATTTGATTTAATACCCCTGAGCGCGCTTCATTTTTGTAATTTTCATTTACTAACTTTTTAACATTGAGTCACTTTCCAAAATATAATAAGCCACCCTCTCATCACCATCAATTTCCACTACATCTGAAATAAATTTGTAAATTATTTTTTTTCAATGACGATGCAAAAAATGTATACATAATTAAAGTAGATTACATTTTACCTTTCTAAATGGTGGCATAGGAGGTGGGCATGGAGGAGGGAATCCAGAAGCCCACATGGGAGGAGGAACCTTGTGGAATTTGCCCCTTTGGGTTTTACTGTTTAGATGCTGTTTGTGCTGGCTTGGTTCTGTTGACCGGTCACTCTCCTCTGTGGAAGACTCTGCCTCCTGTGTCTAAAGTGGGGGGTCATAAAGCATTAACAACACATATCGACAATGAGCCAGTCAGCAAGGACCCGATTCTCTTATTTTTAAATTTGATATTAGGGGTTTGACAATGTATTAAGATGGTGATATATCACGATACTTTGTATTCCAATAGGTCATCGATATGCTTCCACCAAGAATCGACGTATTGTTTTAAAGACAATATCTTATATCCTAATAGTTTACTGATATGCTTCCGCCAAGAATCGATGTAACGTTGTTTTCGTCAGATGACTGACGAAAATATTTCGCCAACGAACAATTTTTTCATGACGAGACGATAAAAAGCTAAAAATGTGTCTTCGGAGACTAATACCCCTTTCTCACTGGCCGAAAAAACCCATGTCAACCCACTAACAATCGGCTTTTGGTGGCAGTTGGAAAGGTGCAGTGACCCGCCTCGACCCGTGTCAATCAACCCGCCAAGCGACCCGCGTTAAAATCACCTCGGCTCTGATCGTCATGCAGTGTGAAAGCAAAACCCCGAGTCAACAGTCAACACCCTAATCTAAGTGGTGACGTAGGCTCTTACGTGATGCGTCATAACAATTTCGACCATTTTGAGGGCAGTAAAAAGCATGAAAACAGAACACAAACGGAAAGGAGGCTTCCATGTTGCTCTGCATTGTTTACTTCCTTGAACTGAATGAATTAGGTCGCACTTGTGTCGACGTGCATCTTAGCGTGGTGACGTCATGTAACCTTACGCACAGCTGAGGAGGGGTGGGGGGTTAGATGGGTGGAAAAAAAAAAAAAGACACGGCTTTTTTTGTCAAAGGGAAAGGTGCCAAATGCCAATTACTAGTTGGTTGCATCGGCTTGGAAAAAACGCGCGTCGACCCACTAGTTTCAGTGGGAAAGGGGCATAAGATACAATGAGATAAATGTCAGTTTTCATCTGATGAGACGATCTTTCCGATTTTTGGGGCATTTACAGGTCACTTTCTGTTCATTTTAGGGCCTTTACAGGTCTCATTCATTCAGGGAGATTCCTGGGTCACTTCCTGTTCTGTAACCCAAAATTACCAGGGGTTGACCCAGAAATGCCTGAAATCAAATAGGAAGTGACCCAGAAATGCCCCGAAATCATCAGGAAGTGAATGAAAATCTCAGCAAATGACCTGAAATGCCCCAAAATTGAAACCGTTGGTTGCTATTGGTACGGTAACGATTAATCAATTAACTTGAGTAATTCAATTAGGAAAAAAAGCTTCGAATTAAATGTTGCTG
The DNA here is from genome assembly GCF_030265065.1 of Corythoichthys intestinalis. Lineage (NCBI taxonomy): Eukaryota > Metazoa > Chordata > Actinopteri > Syngnathiformes > Syngnathidae > Corythoichthys > Corythoichthys intestinalis. The sequence continues at coordinate 12,844,445 of NC_080397.1, read as the reverse complement.
CTTGGAGTATTCGTTTAATTAAAGTGACGTTGTAATGGTTTGTTTTGAAAGTGTTTGCATTTATTTTTATTGATTTGGCTGGATACACCACCCTCTAGTGGCAACAGTGAATATGACATAACTCATGTCACATGGCTGAATCCAGCTGCTCCCTTTTATGACAAACACAAACTTTTTGTTTGAGCTAATATTTTTTTATGCATTCATAATTAGGTTGTAGGTAAGCCTTTCGCAATATGCAATAATTCAATTTATCGCGCGATAAATTAAAATGAAGGCGGTAATTTTTCCGCTACGATTTATCGCCTCGCATGCACGTGCGTGCGGCTGACGTGCTGTTAAAAGTTCGTTACCAACTGCGCAAAATGCATCATCCTTCCAGGTCTGGCAAAAACTAGCGCCGGAGCCAATCGTTCCCATTATATCCTATTGTTCAACGTATGCCGGTTGCGTCAGTGCTCCGGAGTGACTGTGGACCATCTACGGCGCGCCGGTGTTGTTGACATGTGGGCGCTCCCGTCAGGAGTGACATTTCACGCGGGCCGGCTATTTTTTGGCACAACGCCGGATATTTACAATGAAGTCCGCCAAAACATTGTTACCGATTTGGCTGCTACGAACAACCTCTCTTTGACACCGAACAGCTGAATGAAATTAAGAGCGCTGTGCTTCAAACTCGTCCTGTTTATGAAAGTCTGGTGTTGTGTAGTAATGAGCAGACGTGACTTCAGCGGTGCTTGCTAACTTTTTTAATGCGCCCACACACTAGATATCATGAAATGGCAAACTAGATGTGCTACTCCCATGCCATTGGCTACGTGAGCCCAGAGTGATTATGGGACACGTAGTCCATATACTACATAGATGAATTCTAAACTGTCATGACTGAATGGAAGTTAAGAAGGCCAAATCAATCCATACCAGTGACTATAGATAATGTTGCAAATATTGTTAATTCAGTACGTGACACAGATGGATTCGGACCACAAATAGGATGTCTTGCTCATGTAGTAAACCTATCTGCTAAGAGAGCTGTAGCAGTCAACGGTGTGCCCTGCCTCACTTTACAAACAGTAAAGATTGTTCTCAGCACTTTTATACAAACTTTTTTCAGATCAGTAAGAAGTAAGCACATAAATATTATGCACTAAAATGCATGTTTATATGATGCCAATTTAATTTTTGCTCGTTAGCTAAAAAAAAAAAAAAAAAATTAAAAAACTTTTTTTTTTTTTTTTTACAGAGCATTAAATGTATTGAATCTGATCGAAAATCGTGTCCCTCGTATCAAAAATCGTACCGATCTGTGACTTAACTGTATCATTGCATCCCTGTGGAACACCGCTGCAGAGGCTATGACGGGAAAAGTTTTCATTTGCCAAAATGCTTAAGTTATTAAGTGCGATTACAAAAAAAAATTTTTTTTTTAAAAACACATTTGATTTATTCTGTGTTTTTGTGCGGTATCAATATTGTTGTTTTTTACTTAAGAGGCATGGTCTATTGTTTTTAGTGATTTCTTAAAAAGTATTTTTGAATTTAGTCAATATTTAATCGCGTTTAAATGGGTGTACTTGATCTATTAATATATAGTGTATTCTCACTGTGTTATTGTAAATTAGTTTTTAAAAAATTGGGGGGGGCGCAATAATATCGCATATCGCAATAATTTATGAGAATAATTATCGCACACTAAAATTTGTTATCGCGACAGGTCTAGTTGTAGGTATATTTAGCCATTTTTTGTGGGAATATGTGTTTGAACGATTTGTTAAGTGCATTGTAAAAAAAAAAAAAAGTTAGCATTTTATAGCATTTAAGCTAGCGGACTTTTGCTATGCAAGTTAGCCAATCTTCATCATTTATTAATTTTTTTTATATCGTTTGAGGCTAAGCTCAGGTATTTTAATTTTTTTATGTTCCTAAACCGATTACTCGATTATTCAAACTAACTAGTTCATAGATTAATTGACTACTAAAGTACTCGATAGCTGCAGCCCTAGTTGCCATTGATTGCAAACAGATTGGGCGTGTATGGAAGTGAGAGGGATGGCAGCAAATGAACAAATGTTCATTCGCTGCCAACCTCCCAGTTCAAATGTATTGGACGTCTACTAGTGATACTCAATTCAGAGAAGAAGGATGAAAAGAGCTTGTTTTTCTGTTTACTACTTGTATAGTAAAATAATTATCAATGAGTATTTTAAGCCATAAATTAATATTGAAAAACATATTTTACCGTAGTCTTGGTTTCGTGGTTGCCTTCCGAAATCTCTGATAGTAAGTCTTCAAGGTTCTGTTCTTCTTCATTGCCGTAATCTGTGTAGACAACTATGCACGTGCCTTTATCCTTGTCCACAGAGGAGATGGTAGCAGAGTACAGTTGACGGTCTTCTGACCAGTAAGCACAGCAGGAATCTCCAACTTGCCACTGTGACAATAATGGTGGTGTTATTTCTTGTCTAATCCTCACAAAAAATAAGAAATGAGCATATTCCATGATATATCGTCACTTCTTTATCCGTTGATGTACTGGTTCTTTTCCTGCTGTCCTTCTTTTTGTTGTTTTTGCGCTTCTTTCCGGGAGGAATTTTGATTGAGGCTTGTGCCTCGTCTTCTCCCTTAAGGGCAGACTGGAATCAGAACAAAAGTATACTATATATTAGTAACAAACACAAAATGAAAAAGCATTGCATCTAAACTTCACTTTTTGTGACCTTAAATGACGCAACAGCCTTGTCGTAGGCTTTTATCAAGGCAGTGTCATCCCAAATATCGGAGTCGTCACTCTGGAAAAAAGAAAATAATGTTGGAAAAAAAGAAAACGATGTTTTACCATGAAAGGACCTTTTGCCCCGCATAAAACTTTCCGAAACGATTTCATGGTTTGGATCAATTACAAATGCTTTATATTATGACCTTTTCTTTTCTTTTTTTTTTTTTTTTTTTTTTTTAGTTTTTATTTATTTTTTTAAACAACTTTAACTTAATCTTTTGAATTATCCCATTGCATAAAACGATTTATTTAAACTGGGAGAACTATCAACCAATGATTTAACAAAAAAATAATTAAGTAGTCTGTCTCTGTGTTCAACAAGTTTTCCAATTATACCATAATGATTAGAGTTTGGAACAGTGATTGACACCCATACCGAAAAAACATATCGAGCCCTGTAAATTCGCCGGAAATCGTTGCATTTCAAATGTTCACATTTTTATCACAGGAAAACGCTATTTGTATCACTTAAGCGTCTTAAAAAGATCGGACTCATGAATACTAACCCATGCATTTTTAAACAAAACCTTAGGTTTAAAGAGACAATTACAGACATTTCATTTAAGAGTTGATTTTTTTCAGTCTTTTCCGACTTCATCTACCATTTCGCCATCTTCGTTCAGCGAAATAAGATGGCTTCATCATTTCCCAAATCACATCACTTCCATTTTCTAAATCTGAAATCTTAATTTTCTCTGCAATTTCACTCAACCTACAGCGTGTTGGTATGTAGTTAGCTTATCAAGCTAACTCATACAAGTTACACAAAAGCACACAGTCCTCAAACGTGCCATTTGTAATATAAATATTCACCAGTGTGACGTGACTCACCTGCCCGGCCCCTCGCGTGAATAACACGTCCTGACATCCATTCGCCATAGGAAAACAGCGGGTAAATCAACAGCTAAAGTGCTAAACAGCTAACGCGCTACATGCGTCGATTATGTGAAGTGTGTCGCACGGCGTGACGTATATTTCACGCGACGTTAAGGGTTGGCTTGGTAACGCCAGGTAGTTTGTGTGTTTTCACTGCGGCTATTCCTTGCACATTAAACCGCATTAGTGGTTGTATTTTGACCATGATCGAAGCATCTCTTCGTTCTCTAGGGGCCAAAGTCGTTGTGGCTGCTTCCAACGATGAGAACCACCCTCCAGAAAATATTATTGACGGGTAAGTGTCTCCTCAGTTTGGTTTTGTGAGCTTAATACTTAACTTTCCAGTATTCATTAGGTTTTTCTGCTTCCTTATACCAGAAATACAAATACATTTTGGATGTCCACGGGAATGTTTCCTCAAGAGTTCATCATTCGTTTTGAAGAAATGACTCCGCTTTCTTCAGTGACAGTGGACAGCTACAATGGTAGGCTGCATCATGAAATGAAAACTCATTTCGACTCTACATATCTTAGTCAAAAACAATAACAACAACAAAAAACCCGTAACATATTTGCACGTTATACTGTGTCAATATTATTTTGAGTATTGCCTATTATTTTGTATTGATGCAATTGTTTTGTATGTATCTGTCTGTATGTCGACTTGTCAACCGTGGTTATAAAGCAGATGTTTGTAAATTTGTAAAATTTGAACTAATTAAAAAAAAAAAAAGTCAAACCTAAAGCTTCTTTGGCTGGAAAAGATTTTGATGCCACTTTTCAAATGCAGATGTATGAAATATTGCTCAATATTTGAATACAGTACTTGATGACTCTATGATTAGTTGATGTATGTACAAGAATAAGTAATATTAAAAACAATATTATGGAAAAATGTTACAATTACACCAAAAAAAGAACAATTAAATATGAACAAGTTTGCAGAGGCAAGAAACCCATTATCCTTTAAAAGGGTATCAAATGCATATTGTCACATTTAGCATCCAAGAATAAACAAGTGTACGGTTGGGGGCACTTTTTTTGCACATTAACATCAAGTTGTCAACTTAAAAGATACATATATGCTGAATAGTTAAGTCCAATTAGCAGGCAATTAGACTGGAGTCACAGGGACTCGGAGGTCCAAGACAATGATTTGAGACTAGACAAGCTGATTCGAAAAACTTGGATCGCAGATTGGTTCCCACCTGGCTGTGATCTGCTTGAAACACCTTAATGCTGGTCTATTTCCTGCAGACTATACAAGTTTTTTTTTTTTTTTTTTTTTTTTTTTTTAAAAAACACTGACAGTAAGGTTTCCCTTAAAGATAATCTTGAGTGCTTTGTGGGGGGGTCGGGGAACAATGGTGAAGGCCTTGACCACCGTTATGACTCTGCTTGACTCGACTAGACAACCTTTTGACTTGGCTTGACTCGACATGACCTCGAGACTCGACTCGACATAACCTCATGACTCTACTCGACATGACCTCATGGCTCGACTCGACATGACCTCATGACTCGACATAACCTTATGACTCGACTCGATGATTTGACTTGCCCACAACAGGTAAGTTGGCACCCCTGCAATTCTGTCAGATAATGCTCAATTTCTTCCAGAAAATGATTGCAATTACAAATGCATTGGTGGTAATATCTTCAGTTATTTTGCTTGCAATGAAATAAAACACAGGAGAGAATGGGAAAAAAATTAAATCATTTAAATTTTATACAAAACTCCAAATATTGGCCGGACAAAAGTATTGGCACTCTTTGAAAAATCATGTCATGCTTCTCTAAATTTGTGTAATTAACCCTTGAGAGTCGAAGGACGCGCCGGCGCGTCCTCAGCGCACGTCCTCTTTGAAGCGCCCTCACGTTTTAATTACGTCACCCACATGCCGTTGGTTGGTCTCGTTTTAAAGTGCGGAAGTTGCGGTTTACCCTCGTTATTATTTTAAGTCAATCGACCAACTAAAACGTGAGATATTGTCATTTAAGTTTGATAGTTTTATTGTCCTCTCAAAAAAACATTAAAACGCTGCATGGATCATTTGTTTACGTCTATATTTCGATCACTTCTTGTCCTTTTTCAAAACGGAAGCTCCATGAAAAAAAACACAAATCAAACGAACCCTTTCGAAGTCACAGTGGAAGCACAAAATGCGTTTTTTTTTTAATAAATAAAACTGCCGTGCGAGGTTCCACCGAACGAGAGGGAGGAGTGTTCTGAAGCAGCGAGGTGGCGAGCGGCGGCCGTTTGGATCAAGCAGCGACTTTGTGTGACTTTGAGAATGAACGGAAAACTAAATTTAGCGCAAGCAATTGTGCTTTTTGATCAACTTGAGGAAGAGGATGGTCTAAATTCGTCATCATCGTCTTCTTCGGAAGAATCCTCGAGTGAAGATAGTGACGGATTTGAACACGTGGGTGACGCCATCGACGAGCAGAGGTAAGCCAACTCTTTTTTTTTTTTTTAATGCTGAAAAAGTTTCTTTTGAAAGTTTCTTTTGATATTGCAAGACAAAGTTCATTTTGATGCAATATAAGTGTGTGTTTGTGTATATAATAATAAAATGTGCATATCAGATCAAAGTCGTACGTGCACTGTGTGTATCCCAGGCAGGAATTTATAATTTGTGTTCTTCTTTCTATATGTAGATTAGGGATGTAGCACATATTCATCAGCTATGGTATTGCTATGGTATTCTTTCTATTGTCATACATATAGATTTCCATTATTATTTATTGCTTTATATAATTTTATTTTATACTTTATTATTTTCATAAATACTGACTTTTTTTTCCATGTACATTTATAGTGACAATGAAAAATCTACATTCACTGCCCGAATGGAAAGAGGACGAGGGAGAAGGGGTCATCACGGAAGAGTGATGAGATGTCAGCGGAGGAGAGGCTGGAGAAGTCAGCGCGGCAGAAGCCGATCACCACTGGCTCAGCCTGCACCTGTGCCATGGAGCACAGAGCAAGACACAGACACTGCCCCACAGTGCAGCCGGTTCACACCCCGGAGACCACCAGGACCTCAGGTGAATCGTGACCATGCATACACCCCAAAAGAACTTTTTGACCTGTTCTTCACCTCATCGACACTGATGAATATGTGCAAACACACAAACCAGTATGGCAGAGTCCGAAAAGAGATTGGGAAAAAGTTTGTGTGGACAGACACTACTGTGGAGGAGCTTGAAAAATTTATTGGACTCCTCTTGTACATGTCTTTGGTTTCACTTCCAACTGTGCAAGATTATTGGAAGGCAAGGAATTCCAGGACGTAACAGCTTTTCAGAGTGGCATGCCTGAAAAAAATTTAACTTGTTTATTGTAAATATTTTTGAAAATACTTTTTTTCCCAATGCTATATATTTTTTTCCCCCACAATCAGTCTTCTCAATTTGTGTGTATAAATGTGTGTTCAAGAAGCTTGATTGTGTGTACATAGTTTTCATCAGGTGATGGGCCGCAATACCTAAACTCATAAAGAGATGGCCTCTAAACACTTTTTGTGTTAGATTGTATATATTTTTTCACTGTTCTTCAGTGTTTGGTCTGCTGTATATAACCTGTTTTGACTAGAGCATGTATAAAAGCAAAAAACGCCTATGGCTATACCTGTTGTATATGTTGAATTGTCAAATATAAGACTATTTATTCTAAATTTTTTTGGTTGAATGTTCATCCTAACATGTTGAATAAATATTATAAAGTTTCAAAACGGTTCGTTACGCATGTTTGGTTGTCAATTGGACATCAATATTAAAAATTTTCACAAAACGATTTTGGAATTTTTGGTCTTTTTGGGCCCAAAATGATGATTTATAATTGGTCAGTGAAGGAAACAACAGTTTGGACATGAAGTTCAAGGTGTCACAAAAAAAGGGACCAAACCAGGCCATCGTAAACAATTCTTTCTTTGAAATATAAAGGCAACTTCAAAGGCATGCAAAATCAGACAAAATAGGCCCAGACCTTAAAGGGTTAAAAGCACCTGTTACTTATCTGTGGTACATAACAGGTGGTGGCAATAACTAAATCACACTTTCAGCCAGTTAAAATGAATTAAAGTGGGCTCAAACTCTGTCCTGTGTCCTTGTGTGTACCACATTGAGCATGAAGAAAAGAAAGTAGACCAAAGAACTGTCTGAGAAGCAAAATTGTGAGGAAGCATGGGCAATCTCAAGGCGACAAGTCCATCTCGAAAGACCTGAATGTTCCTGTGTCTACCGTGCGCAGTGTCATCAATAAGTGTAAAGCCCGTGGCACTGTGGGTAACCTCCCTAGATGTGGACGGAAAAGAAAAATTGAAGAGAGATTTCAACGAAAGATTGTGCAGATCAAGAACCTCGACCAACATCCAAACAAGTTCAAGTTGTCCTGCAGTCCGAAGGTACAACAGTGTCAACCCGTACTATCCGTTGGCGTCTGAATGAAAAGTGACTCTATAGTAGGATACCCAGTAAGACCCCACTTCTGACCCAGAGACATAAAAAAGCCAAGCCGAACCAAAACTTACCCGAAAAAGACAAAAATGTTTTGGAAGAATGTTCTATGGTCAGATGAGACAAAAGTAGAGCGTTTTGGGAAAAGGCATCAACATAAAGTTTACAGGGAAAAAAACGAGGCCTTCAAAGAAAAGAATATGGTCCCCACAGTCAAACATGGCGGAGGTTCCCTGATGTTTTGGGGTTGCTTTGCTGCCTCTGGCACTGGACCGTTTCACCGTGTGCATAGAATTATGAAGTCTGACGACCACCAGCAAATTTTGCAGCATAATGTAGGGCCCAGTGGGAGAAAGCTGGGTCTCCCTCAGAGCTCATGGGTTTTCCAGCAGGACAATGACCCAAAACACACTTCAAAAAGCATTAGAAAATGGTTTAAGAGAAAGCACTGGAGACTTCTAGAGTGGCCAGCAATGAGTCCAGACCTGAATCCCATAGAACACCTGTGGAGAGATCTGAAAATGGCAGTTTGTGGAAGTCACCCTTCAAATCTCAGACCTGGAGCAGTTGGCCAAAGAAGAATGGTCTAAAATTCCAGCAGAGCATTTTAAGAAACTCATTGATGGATACAGAAAGCGGCTGTTTTTTAGTTATTTTGTCTAAAGGTTGTGCTACCAAGTATTAGGCTGAGGGTGCCCTTTTTGGAGTTTTGTGTAAAATGCTAATGATTTTTTTTTTCATTCTCTTTTGTGTTTTTTCATTGCAAACAAAATAAATGAAGATATTACTACCAAAGCATTTGTAATTGCACTAATTTTCTGGGAGAAATGGAGCATTATCTGACAGAATTGGATGGGTGCCGAATACTTTTGGCCAGCAGTGTTGGACCATAGTGACTTGTGAAATTGTCTGCCAAATAGTTTTCACCTTAATGTTAAGTGAAAATGCTAAATTTACAAAAAATTTTATGTTAATCTCATTCTTAATCTGAACGTTAAAGATAAATATTCAGGTTGAATCTAAATGCCAAGTGTAAATTCTGTATAAATATTAACAGCGCCCAAAAGTCCCCTGGGATTGGCCTCAACCCAGCCATGACACTAATCAAGACAAGTGCTATAGAAAATAGGTGAACGAATGTTAAGTTATTCATTTATTTTTCACTTTGAATTTTGATCTAATTTGAAGTTATATGCAAATCTAATCTAAGATCTGTTAATGCAACAAAGTTATTTTCTTTTTAAAGCTTCAGGTGTTCATAAAAATGAGCTGAAAATGGGCTATGTTCTTCTTTAATGATGCCCTAAAACAAAGTTTAAACAGATGACTCATATTGTGTGAGAAGTTCTCCAAAGGCTGTGTCCTAATCTAACCATGGCCATTGTTCATTTCATTTTAGTAAAATTTGGTGATGAGTTAATTAAATCTGCCGGACAGGCTTGTGACTCTGGCTTCTCTGGTTTTTGCAGTCAGGCATCTAAAAGTAGAAAAGAACACATCACAGAACGCCTCTCACTTTGAGTTTGTGGCAGAGAAAGGTAGGGATGATGAATATATTCATGTATTAGTCACTCACTTGCTTTTAAAATCCTTATGAACTGATTTTCCTGCAGAGTTAAAACAAACAGAGGGACATCTTCAGTCAAATTCCATTTCAGTAAGTTAAATGTGATCTTGTCAAACTTCATTAAATAGAAGTAACTTGGGGGCAAATCCTAACTTAACCGGGCTTGTTTTTGTTTTCTAGCTAAACGGAAGCAGTGCCACTCACCTTCGTTTTATCATCACCTCAGGATACGATCACTTCGTGTCTGTGCACAAAATCGCTGTAAATAAATGAGGAATGCACATTTTTTCTCCCCTCACAATTTTCACACATTACTGTATTTTTCGGACTATAAATCGCACCAGCCAAAAATGCTCAATGAAGAGGAAAAAAACACAAGTCAAACTGGATATTAGTCGAATTTTGGTTTGGTCAACATTAAACATTATAATAGCAATAAAACAGAACAAATTGCTAACTAGGTATCTTTTCATATATTAAGTTATTCAGATAACAATAAAACAAACTCTTGATCTCACTCCAAATCCATTCAAGTCTTTATCTACAGTATCACTTTTGAACAAACACTAGTAGAGGGCAGGCCTTGAGCATACGTATCAACATATAAGTCACAGGCCCAGCCAAACTATGGGAAAGAAAAGTGTGACTTATAGTCCGAAAAATACACTAATCCACCTGAATATCGACTTACCTGAAAAGTATGAATAAAACCAATATTGCATTTGTTTGAATTTACTTCACATTCCAGTTTACAATGTATTAATGTGGAATTATTATGTTTGTACTGATGGAAAAAAAAAAAAAAAAAAAAAAGTGTCTAACTCAAGGCCAGGTCCAACCCGTCGTATCTTGTGTGGCCTACGGAGGAAAATCATGTGCATCTATTTAATGATTTTCACCAAAATGGTAAAATTTAAGATTGTCGCCGCTTGTAAAAATGTCTATTTTAAAATAAATGGAATAGCTGTTGAAGATGTTTTTAACTCCTAATTTAAAAAAATAATAAAAATAAAAAATACAGTACATGTACCACAATGTGAAATGCCTACTCTATCATGAAATGTGCGTCCTTTGGTTTAATTGGGGACGGGATTTAATAAACCCAGGCTTCTCCCGTCAGCCCATGTCTTTTCTTCGGTTTTCTTCGGGTTAATCTTATCACAATGCTATATTGTAACTGTCAATGATACCGATGATGATGACAACAAACAAACAAACAAAAAACTAATCAGGCTGATTTGAATAAAAAAATACATAAAAAAGTAGAAAATGCAATTTCTGGATAAATGGGGGTAATTCACGTGACATTATACGCACTTCTGGGTTTGCCGATAAGAGAGTTACCCTCCTTGAAAGTCCGTTGAGTTTTTATGGTCCACCCGGATCTACCAGATGCAAATGCACTAGTAAAAACTAGTGATGTATCGAGGTGCGGCGAGCCTTTGAAATGTGTGTAAGTGTTGAGTCGGTCGCGAACTCTCGTTCTTTTTGAACAAATTGTTTGGAGGAACGAGACAGAACTAATAACCTTCTGCACTGATTCATTCTTAAGGAAGTTGGGACTTGTGTGAGAGGGCATTTAGCTAGCTGCAGTGTCTGACATCGCGTAAGACGCAGGGGAAGGAGAACAAAATCAGAGCATCTGTCACTCAACGCCACATATGGCCAATAAGTAGCCAAAGTGCAGGCACGGGGCAAGACTGGGTTATGTCACTTCTTGTTCACTTACTCGGTCCTGACTGAGATTGCTAAAATGATTTGGTCTGCAACGTAACCGAACTAATCACCTTCTGCACTAATTCGTTCTTAAGGATGTTGGGACTTGTGTAGGAGTACGTTGAGCAAGCTGTAGCGTCTGACATCGCGCACGACCAATCAGGCGCCAGACTCATCTAAGCCTGTCGCAATATGCAATAATTCCATTTATCGCACGGTAAATAAAAATGAAGGCGGTAATTTTCCCGCTGCGATTTCTCGCCTCGCGTGCACGTGCGCACGTGTGCGGCAGACGTGCTGTTAAAAGTTCGACTTCCCTCTTACCAACTGCGCGAAATGCATCTTTGTTCCGGGTTCGGTCTGGCAAAAAATAGCGCCGGAGCCAATCCGTTCCCATTATATCCTATTGTTCAACGTATACCGGCCACATCAGTGCTCGGGATTGACTAGGGACCATCTCCGGCGCGCCGGAGCCCGGCAGATTGTTTTGGCTATTTCCTATTTTTGCCGGAGACGCATGCATCAAAATGGGTGGATTCGACAGCCCAATGTGTTATTCACCGTTGAAACACCAGTGAACATGGACGAAGAACGTTTCATCATGGAGGTGGAAAGTCACAAAGTGATTTATGATGCAGCAGATCATTACTATAGGGACAGCTTTCGAAAGGAAGCTGCAAGATGTATTATTATGTGTGTTTTTCTGGCAATGATATCAAACACACGATGTGCTGACAACTTTGTTTTTATTAACACACGGCGCTAACAACACTTCCTCGACCTTCGGCACATCAATGTAGCGTGCACTTAAGGGTGCCTCGGAAAACATCCAATCAGAATATTAAACATGGAACGCCATAGCAGAAACTATGAGGATGGACGGGGAGTTTTTTATGCAAGTCATGTCATTTAAAACAGTAATTAAATAGTGTTGCAAACTCTTGGTAAAAGCAAAAAAAAAAAAAAAAACGGGGAAAAAATGTTCAATCAAATCAAGTCCACTTCTCTCTCTGATGAGTACAGACTTCGTGTGTTTGTCGTTGTTTTGAATGCCATATTACAACGGGACGGAGTTGGCGGACCGAAGCCGTGTGCAGCCGGTATGTTTTGCCGGTTTTTGACGTACTGCGGGGCACACAGTCAACACAGAGCCGTGCCGGACCCGATGTATACGGGCCCTGTGTCTCTCTCACTGCCGCGTCATATGAATAAAACATCATCATTGCGTGCGCTTCAGGATGCCTCGGAAAACATCCAATCAGAATATTACACATGGAACGCCATAGCATAAACTATGACGGAAAAGTTTTCATTTGCCTCAATGCTTGTTAAGTGCAATTTTATTTTTTTCTTGAAAAAGACATTTTATTTATTCTGTGTGGTATTAATAGTGTTGTCTTTTACTTAAAAGAGGCATGGTCTTGTTTTTAGTTGTGATTCCTTAAAAAGAGTTTTGGAATTTAAGAGTAAACATTCATCAAGTTTAAATGGGTGTACTTGATTCATTTATATATACTGTATTCTCACTGTGTCATTGTAAATTGGTTTTTAAAAAATGGGGGGGGGGGGGGGGGCGCAATAATATCGCATATCGCAATAATTTGAGATAAATTATCGCACACTAAAATTTGTTATCGCGACAGGCCTAGCCTCATCGCAGGCAGGGGAAGGAGTGGAAATAAAATCAGACCGTCTGTCCCTCACTGCCACGTATGGCCAATAAGAAGCCAAAGTGCAGGCACGGGGCAAGACTGGGTTATGTCACTTCCTGTTCACTTAATCGGTCCTAACAGAGATTGAGGAGATGATTCGTTCTGCAATGTAACTTGACTTCCCAGTCACGCGGTGAATTGAAAAGAAAGGGCTTGTCACATATTCTTTCATGTGGAGCCTCTCATAGGCTACTCAAACGCACAAAAACACCACACAAACATAGTGAGCTTGGTTTAGTGTGTTACTTTTCTCAACAAACTCGAGACTACATATCACTGCATACTATCAACTTTATAGTAGTTTAAAAGTCTTTTGCCAGTTGATACAAGGCAAGCAAAAGCTGCCTTGGTAGCGCAAGGGAGAGAGCTGTCAGACTTCAGCTGGGCTAAGGAGAATTCACGGGAGCGAAATTTATCTCATCTGTGCGCAGGAAATATGACTAGTACGATCACCATAATACTGATTCGTAATGAAACAGTATTTTCATATAAATTTTTTTCGAGTGTTTTTTTTTTATTAATTTTTTTTCGTGTCGGAGCATGTCGGCTGTTGGTTGGGGCACAAATTTGCCAAATTAATGTGGAGTCCATCTGTCCATCCTGTGCTACTCAAGTGACCAAAAACTAAATGCACGCTGGTACAGGGGATGTAGCTACATGTCTCCATTTTCTTAACTGACTAATGAGAATGGAAAGGTGACACATTGTTAAGAGCAAATTATTCTTTCTCATCAGCATTTGGCGATCTGAGATGAGGGGATGACAGCAGGGAGCTGACGGGATTATTGATTTATTAAATAGGGCTGTCAAAATTATCGCGTTAATGGGCGGTAATTATTTTTTTAATCACGTTAAAATATTTGACGCAATTAAAGCACATTCCCCGCTCAAACAGATTAAAATGACAGCACAGTGTCATGTCCACTTGTTACTTGTGTTTTTGGGTGTTTTGTCGCCCTCTGCTGGCGCTTGGGTGCGACTGATGGGTTTCAGCACCATGAGCATTGTGTAATTATTGACATCAACAATGACGAGCTACTAGTTTATTTTTTGATTGAAAATTTTAAAAATTTTATTAAAACGGAAACATTAAGAGGGGTTTTAATATAAAATTTCTATAACTTGTACTAACATTTATCTTTTAAGAACTACAAGTCTTTCTATCTATGGATCGCTTTAAAAGAATGTTAATAATTAGGGCTGTCCCAAACGACTAATTTTCTCCCGATTAGTCAGCCGACTATTTTTACGATTAGTCGACTAATCTAATAATTAATTTTTTTTTTTTTTTTACTAATTTAGCAATGAAATTTTTGTTGACGCTTATCAATTCACAAAAAACATATTGGAACACTCAATTTATTTATTAAAGTACAAATAAACACGTAAATAACAATAATAAATCACAAATAAACAATGAGTTCAAATGCTGATAGAATTAACTAGTGTAGCCTCCCGATTGAAAAGATGGTCTCTTAAACTGATGGTTTACAACTTTTATTCCATCCTTGATGTAAACACACTGTAAGAGCTACGGTGCACACAAATAAAGCAACATAATTAGAAATTAACAAAAACTTTTCACCTTTTTCCTTTTAAACCTTATTTATATATCAATGAATTGCCTATATGAATTGCATTTACCTTAATTTATTACCTTATCATTGACAATCTCTCCCTTGAGTGCAATCACTGTATATACTGTATATATTTATGACCTTTTAACCTTATATAATTTTCTATACCATAAAATAAACCATAACATGAAATAAACCTTTCAATTAGCATTAAGAACAATAGTAATAGCACTTATAGGCCCATTGTCAATGAAACATTATTATTTAGTAAGGCGACACCACCCTCTGGTGTACAAAAAATGAAAAAAAAAAAAATTACAAACTGCGTGAAGGCGCTTGAGGTTTTTATTCACGGCCAACGTGCAGCCAAGCTTGGCATTGAAGAGACAGGACATAAGAGTGTACTCTCCTTTGTTTCTTTGAAATAAGGCAATGTTTTGGACACTCTGGTGCGCTTTTTTTGGGCTTTGTGCCGCTTTCCCCGCTTGCAAACAGAGCATCCGACATTCTAACTTTCCACGCATATATTTTTTTAACCCTTCATTAACCGTCGACGGGATGTTGTGCTCGTCGACGGATTTACGTCATCGATGACGTCGACTATGTCGACTAGTCGGGACAGCTCTATTAATAATGTTAATGCCATCTTGTTGATTTACTGTTATAATAAACAAATACAGTACTTATGTACAGTATGTTGAATGTATATGCCTGTCTTGTGTCTTATCTTTCCATTCCAACAACAATTTACAGAAAAATATGGCATATTTTGTTGATGTCTTGAATTGCGATTAATTACAATCAATTTTTAAGCTGTGATTATCTCGATTAAAAATTTTAATCGTTTGACAGCCCTATTATTAATACCGGTGCAAAAATGACATTTCAATACGATCACCTTAGTACTGATTTGCAATGAAACTGTTTTGTATAAAAATTTTGTATTCTTTTCGTTTCAGAGCAACAAATTTTCGTTAAACAATTCGTTTGAACGAATCTTTTTACTGAATGAATTGTAATGGATTCGTTCCCTCAAGTGAACTGTTTACTGTCAGTAGTGTGTGTCGAGTAATGAAGCGACGTTTCCGCAAAGTGCGTACCGAGTAGTGTTGCACCGATACCATTTTTTGGCGAGTAGTGTTGCACCAATACGATTTTTTAGCCCCGATACCTGGCTGTACAGTATCGGCCGATACCGATACCATTACGATACCACTCAGTTTGAAAAAAAAAAAGATATATATATATATATATATATTTATATATATATATGTGTATATAAATTGTTTATATGAAGAGCTATATACTTGGAGGTGAAATCATTGCCATCATGGCTTTGTCAGGCTGCTGCTTACCTTTGTGAAACAGGAAAAAGACTAATACAAAGTGAATCCAGTTGAAATTTTTGTTGCATACCTGGTTTGGGTGACAAATAATATTAATAATAATTGATCACAGCATCCTGTCTCTCTATCATACACCTCTCCTCATACAGATTTTATATTTATATTTATCTAGATTTTATACTTAATACTTGCAAGTCACTTTTGAGATTTGAACTAATGCACACCGTAAAGGGAGATGCCCCACAATTTCAATGGACAACTGTATGAGAATAAAGAGCTATTCTATTCTATTCTATTCTAAGTGTACTTAGAATAGAATAGAATCACTTGTACTTGCTCACGCGAAGAAGAGCGTGCTTACACGCCAGAAGAAGATGCGCAGATGGAGCATCCGAGCGATTGAGCGAGCTAGTGAGAAAGGAAAACAGCTGCGAGCCTACGTGCATTTTTGATGCTTGTAAAATATCTACAGAGGCAACGCCTGTATGTGTCGTCTTTTGTATTATTGTTGTGTGTTTCCACTCACGATCGATCACTTAAAGTCAGTTGTGTAGTTGTTTGGATGATCATTTGGGAGTTTAGCTTGCTGTATACTCCCAAATGACGATTCAGGAAATTGGTATGATTTTTTTTTTTTACTTTATTTTGCTGTTGATCCTAACGTCATCACTTGAGGAATGAAACTAAAAATAGAAATGAAACAATCAACTTCGTCCTCAGTAACAAACATGTTCGCAACAACGCAAATCCGCGATGATTAGCTGCTATTACCGTTATGACATTCACAAACGGTTAGCATGCGTTCGCTAGCGTCCGCACATCATCCAAACAACTATACAACTGGCTTTAAGTGTCCGATCGCGAGTGAAAACACACAACAACAATACAAAAGACTAGACATTCAGGCGTTGCCGATGTAGATAGCATCCGAGAGTGAGAGAGGAAAACACAGCTGCGAGACTATGTGCATTTTTGATGCTTGCAAAATATCTAATATCAAATTTGCGTTGTTTCGAACATCTTTTTTTAATGAGGACGAAGTTGTTTGTTTCATTTCGATTTTTAGTTTAATTCTTTGGCAAAATAAAGTCAAATAATCATAGTGATGTCCTGCATCATCATTTGGGAGTTTAGCTCGCTGTATAGCCAGGACTGAGCCGTAGCGTCTTGGTGAGGACAGTACAGCTGCATTCAAGTGATTCCAGTATATGATATCGGCACGCTCTTTGTTGATACTCGCAGATACCAATACCACCATTACGGGCCGGATCAGCGCCTCCTGCAGATAATGGTATCGGTGCAACATTAGTACCGAGGCACGCTTTATTTAGGGCAGGTTCCCAAAACGATGACGTCCGAAGACTCACAGCCCAACTGTACCACGTGATTACTTCAGGGAGTGCTTTAGATTTTGCCGCGCAGTTTGACAGATCGCTACAGTATATAAACATTTCTGGCTACATTCAAAATGTGGGTGGTTGAGGGAGAGTTGTGATCAGGTGAGATTTAGTTAGTTGTAGTTTGGAGATTGAAAGATTTAGAAGTGAGGAGAGAAATAGTAGTACAGCAGTTGATAGGATGGAGCCAGCAAGAAAGAGGACTTCCTCTGTGTGGAAAAACCTGTTTTTGAATAAAACTAAATGAAAACCCCCACCATTATGTAGCTACATCAATGTCCAAATTACACAAGCATAATCTGTGTCCTTTTTCAATTTACACAAAAAAATTTACTGTCCTCTCCCTGATTACGCTCACACCATTTTCAGAAAAACATTGCACAACCTGCCATATTACAATAATACCATTTGAGAAATAATTTTCATGCATACACACACTACATTTAAAAAATATATATATCGTAGGTTTTACTTCATGAGTGACATACCTGTACTTTATGTGGCCGCTCCTCCTACTGTACCCAAAGTTCATAAGGTTATATGTTGATTTTTGGGGAGCTGCTTGGCACTGCTAACTTACAGGAGACATCGCCATATCATATATTTTTATGAATGTTGATGAGGTACTGTTTGTGTGTGGCATTTGTTTTGTACGTATAGGTCCTTATGTTTTTGTTTTTTTTGCTTCAGGGTGTACTGTCCCCTTATACATTAGGGTCACACAGGTTATGAGTTTGAGCCCTCTGCTGACGATGTATGCCAAATTTAACGTCTGTGACTGGAAAGCAATAAAAAGATGGAGAAAAAATATATATACATATGTGATCATCTACTGTATGTACATAGAGGATTTGGTCAGACAATATTTGGCAAAATTAATTCCCTCCCAACAGACACACAAAAATCAACGAATCACTCGTACTTGTGAGAGAAATGACTGTGATTATACACTTGGCCAGTAGGTGGTATTGTGCACACATGAAGCTCAGAGAAATTAACCCTTTCTCGAACCAATTTGCTCAAGTGGTTCAATGCCTTATTAGGCTTCATCTTTGTCAGAGGACGATGACACTGGCACAAAACAAAGTAGACGTTGACTATTTATACAAAGAAGGTAACAGAAAAAAGGTGGAAACAATTGGTGGTCAGTGAGAACATAAGGAAAGGCAAGTGCTCTGAAATGAGTAGGGTAACACCTTCAAAATAAAGCAGGTAATGACACCACAACACAACAGACCTCACCATGGTGTAACAATCATCAAGTAAGAACAATTTCATGACGTCTCACCTGTAGTGTTTCATCACACCAAAAGGACTTTCAAGTTGTTTTTGATATTGTAAAGTATGATTCAATTTGTTCAATGTTTCCCACTCGACATCATTGTTGCCTAGTCATTATGGAGTGGGGATCCCCTATCGGTGGCCTTTCCAAAGGTTGCCTATTTTCCCCTGTTGGAGTTTATGAGGTTTTCCTTGCTCTTTTTGGGTTACAATAAATGTCATTATTGTCTGTCAACTGTGGGACTCTTTCAGATATTTATTGTGATTAACGTCTGTCAAAAAAAAAAACGTCTTGTCTTGATTTGACCTAAGACCCTCTTTCCTTCCTCTCCCGGTTGATTTTCACGAAGGTCTAGCCTTTGAAGATTGTAGGGTTTTGACTTGAAAGCCTCGCCCAATGAAACGCATCCTTTCTCTGTGATCCTGCAGTCTGTCAGCCTGCAACAAAAGAGATAATTGCCTGAAATCAGGACATCTTTTTATCAGTCTTTTCCTTGGCTAATAACGGCCATGATTATTTGAATGGCCGATTGGAACCATAGATTTCTAGCTGGATGAGCTCCATACTCAAGAACTTGTATGGTGCAGTCTGGACTGGCTAGTCCGGCCGAGAGGATCAAGACCCCATCACGCAGTTTGTTGTAGCTCAGGTTAAGCTCTTGAAGATGGGAGGGGTTTAACTTGAGAGCTTTGCCCAATGAAACACATTCTTTCTCCATGATCCCACAGGATGACAGCCTGCAGTAAGGGAGAGAATTATCTGAAGTCAGCACGGGAACAAGATTGAAGCCATGAAGGTTCCACTGAGAGTGACATTTTGTCTGCCCTTTCCTGGGCTAATCACAGTGATTCTTTTGATTAGTTGACCGGAACCACAGATTTCTAACTGGAGAAGCTCCTTACCCGAGGATTCGCAAGTTGCAGAGTGGGCTGGCTAGTGCAGCCGACAGGCTCAAGACCCCATCCCGCAGGTTGATGTAGCTCAGCTCCAGTTCTTGAAGATGGGAGGGGTTTAACTTGAGAGCTTCGGCCAATGCAACACATCCTTGCTTCATGATCTTACAGTATGGTAGCCTGCAAGGAGATCATTGCCTGAAGTCAACACAGGAACATTGTTAAAGCTATGAAAGTTCCACCCAAAGTAGCTTTTTGTCTGCCTTTTCCTGGGCTAATTACAGTGATTCTTTTGATTGGTCGACCCGAACCACTGATTTCTAACTGGAGGAACCCCATACCTGAGGATTTTAAAGATGCAGTCTGGACTGGCCAGTCCAGCAGAGAGGAGCTCGATGCCCTCATCCATTAGGTCATTGCCGGTCAGGTCCATTTTTTGAAGATGGGAGGGGTTTGACTTGAGAGCCTCAGCCAATGAAAAACATCCTTTTTTTGTGATGCTGCAGTGTGACAGCCTGCAACAAAGGAGATCATTGGCTGAGGTCAGGACAGTGACATTGCTCAAGCTATCAGGATTTTACTAAAAGTAACTTTTTGTCTGTCTTTTCCTGGGGTAATATCAATGATTCATTTGATTGGTCCATCGGAACCACTAATTTCTAACTGTAAAATCACCTTACTTGAGGTCTTGTAAGATGCAGTCTGGCCTGGCCAGTCCTATTGAGAGCTTCTCGATTCCCTCGTCCATCAGCACATTGTTGCTGAGGTCCAGCTTTTGAAGACGGGAGGGGTTTAACTTAAGCGCCTCCGCCAATGAAACGCATCCTTCTTTCGTGATCCTGCAGTGTTTCAGCCTGCAACAAAGGGAATAATTGCCTGAAGTCAGGTCATTAACATTGCTAAAGCGGTGAAGGTTCCATTGGAAGTAACTTTTCGTCTCTTTTCCTGGGCTAATAACAGTTATTCTTTTGATTGGTAAATCAGAACCACATATTTTGTAACTGTAAAAGCGCCTTACATGAGGTCTTGTAAGTTGCACTCTGGGCTGGCCAGTGCTTTTGAAAGGGTCTCGACCCCCTCGTCCATCAGGACATTGCCGCTCAGGTCCATCGTTTGAAGTTGGGAGAGGTTTGACTTTAGAGCCTGCGCCAATGAAACGCATCCTTTCTTTGTGATCCTGCAATCTATCAGCCTGCAAAAAAAGGGGAAAATTGCCTGAAGTCAGCACAGGAACATGGTTAAAGCTACAAAGGTTCCACTAAAAGCATTGTATTATCTGCCTTTCCTTGGTTAATAACAGTGACTCTTTTGACACAACCGGAGCCACAAATTTATAAGTGTAAAAGCTCCTCACTCGAGAACATGTAAGATGCAGTGTGGGCTGGCCAACAGGATCAAGACCCCATCCCGCAGGTTGTTGTGGTTCAGGTGCAGCGCTTGAGATGGGAGGGGTTTAACTTGAGAGCCTCGATCAATGAAACGCATCCTTCCTCTGTGATCTTGCAGCGTGACAGACTGCAACAAAGGAGAAAAATTGCCTGAATTAAGGACAGCAACCTGGTTAAAGCTAAGACGTTTCCACTAAAAGTAATTTTTTTCCCGCCTGTTCCCTGGCTAATAACAGTGATTGTTTTGATTGGTCGACTGGAACTGTAGATTTCTAATTGGAGTAGCTCCATACTCAAGAACTTGTAAGATGCAGTGTGGACTGGCCAGTCCCTCGGATAGTATCTCAACCCCCTCATCGAACAGGTTGTTGTTGCGCAAATATAGCTTTTGAAGATGGGAAGCATTTGACTTGAGAGCCTTGGCCAATGAAATGCATCCTTTCTCTGTGATTCTGCAGTTTGACAGGCTGTAACAAAGGAGATAATTTCTTGAAGTCAGCAAAAGAACATGGTTAAAACTATCACTATTAACTAACTAATTAACTTATAAACTAAACTATTCAACTAAAAAGTATCTTTTTGTCTGACTTTTTCTGTGCTAATAACAATAATTCTTTTGATTGGTCGACTGAAACCACAGATTTCTAATTAGAGGAGCGCCATACTCAAGAACTTGTAAGATGCAGTGTGGGCTGGCCAGTCCTTCCAAGAGGATCTCGACTCCCTCGTCCAACAGGTTGTTGTTGCTCAGGTCCAGATGCCTCAGGTTTGATCGGGAGTTGAGAATGGAGGCCAGCAGGTGACAGCTGTTTTAATTTAGGTGACATCTGTTTAGCCTGGAACACAAACAGGAGGATGTTGTCATGCTGAGCTCAACATACTACCTGCTGACTTTAGAGCACATACAATGATTTTTGAGAACCCTTGACCACAGACTGTAGCATCTCAAGCCCCACCGCTGTTGCAGAGTACTTCTGAAGGTCAAAGGAATTCATGGCTTCATCGGAGGTTAGTAAGAAGAAGGCCAGGGCTGACCACATGACCACTGGCTTGTTGCGCCAGTTCAGATTTCCTTTACTTAGTTTCTGCTGGATCCGCTTTAGCAAGGAATTGTCATTCAGCTCGTTTAGACAATAGAACAAGTTGATGTTCTCTTCTGGAGATTTAAATGCCATACAATGCTTGATAAACCTTACTGTGTCCAAGTTGCTTTGACAACAGTTCTCTGGAGGCTTCAGCAGTTCCCTCACTATTTTCTGGTTGCACTGCAAGGAAAGGCCAATGAGGAAGCGGAGGAACAGGTCCAGGTTTCCTTCATTCTCCCAAGCTTTTTGAATAGCTAACTCATGGACCTGAGTGATTGGCATGAAAACACCTTCCAGTGATAGTTCTAAATAAGCCAGAATGTTTTTCTTGTCGTGGAAGAGGCTTATCATCACGTACAGTGCAGCCAAATATTCTTGGATGGTCAGATGGATAAACTGAAACATCTTGCCTTGTTGTTTTCTTACCTGACGCACCTCATTAAAAACCTCGGTGAACAAACCACAGTGTTTTGCGGCTTGGCGGTAATCAAACCCGCTCTTCTTCAGGTCTTCTTCGTAGAAGATCTGATGCTTTTTCATCGTGTGGTGAAAAGCCAGCTCTGCTAGCACTTTCATGTAATGGATGCTTTCAGAAGGAAGTCTCTCCTTGAACCTTTCCAGGTTGTAGGACAAGAGCACTGTGCATATCTCAGTCAGTGTTATGGGAAGCTCACCCTCCTCATCTTTGTCCAAATAACCCTGAATAACTCTGGTGGTGATCCAAGAGAAGATGGGAATGTGGCACATGGTGAATATGGTAGGAGATTTTTGGATGGCCATAATGACGCGCTTCTCATTTGGGAACCTTTTTTTGAAGTACTCCAGCGTCTGGGAATCGCTAAATACTCTCACCTCAGTTTTGCTGTCGATAAGAAGATAAATTTTCTACGCAACCCACTGCTTTACAAGACAAACAGGCTTTACAAATGCCGGTGCGCCTGGAGTAGTACTCCAGAAAAGAGGTTCAACAAAATCAATCCAACCTGAGTTTCATGAAGAGTGGCTCACTGTTGCGTGTACCTGTGCATGTTGAACATTTCCCTCATTACATAGTTTACTTTTATAGAGTGACCAAGGAGTTTGCATTCTAAAATATCTCCGGAAGCTACTTCAGTGTCCTGCGAGGTTGGACTAACCTTTTATTTCCAGCATGTTGCTGCGCAGCTGGTCGGCCAAGTTGTGGTTTCCGATCTTCTCCAGAACCTTGGTGGTCTCAACCAGAGCCTTCTTTCCATGCTTCTTCATCAGTTCATTGACGATGTCCTCCAGACTGGCATTTTGAAGTACACTTTGAAATATGTGCATATGGAACTTGAAGGCCTGGAACTCTTCCTCCTCCAGGTCCATCAGCGTTTTCCACAACAGCTCCTTCCGCTCGGCGTCCAGAGCCATCCTTCCCGCTTGTAAAAGCGTGGGTGAGGCAACTGATGATAGTGGATCTATTTACGACAACTTCGTTGACTTATTGGGACTTGAGATCGTAAACCCATTTGATTGACATGATGAAGATGTAAAGCAGATTTCCCATGAAAGCGTCACTACTGTTGAGGCACAACATGACCTGTTTTGATATAGAAAATATTTGAAATGAACAAAATACAAAATAACAGCACGGTTATACCATATATATTTTCTTTGTAAAGAAGTCAGATAGCATACAGAGTGAACAATCGCAATCACACCACTTGATAAAGGCTGTTGTATCATCAGCTCACACTTGGCACACCCTTCGCGCTCACGACAAAGGTCAACATGGTGACTATCGACTGTGTTTGTGAACACTCCAAGGTCATGGCTGTGTATGACCGAGCAGGTTTAGGTTTTCTACTGTAAGAAACCAACCAAGCAACTCGCCAGCCAAGTGAACTGACTGACCAAAACGTGACACTTTGTAGGACATTAATTTAAATACTATGAATTTAAAATAAAGTGAAAATAAAATGAAGAGTGTTCTTGGGAGGCATAATTAAGTTAATTTCTAACGTAAATGCCCCTAAATCAACGGGAAGTGACCTGGAAATAGCCAAAAATGAACAGGAAGTGACCTAAGTCTAACAGTAAGTGGTAATAGAAGTATTCGAAAATGCCCCGAAATGAACAGGAAGTCATCCAAAATCAGCAAGAGGTGACCTGGAAATGTCTCAAAATCACCAGGAAGTGATCTAAATAAACAGGAAGTTGACCAGGAATGGCACCAAAGCAACAGGAAATGACTCAGAAATACCCCAAACGCAATAGAAGTAGTTCACCAATGAGTGGAAAAAAGCATCGTCAGGCAGTTGTTTAAGAAATGCTATTTTCTAATTTAAAAAAAAATTTTTTTTTAATAAATTCATTAATGT
The DNA here is from genome assembly GCF_030265065.1 of Corythoichthys intestinalis. Classification (NCBI taxonomy): domain Eukaryota; kingdom Metazoa; phylum Chordata; class Actinopteri; order Syngnathiformes; family Syngnathidae; genus Corythoichthys; species Corythoichthys intestinalis. Next base: position 12,820,027 of record NC_080397.1, on the reverse strand, counting down.
ATGTATTGTTTAGAAAAATTAAAAAATACAATATTTTTTGTCACGAAAAATAATGTAATAGTTAATGAGAAATATTTTTTTTTAATCACAAAACTTAAACATAGACGGTTAGAGAAGCAACCAAAATACACCTACTTGATGAACCAAATAATTGACTATACAACTGATCGACTAACAAACCAATTGAACTAAACTAAGTCAATTATCAGCTCAGCAACCAACAGCGCAACTGACCGACAAACTTATGAACAAACTGTCAAATTGCTACCCGACTCACTAACTATCCAACAACTGACAATGCACATTGTGCTTACCTGAACTTCTCGTCCTTGTAGTCGTCGTCATCTCTTTGCCATGTGAGTGAGTTAAATACTTTACGTTACTGGCCAGTCCTCAATGACCCAGCAACTGAAGGACACACCCACACCGTGCGCGTTTGAGTCATAAACATGTCCGCATGCAAATGTACAAACGGCTAAAGGCTGATTTAGGCTTCTGCGACGGACCTACTCTGAGGCAGACCCGACTTACGACCCTCCGCCGTAGCCTGACATGCAACTCCACAAAATCCTGACTGGGCGTCACGTCAACGCATGGTGACGTGACGCAAATGGACGGTGATTGGTCCGCTCAGACTGTTGTTTCCGGTTCAGCACGAAATCACCGCCATTTACAAACATTTTTGTGCTACACTAAAAAAATGGACCAAGCTCACGAGAGGATCATCGATGAGGTCCGCAAGTACGGCTACCTGTACAATGTTTCATCAAGGCATTATAAGGATTGCCAAATGGCAATCAATTTGAGGAAGGAGATTGCTGAAAATACGGAGCTGGAGGTCAGTGAAAGCATAAAAAAAAAAGAAAAATTCAAAAAAAAAAAAAAAAAAATGGAAGAACCTCCGAGACAAGTATTCGGAAGCAAACGAAGTGGTGACCCAACTGCCCAAAAACTGCCAGCTTTTCATCACTTTTTGTCATATTTTTGGTTGGTACACTTTATCATTCATTTTGTACACGTTTGCTGTGAGTCTGTAACTTATTTACATTGTACACTTCAAATATATGAAGAATAAAGCACAGGTTTGGTGTCAAAAAGAGTTGTTTTGATGTTTAATTTTCAACAACAGACAGTTTACACACTTGATACATTACATTATGATAACGTGTTTACCATCAAGGCTTCCAATGCAGTTTGGGAAGTTCCACAGCCGCCAGAAATCTGCTATGGCTTCCCACTGGCTGGCTGTAAGACACGGCAAAGAGCAAAACGCTAGACACTTTGCTCGACGCCAATTTGTAGCTAGCCGCCACAGCTTGCTGGGTTCCACCCGATGCTAGAATTCGTAGTGTGACTGCCAGTCTCAGACCAGACCACTTCCGCAACCGTCTTATGCGTCGCGTGCGCCTTAACATTTGTATGATTAACATTTGTTGTTCAATGTTGATGAGCTGAAGATCCACATTCCGTTGCCATTGTTGTCTAACTGGAAGAAAACTCAAGAAATTCGACAAGAGTCCCCCAAAACCTCACAAAGACAACGCAACACCCCTCTTGTGGCTTGGCGGTGAATTACAGAGCAATGCGTTCACTTGACGCAGAACTTCGAATGCAAACATTTGACGACGTAGGGTCTACGCCGTCGCTACTCCGTCACCGCAACGCAGAAGCCGAAATTAGGCTTGAGAAGGGTTCTGGTCCGAGCCCTGCCACCTATTGTGAAAATACCCGAATAGTTGATGCCCGGCTAAAATGATTTAAAGTTGACTGGAAGGTGCTAGTTTTGTCAAATGAAACTCCTCAACTCAATTCAACACTTAATCAGTAATACTTGCTTTGGTCTTAACACAAAAACGGCAAACTTGTGAGCACATTTTCAGCAAATATCTGAGCATGTGGGTATAAAACATACCAAAAGGCAAAGTTGTTATTTCTCATATCAGAAATTGTTTGATAACTAATATCGAACAGAGGAAATTATAATAAATACTATGTTGAATTGCGCTTAGGAGCTCATAATGACCAACAAAATACAATTTCTGTACAAATTGCATGGGGATGCGTTGCTCTTTCATGGGTTACTTCCTATGAGTTTGGGGTATTTATTGGTCACTTCCTTGTTAACCCATTGCTGGCACTAGACTTCTAAGCTTTAAATGAACAAATGTTTGGGGCAATTCGGGGTTATTTACTGTACAATTTGGGTCACTTTTTGTTTTGTCTTTTTAGTAAAAAAAATAATAATGATAATATAGAGATTTTTTAATTTTGCAGGTCTGAGTTGAAAATCAATAGGACTGCATGGTAGTGAAAGTTGAATGTGCTGTTGGAAATTAATGGGGCCATTGAAAATGTGTTTTTTCTTTGCCAAATTTAAATGGAACTGTACAAAAACTGACTGATTACTTGCTAAATAACAACAGGTTCCAGGTCTCACCCCTGAAATTTGACGCTGAGCAAGCCAATTTTAATCAGAATTGTACACCTCCAACTTTTGTTTGTGGCAAAAATGCTTTTTTTTTTTTTTTTTTGCAAAATAAGCCCCATTTATTTCCAGTGGCAAAAAAACCCATTCACATTAATTATATATATATCAGATTCACTTAAATAAAAAAAAAATCAGGAAATCAAGGCACAAAAAGGTGTTAGGTTTTTGCCAAAAATGTATTGGTCCACCAAAATCTGACAAAAACATCCTCATTTCCATTACGAAAAAAAAAGGTCACATATCAACATGAAGTGACATAAAAAAAAGCCCCAAAAGTAACAGGAAATGATCCGAAACGTACATGAAGTGACCTTGGAATGCTAAAAATATGCAGGTGGTGCCACAAAATAAAAGGAAGTTACCTGTAAGTACCCTAAAATAGTGGTCTCCAACCCGGTCCTCAAAGGCCCGCTGTGGGTGCAGGATTTAATTCCAACCAGACCAACGACAAAACCTTTTCATAAATCTGGTGTTTTACAAGTGCAATCAGTTGATTGCAATCAGGTGCTGCTTGTTTTAGCAGAAACCTCATTGGTTCAAGTATCAGTGCTGGATCGGCAGGAACAAAAACCACGAGGACCAGATTAGAGACCACTGCCCTAAAATTTACAAGGAAGTGACCAAAAAACTTAACTCATTGTCTGCCATTGACAATGATTGCGGTCGAATTAATTTTAAATGGGATGACTAGCTGTGAATGCTCATCTTTCAGTGCCACTGGCAGATTGGACATCTACCGTCGTCAATGGCAGCCGATGAGTTAACAAGGAAGTGACCCAAAATGAATAAGAAGATACCCATGGGAAAGCAAACTTCAGCACTGCACTTAAACACTGTTGCTGGCAAAAATCCGAAAACTATCATCGGCTAGTATTATACAATTTTTTGAGTGTACAAATACACAGAATTGGAAATACATATGACAGTTGACCATTGACGGTTATAGACGTCCAATCCATTTAAACTGGGAGCAAATGACGAATGTTCGTTCTCTATGTGGCATATCCATTTTCCACCTCCGCCAACCCAAATTAATTAAAAATATGGACTCACTAAAGAGACTTTTCATCGCGTTTTCATCTGTTTCTGCTAATTTGGCAAAGCTTCAGATAAAGAGCTGGCTTACATTGAATGGCACAAATACAAAGGGCATTTCTTTCTCACTCTCTCTAAGAGACACAGTTAATTAACTAATTTTCAGCTGGGGGGGCTTCGAATTGGCATGTGGACAGCCCCCTTCCCCATATTGACATCCCTATAGAAAAGGGGGCACCCCGGGTGATGCAACTGGAGGGATCCAGATGGTTTCCCAGCCAACCAGTAAGTCTCTAAAGACGGCAAAGCTATTCTCTTTAGCGCATGCATGCATGGACTCCCATCCTCCACACAGCCACACTCTACTCGCTCCTATCTCCCTCCGCCGCCATGTCATCTTATCAGGTTGAACATTGCGCGCGGACCCTTTGGGACTCCCTCCCCAATTACTTTGCTGACTGCAGAGGAGCTCAGGGATTTGCCGTAGCACAGCTCTTGGAATAAACCAATAAAAGTATAAAATACAAGACTAAATAACAAGCCCCCTGATATTTTAGGAGCAACTAATTGCTCAAGGGTATGGCCGCGATACAGCGCGTTGGAGTATGTGAGTGTAATGAGTAATGAGGGGAAGCTAGCGACTGATACACGGTTATTGACTCATCTATTATTTAGCACTATTTACAGTCACGGTAGGGCTTTGGTCATAAAATAGATAAGGATATTCTGCTTTACCGCTCTTGAAAATATGATTATGTTGCAGTGAATATGGTTTGCAAATGCACCGCCCCTCCGCTAATGAATTCAGGCTTCCACTTTTGTTCTTGACCGGCAGCCGATGAAGGGAATCACAGCAGGATATGAGTGTCATTATCATGTCACTGCAGGGCAGGCTTCAGTTATCAGCCGGTGTCTTCTCTGGGTTTTCTTAACGGCCGGCCAATGACACAAAGACGAGATCGATGGACCAAGACTAGTTCTAACACTAAGCATTATTAGCGGGGCGTATCCTGCTAAACCTTTGTAGGGTATTCATCGGCTCCCATTGATGGCACTAGACGTCGAATACATTTTTGACTGGGAGAGACCAGAGGGAGGTGACCATTCGTTACGCCTTAAATGGCGCTAAAATGTGATCATTTAAAGTTCCACGCCTCCTTATTTCGATAAATTGGACGTCTATCCTTGTCAATGGCAGCCAATGAGCTAACTTTTTAAGGGACAGTAGTCACCACACCCATTCAAAAGTTGGCACTTTAAAGTGCGTATGACACCAAAAAGCATGTTTATTTCATATTTCACGCGGTGTTTTATGCTCCTGAATGAAATGGACCGCTTGGATGTGTGTGGAAGCGATCGTTTTTTTATATTCAATTTTTGAATCCCGCGCCATGAATATGAGTGACTTCCGGCTTCAGTCTCGGGTTTAGGAGGAATGCGAATGTGACGTCACCCGGGTCAGCATCTCACAATACAGCATTGCAAATGGACTGCGGATTCAGCTGATTTTGCGGATTAATTCGTTTATTTTTTGCATCACGCCAGCCAAACGGCTGCAGAAAATTGTTGCTGCACCAGGGAGAGGTGTGTGAGCCTTTTTGGGTTTTGAAAGGTTCCCATTCACCGCGGATATTGGCCAAAACAAGCCCTACTACTGTGGGACCATTGGACTTACGAGGAAGTGAGTAACATCGTATTTTGTATTGTCAAATACTGGGATCATGGCACACTTTTTAATACGGAGGTGGCTTGCATTTTGTGGCTGACATTCTCCTTGTCCACCCGAGAATGCCACTCTGCCGACGACCGGTGGCTTGTCCCACATCCCCCCCGCTGGGAGAATGCTATACTCGGCTTATTGCCCTCCTCGTGTGCGCGGTGTTCTGTCAAATTTTCAAACCCATCAGAAATTGCAACTTTGTGTTAAAAATGGCCGCGATCATAGCGATTACAAAGTAAACACTACAAACTTTCTTTAATAAAGGACTATTTGCTTACGTTTGATCATGGACATGTAGAAAAGTTTTCAGGAGCATCCTGCGATGTTAGCTGCACAATAACTGCACGCCGCTCTCACACTGTTTACGTCCTTTGCCGTGTAGTAAAGCATTATTTTTCCCCATATTCGTGTTGACATTGTGGCAGCTACGCGCTCCTCCGACATCGGCCGGTTTGCCTTGCGGTACTCTCCAGCTGCTTCCCTGGCAAACTCTCCTGTCCGTAGCAAGGGAACGAGCTGTAACTTGCCCGCTGCCGGGCGGGTTGCCAATCGGCAAAGACAATCGACAACCCTGCCGCCTTGTGAAATGACCCGGGCTAGTTTTGTGTGATTTTTCATTTCGAAAAGCGAAAATAAGACTTTGAGATGTCACTCGGTTGAGGTTAGCATGTCAGCTAGCTGTCACGCCTCTTGGTTTGTTTACATTCTCTGAAGCTGGGGGGCAGGGAAATGACAAAAGCATGACTAACTATGGTGGCATAAAATATTGTTCGGGAGGTGCAACAGTAAAGGTGAAGTCGACAGTTTTGACCATTATGGAGTAATTTTGCCATGTCGTACTGAATAAATGCATTTTTATTATTTCATATTCCATTAAGCACAAGATTGTTAATTGTCATGACCATACCATTTATTTAGCAATTGGGGAAAAAAATACTTTGATAAAAATAATATCCTGTAAAAAAAATATTGGAGAAGAGAGACTGAAATGATGACATTCTGCGGCTCTCTTTGTCACATTTTCCTCTTTCTGAATCATTACCCCTCAATAGGCAGAATTCTAAATCAGATGAAACCATGACCCTCCTCCTGTTGGGGATGCTAGAGCCCTATAATGGTAGGCGTGGCTAAACGGCGCATTTAAAGACTAATTTATCGTCATCTGCACTTTGCCAAATTGTTGTATATATTCAAATCGTCTCAAAATATGATTCTAATTCACATAATAATACTATTTAAGATTTTTTTTTATCCTGTCGTACGCACTTTAAGACCTGTAACACTTCATAAGGCAAGTGATTTTTGATTATTTAAAAACAAATGTTCATATAATAATATATATTTTTTTTTTACAAAGATTAATCTTTATTATGTTTTTATAGTTCTAAATAACATTTTTAAATCAATACAATGTTAATAAAAACTACAAAATGGAGAAATTGCCATGTCTTTGCTGTGATGGTATTGGGTCACTTCCTTTAGATTTTGAAGCATTTCGGTGTCACTTCCTGTTAATATCACTTCCTTTTGATTTTGGGCATTTCAGGGTCTCTTGCTAATTGTGAAAATTGAATTAATGTGTCCAAAGATTTCATATGGTGAGTCAAAATCCATGTCATGTGCTAATGGCCGCCACTGGCACATAGGAACAATAGTCCATGCTGAATTTCTTCCGCTTACCGGTTACCTCTCTGGTTCTGGCAAGTGTCAAGAGGGGTGTCCCAGCAACAAGCGCAAATGTAGCACAAACGAATGGCACCACTTTGAGTACATTTTGCAGTAAATGGGGTGCTGCGAGTGCCCATTGCAGCAAAAACAAAATTTTTTACAGCACAAACCAGCACAAACGATTGACACAATTTTTAGCCATTTTTAATCAAAATGGGGGAAAAACGACAGCAGCATAAACTAAAGTTTTTACAGCACAAACATAGCACAAATGATTGACCTCATTTTTATATGAATTTGTGTGGGGCCAACCTTACGCAGGTGATCTTCCTATCCATCCAGATATTAGTGCACTCACTTTTTTATTGATGTTTATTTTTCTAAGTGACTTTACAGTAGGACCGGTTGTAGGCAGGCATGTATGAGGGGCCAGTTGGAAATGTGTAGGGGGCATCTTATGTACGCATCATGCTCGAGACCACCCCAACCCCTGTGCTTATAGTAACAGTGCTCTCTTAATTGAATTGGGATGTTAGCTGTGTCCTATCCCAACCTAGAGAAGTGAATTGCACTTAGGCAGGCCCCTACCTTCAGACCTGTCCAATTTGGTTGTCCCACCTGAGGACTACAGTAAGCTCCTGCTGGTATACTGTAGCTCTTAAGGTCACAGGGGCACGCAAACTCTCTGACCACAATAAGGTTGCAATCCCTCAAGGAAGGAAGCTGAAAAATAAAATAAATAAAATGTCCTTCATTCAGATTTTATAAACTATCAACATACCATATCTTAATTGGATGACTTAATTCTCAAAGAAATTGTAACCTGAGAACTGAAATGTAGTCTTATTAATAATAATGAAAAAAATACTTCTCATACTAATTTATGAAACACAACAAATAAAGAACAGAACATTTTATCTTTTTTTTGGGGCTTATTTACATTTTTAGCAACCAAACAGTTGAAAATCTCCCTTTACTCCACTCCACTCGACAACAACAGTCTCCTACTTCCCTTTGCAAAAACTGAAAAATTCATCCATGTCCAAGTTGTTATGGACTTCTCATGGGCCAAGATCATCATTTGTCTTCAGTCTGTCATGTGAAGTGGACGTGGATTTATTTCTGTGCTTGTTGTGACTGAGAAAACGCAGCTGCTTCTTCAAAGTCTTCTTACTGGGGGCTGTGCACGCTTTACTGTGCAAAGGGAGATGAAAGAGAACTGACACTATATGGTCTTCATGTCCCCTTTTTGGCGGATTATTTCCACTACTACAGATTAATCTTTTAACTTGTAATGTATCAATTTTGTGAATATATCAAAATGTGCTTTGTCAACTGCTAAAATTATGATTTGAAGGGGCATTGCCCCCTCTTGCCCCTGCGTAGAGCTGGCGTCACTTTACAGCATGAATGAACTACAACGTGCCTGTCGGCACTACAGCCCATGGGCCGGATTGGACCACCTGGCGGGCCATTTATAGCCCACGGACCGTACATCAGTTTCCCCTGCAGTAAAGCGTTAAGATTTAAAAATCTTTTGAACACACACTTGGGTTTGATTATTCCAACATCTCAACTAATTCTCTGCCAGTAAGAATGAATTGGACGTCCATATCGCGATCAATTGCAGTGAATGTGTCAAACAGACTTTAAATGTGGCCTTATCAGTGTTGAGTCGTCTTACATGCATGCTATTAACACAAGGGCAGCATGCTAGCAATGAGCCTTAATTTGATTTCACTACTGATTTTGTTCCAATCACCTCATTTCAAGACGATGATTCAACAAGAGGAAAACAATCTCATTTTGTCAAATCCAGGAAAAGAGGAGAATGATAATGAGAATTCGACAAAGGATTTGAGCTGAAACTTGTAATGTAAATCAATTTTTTTTTCATGATAAAATATCTATGAAGTAGTGCTTTTCTTATTTTTGTATTAAAATAATGTACAACGGTGGCTCAAAGTCAAGAGTTTAACTCATTTTTACACTTCTACGACAGATTGCTTAAAATGACATAATTAATGTTGAGTTTACTCAAAAGTTTAGTTTTAGTATAAGACTCATTAACTTTACACTTGAATGGTTTCCATTTTTATGTGTACCACAAGAAGAGTAGCATTGAATTTGAAAACAAAAAAGGTGTTAATAGAACCAAAGCTGGGATAAAACCGTAGCAAGGAAAAAAAACACATAATGGTAAAGCGTTTTTGTATATGAATAGTGTGGAATGAGATATATTTAATTCAATGAAACCGCAATTTAAATTTGACCCTGAGAAAGCACAAAAAAAATAAAAAAAATCCTTATGACTCTGGTATGCAGTAATGATGTGAGTCAACATTTTGTAATCAGAATAAACAGATTTTGCTTCTGTTTATATATTCCCTTTTGGCAATTATTATTTTTTTTCCATAAATGGAACTTTTAAAGAAGCAACAATAGCAGATGCATTTGAATTTGCCAACAAAGGTTTGGCAAACAGAATATGCCAGATTTTTACTGGCCCCCTGTTATGTTTTCCGTTTTTTTTTTTTTTTTTTTTTTTTACCAGCCATATCAGCTAATCGCTCTCCCTGTCGGCAAGCATCTCAAGTAACCTCAGAAAACATTTGAAAATATCCGCTTTTGCATATGACACACAGTCGTTCCCAAATTGAAACTGGTTTTTCATCATGTTTTTTTTTTTTTCTTCGTCCACAAATGATCCAAATGGAATCATTCCAAATAAGTTGAACCATAGACTTGGTTGAACAAAGTTGAATGTACAATATAGGAAAGGTTGAAGAGAATGGAGATGTAGGGAAAGATAGCACTTTTTCCATTTCTTCTCCACCACATCTCGAGAAGTTATTTCTTTTTATTCTCACTGGAACCCATTAATCAATTCTTTTACTCCCACACACACGCGCTCGCACACCTACACACACAGTATTTTATTGAAAATCCCTCTAAATTTGCATTATATACTGTACTATACTGCTATTCCATGCCACACCGCGTAGACATCGGGGACTGTGCCTCTGGATTGGAAGACCGCGGTGGTGGTGCTTGTTTTTAAAAAGAGGGATTGGAGGGTGAGTTCCGATTATAGGGGGATCACACTCCTCAGCCTCCCTGGGAAGATCTACTCGGGGGTACTGGAGAGGACGGTCTGCCGGGAAGTCGAATCTTGGATTCAGGAGGACTAGTGTGGTTTTCATCCAGGCTGCGGAACAGAGTATCAGCTCTATACCCTAAGCAAGGGTTCTCAGGGTGTCATGGGAGTTCGCCTGGAAAGTCTACATGTGTTTTGTGGACTTGGAGAAGGCGTTTGACCGTGTCCCCATATATTAAAGTTAAGTTAAATGATTTTTTTTTTTTTTTTTTAATTTATTTTAATTCCCGAGATTGGGGGGTGTGGGGGACAATATTGTTCAGGTAGTGCTCGAGGAACTTAATTCAGTTAAGGTAGATCTAGAATCTAAGAAAAATCTATTTTCATTAATTGGACATCTACAATAACATTTTCACTGTAAAGGCTAAGTCATGCTTCTGTGGCAGACCTATGCCGTCAAGGCAGACCCGATTTTCGACCCTCTGCCGTAGCCTGACGTGCACCGCCGCAAAGTCCTGACTAGGCGTCACGTCATGCAAATGGACTGTGATTGGTCCACTCAGACTGTTGTTTCAGGTTCAGCGCGAGACCACCGCCATATTCAAGAATTGTTGAGCTACATGCACACGAGAGTATCATCGAAGAGGTCCGCAAGTACGACAACCTCTACAATGTCTCGTCAAGACATTATAAAGATTGCCAAAAGGCAATCAATTTGTGGAAGGAGATTGCTGAAATTATGGGGCTGGAGGTCAGCGAATGCATAAAAAATGGAAGAACCTCCGAGACAAGTATCTGTGTGTTCGGAAGCGAATGGCCACACAAAGCGGTGACCCAGCCGGCCAAAAACTGCCATCTTTTTTATCACTTTGTTATATTTTTGGTTGGTGCACTTTATCATTTATTGTGTACATATGTTTGCTGTGAGTCTGTGACTTATTTACATTTTACACTTAAAGTACAGGAAGAATAAAGCACAGGTTTGGTGTCAAAAGAGTTGTTTTGATGTTTAATTTTCAAAGACAGTTCACAGACTTGATACATCATCACTGATGAGTGATGAGAGTGCCTCAGTGCTTTTATGATAATGTGTTTACCATCTAGGCTTCCAACGCAGTTTGGGAAGTTCCAAAGCTGCTATGGCTTCCCACTGGTTTTCCACCCGATGCTAGAATTCGTAATTTGACTGCCAGTCTATGTGCGGCATCAACAGTCGGACAGACCACCTCCGCAACAGTCTTCTGCAACGCCTGCACCTCAACATTTATATGATCAACATTTGTTGTTCAATGTTGATGAGATGAAGATCCGCATTCTCTGTTGGCATTGTTGTCTAACTGGAAGAAAACTCAAGGAATTCGACAAGAGTCCCCCAAAACCGCACAAACATGACATTCCCCTAGTGGCTTGGCGGTGCATTACAGAGCAACACATTCACTTGCCGCAGAACTATCTAATGCTCATTGATTCCGTAGGGTCTACATCGTTACTACGCCATCACCGCACTGCAGAAGCATAACTTAGGCTTAAATGTATATACTACAATAACAGTAATAAACAAGAAAGCGGGCTGTTGAAGATCACATCACTCGAATGTGTCTTCAGCCTCAAACTTGGAAGTTATCATTACGTTTGCTCCATTTCCAGACATCTTGAGGTGACCAGAACCTTCCTTCATGACTCCCAACACCGGTTTGCTTAAAATGGGGCTATTACAACCCGCATCATTTTTTTGCGAATAGGTGAAAATGTGTTGCCCAATATGAATTTGTAAATGAAGCTACAATCTAGCCCTGTCCATCTCAAAGACTAATGACAAAAATAAGAATTGTGAAGTGGGCAAACTGCATGCACATACTGGATTCTTTCCAATTGAATAGCTTAATCATGTCGGTTTATAATAATAAAGCCTAAATGATTAAGAGAAATTAGAAGCTAAAACCTAGTAGAGGGCTGTGACAGCACCAACAAACCTAATACTGTATATAGAAAAAAAGACAATACAGGATTCAAAAACAACTTTAATAATCACAAATGCTTATAAAATTTCTCATAGGCCTCTATTTCCTCATGCATTATCATCCACCAGTACCCCCTACTGAAAGATTTTCGTCACTTTAATCAATGTGTCCCCCAGGGAGTCCTGTGGGGGGTGCTACGGGAGTATGGGGCATCAAAATCCCTGAAACGGGGTGTCTGGTCCCTGAATGACCGGTATCAAGAATTTGGTCCGTGTTGTCGGTAGGAAGTCGGATCCGTTTCCAATGAAGGTTGGACTAAACCAAGGCCTCCCGGATCAGTTCATACCTTTTACGGACATGATATCAAGGCGCAGCCAAGGCGTTGAGAGGGTCCGGTTTGGTGGCCTCGGTATTGCATCTCTGCTTTTTGCAGATGACGTAGTTCTGTTGACTTTATCAAGCCACTAACTTCAACTCTCAGTGGAACGGGTCGGAACAAAGTAAAGCGGTCGGGATAAGAATCAGCACCTCCAAATCTAAGACCACGGTCCTTAGTCGAGAAAAGGTGGAATGCCCTCACCGTGTCAGGGATGAGGCCGTTCCCAAATTGGAAGAGTTCAAGTATCTTGGTGTCTTGTTCATGAGTGAAGGAAAAATGGAACGGGAGATCGACAGGCGGATCAGTGCAGGGTCTGCAGTGATATGACTTTGCATCGGTCTGTCGAGGTGAAGAGAGAGCTGAACCGAAAGGCGAAGCCTTTTATTTACCGGTCAGTCTACGTTCTTACCCTCACCTATGGTCACGAACTATGGGTCGTGACCGATAGAACAAGATCTCGGACATAAAATTACTAGTAGTTTCCTTGGGTTTCCAGGCTCCCCCTTAGGGATAAGGTTAGAAGCTCGGTCATCCAGGAGGGGCTCGCAGTAGCGCTGCTGCTCGTACGCATCGAGAGGAGCCAGATGAGGAGGCTCGGGCATCTGATTCAGATACCTCCTGGACGCCTCTCTGGTGAAGTGATCTGGGCACATTCCATTTGGAGGAGGCCGCGGGGCCCACCCAGGAAATGCCGGCTGGCCTGGAAAGGCCTTGGGATCATTCAAGAAGAGCTGAATGAAGCGCCTGGGGAGAGGGAAGTCTGGGCTTCTCTGCTGAAGCTGCTGCCCTATCGACCTGACCTCGGATAAGTGGGAGAAAATGGATGGATCAATGGAGTTGAATGAAAGAATTAATAAAACTCTGAATTGGACTGATTAACATTAAAACAATTAAGAAATGCATGTTAATCTTAATACAAGTAAAATACTGTCAAAATGCCTTTCAATGTAAAAAGAGATTATACTAAATTATGTAAATTAATGAAATTGACAGGGAATCTTGTCATTACTCATTGGCTGGCATTGATGGTGATAAGGCATCCAATCCAATCTGAATGGGAGTGCTGACAGCGATCTTTCGCTGGCAGCCTCTTCCAATCAAAATGGATTGGACGTCTATCCCCGTCAGTGGCACTGAAACACGAATCAAACACAAAATGTGCATTTCAATCATATTGTTCACACTTTTAATGATGAAAGATTCTGCAGAGTACAAAAACAAGTATTAAAAACACAACCTTCAATAAATTACCTTCAATAAATTAACATTTTTAGAGCACAAAATGACAAATTTTGTATGTTTGATTCCTTTAACTAAATGTCACAAAAACCCAAACCTTCTATTTGAAATGTTCAGTGCTACACTAACAGTAATTATCATTGGCAATGACCTCCCATGTCTGCATTGAATGCTTTTGTATTAAGTGGGCAATCATATTTCAGTAGCTATGACATCATCGTATGTCTTTAACCCTGAGCTGTACTTGAGATCCAAGCCCAGTTCCGCCCGGGCCTCCAGTTCAGCGGTCAACTTCTTCATGAGCCGCTCCAAGTCCTGGTTCTTCTTATGCACCTGCAGGTAGTTGATCTGGAGTTGCTTCTGGTACTTGATGACCTTGTCCTTCTCCTTGTTCCAAGTGCGTCTCTCCTGGTCAAAGCTTGACGCTAGCTTCGCCTGAGCTGCCTTTTCCTCGCTGAGTTGCTGACGTAGTCTCTCCACCTCTTTCTGGAGGAGATCTGTGGAGGTTTGTCTCTCGTGTTCCTCCTTTGTGGATCCGTAAGGTTCAAGTTGTGAAGTGCCGTCGATGTGTTTGGCCAGTTTGCCCACTTTTTCTCGGAGGAGGTTAGCTTCATTCATCTTGCGCTGGAGTTCATTTTGGCACACCTAAATTGGGGCAGAGGGAGAAAAAGCAGACTGGTAATAAATTATCATATATGACAATAATAAACGTCCGATCGATCTAAGATGTCTATTGCTGTCAATGGCAGAGAATGAGTTAAAATGTTGTTATCAATCGCTGTTTCCACTTTTTGCATAAACACTGTGTCACCTTCTTAAAATAATTGCCTAAGTTTTTTTTACAAACGTTATCAAAATTGTTTGTAAATATGAAAAAAAAAATCAAATGGGAGATGTTTCTGTTTCTTAAAACATAAAAAAAAAAATTACACGGGTTATTTTTTTTAAGAAGACGTCAATATGACCCAATCAGTTAAATAATCTGTCACTTTAAATGTATTGCCAATAAAATGTAAAAAATGACAACCTACTTGATACCCTCAGCATCACCATAGTTCTGACCTCTGTGACCTTTGACCTTTTCTCACCATATCACCTACCCTACAATTTTGAGTCAAATAGCCTAACCCATTACTAAATTATGGTAAAATTAACTGTCTGAACTCTTTGACCTTATGACCTCAAAATTTAATCACCTCTTCCATTTCATATTTCAAACATATCTTGCAAGTTGGATAAAAATCCCTTTATTCATTCTTGAGTTATCATGAACACAAACATATAAACAGACATATATATTAGGGCTGTCAAAATTATCGCGTTAACGCGCGTTAATTAATTTTTTAAATTAATCACGTTAAAATATTTGACGCAATTAACGCACTAGGCCCGCTCAGACAGATTTAAATGTCAGTACAGTGAAAGGCCAACTTGTTAATTGTGTTTTATGGAGTTTTTCCCGCCCTCTGCTGGCGCTTGGGTGTGACTTGCATATGTTATCTGGCGTAAAGTCGCCCTCTGCTGGCGATTCAGTGCAGCTGATTATTTGGGTTTCGGCGCGCTTTTCTGACGTGATTATATGTCGACGCGAACTCACACTAATAGACAGTGCTATTCAGACCAGCTAACGTCCGCATCCAGTATTCAGTGGCAGTTCTCATAGCCCCATCACACTGTTTCTGTCTAATACATGCATCGCTTGTGAGTTATATTCCTCCTTTGTTTATATTCATGAGCATTAGATAGTTATTGATGATGTGTATTTGAATTTGTTCACATATATGGTGAAATGCAGTTACATTGTTAGATGCTTGTGAGCTAATTGGCTAGTGCTACTGCTCAAATGGACACGTGTGTGTACATTTTATGTTATTTTGTGATTTATGCAAGTTATTGACACATTGCCTTGTTATTTTCAGTTTTACAAAAATACAAGAAACGTGCTCCTGTCAAAAAGAGATGACTTCAGTAAAGCCCATGCAACTTTGCCACACCGTCTGATTTCTTTTTGGAACTTATGTTCGCTATCTGTCAATTTGTGTACTCACACACATTGAGGACAGAATAGGGCTACTAGTTTATTTTTTGATTTGAAAATTTTACAAATTTTATTAAAACGAAAACATTAAGAGGCGTTTTAATATAACATTTCTATAACTTGTGCTAATATTCATCTTTTAAGAACTACAAGTCTTTCTATCCATGGATCACTTTACCAGAATGTTAATAATGTTAATGCCATCTTGTTGATTTATTGTTATAATAAACAAATACAGTCCTTATGTACTGTATGTTGAATGTATATATCCATCTTGTCTTATCTTTCCATTCCAACAATAATTTACAGAAAAATATGGCATATTTTATAGATGGTTTCAATTGCGATTAATTGCGATTAATTGCGATTAATTACGATTAATTAATTTTTAAGCTGTAATTAACTCGATTAAAAAATTTTAATCGTTTGACAGCCCTAATATATATATATGAAACGATAGGTTTCACCTACTAGTGGAGGTCAAAACCTAATTTGTCCCAGTGGGGTGATTAAGGAAATAATAAAATGATGCATCATTCCATGGCTTTGTTCACACTGGCAGCAGATTGAAACTAGAAGGCTTTGTAGTCTGAACAGTCACAAAGCACAGAAATAAAATTTTTACAAGACAGATTGAAACCACATATGGGAGGTAGTTTCATATCACATATGCACAAGATGGTTCTCCGTCTGAACAGCTCAGATGGGTTTTTACTGTCACTTTAAGATAGACCAAAGACGGTGATATGATATTGATGGGTCAGATTCGACCTTCACTGCGCCACGCCTTCAAGTAGAGGCTATCCCACAATCCGCTTCACTTATCCGCAGTCGGTCGCAGCTACTTATGCAGCAATCCAACGCCGGATTTATGTTGAAAAAGTATAAAAGCTATACCGCATACAAACCTGAAGGATTGTCTAAGGAGTGATTTGTTCGAGGATTTAAGGTAAATATTATATTTTTCGTTTTTTCACAAACGTTTTCAACGTAAAAAGCTCTTTGTTGTAAGGCTGCTGCCACATTGTCTAACAGACTAGCATAATTCTTTGACATATTTACGTAAAATAAATGCTAACTGCACGTTTTTTTTCTGCTTTGACCAAGAATCGAGACTGTTTTACGTAATATCTATAAAGAATTCAAGGATTTAAGCATTTATTCACAAGAATTTTCACCGGAAAAGCTCTGTTTACACAAGGCGGCTGCCACATTGACTAACAGACAAGCATCATACTTTGACATGTTGATGTCAAATAAATGCTAACTGCACGATTTTTTTTCTTTTAACCAAGAATAGAGACTGTCTTACATCCATATCTATAAAGAATTCAGGGATTTAAGCATTTATTCACAAGAATTTTCACCGGAAAGCTCTGTTTACATAAGGCGGCCGCTAGCTACATTGACTAACAGACTAGCATCATACTTCTGACAAATTTATGTAAAATAAATGCTAACTGCACGTTTTTTTTCCCTTTTAACCAAGAATAGAAAATGTCTTACGTCCATATCTACAAAGACTTCAGGGATTTAAGCATTTATTTACAAGTTTTCACCCGAAAAGCTCTGTTTACATAAGGCGGCCGCCACATTGACTAAAAGACAAGCATCATACTTTGACATGTTGATGTCAAATAAATGCTAACTGCACGATTTTTTTTCTTTTAACCAAGAATAGAGACTGTCTTACATCCATATCTATAAAGAATTCAGGGATTAAAGCATTTATTCACAAGAATTTTCAACGAAGAAAGCTCTTTGTCTGCTATTCCACTCGGTCAGCTTTGACGGCCACGCCAACAATGCAGGCTCCAAATTAATCGGCTCCGCGTCCCGTCAATATCATTATGAAGTCTATGGACGGATGATGCCTTTTTTGCAACAACAAATTGTCAGGTGTGTCAATAATGTGGCCCAGTCTGAACAGAACAAGATCTGATTCGGACAGTTGAACCACTGAAACCACTTAAAAAATCAGATTTGGGGAGGAATCTGATTGGAATCAGATATGCCTGCAGTCTGAACGCAGCCTTATTCATTCTTGAGTTATCTTGAACATAACCCTCTGTAACAGGGGTAGCTCATGTAAGCAAATATTTAATCTTTATGCTGTTACAATTACACAAAACATGGTTAATTTCTTATTTTCTCACATTTCGTTGCAGCACTATTTGCATATTGTTTATTTCCCCTATGTCATTTTTAATATGACACATTCTCCTTTAAGTTGGGTCCACTTTGTTATTCCTCCCCTTTTTTTTCTGTGGATGTTGATAGGGAGCTAGGCGCCGATTAACAACAGCAAAAAAAAAAAAAAAAAAAAAAAAAAAAAAAAAAAAAAGCCGAACAAAAAGGATTTTGATTAGGCATCTGTGTGGGCAACCCTGGCCACCGCTAACTGATGGTGCTACAGGAATCTTCAAGCTCGCCTGTTTTGTAAATACAGTGGTACTTCGACATACGACCGCTTCGACAAACGATCTTTTCGACATCCGACGTAAAATTTGACTCGCCATTTGTTACTACATCCGACGACATGCTCGAAATACCCTGATTTCTGACGGCACCACAGTTTTTTTGTTTTCCCGCAAGACGGACGCGTGGAGGATTTTCTTGTGAGAGAAATCAACACGGTTTCCAAAGAAGGGTAGTGCAAGTGGTGAAAAAAAGGAAAAAGGTGATGTTTACTATTGAAATAAAGATTGAAATAATAGAAAAATATGAGCGTGGTGTGTGCATCCATGAACTAGCGCGACAATACGGCCATAGAATGTCTACGATCTTGACGGTCCTCCACCGACCTCTGTTAGCCAGTCTTTATAAGTTAAGGTGAAAATCATTATTGTGTTAACATCGCCAAATAAATCGCCAGCTTTGTCAAATTTTCAATTATTTATTTCAGAACTTGTGCATTACAACGTACCTACAGTCCGCCGCAGTTGACGCCAGCAACAACAGAACGTTAAAAGAGAAAGTAAAATCTCAACCACACCTTTCTCTCTGTCACGTTAGCCACGCGGTGCGTTCAGGTACAGCACACAAAAGACGTCCGCCACATTAGAATGTGATTCGTTACATTATTACAGGAATTATTATTATTTTTTTATTATTATTATTCCAATTTTTATTTATAATTTATTTGTTTCGCTATGTGTTATTGCTAGTTGTAATAGCACCAGCAGTATTTATCAAGTGTAAGTTTTTGGGCTTTCGAACGAATTAATGGAACTATAATGTATTGTTAAGAGAAAATCCTGCTCGGCAAACAACCATTTCGACTTCCAAAGAAGGTCCTGGAACGAATTAACTTTGTATGTAGAGGTACCAATGTTTTGTAAGATTTAAAAAAAAAAAAAAAATCTTGCATGAGAGAATATGCAATGTTTCCTTAGCCTTTTAAGGTGTGAGTGATCCTTACACACTAACTTAACTCGTAGTGTTAGCATTAGCATTAGCGTTAGCATGGAAGCATTCTCTTAAACTCTTAGTCTCACTTGTTTACATCTTGTCGTGACATGTTGACATCATCATCAAATTAATCATTTTGTCTCTATGTGCTAAAAAAAAGTATATCGGACACAAATATCGGCTTACAAAATCTGCTTTGGATATCAGAAATCAGCAAATTTTTTTTTTTTTTTTTTTTTGATATCTGGATCGGTGTTTGAAAATCCTAAATCGGTCGACCTCTAGTCAGAACAATTAAAAGCTCATCGCAACAGCAGTCCTGGCCCCTTTCATTACTAATACACAACGCAGACGAACACCACCGGTTACTCGAGTTGTTTGATAATGACTTTTTAACGGATAACCGATATCCCGATATTGTCGATCTCCAGAAATTTGATACCGATATGAAAGCGATACCGATATATGCAGTCATGAACTTAACATATTCATTATTTTTTTAATCATTTAATTTTGCACCATCAATGCAAAAGGTCTATTCACACAACAAATCCCAAGCATCTTAGTTTGGAGACATCTAATGGTCAAAAAGCATAACTGCTATGCTATGTTGTGACCAGTCCTTTGACAAGGGCAGAAGGCAGAATGCTACATTCACTTTGAAGGCAACATGCATAATGGCCCAAAAACAATAATGAAAAACCGATGTTATTATTATCCGATATCATTTTAAAATGCTTTTATTGGCCGATATCGGGAAACTACTGGTTACACATATAAACAGACATACACAGACAACGAGACGCATGACTGTTTAAGTCGTAAAGGTCACAGCCAAGGAAAAGTAAAGCGGCTTATAGAGCAGAATTTATAGTAAATGCAAACATATCGAACGACTTCACTGTAGCAATACAATGTATTGTATTAGATGCTAGTGAATTCTACAAAAAAAAAACAAAAAAAACATTTGACATGCACACATGAGTGAATAGAAATTTCACAGTGCGGCTCCCATTTGAGTCTATGTAATGCTTTAAAATCACCTCTAGTGCCTCGTCTTACCTTTGTTTTCTAACTTTGCTAGAGTGCTCATGCCTGTCTAGTGTAGCAGCGCAGCTGACACTTCTGTCAGAAGTGATTTCAACTAAAAGGAAGGAAACTAGAAAACAATCAATTCTGCTTGAAAATGCAAGAACTCAGAATGTCAAATAATTCCAGCACAAATGGCCAACTTCTGATGTATTTAGGCATAATCCAGCTGCGGGGATTGTTTTGCTAAAGCACAGTCATGCAAATTAGCATTGTGACTTCAAGTGAACCTTTATATTAACAGCAAACTGGGCATTATTTTGAAGTTCTGTACAGTGCTTTCATCTTAAATTGTAATATGAGTACGTAGTGATTTTGTGTTTGATCCCGAGCGTGTAATGGGATTGGGTAGGAACCTCACCTCCACTTGGATGGTGCGGGAGCGTAGCCTGTCGCCGTTGTCTTTGTTCTCCTTGGCTAGCTTTTCTGCTTTCGCTGCGATTTCCTTCAGCTGTGCCCTGAGGCTGACTATTTCATTGAGCTTGTGGCTGACGTCCTCGTGGCTGTCTCGTAGCTGCTGCTTCAGAAGGGAGATCTCGCCCGCTTTCTGGCACACCTACATCGGGATGCAAAGATCACAGTCTTGAGTGTCTTCTAACCTACTGGGGTCTGTTCAAGCATTTTAGAAGTAAATGCTCCACTTTTGGGGAGAAAAACATTTTTTATTCACTGCTTGCTTTTCATTCTTTATATTTTACATTGATGGATTTTGCTGAGGGCTAATACGTGTCCTCTAATAATGACGGTGATGGAGGAAATGACCTTTCATTTCCCATTTGGAGCATATAGTGTCTCACGAATTCAAATAAATGTAGAATATCATTTATTTATGATGGAGGTAAATAAACTGTTACGTGATATTAAACGTTTTTTGAATGTCTGGCAACCAGTTCAGGGTGTACCCTGCTACTTCCCTTAGTTAGCTGGAATAGGCTCCAGCACCTCCGCGACCCCAAAATAGAACAGCATGATAATGTTGTATTTATTATGGCAAGGATATATTTGCACATATTTCTGTAGTAATAATAATAGTAAGCAATAGTAAGTAATAAATACACCTTTCATGAATTTCTAGAAAATAAACATGTAATAAACCATTTACAGGATATTATAAGATTAAAAAAAAAAAAATCAAATTAAAATAAGGAACAAATGTTTTATTAGTTGAGTGAATATGTCTTTCCATATTACTTTTTCTCAATATTATGATTTTTTGAAATCCTCCATTCTATTTTTATTTTTTTATAATCGAGTATAAGAGTATACATTTACAGTAGAAATTTTCAAATTATTGGAAATTCTAATGTTTTGGAGAGAGTTTATATATATACAGTGCTCTCCATAATTATTGGTACCCCTGAAAAAGATGTGTTTTTTAGCTTCAAAAAAAATTTTTTTATTCAAATAATATGGGACCTTAATTGAAAAAAAGAGAAAAATCCAACCTTCAATACAAGTGCATTCATTCAGTGGGGAAAAAATCCCACATAAAGAAAAACTATTTGACATCAAATATTGTGTGTCACAATTATTAGCACCCCTGGTGTTAATACTTTGTACAACCCCCTTTTGCCAACAAAACAAGGTCTGGGGACTGAGATGGCCATGGGAGGAGCTTGATTTTGTGTCTGGTGAACCATTTCTGTGTAGATTTGGCCAGATGTTTAGGGTCATTGTCTTGCTAAAAGACCTAGTGACGACCCATCTTCAGCTTTCGGGCAGAGGGCAACAGATTTTGATTTAAAATGTTCTGGTATTTCAAGCATTCATGATGCCATGCACCCTAACAAGGTTCCCAGGGCCTTTGGAAGCGAAACAGCCCCACAGCATCACTGACCCACTCCCATACTTCACAGTAGGTATGAGGTGCTTTTCAGCATGCACATCTTTCGTGTCACGCCAGACCCACTTAGATTGTTTGTTGCCAAAAAGCTTAATCTTGGTCTCATCTGACCAAAGCACACGGTCCAAGATGAAGCCTGGGACAGTGTGTATTTTTGTGTGAGTATGGGGGTGGGTCAGTGATGCTGTGGGGCTGTTTCGCTTCCAAAGGCCATGGGAACCTTGTTAGGGTTAAATAGAAAAAAACCCCACCAGAAATAGAACCTTGATTTTTCTAATTTATAATTGGACACACTAATAAACTACCTTCAAGTCAAACTGAATTGCGAGCTGAAGTGTCATGAAGTGCAGCCATCAAAAGACATGATAGAAATTGCCAAAAGTGCTGCATGCAATTATAACAAAAGTCACTGTTAAATTTTAGTAATCATGGTGTAGCTGAAGATATTGTTCTTTGATTGCATCAGTATATATGTTACAGTATTACTATTCTAAAAATTGAGTTTTATTTTTGTTTCATATTGCATGCTTTATACAATTTTGTAAGATTAGTCACCAATTTTTAAAGGCATACGTCACTATTTGTAAGATTGCCAACGGCCTTGGGGTGACAGGTATGGAGGGGCGTCCCAACAACTAGCACGATCATAACACAAACAAATTCGGGTCCATTTTGCAGTCGGGTGCTTGACATTTTAATTTCGAGTGATAAAGTCACTCTAACCCCATCATTTCCTGCAAAATAGTCCCGAAATGGTGCCATTCGTTTGTGCTATGTTCGCGCTAGTTGTTAGGACACCCCTCTGTTATTGAGAGAGCTGGTACGCTCCATTAGCCACAGGGAGCTAAACTAAGGAAAAGCTACGAGTGACGTCACCACTCGAAATTAATATCTTAATGAAAGCATAATACTCTCTACAAAACCTAGCTGACCTCAGATTTACTTATAAAAGAATTGTAAATATCTCTAAAACAAAAGCAGCACAAACAAAACTTTTACAGCACAAACGATTGACATCATTTTTATATGAATTTGCGTCTGATTGAGAGGTGATGGGGAGGGGGGTCAACTTCCCGGAAGTCCGTAGAGATGGTCACAAAGCACATATAGAAATATATGTAATATATAATGAAATATATATAAGTGTCGTCTTTTTTTTTTTTTCTTTTTCTTTTTTAACTTCCGGGTCATCCTCTTGCCGTCGTGCTGCGAGCCATTTGCTGTTGTGTTGTGGCAATTGGGGTTCGTGCTTTTGCCAATTCGCAATGGCGCTATATGAATTGGTGATCATGTTGTGGCAGTTTGCATTCGTGCTTTTTTCTTTTGCAAAGCGTTTGCAATTGGGGTTTGTTCTTTTTTCTATATGTAAAGTGTTTGGATTTTGCATTTCGCCTGAAACCTCTCGGCCACCGTAACAATGGCACTGAAACATGATCATTCTTTATAACCATTTAAATTTGACAACAAAATTTGATGTTTAGTATTGATGACCTCATAGTATCTCACCTCCCACTGAGTTTCCTCAAGCGTCGGAGCGAGTTGCGTACTCTCCTCTTCATAGGCCTTCAATTTCCGCTCCATGAGATCCCTTTCTCGGCTCAGATTGGCAAGGTCCTCCTTTAGCCTGGCGTTTTCTGCCTGCATAAAACAAATCCTTGTTTAGATTGCGCCATTAGATGAGTCATTGGAGAGGGGGCGGAGATGTTCTGACCTGGAGTTGGCCGACCTGAAGGTGCAGCGCTTGCTGGGTACTCGCCGCCATCTGCGAGGCTTGTTGTAACGTCGCGGAGCATCGCTGCTTCAGCGCTTGCATTTCGTTGGCGCAATTCTTTTGCCGTTCTTCGAATAACTGGCAAGTTGCTGCTTCTTTTACGTCATAGCTCACCTGTTGTTTCATAAAGAGGGATGTGGAAGTGTTTTTACATGATTTCTCAAGAAACAACAATTGAATGTACCATATTTTACGGATTAAGTCGCACCAGCCAAAAAAATGCACAGTGATGAGGACAAAACTAACAACATGTACACTGGAGTATAAATCGCATATTTGGGGCAATTTTATTTGATCAAAGTTGTATGATCAACATTTTGCACAATAATAATGTTATAAAGTAGAGAACAACATGCTAAACAGGCATCTGTTAACGTAATAGGGCACACATTAATACTATATCCAGTAGTCCCTCACTTATAGTTGTTAATGGGAACCAGAACCAACTGCCTAAAGCAAAAAAACCGCAAAGTAGTGTCCCGCCCCCTGCATTTTTAACATACATATTTTGTATATATGTATATAATATCAATAAGTTTACATAAAACCCTGTAAATGCATATGTTTTCCTTAGAACTTTATAGAATAGCTTGAAACATGAAAATAAAATATTAATATCAGAAAATACATAAAATAATGTGTTAATAATACATTCATTCTCTCACGCTCATATCATTGTGTGTGTGTGTGTGCAGGTATACAAAAATATGTAGATGTAAATAAAGTTTACATAAATATGTTTTCAGAACTCTTTTCTTTTTAAAACAAGATACAAACAACAAGATTAAAAAGGCCGCTATGAAATGAGGGCCCCAGAGTTGAGCCGCAAGCAGTGGCGGACTTGGCAATTTTGGGGCCTAAGGCGAACATATCCAGGGGCCCTCCTTCTGGGCCAGGGGTTAAAAGGTGAGAAGGGCGTAGAGGAAATATGGAAATATGTTCTGGGCTATCCTAAACGACAAATTTTCTCCTGATTAGTCAGCCGACTAGTTTTACGATTAATCGACTAATCTAATAATTTTCTTTTTCTTTTTTTTTTGCTAATTTAGCAATGAAATTTTTGTTGACGCTTATCAATTCACAAAACTATTTTGGAACACTTAAATTCCAAAGTCCAAAAAATCATGTACATAACAATAATTAATCACAAATAAACAATGAGGTTAAATGCTGATAGCATTTACTAGTGCAAAAGAATGGAAAGTAAACAGATTCAGAACACTGAAAAAAAATTCTAGCGATATTATTATAGTATACTACTATATATTATAGTAGTATAATAATTATAATAATTATTCATTGCCAATCATATTTGTCATGAAGAGCGTCATTTGTAAGCTATTCTTAGTGTAGAATCTGTATTATGTAGTATTTACTCAACATATTATAATATTAATTCTGAAGTATGTGAGATTAACTCCAGAAATCATTATTTATATGACAAACATGTCGTGCTTTTGCTGTTAACCGGCTGTTGAGTGTTACTGTATGACTGATTGGAACTGTACGACATTGTTTAGCCACAGGGTGTGCTGTCGTGTATTTTATGTTCGGGTGAAGAAGAAGAAAGTTAAAAGAGGCATTAGAGGCCTGTTCTCAACTTCTCCCTCACTGCACTTTGGCTCTCATGGAAAGCACGTTCGCTCATATGTTCGAAATAAATGATAGCCGACGTGCAAAGTAGCAAGTGAGCTGTAAAAATAGCGAGCTTAGTGGCGTGAAAACCACGGAAGAGCTAAGTGAAGCTAACGAACAGCTAAGCGGAGCTCAGTGATGCTAAACGGCGCTAAATGAAGTTAAGCGACTGATACTCTGTCCGTCGTCGAGGAACAGTCCATTGTAGTGCGTGTGTGGGGGGGAGAGATAATATAAATGCAGCATTCAAATGGCTTTCTTTTTTGTTTTGTTATTTGTTTGTTTGGTATGCTGACATAATTATACATGACGAATAGTTGGGGGTGCTGCTGGCTCCGGTGGCCCAAGCCGTTGCTCGTCGGGGCAAGGGCAGCTGGTTTGGGGCCCCCTACTGGTTGAGGGCCTAGGGTGATCGTCTACTTAGCCTGAATAGTGGCAGCATGGTGGCTGAGTGGTTAGCACGTCTGCCTTACAGTTCTGAGATCAAGGGTTCAATCACGGGCTTTGGCCTTCCTGTGTGGAGTTTGCATGTTCTCCCTGTGCCTGCGTGGGTTTCCTCCAGGAACTCTGGTTTCTTCCCAAAAACATGCATGGTAGGCTGATTGAACACTCTAAATCAGAGGTCACAGAACCGCGGACCTCGGGCTGGTTCTGGACCCCCAAGCCGTCTGGACCGGATCTCAAGCTGTCGCGACTAATAAACGTTGCAACAACCAAAATCATTTTTGTCTGCGGGTTTGCAGAGCGGAGGTGGGCAACAAAAAAAAAACCTTAGCCGTGACGCGTGTGAGCCAGCCAATGGGAGTGAAGCATTTGAAAGTTATTTTTAGAACAGCATGTCTCACACTCGCTTTCCAGACTCCGCGGAATGACAGCCAAATACTGAGCCGAATGAAGTTGGAGGAAGAGGCGAAAAAGGTACGGCAAATGGCGTGCTCAAAACTACGCAAGATTGATGCAGAAAACAGTGTTTAAGGAAGAGTGGACCAACACATTTTTGTTCATTTTACCTGGCGGCAGCACAAGACCGCTGTGGCTCATCTGTTCAGAGACGGTAGCGCTTGTAAAGAGCAGCAATTTCATTCATTCATTCACTGCACAGCAATGCGCAAATGAATGCTCCCTCAGAATAGCGTGGATATTGGGTCAAAACAAAAAGTCTTTCAGTGACGCACCGATTGTCAAAGATTGTATGAGTGCAGTTGCTGAAACTTTGCTTCATGGAAAGCAAAAAGAAGAGGTCTGTCAAAAAATAAAGCAAGTCCCCCTGTCAGCATCCACAATTTAAAAAAAAAGTCTTGAACATGCTTTTATGTTGCTATTTAATGATTCAATTAAAGCACTTTTTTAGTTTTATGCACCTTTTATATATTATTTACATTTTTGAATGTTGTAATGATCAGCATGGCCACGAAAAGATACGTTTGTATTTTTTGAAAAAAAAAGAAGCAATAAAAATATTTCCAGACCCGAGATTGCTGTAATTTTTAAATTTCGGACCCAGAGGATTTTTAATTCATGACCCCTGCTCTAAATTATCCGTAGGTATTAGTGTGTGCGTAAATAGTTGTATGTCTCCTTGTGCCCTGCTAGTGGCTGGCAACCAGTTCAGGGTGTCCCCTGCCTACTGCCCCTAGTGAGCTGGGATAGGCTCCAGCACCTCCGCGAGCCTCGTGAGGAAAAGCGGCATGGAAAATGAATGAATTAAAAAAAAAAAAAAATATATATATATATATATATATATATATATATATGTATATGTACATATGTGCGTGTGTCCTGATCACATATTTTTGCACCCGGAGAATCTGCCGATACAGAGTCCCGATTCGATACCGAAAAAAAAAGTTTTTTCAAATTTTGTTTTTATTTGAACAAAAGTTCCAAACATGTTTCAGTGCTGTACTTTTTACAGTACTTCCTCTTCCGCTTTTTCCAGGATTGTTGCGGAGTATATAGTATATAAACTAGGGCTGTCAAAATTATCGCGTTAACGGGCGTAAATTAATTTTTTAAATTAATCACGTTAAAATATTTGACGCAATTAACGCATGCAATGAATGACCCGCTGGCATATTGCCTCAAACAGATTACAATGAGGCCGTTTATGGACATTAAGAGTGAAGAGAATGCCACCGTCCGCTTGGGGGCAGCGCCGTTCCATACTCATGTTATTTCTTCTAAACGTGGGAGAATTAGTAGTTGTGAGACGTTTATGCTGTATTCACAATGCAATGCAAATTGCTATTTGTGCTCCACACGTATTTCGGTAAGTTTTCTTTCTTTAAGTGGCAGTTATGTGTCTCTTGTTGTATTTTGGGTAAGATATGTACAGATACAGTGGGGAGAACAAGTATTTGATACACTGCCAATGGGTTTTCCCATTATACAGTGGGGAGAACAAGTAGTTGATACACTGCCAATAGGAAAACCCATTGGCAGTGTATCAAATACTTGTTCTCCCCACTGTATGTTATACAGTAAAGGTGAGTGGACACAGGCGTTCTTTGGACCGCGCCGTTTATTGGCATAAGCTTCGGCAACTCCTTCACAACAAACATAAGTATCGTTTAGTGAAAGCACAACAAAAATAATATTCTTATCTCTCAAAAAAAAAAAATGTTCACAAAAAGAAAAGCACTTCAGTCTATAGTAATGAGGCCCTATTCTGACACACAGTTAAACAACAATGCAAAATGAACTGGCATTCCATATCAAAATAGCTATGCAAACACGTAAAACTTTTCACTCTATTTTTATTATTGTTATTTTTATTCTTCTTATTATTATATTATCTCTACTTTTGATTGAAAATTTAAAAATTTTATTAAAACGAAAACATGAGGGGTTTTAATATAAAATTACTCTAACTTGTAACTATAACATTTATCGTTTAAGAACTACAAGTCTTTCTATCCGTGGATCACTTTAACAGAAAGAATGTTAATAATGCCATTTGTGGATTTATTGTTACAATAAACAAATACAGTACTGATGTACAGTATGTTGTATGTATATATCTGTCGTGTGTCTTATCTTTCCATTCCAACAATAATTTACATAAAAATATGGCATATTTTAGAGATGGTTTGAATTGCGATTAATTACGATTAATTAATTTTTAAGCTGTAATTAACTCAATTAAAATTTTTAATCGTTTGACAGCCCTAATATAAACACATATTTTTGTATCTTTCAGCTTTGCCATTGCATTTCTGGATAATTTTTAATTATTTTTGGCCCTTAACACAAAAAAAAATATATATATACACACATAAATTAGGCCTGAATTATACTGGCAATAATAACACTGCGATATATATACAGTATTTCCAAGAACAAATTTTTTTGGCTGCCATAATGGATTAGACGCTTAGCGCCGTCAGTGACACTGAAAGATGAGTAAAATTTCAGACCCATTCCTCCATATTAAATGATTGTTGTAAAGAAGTTGAAGTTCTGGTCTTGACGAGAACCGCAAAAGCTAGTCTCGAAACCAAATTAAAAATCTAGCTGAAGTTGCACAGCGATGAGGTAGATAAGGTGACATGACAGTGAAGTTACCTGTAAGTCCTGCAGTTCATTCTCTCTTTCTAGCAGTCTCTGTTCCAACGTTTCAATCAGAGACTCATCTGTGGTCAGAGGGGTCCGACTGCCCCCTGCAGTTTCAGGAAAATGTTTGGACCCATCTGAAGATAGCGGGGAGCCGCCCTCACCGTGAGTCTTTGATGACAACCCCCCTGGGCTCAAACCAGCCCTGTAGCCGCTGTCTCGACCGCCGCTGTTCACCCAGGGGGACAAATTGGACTCATCTCCCTTGCGGGGATCGTTGTGACTGACGGGGCCAGTGGAAACACTTCCGCTGGTGCTGTGGGTGGGGAGGCTTGACATGGAGTTGCGTCCGGAGTCTGACAGATTCCCTGAAAGCAAAGGTGAGGATGAATCCTTTGAGGGTAACTTGGCATTCAACCCAAATGATAACATTTTTCAAGTTTAGATATAGACCAGGGGGGGTGTCTTGCTTGTGTCGAATATCTGGACTCTTTGGTTTGTCCAGCTGGCTGAGGATGTTGTCCAGGCTGTTGCGTTGTGCCTCTGTTGAGGACACACTCTTGGGAATTAAAGGCTTATATGCAGTGGATCGGACCAGCGACTTCTCAGCAGTAGTCTAGAAGAGTGAAATGACACGCTGTCAGAACTGCTCTCGCCACTTTCCGCCCCTCCTCCACCCCCACCAATACTCACTAACTCCCTTTAGCTGACAGTCGTACTAAAAGCAAGTCATCCTATGCCTCACTGAGTCGAGGACATGTCACACTGAAAAACTTGGGTATCACGGCAACTAACTTTAAAGGTGCTATGAAATGGTGACAATGTCAAAAAATGAAAATGTCTGCACTAATGTGATTTAAAATTGTACATGTATTGTATAAAACAAACTTGGCACTCAAATCTGCCAAAGTATTTATTTTTTCTCCAATAATGAATAACCCGATATTGTCCAACTCCAAAAATCTGATACCGATATCAAACCAATACCGATATATGCGGCCGTGGACTTATTATGGCTAATTGTATTGTGATGTCCCACTAGATCCTTTAATAATGATAAATGTAACAACTTCAAAGTCTTCCAAATAAAATAAACATTCTGTGAAAAAAAAAAGAGAAGAAAATGTCTATATTGCACCACTGGAAATGATGTCGAAATCGGAACAGTGCAAACATCAGATCAAGTGCAAGTGAAAGTGCCAATAAGACACTGCTATATCACAAATGGCTCACACAGTGTTTCTGGCTCAAAGTAAGAACAAAAAACACAGAGCTTCAGTCCAGTGAATGAGGTAAAAGGTTGGCATATGAAAAACAACTGGCAATAACTTTTCAAATAAGTGCAATAGCTTTATCGTGAACTGAAATCAATCAGCCCTGATCTCCTGAACCGAGCATCTTAGTTTGGAGACATCTAAAGGTTAATAAGCATAACTGCTGTGCTAAGCTGTGACCAGATCTTGTACAAAGCCAGAAGCCTTCTACATTCACTTTGAAGGAAATATGCATATTGGGCCAAAATTGACAATGAAAAACTGATGTCGACATTAACCGATATCATTTTAAAATGCTTTTGTCGCTGATATTATCAGCTACCTGACATTATCGGCTACCCGATATTATCGAACAACTCTAATTTTTTCTATTAAAAAACAATATGTATTGTAGCAATGGTGTACAGCACGCATGCTATTTTTAGACCGTGACGTCGCATCGTAAAGCGGAAGTAAAGCCGAAGTGGGACATTATAGACCCGCCCTCACATAGAAACAATGTTATTTGTGCTACTTTTACTCCGGTAATCTTTCAAAAACGAACATGCCGATCACACATTGCTTTTTTGGAACTTGTAGAAACGACTCTAGACTTTACGACATATGAAGGATGATTTCTTCATGCGTTTTCCGAAGCCAAAAACTCAGGAAAAAATGTGAAGAATGAATCAACTTGCGTGGACTTTAACACCAGCTTGGTGAATCCATTCACATTTCACATGCAGTAAAAATTTTGTTGGGTTGGCATGGTCTTTCAGAGGAAAAAGAGGTTAGCCATTTTTATATTTTAACTTATTTAACTTAATTTAACTTTTTTAGCATGACGGTGTGCCGTAATGCTTCTGTCTGACAATGAATGACCTGAAAAGAATTACAGTGGTATCTGACTGCCACTGTTACAGTTTCTGTTGTAAAAAAACTTTAGTAAGGGGGAAGTGTAAATAAATTATAGAATCAAGATTTGTTAATAACAAAAAAATTAAAAGTGTTCGTTCGCTGTCACTGAGTAGCATTTGCGATCGCTATACAAAATATAAATCCCCCCCAAACGGTCAAAGACGTAGGACAACCAGAGGATATAATGTATAGGAAAGACGGGGCTGGTGGTAAAGGATAGCTTGTTGAAAAAGGAGAATGTCATTGTCAGTCGCGTAAGAAAAAGGTGTTGATAAAAAAGCTAAGGCTATGCTAAGGTCGGCTCGTTTTTTTCATCTTTTCCAGCGCTCGACACTCAAGCCATCTCTTTAACTGAACATTTTTATGTACTTTCACATCTTTGCAAGTGAATTTGGCACCAGGGACATCATTTTCCGAGAGAATTAGTAGGTTTAGCTTTGTAAACATCTCTTTCGTACACGATTTCCATTCATTTCCTATTGGGGACAAACGGTGGCGTGTCCTCCCTTAGCTACAGTAGCTAACATCATGAATATTAATGAGCGGAAGTGACGTGTTGCTTGCGGTATGCCATTTTGGTTGTGACATCACAACCAGAAGTGAGGGTCATATATAGCTTTCTAGTGCTGTGTACATGTTGACAAAAAAATTAGTACATTCACACGGCAACAAAAAAATACTATATGGCTAGAATGCTTGTAAATTGCAAAAACCACTTACTATATTACAGTATTTCATAGCACTTTTGATGGATATTCTGGCACAATGCATCCTTTGCTCTTACCAGTCAAAATAAATTACACGAAATGGGTGGTTTTAAAATTTTATTGAGCAATCTTTGAAATACGAGACCTGGAAATCCCCCCAAAATTAACAGGAAGTGACATATCAACAGGCGGTCACCCAAAAATCCCTCAAAATTAACTAATTTTTGACAGGAAAAGACATCCGATCCATTTAAATTAGGAGGCCTGGCAGAAAATAATCAATTGTTCTTTCGCTGCCAGCCCTCCTAGTTGAAACAGATTAGATGTCTACAAGTGACAACCTCATTTCAATTCACAGCAGAAGGATGAAAACAAGCCACATGATTGGACGGTCTCATCCAATCGCTGTCAGCCCTTCCCAGTCAAAAGGGATTGGCCGTCTATAGACCCCAATCACGTGACGTCACAAAACCGGCCCCCCTGTCTGGTGCCGCCATATTGTCCGTCAGCTCATCGCGTTTACATATTACCGCTACATACATTCCTCCTATTACTGCGTGTTTTTCTGCTTGTCTAAGGAATCACCGCCTAGTAAACGACCCAAAAACCTTCCTGACAATCGTTAACATTGAATAATCAAAATGGTGAAGGGATGTGTGGCGGTTGGTTGCAGTAACAGAGAAGATAAACGGTCATTTTAGTAGTTGCTGTGTGCCCATTGTTAAAAAGGCAAATCTCGAAAGCAGCACGGTTTGTTTATCTCGTCCATGATGCGTTTGTGTCGACAGCCGTTAGACAGCGGTGAAAACATCAATATGATGCCAACATGATCGCAGACATCATCAGACGGAGACTACGAAGCTCGTCGCCACGGTCGCGCAGCAAGAAGGTGAGCGCAACAACAGGTGTTGTGCCGAAAAATAGCCGCCCTGCGTGAAATGTCCCCCCTGACGGGAGCGCCCAGACGGAAACGACTTTCTTGTACCGTGAATATGTATTATTTTACTCTGCTTGAACTAATAAATGTCATACCTGTGTGATTGTCATTGGGATATGGTCATGAAAACCTGTAGACTAATGCATTTCTGTTCAAAGATGGTTATGTGGCCCAGTCCACGATTTGTTACTAAAATACATTACTAATATTTTGTGTAATTTAATTATTTAAAACTGATCTTACAGTCGTAAATCCATTACTGTAATGCGTCCATGAAAACATTTGACGTTTTCACGTGAATAAAGTGTTATTAATAAGCGCTCCCGGCAGGGGGAACATTTCACGCGGGGCAGCTATTTTTCGGCACACACCGGCCCGTTGTCGATCAAATTTCATTTTACAATCGTGACAACGGTGACGCTCAGCTGACCAAATGTCGGTTTATATTCGGGCCGGTGCTGATTTTGGGTACCCGACTCCTCATCGTGACATAAACAGGAGTATGATTGGAAATTTTGTGATCTCAGGACGATCTCTGACCCACGGGACGGGACCGGACGGGAGGAAACATCGGTTTGGGCATCAAATATGGACCTGGCGACTGGACCGACCAAAGCTTTTCCAAATAACGGCTTTTATGCAACTCATCCAATGCGTTTACAGCGTCTGAAAGCACCGGGGCTTCCATAATTTGCAAGTGAATCCACCTTTACAAACTACGGTCATTGACAATACGACACACAATGACGGACAAAATCGCGGCACAATACAGCGATCACGTGATTGTGTGACGTTGGTGATTGGGGTCTAATGCAGTCAGCAGTTGTTTTTAAAATAAATTACCTTAACTTATACTATTTTAATAATATACATATACCTACACTTACCTGCATATATTTAACAAAATAAATCTTGAACAATGTATAACTTAACACCACATTTCCTCAAGTGGTACCGTTGAGTACCTCCTGTTCTTTTTCTGTCCTCTTCTCCTATAATCTGTATCCCACACCGCCCACTACTCATATGCTGCCACAGGGAAGATGAATAGCCCTTTACTGTGTGGTTAATAATATGGGATGCTTGTGAACTCGGCATTTCTTCTCACCGATTACATGACTGGGATATGGGATGCCTTTTTTGATTTCAGAAATATAAATCTCCCTGTTCCATCCCCCGTTTCTGCTTCCCATGCCCTCCACTTAAGGAACTATTGGCCCCCGAGGCATATAGAGCTTTTATAG
This sequence comes from Corythoichthys intestinalis, assembly GCF_030265065.1. Lineage (NCBI taxonomy): Eukaryota > Metazoa > Chordata > Actinopteri > Syngnathiformes > Syngnathidae > Corythoichthys > Corythoichthys intestinalis. The sequence goes on along the minus strand of NC_080397.1, from coordinate 12,786,042 downwards.
AAGGTCATTTCACCTCCTTATTGTAGGCATTCTCGAATCACTTCCCTGAGTAGATCAAGGTATTTGTAGGTCATTCATTTGGAAAGAGGTAATTATGAAGACAGAGAAGTTCACAAGTGCCGATGAGAAATGGCTACTACCTGCTGAGAGACTTCTATCCTAACGTTGCGGGAAGTAATTTATTTATTTTTTTGAGTGCACTCTGAAGTCTGACTCATTAATGGAGCATAATGGAGCACTGGGATGTCACATCCAGAGGCAAGGCTACTTCCTGTCAATCCAGAGACACGCCAAAGCCAATTCTACATAGAACGTCACAAACACGGTAAAAATTAGCACAAACTAGGGGTGGGACAAAATATGGATATGGTGATTATATTACGGGGAAAAAATTAAGGAACCAAGAAGTTGCTTCTTCCACTAGAATAGTATTTCTGGTAACTCGATGGCTGCCATTGACGGCGCTAGACACTCAATTCATTTAGACTGGGACGGGCGAATGAATGTTTGTTCATTCGAAACCAGAGCATTCGCAGCGAGTCTTTCCATTTTTAGGGGCATTCATAGGTCACTCTGTTTATTTTAAGACAATTACAGGTATTTGATGAATATGCCTATTTATTTCCAGGTCACTTCCTGTTCAGTAACCCAACAGCACTTAACAGGAAGTGACTGAAAATCTACAGAAAATGACCTGAAATGCCCCCATCATTGCCCGATCGTGACGGGCTCCCTCATCGCGACGGATTGCTACTGCACACGCGCAAACCAACGCCTTTCTCTCCCGAAGGATGATGGGAGATATAGGCATTTACGTGATGGATTCAACAATCGAAATACATTTAATATATATTTTTTATTATTATTAACGTTTAAAGTTTTTCTTTTTAATTTTTACTAGTGTGAATGGTCTCTGAAGGGGTTACTTAGGGTTAGGGGAAAGGAAGACATTTAGGTATGTAAGGAAAGCACTTTTTAAATTCTTTAAAGATGCAATATTGATGTACAGACGCGTAGAGGAACAGGTGATGTACATTTCTGTACAGTAGATGGCAGTATGCACAAAAAGTTGTTTGCAATCCGCCATTATTAAAAATAAAACATTTGGCACGCATGCGCAAATAGCTACCCAATTGCGACGGTCTGTCACGTGACTGCGCTGCGTCACTTCCTTTGAAGGCTTTATGCTTATAAACAGGAGAGATACGGACATATAAAGTAATTATTCTTCGAATAGTCTGGCGTGTGGGTTGATTAATATTGTTTTTATACCTCTGAATCTACCACATAAATCACTCTTGGGCATCGCGGCTCCAGTGGGGTTGGTCCATTATGTGCATGCGCAGAGCCAATCCAGGCCTCTCTAAGATTTATTAATGATGAAATAAAGTCTTACGGTTTTCTTTTAATGTATAAACATGCGTTGTTTGGATCAGGGTGTACCTTAGATGCCCTAAAAATTTAAAAAATATACATTAAATGCATTTTGATCGTTGAATCTATGACGTATATGCATGCCTATATCTCGCGTCATCCTTTGGGAGAAAATGGCGTCGGTTTGCTCGTGTGCAGGAGCAATCCGTCGCAATGAGTCAGCCCATCACGATCGGGCTTTGACGCCCCCAAATTAAACTCATTGGTTGCCCATAAACGCCATAGATGTCCAATCTGTTTGAAGTGGGAGGGATGGCTTCAAAAAAAAAAAAAAAAGAATGGGGACGACAGATTGCTACCAAAATATTCCATTAAAATAGTGTTTACGCTAGCTCACTGGCTGCTATTGGCAGCGCTAGACATCCAATTATGACTGAATTTGACGTCTAGCTCCGTAAATGGCACTGAAACCAGAGTATTCATAGCCAGAATACGTCCTGTTGATATTCATTTGGGAACATTCTTGAGTCACTTCCTTTTCAGTAACGCAAAATCTACAGGAAGTGACAGGTAAATGCCCCCAGAATGAAAAGGAAGTGATCGAAAATCAACATGAAATGACGTGAAATGCCCCAAAATGGTATTGGCTACCACTGACGGCCATAGACGTCCAACCCATTTGAAGTGGGAGGGATGGAATGTTCATCCGCTGCCACTAGGCATGTGCCAGTATGAGATAACGATAACCTTGAAGAAAAATACAGCGGTTTCACGGTATTTGCCTGGTACACCAGACTCACCGCTGTTCCAGCTATTGAGTCTGGCCACCATTCAGCGGATACAATTTCCAGGGCGGAGCAAGCCACAGCAAACAGACAGCGGAGTGGACCAATCAGCGACGGGCAGACGTGACATTAGTAAAACGACGAGGGCAGGACGAGGGACTTGCGCGCGGAAGTAAACATACGAGGAGAGCGGAGTTTATTCAACATGGCTAGCGCAACACAGACTGCTGTCAATGACTCGTGTCGATGTGTTTTTGGTAATTTAAAACTGATTTTACCGTGGATTGGAACATATTCTCGGCTCTCCTGTCACCATCTGTGTTGTTGTGGAGTCGACTTCCGACGCGCAAGAGTGACCTTGCTCGTTAAGAACACGCCACGCAAATAAACGAATCTGATTTGTCGATTGATTTTGTACCTCCTCTAGAGGCCGTTTATGGGCTGGTTCCCAGACTTTTCTCTCGGTGTTTGAAAAATACAGGGAGAACGGTCTGGCCGTGCCAGGCAATCACGGTATTGCAATTATAGCTATGAAATGTGTTATTTTGAGATGTATGGGTTTAAAAAAAATATTTTTTCCGGAATTTTTAAATTTTTCAGAACATATTTGCAACTTGGAACATGAATATAATGTTAAAATAAATAAACAATAAAATAAATATTTTAAATAAAATTAAAATCAATAGAACTTATAGACTACCCACTGCCACAGCTCAGGTTGCTCAAAATAAGAGCAAAAACAAAAAGAATTGCTATAAAAAAGTAAAAACACTACTAAATAAAATACAAAAAAATATGTACTGTACGACTTTTTTTTTTGAGGTGGCAAAAAGCTAAAGTGGAGTTTTGCCATTTTCAGCCACTGTGTCAACTCTAGTCTACATGTCATGCCTTTGTGTTAAAAAGATATAAAGAATTTATAAGTTATTAGGTTAAAAATGTATAAGTTAAAATGTAAATATTGTTGTGTAAAGGTTTCATATAAAAAAAAAATTGGGAGTGAGACTTCTCCTTGCCCAGCGAACGTGCATTTGTGCTTAGAGTAGTACTTCTCAAATAGTGGGGCGCGCCCCCGATGCCAGGGGTGGCGCATGTGACCTCGGGCAACATGCTTTTTTTTTTTTTTTTTTTTGCCGTACTAGAATAAAGTGTACTTGCACACCCACTCAGTGGGTGGCTGTGGCGCTCACATTTTCAAAGTGCGCGCTGTATTTTTGAAGTAAGCAAGAGCACACAGAAGAGAGATATGAAGAGCTGTGCGCCGTTTTCGAAAGCCGTTTTCCGGCCGGACTCACGCAGCGACCCACTGTCTTCTCCGGTTCTCTCGTGTCCACCCGAGAAGTGCCATTTTCTTTGCCATTTGACTTCCAATCTGCTCGATCCTAGCTACCGGTAGTAGTCCTGACGCAGGAGGGTTGTGTCTCACGTCAAATAATAAACTCTGCAGTTCTTTTCGCGTGCGTCGTGTTAAGCCGCTTCTGGGACGCGTCTAACATGCGGCCGCGCTGCGACTGGTGTGCATTGGCTGATTGACTTTAATGCTTGCGTTTCACTGCGTTCTCGCGGCGGCCACATTGTCGCGCCGTTGACGTTTCTGGGTTATACTGTCCACATTTATTCACAAAAAATAATATTTCCACCTTGACCACTCTTCACTCGGGAGCTCAGCAGTACGCAAACACGCATTCCCTGACTAACTCCAACATTGTTGTAAGGTCCATGTCAGAGTCACTGTCATCACTGTAGCGTGCCATAGTGCTTTAATTATTTAGTATGATTTGGGGAAAACTCCCACGAAGAATAGTCAACTAAAAAGATAGCAATACTAATCCAAATCCGCGTTTTTTACTCACTCGAAGATCCAGGAATTAGACCGATCCCATGGCAATATCGCAGCTGCGATTAAGCCGTCAATTCCATAAAATAGACTGATCCAAAAAGCCGCTGTGGGACCGACGAATAGAAATAAATGGACAGATCCAAAACCATTATTGCAGACGCGATGGGACCCTTACTTGACTGAGGATCCAGGAAAATGTTCGGGCGCCAGTTGTAACGCGTGGTGGGTAGGATACATGCATACAGGAACCAGAAAGGGGGAGAAGCTTCCACTTATGCACATTTATTCACTAAAAATAATAATTCCACCTTGACCACTCACTTCACTCCCCTTTTTTCCATTTGACTGGAAATTGCATCCAAAAGCAGCACATCGTGGCATTTTACTTTGCGAGTTTAGGCAGCAATAAGCAATTGTTGAACACGCTACACATTCGGAAAGATACCAATTACGTCATCACTGCGAGCCCGCAAACCATGGCGCCAACTAACGGTCAAAATATGGACTAAATATTATAAAATATTGTCTCTGATTTAACATTTTATGTGTTTCTAACAACATATTTTAGTACAAGAGAACAATTGTGGTTTATTAGAGCCTACATGTATTTAAATCAGAGGATCACTTTAAAGAATTTATTTGCAAATCATGGTGGTAAATAGAATTTATTTGCAAATCATGGTGGAAAATAAGTATTTGGTCAATACCAAAAGTTCATCTTAATACATTGTTATGTACCCTTTGTTGGCAATAACGGAGGCCAAACGTTTTCTGTAACTCTTCACAAGCTTCTCACACACTCTTGCTGGTATTTTGGCCCATTCCTCCATGCAGCTCTCCTCTAGAGCAGTGATGTTTTGTGGCTGTCGTTGGGCAACACGGACTTTCACCTCCCTCCACAGATTTTATATGGGGTTGAGATCTGGAGACTGGCTAGGCCACTCCAGGACCTTAAAATGCTTCTTATAAAGCCACTCCTTTGTTGCCCGGGCTGTGTGTTTGGGATCATTGTCATGCTGAAAGACCCAGCCACGTCTCATCTTCAAGGCCCTTGCTGATGGAAGGAGATTTTCACTCAAAATCTCTCGATACATGGCCCCATTCATTCTTTCCTTTACACAGATCAGTCGTCCTGGTCTCTTTGCAGAAAAAAACAGCCCCAAAGCATGATGTTTCCACCTCCATGCTTCAGAGTGGGTATGGTGCAATTCAGTATTCTTACAACCTGTGTTTCTACCAAAAAGTTCTATTTTGGTTTCATCTGACAATACACCATTCTCCCAGTCCTCTTCTGGATCATTCAAATGCTCTCTAGTGAACTGCAGACGGGCCTGGACGTGTACTTTCTTCAGCAGGGAGACACGTCTGGCAGTGCAGGATTTGAGTCCCTGGCGGCGCATTGTGTACTGATAGTAGCTGTGTTACTGTGGTCCCAGCTCTCTGTAGGTCATTCACTAGGTCCCCCCGTGTGGTTCTGGGGTTGTTGGTCACCGTTCTTGTTATCATTTTGACGCCACGGGGTGAGGAGGGAGTTGAAAGTCCGTGTTGCCCAACGACAGCCCAAAAACATCACTGCTCTAGAGGAGATCTGCATGGAGGAATGGGCCAAAATACCAGCAACAGTGTGTGAAAAGCTTGTGAAGAGTACAGAAAACGCTTGGTCTCCGTTATTGCTAACAGAGGGTACATAACAAAGTATTGAGTTTAACTTTTGGTATTGACCAAATACTTATTTTCCACCATGATTTGCAAATACATTTTTTAAAAATCAAACAATGTGATTTTCTGTTTTTTTTTTTTCTTCCACATTCTGTCTCTCATGGTTGAGGTTTACCCATGTTGATAATTACAGCCCTCTCTAATATTTTCAAGTGAAAGAATTTGCCCCACTGTATAATCTACACAAAGAAACTATAACCCGATCGACTCACAGCCTCAAAAAGTAAGGGTTACATTACGTCAGAAACTCGTTCGGTACGCCTCCGTTTCGAACCGAGCACCATGTACCGAAACGGTTCAATACAAATACATGTACCGTTACACCCTTAATAGTAATATATTGCAGAATGATTTCCTGAAACACGTATCGATAATTGTTATATCGGCATATTGTGAGATAAGCGTTATTGCAGCCTTGTATTGCAAATCGTAACGATCATGAGGTACGCAGAGGTTCCTACCCGTAGCACAAACGTCTTCTGTTTGTAATTCCTATCTTTGAATGTTTCCATTAATCTGGATATGCTTTGGCACCATGCTGCCTCTAATAGATCAGTCTTGGTACGATGACAGACGTGACCTATCACAGCATTATGGGTTACGGTAACTGATCAAACGATCGTCGCTTTGGAAGCCAATGAGTAAATGCTAATGGAGCGATTGTAAACCTAACACTTCTTTTATTATAAAAAACACTAGTCTTACCCCATCAGTCCCGGACATCAGCATCAGTTTCGGCCGCTCGTCAGATTTCACCTCCACGCTCATGCTGTCTTCCATTGATCCTCTTCTGTGATGCACTGTCCTTGGTTTATGGCTCACCTGTAGAGCAAATCCAGCTTTCACTCCACAAGTGCATTCATTTCGATATTTTTATCTGACAATATCATGTATTCGTAATGGAATGCCGCATTTCAACCCACCTTAATGTAAAAAAAGTCCTCACTTCGCCCTGACGGGGAGTGAGAAAGGCCTTTGGCGGGATGGACGGGGGAGGAGGAAGCCTGAGTGAAGCTGCACTTTAGCAAGCCATCAAGGCTGCAACCTCCATTGCGTCTAGGCTGATTTGTTCTGTTTTTCAGCATCAACTCTGATGCCTTGCAGTGTTTACTGTTGAGTTGGTCGTTGGCAATGAGGCTGCTGACGCTCCCCATGTTCCTGCGGGCAAGTGAAGGGGTGATTCAGCTCACGACATAGAGAAGTTCATCTGGAACATAGCGCTTTCAAGTTGAGTAGTGAAGTCGTTTTTTTCTCTCCCCCTCATAAAATTCACGCCAGTTCTGCCGTTAAAGTAATTTTAACTGTTGTTTATTTAACTTCATTTCTTCCCGTTAGGTAAAGAGGCGACATATGGTGCAGGTGTGCTTTCATTTGCAAAATAAACACAGTGGAATAAAAAAGAAAAAAGGAAAAAGCTAATCTTGGCTCCGTGCCTTACTTTGTATGTCAAGATTTATGGCTTAACCGTCAGATTGGACTCAATAGGCCGTTGCACTCCAATTTTTGTACAAATTAGGATGTTGACTGACCACTTGTCAATGTTTGACTTCATTTTACTGGAAAAACATGCTTCTCTTCTCCATGTTTACACCTCATTTGTCATTTGCTAGGAATAATTCCACAGAGGTTGTTCAGCCACAGTGAAAGACAATGAGGCCCCAGATGTAGTGTGACATAATTTGGAGAGTGGTGGAGATCGGGCTCAGGGGCAAGCGGCCCCCTAACCAGCTGGTCCTCAGCCCCTCACCACTTTATAATGACCACAGCAACAAAGGCTCAGCCTAAAGTGTATTTAATCACATAGCATTTGACTTAAAAGGGTCATTTAGGATTACCGGATGCATGGTTGTGCTTGTATAGTTTGCACGGCCCAGACGCATATGTACACCTACACAATCGCTTCTGTGCCAATTCGTAATTAAAAAAAAAAAAAACTCTTTCAATACCATTGACGATGATAGACATCCAGTCATGTGGCTTTTTTTCTCCTTCTGTCTTTAATTTAAATTCATTTGTCACTAGTTTACATCCAGTCCATTTGAAATGGGAACGCTGGCAATGAATGAAGGAGTGAGAAGGATGTCTATCGCAGTCAGAATTAAAATCCTTTGAATACTTTTTCGATATCACCATTTACAAACCTCCATAGAATTTTTTTCTTTTAATGATTTTAGTCTGCGATTGGCAGGCAACCAATTCTGGGTGTACCCTGCCTACTGCCCATAGTTAGCTGGGATAGGCTCCAGCACCTCCGCGACCCTCGTGAGGAAAAGCGGCATGGAAAATGAATGAATGAATGAATGATTTTAGTCAAATAATTTGAATTGTGTGGGATAATTTTGACAAAAACGTGACTTGCCTTATTATTATTATTACTGTTTCTCAAAATATTTTTTTCTTATATTTTCTATTTTAAACCATTTCAAAACGAACCACAATGAAAGCTCATCTCTTGGCATTAGCACAGTCGAAAAACCATACTTTCTACTATACTTAGTAATATATACTTCTTGTTATTTTTATTAAAAAAATGAACAAGCCTTTATTAGAATATATTTTGTTTAATCTTAGTAAGGACTCTGTATATAAGTAAACGGATTACGTGTTATTACCACTGATGTTAACTTATTTTATAAATCTACTTTTTTGTTAATTTTATAAACATATTGAACGTACACTTATTGGAATATATTTATGAGGTATGTTTACATATAAATGAATGGATTATGTACAGTGGGGAGAACAAGTATTTGATACACTGCCGATTTTGCTGGTTTTCCCACTTGCAAGCCATGTAGAGGTCTGTAATTTGTATCATAAGTTCTCTTTAACTGTGAGGGATGGAATCTAATACAAAAATCCAGAAAATCGCATTGTATAATTTTTAAATAATAAATTTGTATTTAACTGCATGAAATAAGTATTTGATACAGTACCAACTAGTGAATATTTCGGCTCTTAGTTCTTTTTTAAGAACCCCTCCTGTTCTCCACTCATTACCGGAAGTAACTGCACCTGTTTGAACTTGTTACCTGTATAAAAGACACCTGTTGACATGCTCAAACAAACAAACTCCAACCTCTCCACAATGGCCAAGACCAAAGAGCTGTGTAAGGACATCAGGGATAAAATAATAGACCTGCACAAGGCTGGGATGGGCTACAGGAAAATAAGCAAGCAGCTTGGTGAGAAGGTTACAACTGTTGGAGCGATTATTAGAAAATGGAAGAAGTTCAAGTTGACGGTCAATCTGTCTCGTTCTGGGGCTCCATGAAAGATCTCACCTCGTGGGGCATCACTGATCATGAGGAAGGTGAGGGATCAGCCCAGAACTACACGGCAGGACCTGGTCAATGACCTGAAGAGAGCTGAAACCACAGTCTCGAAGAAAACCATCGGAAACACATTACGCCGTCATGGATTTAAATCCTACAGCGCACGCAAGGTCCCGCTGCTGAAGCCAGTGCATGTCCAGACACGTCTGAAGTTTGGGTACAGGACGACTGCACCGTATTGAGGGAAGGATGGATGGGGCTATGTATCGCCAGATCTTGGCTGACAACCTCCTTCCTTCAGTGAGAGCCCTGAAGATGGGTTGTGGCTGGGTCTTCCAGCATGACAACGACCCAAAGCACACAGCCAAGGCAACTAAAGAGTGGCTCTGTAAGAAGCATCTTAAGGTCCTAGAGTGGCCTAGCCAGTCACCAGATCTGAACCCGATAGAAAATCTATGGAGGGAGCTGAAAGTCCGTGTTGCCCGGCAGCAGTCCCGAAACCTGAAGGCTCTGGAGAAGATCTGCATGGAGGAGTGGGCCAAAATCCCTGCTGCAGTGTGTGCAAACCTTGTCAAGGACTACAGGGAACGTTTGGTATCTGTAATAGCAAACAAAGGTTTCTGTACCAAATATTAAGTTCGATTTTTGTGAAAATGCAAATTTATTATTTGAAAATCATACAACGTGATTTTCTGTTTTTTGTATTAGATTCCGTCCCTCACAGTTGAAGAAAACTTATGATACAAATTACAGACCTCTACATGCTTTGCAAGTGGGAAAACCAGCAAAATCGGCAGTGTATCAAATACTTGTTCTCCCCACTGTATCATCACCATAGAACTCATTCAATCGCTGCCACCCCTCCCAGTTCAAATGGATTGGACGTCTATCGCCGTCAATGGCACGGAAGCTTGATCATTCATTGCCAGCCTTCCTTTTCAAATGGACTGGACGTCTATCACTATCAATGAGTGCAAGTATACTTCTGTGACAATAGGTGAAAAATCGCTAGCCCAAAAGGTTATTGATATGCTCCGGCTAAGAATCGATATATCATTTTAAAAAGGTGTCACTGTTTAAAAAAAACAAAAAAACGAACAAACAAGTTGCTACCAAAATATTCCATTCGAATAGTGTTGACAATTCACTCACTACAATTGACTGTCAAGCGCCGTCAATGTAACTGAAACAGCCTGTCTTTTGTGGGCATTTACAGGGCACTTCAGCCAGTTTCATACTGCAGGTCTTAATGCACAATTCAGATTTTTTGTCATTTTTGTTTTCTGGCGTGCCTGTTCCGACAGCCTTTGTCTATAGACCCTACCCACGTGACGTCACAACTCCGCTCTCCTGACTGGTACCGCCCAATTGTCCGTCAACACATCGTGTTTACCTGTTACGGCTCCTATTTACGGCGTGTTTTTCTGCTCGTTAACATTAATAATCAAAATGGTGAAGGCGTGTGTGGCGGTCGGTTGCAATAACAGAGAAGATAGACGGAGAGACTTGAAGTTCTACCGGATTCCGAGAGACCCGGAGAGGAGAGAGCGAGATGTGCTGCTGCAATTCGACGAGAAAACTGGGCTCCAAACGATTACCACAGATTATGTAGTAGTCATTTTATATCTGGTAAGATGCATTTAATATATATTTAGAGGGTTTTGGGCTGACAACCACAATTAAGATCATTGCTAGGCTAATCGCCGACAACATACACGTATGTATGTAGTAAGAGTGCTATCGCTAAACCATATAAACATTAAAAGCCCTAGCTCCATTGACAAATGACATGAAATACATTAGACTTGAAAGCTGATGTTAGCAAGAACAAAAGATTTTGAATTGAAAATTTCGTAACTCACCTTTCCAAGCACAAGATAGATTCCTGCCGAATTTTCGTGGACGAGGACCTGTTTCACCCAACCAGCAACGAAGTATTTATAAGTATTTATAAGCCTCCAAGCTCTTAACGTTTTTTCAAACGTTTTTTCGTGAGAATAGGCTGATTTTGTGTGGACAAGGTAGTTGTACATATCAGGGTAGCTAGCAGATGTCAGGCAAATACGGCGGAGACAGTGGGTCGAAAAACATCGATTTAGGCATCAATTATGGATCTGGCGAATGGATAAACTGAAGCTTTTCCACATAACGCCTTTTATGCAACGCATCAAGTGAGTTTACGGCATCCGAAAGCACCGGGTCTTCCATGAAATGCATTATAAATTGCTCGATCAATTGAGACCATTGATAATACAGACACAAAATGATGGACAAGGGGGCGGAACAATACAGCGATCACGTAATTTTGTGACGTCGGTGGGTAGGGTCTATTGAGCCCGTTCAATTATAATGCATGCGCACTAATTCGCAATCCGACACACGCTGAGCAAACTGACCCGCATGCGCAAAAGCAACAAAACAAATGACTACACATGCTGACTGCACGTCATTCCAGGGTGATCTTATTTTGACCACACAAAAAACAGACATTAATAATCCCCGTTTAGTCTAATATTAAAAGTTTATATGGATTGATAAGCCCTACGTGTGTGCATCAGTTTGCCCTAACTCTGAAACATTGCTTATTTGGCGCACAGAGAGAAAACCGAGCATTATAGGGCTTATCTTTTTCTTCATTAAAATTTTTTATTTATTTATTTTTTTTTATGACAGAGTACATGCTAAGCCACAGACTTCATAATGATATTGACGGGACACATTCCCCAGACCACGCTTTCAAGTAGAGGGCTGTCCCACACTAAGCTTCTGTCGGTCGAAGTTGTTCTCAAACACGTGCAGCGATCCAACACCGGATTTAGGTTGAAAAAGTACGAAAGCTGTACCGCATACAAACAGGAAGGATTGTCTCAGGAGTGATTTGTTCGAGGATTCAAGGTAATTTTTATACTTTTTGTAACATGCATGGATTTTGAAATGTTGTGACAAAAATCAATGGGGGAAATTAACCGCTACGGCATTGACGTTATAATTCGCAATATTTACTTAAAATAGATGCTAACTGCCCGGTTCTTTGCTCTTTAACAAAGACTCGAGACTGTTTTACGTCCATATTTATAAAGACTTCAGGGATTTACGTATTTATTCACAAGAATTTTCAACGTAATAAGCTCTCTGTCTGTGTTTCCACTCGGTCAGCTTTGACGGATATAGGCCACCAATTAATCGGCCCCGCATCCTGTCAATATGAAGTCTATGGCTAGGTGCTAACGCTAATGCACAGCTATCGCTGCCGTAATTGCTGCATGAATTCCGATTTGAGAGACTTGACAGGTGAGACTGCCGCCACATTCTGGAGAAATGTGGCTCGGATGGAATTTAAACCACAAACGAAAGTGACCGAGATAGCATTTGAAATGGTCCACTTGTATGCGACTTGTCCCATTCGGACCGTTAACTTAATGCCTAACTCCAGCCGGAAAAACACGAAAAAAATCGGGATTCGTGTATTAAGACCTGCGGTGTGAACCTAGCCTTTTTGTTCATTTTAGGGCATTTAGAGGTTACTTCCTTATAATTTTGAGTCACTTCCTATTATTTGGGGAAATTCTTGAGCCACTTCTCTTTCAGTCACCCAATATCAACAGGAAGCGGCCTGCAAATGCCCCAAAATGAACAGGAAGAGACCCATAAATACCCCAAAAGGAAAAGGAAGTGGCTAAAAAAATTAACAGGATATGATGTGAAATGCCCCAAAATGAACTCATTGCCTGGCATTGACTACCATTGATGGCCATAGACGTCTAATCCATTTGAAGTGGGAGGAATGGAATGGACCTCCCAGTTCAAATGGATTGGAGGTCTATTCGTGATAAACTTATTCCAATTGATGGCAGAAGGATGAAAATAGTTTGTTTTTACGGTTATTAGTTTTGCAGAACATCGTAGAATGATTTCCTGACCCACGTAACGATAATTGCTCTATCGCCATCGTGAGATCATCGTTATCGTGAGCCTTGTATCGCAAATCGTATGTATCATATCTAGAGGTACCCCTTAGGTTTCCTCCCCAGTCGCAAGTGTCATTTAATTGTACTGTTTGATTATAAGCCAAAATCATGAATAGTGGTGTAATCGCTGATCGATTTTCATCATCCAATCCAAAGCAATTGAATGCCACGATGAAGAAAATAATGGGAACATCACAACAACTGGCATTGAAACCGTTACACTGAAAGAAAAAAAAAGTCTGATTGTTACAAAAATAAAAGGATTATCTTCAATTTCATCATCTAATCCATGAAAACAAGCGGACGTACGAAAAAAAAAGCATTGTTATAACCACGTTGCTCCCATTGTCTTCATCCAGCTTTCACTATCACACTGCCAACACTCCCATAGAAAGTGAAATAGCATTCTACTTACTAAGCATCCATCTCTAAGTAGGCCTCTCAAGAGTGACCATCCAGTCCTGCACGTGGAGTCCCAACCCTCACTCCCATGTACACGTATTACGCTCTTGAACACTAAAATGCTACTAGGCCAAAAGGGTCTGTTAAAGTGCGGTTGAAGGGTGGGGTCAGCTTTGCATTATAACTGACATGTAAATGGAAATTTGGTGTGTTTGCTTTGGGACCTCCCTCTTTTCACCCCCCCCGGCAACCCCGGGGGAGTAGGTGTACAACATGCGCACCCTCAGAATGGACGTGTGCCGCTCAAGAGATTAACTGGAGGCCTTGACAAAAGATCCGCCTCCCCACTGTCACCCAGACACCTCCTGCTCCCGCATCAACCTTGTATGTGATAAGCGCCCCTCCTTCGTGTATCCTGCCGATCACTCTTTGCCCTGCACCCACACCGAGCAAACAAGCCTTCTCTTCTTTGTGTGTTGAAGTGTGCCGCTCTTTGTGTTGGACTCCCGTTGACGTATTCTCCCCAAACGGCCCCCGTATTTGAGTGTTAAATAAAAGACTCCACCTCACAATGGAGAAAGGTTTGGAGAGCTTTACTTTTACTGTGATTTACCACCTCGCTGCCACAAGTATTCAAACGTGTTAGGTGTTCACACACACACACAAAAAACTAAATTGAAGATATACTGTATTTGATGGTCCCCGAGCGTTGCCGACAAAGCAGGTGTAAATCTAACAAGTCGTAGACGTCGCCAGCGGGCTTATATTTTCTCCCTAATGTGAAGAAAACAGACAGCTTTGCAACACATCTGCTGATTCAATGTCATGGCCACACATAAGAAAATCAATGATGAGTACATTTTGTGACATCATCTTATCTGAAAAGAACATTTTTATTTCACACTCCAACAATAAGGCACGCTATCTTGCCATGACTTCATTCTGTTAATGTTTTTCGCTTGATTACAGGCACACCTGCAGAATCTCATATCTGTACCATCAAAAAAGCTATCCAATACAATCTAAAATCAACCTATTTCACTTGAATTTTCAAATTCTTTTGGAATCCTTCCAAGTCATCGTGATAATGCAAAAAGTAAATCGGAATTAAGTGTTAAAGGGAACCTCGGATAGAAAGATTTGTAGTTCTTAAAAGATGAATGTTATCTTGATGTTTTCGTTTTCATACAATTTGTAAAATTAGTTTAACTAGTAGGTCGCCATCGTTGTTGACGTCGCAGGGCGGTGACGCCACTGGGTTCGCCGTCGGGCTTCCAGAGTATGACTCTAGCGACATAAAAATGTCATCTGTTCAGCCCTTTCAATTTGAACCCGAGAGGAACATTAATGAGCATGACAGCACTGACTATATATTTAACAAAACCAGCAGCAAAAGTAAAATGAACAGGAAAGACGGGATGAGACAAGAGTAAACAAAATGTGCTACACCGGCGAAACGTCCTACAAGAGACGAATTTGACGCCCAAAGTTCTACCGTGCGCTTTTAGCTTGTTTTGTTTAGAAGCATACAGACAGAACATACTAAGGATGCCTTAACGAAATACTTAAACGTAGTAATATCAAATAAGTGTGGTTTAAATACGCTACATGACTAATGTGGTCAACAGATCAACAATCTGCTCCAAAGCTACTACAAGAAAACACAGTCCTTAAAAGTATGAGAGGGTGACACATGCAAAAAGTATTTTGAAGCGATGAAAAGGTAATAAGACTAAATGAAAACACAAACTGTAAGTTCTCGCCGCTTTTAACTGATGTGCGCATGTGTTGGACGTCTCGCCGCATAGGAAGGAATGGCAGAACACCGGTAGTGTTCATCTATTGACAGTGACGAACTACATCATCACCCCGAGCGTCCATTGGGCACATAAAACATGGCGCCCTCCGTAGGTCAAAACATGTACTAAATATTATAGATTGTTAAATCAATGGCAATATTTTATGTGTTTCTAATAACATATTTTAGTAAAAGAGAACAATTGTGGCACAGACACAGACAAGGCTGAAACAGCAGTTTATGCTCTTGCACCCCTCTTTAAAATAAACTGCTGTATTTTAAGCCAAAAGAACTGTTGTGTTTGATCAAACAATATGTCATAGCAGATTCATGGCGCAATAAGCCCCCAAACTATTTTTAATTTGTCCGTTTTACCCTGGAAATCCCTGTTTACAGACATAGCGCAGCCGCTTTTGTTTCAACGTAGCCATAAAAAGAAGGTAATCATATTTATCATTCGAAATGTCTGTCATTTTTAGCTTAGAATCATTCATTGATGTCTAATATTTAGTTTTAAAAAAAAAACAT
Organism: Corythoichthys intestinalis; assembly: GCF_030265065.1. Lineage (NCBI taxonomy): Eukaryota > Metazoa > Chordata > Actinopteri > Syngnathiformes > Syngnathidae > Corythoichthys > Corythoichthys intestinalis. The sequence goes on along the minus strand of NC_080397.1, from coordinate 12,770,353 downwards.
TTTAAACTTTTAAACAAATTACGTCACAATGAAAAAATTGGTGTCTGTAAAAAAGTCACGGATATCTACCACATAACTATAGCCTAGTTGTATTTTTTTCCGTTACTGTCGCATTCTCCCCAATATTTTAGATGATAAATAATTGGTCAAAACAAAGAAAAATCGGCAAAAAAACGTTTAAAAGGGTAAATATATGGAAATGAAAATCTCGACCACTCCTTGATGTCTACGATTTCTGCATCGAGACCCTTGTTATATTACCAGGTTTCACCCATAAAATCCCCCCAAAATCCGGCTGTGGCCATTCACAGCTGTGTCTTGACACTCGGTGATACATGCTACATGGAGGTTTTGTATCGAAAAGAACTACGCCATAATATCTCGTTAAAATTATGACGTCTTAAATTATGTTATTGCATGTTCTCACCTCCACTTAAGGTTTTGCTGTTTAAAAAAAAAAAAATTTTTTCAAAAATGCCCTCCTGTTCAAAAATTTTCTTCCCCCAGAAAATTGAGATTTTAAGCTTTCCAATGATGTACCACACATGCATATTGGACAATTTTGAAAGTTGGGTAAATTGGGGGTCTCAGAGCAAGAGACTTCAAGTCACCTGAGTGTTTTCCGTCATATACATAACTAGAGGAGCACTCTTTTGGGCCGTTTACATAGTGACCCCGCGACACCAAGACACAACAATTGTGTTGCGGAATGGCGTCGCATTTACATGTTGACAGCGAAAACGGAAGGCGTTGACGCAAACTTTTGATCTGGGCCTCCAAAGCAGAAGGATTCGGTTTCAGGGATTGCCCCGCAACCATATGCTCTCACATTGATGACGTCAGCACTCGCACACGTCACTTTGGGCATGCGCAGTTGGTCCTAGCAAACGTGGCGGAACGGCGACTTAAATGGACTGTTTTTATAATATTTTTAATTTAAATATAATCTATTTTTGTGTTTTTGTGACTTTTAAAGCAAAAGAAAAAAAGTGCATGGATGCCATTGCTCGAGTTTATTTATTCATTGACAAGCAATGTTATACAATCATTTAAACTTGTAAAGGACGGCAAACATACAAGAAATACAAAAGAAAATTTAATTATACAGAAAAACCGTGGATAAAACTGCAAAATGAAATGTAGGTTGGAAAAAGAAAAGAGAGAGAAAAACAAAAGCCATTGTGGGAGTGGGCGGGGTATGTTGTCTTTAGGGCTGAGGAGGTTGTTGTCACGGAAATGCATCATTGGCTGTCGCCTTGTAAAACTGAACTGCCCTCTAGGGCCTGGCATGAATACTGCATCGTTTTCACGTGGAATTGCAACATTGTTCGAATGGAGACCGAACCATGTAAATGCAAACATGAAATTTGTCGTATTCTTGGAGCGTTACCATTCAAATGGCCCCTTAAAAGCCAAATTCAATTTGGCCCGGTGACCTTTGATCTCGTGACACCAAATTTTATTGTTTCATATTACAAACAATGGCTGTTTGTAATAGACATATATATATATATATATATATATATATATATATATATATATATATATATATATATATATATGTGTATATAATATGTAATATACAGTGGGGAGAACAAGTATTTGATACACTGCCAGTGGGTTTTCCCATTGACTGTGTATCAAATACTTGTTCTCCCCACTGTATATATACACAGGTATTTGTAATATATCGTAATATAGTTTGATAACCCTTTTCTTTGTTCTTGAGTTATTGAGTCTTCAAATAGACACAATAAATTTGTTCCTGTGACTTTTGACTCCAAAAGTTAACCGCCTCTTCCGTTTCATATTACAAACAGTTTGATAATAATCCCTTTCATCGTTCTTGAGTTATCCAACATATACATAATCAATCCAATAATCTTTGCTCCGTAGGTTTCACCTAGTAGTGGATGTAATAACTTGATCCAAGTAGAATTCGGACCTGGGCTATTTCAATGACAGCACAACACATAGACAACTGAGCTAGATAGCCTGGCTGACTTTACTAATGCCAACACACTCCTTTGAAGGCATCTATTCTAAAGTAAGGGCTAAGTTCACACAATTTACAGTAATATTTTAAGTTCAGAAAAAAAATCTTATTCAGAAATATAGGTTTTGTTCCAAAACTTGATAATTCATGTTTACCCACTCATTTTAGCAAGTTAAGCATTAACTTGATAAATTGAGCTAGTGAAGAAAACTTATAAATTTGAGTTGTCTTGTTAAAAATCTGAATTTTGCTGAGTTTTTAACCGAGCAAATCTTTGAGATTGAAGGAAAAAGCTTACTTTGCAATGTGAAACAACATCAAAGTGAATGTCCCAATGAAAGAGGCTGAATTTTAAAACGGTACTTCCTTTCTGATCAATGTTAGCAAAAGCTAATTTGAGTATGTTTATTTAAATACATAATTTGGACTTTTCCCCAAAATAAGCGCTACAACCCAATGACACCCCCCAAAATCCTTACATTTGCCGTGTAAAATTAGAACACAAGTGTGAATTAAAATGTGTCAAATACTTGGACTGGAGTTCATGAAATTGTGCAGTATTAACTAATTGCTTACCATTGACGGCGATAGCCGTCCAATACCTTTGGACTGTCCGAATGGATTGGACATCTATCACCGTCAATGACATTGAACAATTAACACTCACTGCCGACTTTCCCAGTTCAAATGAATTTGACGTCTTTAGTTATCTGTGACCAATCAGCCAACGAAGAATGATAGAAACATGTGTTCCTCCATTATCTGCTCAAAGTATTTGCGCTTCTTTTTCACATTTGTGGGGGGCATCTTAGCTTTTGAGCCCCCGCTGACCCGCCTGACACAAAGAAAGTCTCGGTCACAATGCACCCCCTCTCAACACCCTCCCGATCTCACAGCATAACCAATCGTTTTTAGCACAGCCAGTGGAAGGCAGCATTGTGCTACCATGTTGTGAGATTTATACCTGCTTCTCTTCCACAATAAGCATGAAACTTTGCACTGTACCTCAAAAATGCCAGATGGCACCGCTTTAATTCTCAATGTCTTTATGTTAATTTTGAACAGATGCATGTATAATCTATCTGGTTCACGCTGTCTGTTTTTTTAGGTCACTCTCGGCCGCCATATTGTTCTGAGGGTCGTCAGGGGTTTAGCAACTTACCATTGTGGCTGCTGCACTTTTACTGAATTATGATTTTATCAATGCTAGAAAAGGTATGGGTGTCTGTTTCTTATTTATTTGCGGTAATTCCATGGAGACTTATAGGAATTGAACGACTTCAGTTTTTTACTAGGAGCACTGTAGAATCTAACCTGAAATTTTAATCAAGTTTAAAATGTATTAAATGTAAATCATTTTTGCTACATTCATGATAAATACAGTAATTTAGCAGCTATTTTTTGCATTATTGCCATCAACAGGACTATTTTATGAAGCAGGTGTTTATCAGACAACAACAACAACAAATCAATAACAATAATAATGAACTCAAAAAAATGTAAAACAAATAAATCTGTTGAGTTTATAACTAGCAGATCCAATTCATTTGAACATCCCTCCCACTTCAAACGGATTGGATGTCTACGGCAGTCAATGGCAGCCAATGAGTTAGTTTTGGGGCATTTCAGGTCAATTGCTGTTGATTTTTTGTCACTTCCTGGGGTTTTTGTGGCATTTCTGGATCCCTTCATGTTTATTTGGGGCATTTATGGGTCCCTTTCTGTTGGTTTTGAGTGACAGTATAGAGAGTGACCCGGGAATCTCCCAAAATGCATAGGCAGTGACTCAAACTCAACAGAAAGTGTAAATATAATGTTGTAAATGCCCTAAAATGAACAAAAAGTGACCTGGTTTTTGTTGATCCAGAGCACTTCGGATGAATATTCATTCGCCCATCCTTGCCTAAATTGATTGGGCGTCTAGAGCCATCAATGGCAGCCATTGAGTTAGCAAAGACGCTATTTTAGTGGAAAATGTTTGTAGTAACTTGTTGGATCTTTTTGTCTTTTTCTAAAACAGTGACACCTTTTTAAAATGATATATCGATTCTTGGCAGGAGAATATCAATTACCTTTTGGGATACAAAGTAACACGATATATCAGCATTTCGATATTTTGTCAGACCTGTACTTTCGTGCATTTGCTAGCTTGTTCGTCTGCCACCCTTGTTTTGAAGTCCCCTACGTTGTGCTGGTATTTGAATGTATTTGTTTTGTTGTCTTATAGGCTCTCTGCCTACCGCTTAGGTTAGTACTATTGACCTCTGTCGACCTACTGTCATGGACCCATTGTGTTATTCCCCCTTTTCCGCAATCGTGTGTATTTTTGTTTGTATTTAATTCATTTGCTCCCACAAATGTATAAATACGTTTTATTTTTAAATGTTTCAGTGTCCCAAAGACGTATTTATGTCTTTTACGTTTAAAAATTTTTTTTTTTTTTTTACAAGCGACATCTCTGGGTTCTGATTCAATTTAGTGCCAATGCACAAAGCTGAAAATCCATTTTAAAGCAATAAAACTGGCCACTGGAGGGCAGTAGCTCATTTGATAAGACCCGCAACCCGAGTCAACGGCAACGAACGGCCGGGCTGCATGGCTGGGGCGCCGGCGGAAGACGACAGAATGGAGAACAACCTAGAGGACGCCCGGGATGCCAGGTGTTGGACAACCGGGCAGAACGACCAGGACCACCAGCGCAGTGGACGATGCCGTTGAGTCCGTGCTGTTCCCCCCGCAGAGACTCAAAAAATTCCATCTTTATGAGACAGGCGGCGATAAGGTAAATGTTTACACTGCTGTCGCGGCCACAACAGCGTCATCTCTCAGTTAGTTATGTGTAAATAAATTGTTACTTTGCTCTCAAAAGCTCTATTTGTCTTGTTGTTTATGTTATTTTGTAAAAGGAAATACATTATTCAGATGTTTGGGATATAACTAAAGCAAAAAATAGCTGTGTTAAAGTCAAAGTTATGTTTAAAACGTAAGCTTCCACAAAAAGCTCAATTTCTCTGTTTTTTCATCAGAAAATCTTCGCGTAATCTTCGTGTCAGTCGACCTGGGAAATTGCTTTCACACACAACGGCTACCCGTTTAAATCCCGGGATTTTGACGGTGTTCAGGTATATGTGAAAGGGGCTTCAGAGTGCTCCTCCAGTTCGGTTAGTTCAAGGTTTCTCTTTATCAGACATTATGATTCCATTTCTGAACAGCAGAACTACAGTATTTCAACTTTCCCTACATGCATATGAATGTATTCGGTGCATTCGATATGATGCAAAATGTGAACATACTGCTGCTAGTAATTTATGTAACATATTAGATAACCGGAATCAATCTGTGTTTCACGCAAAGTAACTGATGATGACTCCCGTGTAATGAAGCGGCCACTTCCCCTTATCACAGCCATGACACGGGGGAAATTAAACTCACAAATTAAAGCAGGAGCAAGAGGAAGACGAAGAGGAGGAGGACGGGGGAAACTCCCAATGATAGGTTGAATTATTGAGAAGTAATACTCCATCACTTTCTCTGTCATCCACTGTAGCCTGTCAGACACAGCCGGTGTGCGGATGACTAATGTGACCTCCGGCGGAAAATCAAACGGGAATGAAGCGTGCGGGACAGACAGCCATCAATCTTTCAGTCTCACCGCTAACACTGACCACGCACGCTCGTGCACTCACAATGACACCAAATAGCGTCTAATTGGCTAATCCTTTTAGCGCATTGTAAAAGGAGATTGAGCATGAATGGGCGCTTCAGCGCTGGAGAGCAGAATGGCAGAGAGTCATTACGGGCCCCACAGCTCGGACTGAAAGAGAAAGACGTGCGCCGGGTGCCTATGAGGCAGCTTTATGGCGCAAGAGTCTAACACTGCATAATCAGCTGATGACTGCTACATTGTCCCGCACGCAGTTCTTGTCTGTGGAAGGATTTTCGAAGCATAGGATGGGTGTTCTATTTTAATCAAATGCTTATCACATCATCTGCGCTCATTGTTGGCCTCCTCTTTGATAGTGGCCCAGCTTTTCATGACGTACCCCCTCTGGTGAAATGAGATTGCCTTCAGATGACGCATCCAAATGAGACTGCGGGTCAACCAAACAATCAAGCGCTTCACATATTAACAGATAAGGAAGTCGACTGGGTTTGTGTGGCTGGTTAAATACTAATAAGGCGCAATGCACATTTGCATATGATGAACAGCTGGGGATATAGAGAGGTAAATGTGTCTTTAATAGTTTCTAAACGGGAGCGTTTAGCACTAAATTGATGCTCAGTGTGACAATGAAATCATTGAAATTTCCTTTTGCTGCATCAACTCATGCCAATTACCATGAATTATGTCATTAAACTTTTTGCTGTGCTTTTTCAAATATTGTCACTGTCGAGATGCTGTAAAGACTAACAGTACACCTAAATACAACCAAACTTTAACCTTTAAAATAAGGATGATTAAAATGTTTGTAGTAGTAACTCAGATTGGCGGGTAGTGAATGAACATGTTTAGGGTGCCATTGACGGCGATAGACGTCCGATCCATTTCAACTGGGAGGGAGCAGGTTTAAATGGATCAGATGTCTATTACCGTGAATGGCAGTCATCGGTTTAAAGACAAGCTTTTTTCAAGAAACCAGGTTGGCTAAAAATACACCTGTTGAACTGAAATTCACAAGCAGTGTCTGATTATTCATTCATTCATTTTCCATGCCGCTTTTCCCCACGATTTTTACTTATTATTTTTTATTTAGAAAACACTTCAGAGAATGTTTTCGTCAAATAATTTCTTAACATTTAAATTGTTCAACTGCCATTGAAAGTGATAGACATCTAATCAAGGACGTAGGTTTGGTCTCAACATTGGTAGGGATGCTCTAACAGCAAAACCTGCATAACACTTTCTGCTGGGGACAGGACATTAATAAGAACAAATGGATTAGGTGAACAGAGGTCAGGGCTACATTTCCCACGAATATGCTGATGTGTTTCCTATGTAAAAATGAAAAAAGTTTAAATTAAATATTTTTCATATAAAGGAAATTTACAGTGTTTTTAGGGGGGGGCGGGGGGGGGGGGGGTTACTACTTAACCTGTACATGGAACTACATGATATCCTACATTGTCCTTTACCACAAGAGTAATACGTTGCTTCAATTGGTAGTCTCTTTCATCTTCTTTTCCCTTATTTTCATCTCTTTCATCTCATCAGTGGTTTCAGCAATTACGGTAAAAAAAAATTCTCAATCGGGATTATTCTATTGTATTCTAATTTATGATTACCTGTAAATAATGTCTGTATAAGCTGCAAATAAAAATATTTTAAAATAAATAATAGAAAATAAATGAATACATTTTAATTCATTAATGAATGCATTAATAGGTATTTGGTTTCAAAACTGTGAAGTCACAACATGCTCGAGCCTTCTTTCCTTCTAAACCAGGCCGTTTACAAGAAGAAGAGAAGCAGCATATGTTTTTTTTTTTGACTGTCAACAATTTCCTGTGAAACACAGACTGGATCCTGGGACCCCTCTCACTAAGTAGCTTCTTCCTTACGTTTTGCTGGTTCTATAGTTTCCAGCAGAGTTCACTACATTTCTTACAGAACAATTAAAGATAACAGTAGAAAACACACTGCAAATTTTTAATTAGCTTTCAAAAAAAAAATAGCTAGCTGAAAGCTAGCTATTTTTCTCATTTCAAGAAATCAGAGTAAAATTTACTTGAAGCACTGGCAGATAATTTCAATTATTTCTAATAGATTTACACTGAAAACAAGGGAATTTAACTAGTTTTAAGAAGATGTATTTTTGCAGTGTACTCGAGTTTTGCAGGTTAACAAGTTCATACAGTTTAATGCTATGCTAACTGTGAGGCAGGTCAGACTGTCAGTAGCAAAAATTAGTGGCGTGGTCACCACCGTCCACAACATTGACGTCATTTTACATTACTTACAGTGGCTGCTGCTGCTAGTGGGGGCCGAAAATAACTTCTAAAATAAGGAGGCGGCATGTATTTCTGTCGAGGTTGTGTGAGTGCGTTTGTGCTGGGAGGAGGAGTGTGGGGGGGGGGGTCTAGTCATCAGCCAATCAAACGTATGTTTGACGGGGAAAAATGGACCGGCACATTCAGCAAGAAAAAGGGGTAAATGTAAGTCTGGACGTAATGAGAATAATTCACTTAATAATGGTAGGGTCAGTTCTATCCATACAAAATATGGAAAGACAATCTAAATGACCTATATTGCTGAAGCCATTATATAATGCAAATAAGGTTGCGTAAAAGTTGGTGGGTACAATTTGAGAATCCTGAAAAGTTTGTAGTATTTTGTCCCTTCTACCGTCCCCATGCAAACCCACGCCCTTGCATCAAATCCAATTAAACGGGGATGGCTGGCATTGAGATATCATGTTTCACTGCCATTGACGGAGAGAGCCGTCCATTTATATTTGACTCCTTGAAAGGTGGAAAAGCGCTGTATAACACCATTTACCATTCCTAGCCATAAGCGGATTTTAAGGGGGGGGCGGGCCGCCCTGTTGGCCGAAAAGTGTCATTGCATGTAATTGACTTTCGCATGCATAAAAGTTGTAGAGCAATAAAGCTGCAACAAAAATGAATGAAATGAACAAAAAAATATATTTTTATAATGGGTCAAAATTATTTTTTGAACAGATCAGGTGACTAGCAACTTAGACGATCATTTGCTCTGCATATAATTTTCAAAAAAAAATAAAATTTTTTTTAATTAGGGGAGGGTCACTTTATTTTTCAAAAGATTTTTTTCTTTGAGAATTTTTTTTTTCGATTGAAGCAACTTTTTTGTGGATTAAATGATTTAGACACAAATGTCCTACCCATAATATGCCCCAAACACAAAAAGGATTGCTTCAAATTTAGAAAACTTTTTCAATGAAAAATTAACTGTTCAAATGCTAATTTTTCAATCTCAAATATTTTTTCGCATTCAAAAACTTTTTCCATGATTGAAATTTTTCTTTTTTTGATTGAATTGATTTTTCTTTTTGAAAATATATATTTTTAAGCTACTTATTTTTTGATTGAATAATAAAGACACAAATTTCCTAGCCAAAATGTGGCCCGAACACAAATCAACATTACTTCAATCAAAAAAACTGAAAGAACTTGACTTCAATCATAAAAAAAAAAAAAGGAAAAGAAAATCAAAGAAAAATAGCTTTCACATGCATTTTTTTGCGTTTCAAATTTATTTTTGCATTTAAACACATTTTTTTTGATTGAAGCGATCTTTTTTTGGTTGAAAATATATATTTTGATTGAAGCAACTTTTTTTTATTTTTATTGAAGCACCTTTTTTTGATTAAATAATAAAGAAACAAATCTATCTCCATCTGGCTCCGCCCAGCGGATACAATTTTTGACTGCGGTAACTACATTGGTGCGACACCGTTGGGCGTGCCATATTCAATGGATGACGATCTTGGCGAAAAGTATTGCCTAAGTAGCTTGATTTAGAATTCCCCTCAAGAATGATGGGAAATAAAAAAACGCTCATTGTTAACTTATTATTACAAATATTCTTGTAAGTTATTTTTATTGCTGACGCTGCGTTTCGGGGTCGTCAACATGTTGTGCCCCCCACTGCCCCAAAAGTCAAACTCCGCCTATGCTACCAGCCCTCCCAATCAAAATGGATTAGACATTTAGGGTCGTCAATGGCAGCCAACGAGTTAAATTACATTGTTCAACTTAAATCAATAGTTGTAATCCATTTCCTAAAACCATTTTAGTCAATCCTCATTTGGGTATACTGTACAGCAGGGGTCCCCAACGACTGGGCCGCGGACTGTCTGTCTGTGGGGCATTTTGAACCGGGCCGCGCAAAAATAATAAATAATTTATTAACCACTGCATTCTGCCAGATTGACTTTGGTCTGTGCCGCTTAACACACCAATATCCCTGTCTACTCTAGATATACAACTACAGAATGGGAGGTCGTCATAGAAATGCATTGATTGGACTGTTAGCAGTACATCTTGTTTTGTATATCTATGTGCGCTTGGCCTCAATAATAACGTATGACCTTGGTCATTTGTTCCCGGAAATAATTAGCCCCCACACGAGAATGACTGAAAAACATGTCTTTGGACAGATTTTTTACGGGGAAAAGGGAACCTCACGAGCCAGAAGATGAGCCTACAACCTCGACGAAAACAAAATATATGCTACTTCCCAGTCACTAAAGACACACGAACAGCGAAGGAGTGGATTCGTGACCCGTATGTGATTAAAACGAGTGATTCGAGCATGTCTGTACAACAGGAATATCAGCTTGTAGAGATCGCAAATCACGGCGACCTTAAACGTACATTTGAGACAACAACTCTACCGAGGTTCTGGATTAAAGTCATTTAGGAATATCCTGACATCGCTAGGAGAGCACTGAAACAAACGAAAGAAGCTCAGGCCTCCCACTGATTCAGCGGGTGAGTTGTATTTAACAAGCTTTTAACACAACAGGGCTAAAAAAAAATGTTATTTTTTTCTGCCGCACATTGCTGGTGTTCTGACAAATTTGGCATGCGTGTAACGTCAAAAATGACCGCGAATGCAGCTATTCCAAAGTGCACACTACAAACTTTCTTTAAAGAAAGAAATATTAACTTACGTTTGCCATGTTAGTTGCACACAACAACTGCACGGAGCTCTCTCACTTAAAAACTTCGCCGTGTCGTTAAGCAATCATTTACACCATTTTCGTGTTAAACATGTATATTTGTGATGTAAATAGTTTTTTAGCACACCAATGGATAACATTGAGGGTCCAACTGAATATAAAAGAGGGCTTTTTTCACCGCCACAAAAGCTTTGGGAGCAAAATTTATAAGGGTGCAAAATTTGACAGAACGCCGGTCCGTGAAAAAAAGACCCAAATCACATCAGTCCGTGGTGCAAAAAACGGTTGGGGACCTCTGCTGTACAGTATATCTTAATTATGGTTGTTATTTTGACATATTGTACTGTAGACCAAAACCTTAAAAGCCCCCCCACACACTTTCAGTGATAGTTCACCAGACATGATTGGGTACATCTGCACATTAAAATCACATCCATTACAAATGTTTTATCATAAAAACTGGCTCTGCAGTGATGGTCACTTTTTTTTTTTTTTAACATAACGACCCTCGTGAGGAAAAGCGGCATGGAAAATGAATGAATGAATATTCCGTTTTCAGGATAAGCGGTTCAGAAGATGAATGAAAGAATATTGTTTCATGTGCTAAGAAGAAAATTCAAATCCAACTCCTATGATAAAAGACATGAAACACTTTTTCTTTGCGTTTTGCTGCTTCAGTGAATCGAAGGCTGATTGGTCGCGACGAATTTCCAAGCATCCCGTCTTGTGGAATGCAACTAGCGTACGCACGTACGTACATAAGTCTCTGTTGTTGTTGTTATTCATTATTATTAATTTACCGTGCTATACAACGTCCTCGTTCAAAATCGTCCGCTGAACCAATTAGGAAGCAGAAGGTGATGACAATGGAAGAGAAAGCGAAATTTTTAGACATGTCTACCGTCCTCGCTAAGACGTTGGTGTTTGGTCTTAACAAGACAGCGAACTCAACTCCGAAAAGGATGATGGCAGCCAGCCGTCCGTGTTTTTCGAAATGAATCAGTCCCGTCTTCAATAACACAAACAAATACACGGCAACGAGATTTAAATTAGCTGTTATTAAAGCAGTAGCACCTACAAACGGTCCTAACCCTATGTAGCTATAAATCGGCGCTCACACATCGTAAAAAATAAGTCCAAAAAGTGTCTGATTACGAGTGCAAACATACAAGCAATATTAAAAAAAACAATGTACGTACCGGCGTTGCCTCTGTAGAAATTCCTCAAGCATCAAAAGGGTACTGGGTACTAATCAGCAAACAAAACTGAAGCTTCGAAGTTTGTCACTCTATTGAACCTGCGAGCTTGCTTCAAACGACAGCTATCACCTGACTGATGACATCCGAAGCTTCTTTCGTCCCGAAAATGCTTCGGACGTCATCAATCACGTAACAGTTTTTCCTCCTTGATGATGAAAGTTATAGACCCTACTCACGTGACGTCACAGCCACGCCCCCGCGCCATGTTGTCCGGATACTCGTCATGTTAATGCATTAGCGCTTCGTAAATTCCTCCTATTATGGCGTGTTTTTCTGCTCGTTAACATTAATAATCAAAATGGTGAAGTCGTGTGTGGCGGTCGGTTGCAAAAACAGAGAAGATAGACGGAGAGACTTGAATTTTTACCGTATTCCGAGAGACCCGAAGAGGAGACCGAGATTGACTGCTGCAATGCGACGAGAAAACTGGGCTCCAAACGACTACCACAGATTATGTAGTAGTCATTTTATATCTGGTAAGATGCATTTAATATATATTTAGAGGGTTTTGGGCTGACAACCACAATTAAGATCATTGCTAGGCTAATCGCCGACAACATACACTCAGACGTTGTGAATGAACTACTTGAAAATATATAATTATAAGGGGATAATCAGACAGTTGTCATACAATTAATTTACAATTTCACTATTGAGGTCAAAAGCCAAAAAATAAATTCAACTAGGGACAATGTGGAGTAGTGCTATCGCACTTCATATTTATTACATATTATATATGTATATAGTGAGAGTGCTATCGCTAAACCATATAAACATTAAAAGCCCTAGCTCCATTGACAAATGATATGAAATACATTAGACTTGACAGTGGATGTTAGCAAGGACAAAAGATTTTGAATTAAAAATTTCGTAACTCACCTTCCGAGCACAAGATTCCTGCCGAATTTTCGTGTACGAGGACCTGTTTCACCCAACCAGCAACGTAGCATTTATAAGCCTCCAAGCTCTTAAAGTTTTTCAAACTTTCTTGAGAATAGGCTGATTTTGTGTGGACAAGATAGTTGTAAATATCAGGATATCAGATGTCAGGCGAAGCCAGCGGGTCGAAAAACATCGATTTAGGCATCAAATACGGATCTGGCGAATGGATAAACGGAAGCTTTTCCACGTAACGCCTTTTATGCAACGCATCCAATGAGTTTACAGCGTCAGATAACACCGGGGCTTCCATGAATTGCTCTATAACTTGCTCGACTAATTGAAAACAATGAGAATAGGTCTAAAAAAAAAGGTACAATATGGCGGCCGGAAACAGCGACACGCCCATTTTGTGACGTAGGTGAGTAGGGTCTATAGCAGGGGTGTCCAAACTTTTTGCAAAGGGGGCCAGATTTGGTGTCGTAAAAATTTGGGGGGCCGACCTTGGCTGACGTTTTTTACGTAGAACAATTAGGGCTGTCAAAATCATTGCGTTAACGGGCGTTAATTAATTTCTTTAAATTAATCAAGTTAAAATATTTGACGCATTTAACGCACATGCCCCGCTCAATCAGATTAAAATGACAGCAAAGTGTCATTTTCACTTGTTACTTGTGTTTTTTGGTGTTTTTCCGCCCTCTGCTGGCGCTTGGGTGCGACTGATTTTATGGGTTTCAGCACTTTTAGGCTTCAGCACCATAATTATTATTGACATCAACAACTGCGAGCTACTAGTTTATTTTTTGATTGAAAATTTTACAAACTTTATTAAAACGAAAACATTAAGAGGGGTTTTAATATAAAATTTCTATGACTTGTACTAACATTTATATTTTAAGAACTACAAGTCTTTCTATCCCTGGATCGCTTTAACAGAATGTTAATAATGTTAATGCCATCTTGTTGATTTATTGTTATAATAAACAAATACAGTACTTATGTACAATATGTTGAATGTACTGTATGTGTCCGTCTTGTGTCTTAACTTTCCATTCCAACAATAATTTACATAAAAATATGGCATATTTTATAGATGGTTTGAATTGCGATTAATTACGATTAATTAATTTTTAAGCTGTGATTAACTCGATTAAAAATTTTAATCATTTGACAGCCCTAAGAACAATATATTTAAGCAAATTTTAGCAAGCCATTCCGTGCGTCACATTTGCTTCATTATTTTTTTTAATTATTTAATGAATAATTTCAACAATCTCACAACTAGCCTTTGTGGCGTTCTCTTTCGACTCTCAGACTCTTGCGAAATACTACAGTGAAATAAACTAGCTTCAAGTTGCTTCAATTTCTCACAACGTATCTTCCCTGTAATCTTGTCGTACATTTCAGCGTGTCTTGTTTGGTAATATCGCCTCACATTGAACTCTTTAAAAACAGTGACTGTCTCTTTGCAAATGAGGCGGACACAGTTGTTGCGTATTTTAGTGTAGAAATAGTCCAATTTCCACCTATCCTTGAAGCGTCGGCCGTCACAGTCAACTTTCTTTTTTTTTTTTTGTTGATTGTCGTCATTTTAGAAAATTGGGAGTAAAGGGACACATGGGGTAATGTTGCTTAGAGTGCTGCTGCCTTTTAGTGGGTAAATGATGACTAGCATTTAGTGTGTAAGCTACTTCATATGCTGGTAGCAGTACTGCTGACCAACTTATTAAGTCTGTGTGCGGGCCAGACGTTATTGATTTTAGGACAGAGGCTGGGGGCCGGATGAAATTTGACCACGGGCCGCATTTGGCCCCCGGGCCGGACTTTGGACATGTCTGGTCTATAGTATAGTAAAGTATAGCAGAATTCGAATTTGGTCAGAGGTGGGTAGAGAAGCCAAACATTTTACTCAAGTAAGATTAGCGTTACTTCAAAATAATATTACTCAAGTAAAAATTAAAGTAGTCATCCAAAAAATGTATTCAAGTGCAAGTAAAAAAGTATTTGGTGAAAATAATGCTCAGGTAATAAGCCAGATAGCAGACCGACATTGAATAAACGTTGATTTTCCATCAAAATCATCAGTATAGTTGACATCGAAATTTTCGATGTCAAGTGTCGTTGAAGCAACGTTGTTCGATGGTATGTCAGGCGATGTTTGGGTTAACATTGTTTTATAGTTGATGAATTAATGTTGACAATTAGTTGATTTACGATTGACCGGGAAACATGATTGAAAAGTCAGTGAATTATGGATGAGCGGGCATTTTGGTCGAAAACATAACATTGATTCAGCGTTGTTCCAATATTATTAATAATCAAAATGACGGTTAGGTTTTGTAAGGATTTCAACTTTGAAACAACAATAACTGAGGGTGCAAAAGTGACGTTTATTCAACGAAATAGCAGAATGCTGATCCAACATCTTTTCAATGTCGGTCTGCTATCTGGGAAGTAACATTGTGAGTAACAGCTTAAGACGTTAATGGTAGTTTTTTTTCAGCACAAAATTATCTATATGAACTGTTATTAGTATGCTGTGCTATATTACATAACCACATTAATTCAAAGAAATAAAAAACAAAAACAAAAAAGCATTGCTTTCCGGCGAGAGAAAACAAAAATCTATCGAAATTAAGCATTACTTGTCCAAAGAGCATGAAAGCCCTCTACTGGAGAAAACATTTCCTATTATGAAACTGAAGGGGCTTTGACATTAGCACCGTTTGGTCTGTTTTAAACGGACCAGATTTTTTTTTCTCAGATAGTGCGCTTTGTTCTGTTAATGTGAATGTGCATCTGAACTCTAGTTCGGACAAACAAACGCACGCTGGTCCGCTCCAAAATCGTGGGTTTCGGGCTGCACCCTGCTTCGCTTGTGAATGGAAGCGGACCAGGGTGCACTTACGTGGAGTGTTATGCTCCCTCCCCTCCGCTCCGCTCCAAGGGAGGTATTTCCCCTTCTATATTTGTCCAATCCATTCCTTTCGTCCACATGATGCTACTTTGAATGTTCAGTGCAGTGTGAATACTGAACCTTTTCAACAAGTCATTTGCAAGTGTTGTTGCGAGGAAGCTCTCCAATTGGACCCTGGTCCTCTTCGGCTAATGTGAAAGTAGTCCTAAAAGGATCATATCTCTGGTTTTCCGTGGTCAATTGGTGCAAATAAAAACTGAGACCTCGCTTTCAAGTCATGTTGACGGCTATGTCGAATACTTAATTTTTTTACGGTGCTTTAAAGACGCCATATGATTGAACAGGCTGGTGTGATCATATAACTGTAAGCTTGATTGTAAGCAAGATTGGTATATGGAGTCATGTGATTATTGTTGCGACATCTCATTGGTGAAACTCGTAGAGCCACTGTTGATGTCTCTGGCAAAAAAAAAAAAAGGAAAATCTAATATGTAGAATAAAGGCTGAGTTATGCTTCTGCGACAGACCTACGCCGTCAAGGCAGACCCGATTTACGACCCTTTGCCGTAGCCTGACATGCACCTTCACAGAATCCTGACTGGGCGTCACGTCAACACTTGGTGACGTGATGCAAATGGACTGTGACTGGTCAGCTCAGACTGTTGTTTTCGGTTCAGCAGGAAATCACCGCCCTTTTCACACATTGTTGTGTTACACGCAAAAATGGACCAAGCCGATGAGAGTGTCATCGAAGAGGTCCGCAAGTACGACAACCTCTACAATGTCTCGTGAAGACATTATAAAGATTGCCAAATGGCAAGCAATTCGTGGAAGGAGATTGCTGAAAATACGGGGGTTGAGGTCAGCGATTGCATAAAAGGCTTGGCTTTCACCCGATGCTAGAATTCGTAATGTGACTGCCTGTCTCTGTGCGACATTAACAGTCGGACAGACCACCTCTGCAACCGTCTTCTGCGTCGCCTGCGCCTTTGTATGATAACCATTTGTTGTTCAATATTGATGAGCTGAAGATCCACACTCAAGCGTTCCATCTCCGTTGGCATTGTTGTGTAACCAGAAGAAAACTAGAGAAAGTCGACAAGAGTCCTCCAAAACCGTACAAACACAACGCCACACCCCTCTAGAGGCTTGGCGGTGAATTACAGAGCAACGCGTTCCCTTGCGGCAGAACTATCGAATGCTCATTGACGCCGTAGGGTCGTCACTACGCCGTCACCGAAATAATGAAGCATAATTTATTTCTACCATAAGATGTCGCTGTTACTTTCCGCAGTGAAGTAAATAATTTTTGATACAAAAAGAAAGCCACAGTGTTTCAAAAGGCTTCATTCGCCCATCACTAATGTTGGGCTAAATGACACAGGGCTTGAAAGCTCAAATGTCCAGCAAAAGTGGGAATGTACAAGTGTTGTGTCATGGTTTGTGATGACAAATGAAGGCAGGGCGTGTCAACGCAGGAAAGGTCACGTGACCAGTGACCATGAAGCTTCGGTTTCAAACAATGTGTCCATGACGTACAAAAGGATGTCAATCTATCTGGCGCCCAAATTGTTGGGAGTCACAGTGTTTTCGTGGAGGCAGTTGACTGTTCGACAGTTAATTATCTAATATCTATTCAGTTTGGCAGACAGAGCAGTCAGTTTGCTCAACATAATAGTGTCTCACACGGTCAACATCGCACTCACAGGAAAACGAGTGAGAGAAAGCCAGCCGTGAAATAAAATTGGTCAATAATTAGCAACAAATCACAAGAGAACGTAAAACATGACGCACTATGTGGCACAACAACAAGAAGTTCTGACACGCCAAATGTTAACATGCAGCGAATCAGGATTTACTTCAGGCCTGTTTACTTTTTCAGATTACCCTGAAGAAGTATTTATTTACTATACCAATCGGGCCCATTTATCTGGAAGAGACCAGACTGAACAACAACACGTCCTCAATCATTTTTTTTTTTTTAATAATAATAATTTGCAGAAAATACATTACAGCCTTTGCTCAGCAACAGATGATGTTGGACCAACAGTGGTATGAAAATTTATCTGAACCTTTTGAAATTTCTCACATTTCCCGCATTAAATTGATCTGATCTTTGTCAAAATCACACAGATGTAAAAACAGTGTCTGCTTTAACTAAAACCACCCAAACATTTATAGGTTTTACTATTTTAATGAGGATATCATGGAAACAATGACAGAAGGGGGAAAAATGAGTAAGAGAACCCTCTGCCTAAGGAGAGTTAAAGAGCAATTGAAACCAATTTTTAGCCAACAAATAAGGTTAGGTGGGTGCCCAACCACTGATGAGTGGTTTAAAGTTTTCCTTCCCACTATAAAACACATACCTGGTAAGAATTGTCATGATGAGAAGCATTGTCTGATGTGCATCATGGCTCGGTCAAAAGAGCTGTCTGAAGACCTGCGATCAAGGATTGTTGATTTGGACAAAGCTGGGAAAGGATACAAAACCATCTCTAAACGTCTGGATCTGTCATCAATCGACAGTCAGAGAAGTTGTCTACAAATGGAGAGAGTCATTAAACCTTTGCTTCTCTCCCAAGGAGTGGCCGTCCACCAAAGATGACACCAAGAGTTCAGTGCAGAATACTCAGAGAGGTGAAAAAGAACCTTAGAGTGTCTGCTAAAGACTTACAGAAATCACTGGCACATTCCAGTGTCTCTGAACACGCATCATCTATACTGTATGTAAAATAATGGCCAAGAATGGTGTTCATGGGAGGACTCCAGGGAGGAAGCCACTACTGTCTAAAAAAACATTGTTGCTCGTTTAATGATTGCAAACAGGCACTTGGACATTCCACAGACGTTTTGGCTAAATATTTTGTGGACTGATGAAACCAAAGTTGAATTGTTTGGGAGTAACACACAACGTCTTGTGTGGAGGAAAAATGGAACAGCTCACCAACATCAACACCTCATTCCCACCGTGAAGCATGGTGGAGGGAGCATTATGATTTGGGGCGCTTTTGCTGCTTCAGGGCCTGGACAACTTGCAATCATTAATGGAAGAATGAATTCGAAAACCTGTCAGACAGTTGAAGCTAAAAACAGGATGGATGCTGCAACAAGACAATGATCCAAAACACAGAAGTAAAACAGGATGGATGCTGCAACAAGACAAAGATCCAAAACACAGAAGTAAATCAACTTCAGAATGGTTTCAGAAGAACAAAATGCACGTTCTGGAGTGGCAAAGTCAAAGTCCAGACTTGAACCCCATTGAGATGCTATGGCATGACCTAATGACAGCGATTCATGCCAGATATCCCAGGAATATGACTGAACTACAGCAGCTTTGTAGAGAAGAATGGACCAGGATTAGTCCTGATGGATGTGTCAGACTGATCTGCAGCTACAGGAAGCGTCTGATTGAAGTTGTTGCTGCCAAAGAGTAGGGGCACAAAATATTAAATGTGAATGTTCACTTACTTATTTTTCCCCTTTTTGTCATTGTTTGCATACTATCCTCATTAAAATATAATATAATATACTTAGTTAAAGCAGACAGTTTTTTCATTTGTGTGATTTTGACAAAGATCAGATAACATTTGATGGTGATTTTATGCAGAAATGTGAGAAATTCCAAAAGGTTCAGATACTTTTTCATACCACTGTAGGTTTGTTGTTTGTCAAATATTATTTCGTTTCAGGGTAAAGAAAATGAGGATTGTAGTGCAGCGGGCTGGCATTACATGATACCTACGTCATTAACCTCTGTTCCCTGAAGTGGAACATTGCCTGCTGCATTCAGACATAGCTCGAGCAGGTAATGTTCCGGACTTGTGACTACTGCAAGGCGACAATGTTCTAGCAAGTGTCCGTGTCAGCTGAGCTTTTACACTTTTAGCAGGGTAAATACCAGTACATTACCAGACTTCTTCATATGTCTATAAGTTTCTTGTTACATTATTCAAGGCGATCGGCTCGTCTGACCTCGAGGCATCAGCTATGGCAGTCAACATATCTCTACAATGCGTTTATCGGGCCAAAAATGGATTGCAAAAGTGTGGTCTGAAAAAATTGTACATCCAAATAAAAATCCATAACATGACACAACCATCTTTAATTTCACATGATGTGCCAACATGTATCTATTGAAGGTATGTACAGTATGTACGTATGTATTTACAGGTTGTGGAAGTAAATACAGTGGTACCTCTACATACGAATTTAATTCTGGTTTGTAAGTCAAAATGGTTCAATAGCGAGCAGGAGTTTCCCATAAGTATACATTCTAATTCGATAAATTTCTTCCACAGCCAAAAAAACCTAAGCTAAATCCTTCATAAATACTGCAGGTAAAATTACAAATACCTATTATACATAACAAAACAAATAATTATAAATACAAATCATGATATAATAATAATGTAACGAATCAGGTTTTAATGTTTTAATGTAATGTGTGGTTGTGTTTTGCATGCTGTTTCTGAACGCACTGTGTGTCTTGACGACAGAGTGAAAGAGGTGTGTTAGAGTGGGAAGCTTTTCCTCTCTCTTTTCATGTTCTGTTGTTATTGGCGTCAGATATGGCAGACAGTGTTGTGTTGCACAAGTTCTGAAAGGAATGATTAAAAACATGATGAATCTGACGACTTTCTTGCCGACGTTACAATAATAGTAATATTAATGAGAGTTGTCCTCGATATCGTAGTAGACATATTCAGCCGTATTTTTGAGCCAGTTCTCTGACGCGCACGCCACGCTCATATTTTTCTATCATTTCATTCTTAATTTCAATGGTAAGCATCACCGTTTTCCTTTTTTGCACTGCACTAAACTTCTTGGGAGCCATGCTGATTTCTCTCACAAGAAAATCAGCCGTGTGTCAGTCTTGCGGGAAAATGACGAAACTGCGACGCTGTCATAAACCGTTGTATTTCGTGCATGTCGTCATGCGTATGTCGAGACAAATGACGCATTGAATAATGAACATTAAACTAAAGCAAAATCCTAGGAGTTCAGGAGGTTTCATTTTGCCCATCACGAATGAAAAGGGACATGTACTGTAGATTTTGAAACAGTTTCTTTCTTTTTAGCGTTCTTGGTGTGTAAATTTGTTCTTCGCGTGTAAACACCTAAAGCACGTCGTGTTGTACACTGCTGTGTCATAATAAAAGCTTACATCGTAATAGACAACTTTATTAACAAATGCATATCGCGGCCAAAAGATAGAACAATATGATTACGGAAGGCTGCAGCTATGAGGGAATAGATAGTTTGCTACGTACATTTTTTATAGATATATTTTACTAGAGATACTAAGCGTCTTTACCGTAATGGATCATGGATCCCAGCTGAGGAAGACGATGAAGAAATCGAAACGCATAGCATTGAATATATAATTATTGATGTTATATACATATATGTACGTATAGTCAATGGCACTTGCAGAAATATTTCAGAGGGGTAGCCAGATGGGGCCGCTTAAAATCTTGGCGTGGCACACTACAACTAAAAGCTATAATTTCAGGTTTTTATGATGTTTTGGTAGTAAACAGGCCAGTAGGAAACAAATCAAAACACGCCTACAAATATACTTTGATCTGTTGTGTTATATTTCATGTCACTAATGATTTAATGTGCATAGAAATGCATAACACTATACATACACAACAAACACATACACAACACAATACAAGCTAACGTTTCACTGGTGTATATATTGCATCAGTCAGGCAGGGGTCATTCGTTTTTTTTTTTTTTTTGGTGGTGGTGGAGGGGTTTCACTTTTTTCCCACCTTTTGCTATCTTTTGCTTCCCATTAACTAGGATAAAAAAGGGGTTACTTTAGTTAATGGCTATAGTACAGTGATATGAAAAAGTATCTGAACCTTTTGGAATTTTTCACATTTCTGCATAAAATCACAATCAAATGTGATCTGAGCTTTGTCAAAATCACACAGATGAAAAGACTGTCTGCTTTAACTAAAACCATCTAAATATTTATAGAGCTTCATATTTTAATGAGGATAATATGCAAACAATGACAGAAAAGGGAAAAATAACTAGGTGAACCATCACATTTAATATTTTGTGCCCCCCATTTGCAGCAGTTACTTCAAGCAGACACTTCCTGTAGCTGCAGATCAGTCTGGCACATCAATCAGGACTAGTCTTCGCCCATTCTTCTCTACAAAACTACTGTAGTTCAGTCAGATTCCTGGGATGTCTGGCATGAATCGTTGTCTTTAGGTCATGCCACAGCATCTCAAGGGGGATCATGTCCGGACTTTGACTTGGCCACTCCAGATCGTGTATTTTGTTCTTCTGAAATTATTCTGAAGTTGATTTACTTCTGTGTTTTGGATCATTGTCTTGTTGCAGCATCCATCCTCTTTTTAGTTCCAAATGTCTGACAGACGGCCTCAGGTTTTCCTGCAAAACATCCTGATAAACGTCTGAATTAATTCTTCCATTAATGATTGCAAGTTGTCCAGGTCCTGAGGCAGCAAAACAGCCCCAAATCATGATGTTCCCTCCACCATGCTTCACGGTGGGGATGAGGTATTGATGTTGGTGAGCTGTTCCATTTTTCCTCCACACATGACGTTGTGTGTTACTCCCAAACAATTCAACTTTGGTTTCATCAGTCCACAAAATATTTTGCCAAAACTTCTTTGGAGTGCCCAAGTGCCTGTTTGCGAATATTAAACAATCAACAATGTTTTTTTTGGACAGCAGTGGCTTCCTCCGTGGAGTCCTCCCATAAACACCATTTTTGGCCATAGTTTTAGATATAGTTGATATATTGGGATATTGGACTGTGCCAGTGATTTCTTTAGCAGACACTCTATGGTTCTTTTTTTTTTTTTTTTTTTTACCTCTCTGAGTATTCTGCGCTAGACTCTTGACGTCATCTTTGGTGGACGGCCACTCCTTGGGAGAGAAGCCACAGTGCCAAACTCTCTCCATTTGTAGACAACTTTTCTGACTGTTGATTGATGAACATCCAGACTTTTACAGATGGTTTTGTATCCTTTCCCAGCCTTATACAAATTAACAATCCTTGATTGCAGGTCTTCAGACAGTTGTTTGAACGAGCCATGATACACATCAAACAATGCTTCTCATCAAGACAATTCTTACCACAGGTGTGTGTTTTATTGTGGGTAGGGCAGCTTTAAACTACTCATCAGTGATTGGGCACACACCCAACTTAAATTGTTTAGTAAAAATTGGTTTCAATTGCTCTTTATGTCTCCTTAGGCAGAGGGTTCACTTACTTATTTTTCCCTTTTCTGTCATTGTTTACATGCTATCCTCATTAAAATATGAAAATCTATAAATATTTGGGTGGTTTTAGTTAAAGCAGACACTGTTTTCACATCTGTGTGATTTTGACAGATGAGATCACATTTGATGGTGATTATATGCAAAAATGTAAGAAATTCCAAAAGGTTCAGATACTTTTTCATACCATTGTATATTGTCTTTAGTTACTATGATAACAAATGGAAGTAACCAATTACATCACATCACATCACATCACTACACATTACATGTAGGCCAGAACAATAACATTTTTAAGCCCTACATGGCCCCAAAATGTGATGTCCACGTTACTGTATGTGAATGACGAGTCTAAATTATCATTATATTATTTTTTTCATTCTTAATGAGTTTTAATGAATAATTACAAATATAAATTGATGTAACTGAAATGAATAAAATTAGTATATAATAGTTATGGCCGTTAATATTACTATTACTTATTAAGTTGATTTTTTTCTTTTCATGTTTTCGTGTTTAACTAATTTTCTGACACTGACAGCCATAGAAGTCCAATTCATTTAAACTGGGAGAACAGGCAGTAAATATTGATATTTCAATGCCACTGACGGCGCTAGACATCCAATCAATTTTGATAGTCAAACTAAATTGGACTTCTAGCACTGTTATTGACAACCAATGAGTTAAATGAGTGCAGTATAAAGGGTTAAGAAAGCACCGATCTAGTTCCAAAATCCCAAATAATTTTGATTATGATAGCTAAGCCTTGTTACCTAGGGGAATGCCGCCAGTCCCGCTATGTACATACTAGCTACATTCACGAATTAATCGTTAATTGTCGGAGGTAGAAGAAAAATGTCCACAGTTTTTCCATCTTTGAGGACTTGATTTGTAGTAGGTCACTGTGACCGAATGTAAAACTGGCAAATAGTTGGTGAAACGATGCTTGTTGTATGAGTACACAAAATACGCAAGCAAGTGTGAGTTGCATTTCCCATGGAGGAATATAAATGAGTATAACACATCATTTTTTAATTTATTAAGCTTAATGTTAACTCTCTTGTTTTGGATCTAATTTGATTGTTAATGGCTAATGCTTTGGCCAGTTGGTGTCCAAAGGGAGTTTTGTTCAATTCTTTTTAAGTCGTTCACTCCATAAAATATAATATTCAGCTTCCAGGCTTTTATCGCAGAGTAAATACAGATAAGTGGATTTTTTAGATGTGGATGTTTTTGGGACTTTTAATGTTATTACCCATCTCTTATCCTTTTAAAACCACCTTTCATGGCTTGTTTAATGCAGGCTGTCTTGCATGATTGTCCCTTTGAGGCACAAATTACACATTAAAATAAAAATATCCCCAAAAAAGCATGTAATACACACATTCGTGCGCACACACAGCGAGCCAGCCAGTCTTTTTGAAGCATTATATGTGCATAGCGAGGTAGAAAAGAATGAGGCCTTTCCTGGCACTGGGGCCCATTGACCCTGCAAGCTGAACAGCGAGTGATAAGGTTGTCATTCTGGAGCATAACCATCCTCCCACCTCTTAATCTGCTCGCGCTCCGTGTGTGTGCGTGTAGTAATGTGGGAGGAAAAGGACGAACAATGAGCTCACTTTTCGTGGGGGTCAAGATTTTACTTTCTTTTAAAGCTGCCCCAGGCGATACCTGTGCTCGACTCCAAAATAAAATCCGTTTGACCTTGTAGCGCTCGATAGATGACTACGAGGGGGAAGGCCGCATGTTTGATGGAGTAAGACGTACGAATGGAATGGCTCTGGTAATGGCTAGTTTGTTAAGATGAAAATCAAGAGATGGAGTAAAACTGCATGTCACTGACTCATAGGCTTCACTCACGAGGGGGATGCTCTATTTGGGACGGTTATTTTAAGATGTGTCTTCCTCAGTAGGTCGTAACAGCTCCAATGGTGCATCCTACATTTAGGGAGTGAGCTGGATTCAAAATAAAAAGGAATTATGTTTAAGGAGAGTTAACAGAAGCATAATCAGGTTTAATTTGAGCGCTACCAATGTCTT
Organism: Corythoichthys intestinalis; assembly: GCF_030265065.1. Taxonomy (NCBI): domain Eukaryota; kingdom Metazoa; phylum Chordata; class Actinopteri; order Syngnathiformes; family Syngnathidae; genus Corythoichthys; species Corythoichthys intestinalis. The sequence continues at coordinate 12,745,321 of NC_080397.1, read as the reverse complement.
TAACTAATGAGTACAAGTAAAAAAAGAACTTTACTTCCTCAGTCTGCTTAAAAATGGACAGTAATAGGAATGTATATCACCAATTTCGTGACGGCTCAATTCTTTGGACAACAATATGTTATTTGCTGACAAAATCTGCCAGATTTCGATTTTTGATTAGATTCAAGGGACTTTAATCAGTTTACTACGAAATTCTGTACTCATTCAACTTTCAGTGCCATTGACGATGATAGATGTGCGACCATGTGGCTCTTTTCGTTCTTCTGCCGTGAATTTAAATGAGTTTGTCAATTGTAGATCTTCAATCCATTTGAACTATGAGGGCTGACGTTGAATGAACGTCCTCTACAATATCACAAATTTTTGCTTCTGGTGAACACAAACTTTGTTTCTTTTGAGATGTCTTCAAAATCATTCGCTACAATAGAAATGTTATCAATCTAGTGACCATGTGACACTGTGCTCAAAGTTTGGCCTTGGAACAACTACAGATCTGACTTATGTGTGCTGGCCTGTTGGGCATCTATAGTATACCTCACGCATACCAATTTTTGGGTCTCCCACATTTCTAAATCCATTCGTTTCCTGTTTCTTATCCTGTATATCATTCCAAAATCTGCCAAACATCTCATGTTCAGTTAGCTACGATGCACAGCAATGTTGTGCATGTTTGGACATGCCTGTTAGCCTTGTCACACCCCAAAAACGTCTTCATAATGTCTGTCACATAGGCTGCCTATTTCACTCCACAATGTTTGACCAGTAAAAAACTCTAGTGTAAACTATATTTGTTCCTTTTCTCCTTTACCCAGTGAAATTTTAAATTAATTTAATAAGGAACTTAGAATAATTGGTACTAGATGGATACCTTTAGGTCACTACTACAGCACCTTCATGCTAAAAACAGGTTTGTCCAGTAACGGTACATCCCGGTGGAAAAAAGCTGTACTTGTATAAAATTTGTATTTAAATTAACAACTTATGACAGATAAGGAATGCTGAAGTTGAAAGTTGCCAGATCAAACAGTGGACAAACTTGGACATGTAAAATTAGAGGAGAGTGAAAACTTACCTGTACCTCAGTCATGGACAGTTCTTCCCCAAAACGGTGTTTTGGATGACCGTTACTAAAGATGATAAAGATTTTGGTGTCTTTTTTTGTTGCCCCTCTCACCTCCTGTCAACAGCGGGCTATGGTGTTATCAGTCCATCCACTGAACACTCACATTCCTCCATAAAGTCGCTTCAGCTCTCTCTGCCCGCCCCCTCTTTACAGTGCGTCTTTGTAGCCTCCCCCCTGAATTCCCATCTCACTCCGCTCCGTCACTCATCGTCCAAACACCGCTCGACTAAATCCTCTTCCAGCATGCACTTCGCCTCTCTTCTACTCTCTTTCGACTTGGAGCTTTTTAGGAGGAAAAAGCTCATTGCTGTCTGGAGTGGCTGTTTGTGATTACACTAAAGTCGCACAAATCTATCAAGCTCAACCGAATATGTAGTCAGGAAACTTCAGAATTGGAATGTTCATACTGCATGACAATGTCTAAAATGTCAACATATGAGCAAAAAATTTTGAATTGACCTGCGATATAAACGCAACTATAGTTTCACTTGTGGTCCAGCATGACTGCGGACCCATTTAAATGTATAATATGTCTATTTTTAGATCAACATAACACAATCAAATAATAGCATGTTTTGAAATAAGAAGCCAATAGTAACCTTTTGTTAAAAAAATATTCAATTTATTCTAAAAAGAGGGTTGGTAACAACTTTCTTGTGATAGCTCAGTGTCTTTAAGTTACAACTCATGTCTTTTTAATACAGTATATGCTCGCGTATTGGTTGGCAATTTTTTAAATCAAAATGTTCGTCCTAAAATGCAGGTGCGACCTATACGCCCGATATGCTGTCCTCACTCTGAGCATTGCCCAATTTAGACCTTCGTAAATCAGAAAACGTATACAAGTTAGCATTAGCTACGTAAGCATATAAAAATACAACATCTCGTACAACAACAAAAATATGCACTGTAATTTAGACACACAGTAGTTACGAACAAAACTTTCCCAAGGAAGAAAGAAAGACCAACATCACGGCTGAAGCTGCAACTGTCTTTGCTTTCACAACGTCGATAAATGGCCTCAAAAGGGTTCTCTATGAGTATGCAAAAAAGAAATGAGAAAAATGTTTGAACGTGATAGCGATGATGAAGAGGAATATGAGGGCTTCCATCTTTGATGATGAGGAAGAGTTACTGTAAGACAGTTATGAAAGTTAAGACCGTTAAGAAACAAACACTAGAAACTTAATATATTTACCCTATTGGCATTGTTTGTGTTGTGTACTTAGTTGTTACTATGTATGTAAGTTGTTACAAAATAAAAACTAAGTCAATAAGTAATAAAATGTACCAAGGTTTACTTATTTCAGTCATATTGGTATTGAAAATTGGTCCAAAAATCTCCCATATTGTGATGCGACCTATACGAGGGTCAACATAAAATACCTACTTTTTAAACCGCAAACTAAGTGTGTGACCTATCTGCCGGAGCCACCTATACGTGAGTATATACGGTATGCATATTTTATTTGTTACAGTTAGGGTTGTTCTGATCATGTTTTTTTGCTCCTGATCCGATCGTTTTAGTTTGAGTATCTGTTGATCCCGATATTTCCTGATCCGATTGTTTTTTTTTTTTTTTGCTCCCGATTCAATTCCAATCATTCCCGATAATTTTTCCAGATCACATACATTTTGGCAATGCATTAAGAAAAAAATGAATAAAACTCGGACAAATATATACATTCAACATACAGTACATAAGTACTGTATTTGTTTATTATGACAATAAATCCTCAAGATGGCATTTACATTATTAACATTCTTTCTGTGAGAGGGATCCACGGATAGAAAGACTTGTGACTTTGTATATTGTGACTAAATATTGCCATCTAGTGTATTTGTTGAGCTTTCAGTAAATGATACTGTAGCCATGCCCAAATGCATGATGGGAAGTGGAACCATGACTGTGCGTAGTGCTACCAATTGATATATCTTCTCTGCGTTGGGAAATAACATATGGTGTTAAGAAAAAGATCATTTGCTACCTTGTTTCCCCACATTGCTTCCCATGATATTTCTAATCATAGGGAGAGGGATTGTAAGGCTTTAGCCAATTAAAAAAAAAGCTCCAAAGGCTGCCAAAATTCACTCTACTCATTTTACGCTGCCTTTTATCTGTCTATATAGGTAAAACGGTACCATTACAGATTGAGCGCGACAATGCGTGAGTGGGTCGTGCAGCGTATGCATTACATTTAAAAAAGAATGAATTACTGCCGTTATTTGGATACATTTGATAACCCTACCTTAAGCCTAAACTAAAGACTCTGGATGAGTGTAACATATTATGTCTGTAATGTTAAATACAATTAGAAAACGATTTAATTTAAAAAAAAATATATATTAAAAAAAAGGCATGGCCGATATTTTTTTGCCGATTCGGATACTTTGAAAATGACGTGATCGGACCCGGATGCCGATCGATCGGGACATCTCTAGTTACAATTTATATTTCTGATATTATTGTTATTAGTATGTTCTATTATTATTCATTTATTAACATTTTAATGTCAACTGTGGGTTTATGAAACCATTTAAGACCTTGTTGCAATTAACTCAACGACTGCCATTGACAGCAATACACTTTTGTTCATTCGCTACCAGGCCTCCCAGTTCAAATGAAACTGATGTCTACAAGTGACAAATTAGTTTAAAATTCACAGTACAAGGATAAAAACAGCCAAATAATTGGGCATTAGGCCTGAACGATATTAGAAAAAACTATTGTTGCAATTTTTTAGGGTTTGTGATACATTGCGATATTATATTGCGTAATTTTATATATATATAATATATATATATATATATAGACACTATATATATATATATATATATATATATATATATATATATAGACTATATATATCCTTTGGATGACTCACCGTGTCACCGTGACCACAGTGTACAGTGATTGACAGGCATGTGTGAAGTCCACTCTCCTGGCAAGATCAAACACAACCATCTGTCAACATCGTTAACTTTAATAAGCATGTGCTGGAGTGAATGAGGAAAAAAGAGCTGGGAGAGGGAGGGAGGGAGGCTGTGTGGAGAGCATGAAGTTTGTGGATAAAAAAAAAACAAAAAAAAAAAACAATCGCACATCCTTGCGATGGGCCTGTCGCGCATGTGCACATTGCAATGGCGATGTTTATACAATATATCGTTCAGGCTTATTGGACATCTATCATCGTCCCTGGCAATGAAAGCGATAGGGCTTAAGGGTGCAAAAAAATAAATGCTAATTTGGTATTTTTAGCAGAAACATGAAGTCGATGCACATAATTTGGATTTACGAGCCACACAAAATTATGTGGCGGGCCAAATCTGGCCCACAGGCCTTGAGTTTGAAACCTGTGCTCGATTTGTTGTCGTTAGGGATGTCCCGATCGCATATTTAAACACCAGAGTCCGAGTCACCTGATTTTGAGAATCTGCCGATGTCGAGTTCCGATTCAATACCGAGAAAAAGTTGTCCAAAAAAAGTTTGTTACATGTACAATATGAAGCAGAAAAACATAAATATATTTTTTAAAGCTAAAAACCCAATCTTTTTTGCACAATTCCGATCCTCTGAAAAAGGGGGTGATCGGCCCAATTTCTAATCACGTGATCGGATCGGGAGATCCCTAGTTCTAGTTCTCGTTACAGTAAAACATTTTCAACTGATCTAGCTCTTCTGTGTTAGTCAAGCAACTTCCCTTTTGTACAGTTGACCCTTTTGTGTGTGTGTGTTTTTTTTTTTTTTTTTTGTCGAAGTTTTTTAATATTTATACTGTAAATTTTTCTTTTTAAACCTCATCGGAATAAAACTTTTGGATGTTTTCTGAGCCTGCGCTTGGCTGCTTTGGATTCACCGGCTTTTGATGTCAATTCAGTCTTTCACTATTCAGTACCACAAATGTAAGTAGCCAAAACAACATGTTTTCATGTTCTTGCATTACAAGTTCAATAATCATATCTGAAATGGCAGCATAATAGACTGAACAAAGCAGTTTTACTGTCTGACACAAAGGCACACATATACCCTTTTTAATGGAGTTTGTACATTTTTTAAAAGTCTATTCATGAAAAACAATCACACTTTTATTGCTGGACTAAGCTTGGTTTTCTTGTCGAAGTTGCTAAACTACAAACTACTTTACAAAACAATATATTAATGAATTGAAATCTAGGACATAGGTTTGGTCTCAATATTGGTAGGGATAATATAACTGCATAACCTACATGTACACTTTTTGCTGGGGACGGGACATTAATAAGACCAAACAGATTGTGTGAACGGGGGTCAGGGCTACATTTGTCATGAATATGAATCTAATCATAGGCTAAATGATAAATGCAAAATGAATGTAGTAACTTATTCTAGCTTTCACTCTGCAGATTTATATCGTCTTAATCTGATAATTTTTCTTAAATCTAGTCAAATAATTTTCCCCATTTTGTTTTGAGTGTTAAAGACTATTCACCAGATTAGTACATAAGATTATTCCACTAAAATTAAGTAAATATTACTATTTCCCTCTTATCAAGCCCATAAATCCAAAAGTCATGCGAAAAGGTCACTTTTCACCTAAATCCAGAAAAATTAGCTTTAAAATAATGTTTTGAACAATGTTTGTTCTTGAATTAAGAACATTTCTAACAAGCAAACTTTTTTTTTTTTTTTTTAAGATTAAATATACTAACATTTCGCTTCAAATAAGTGTGATAAACTTATTTTCATTTTATTTTTGGTATTTCAAGAAATCTGAGTAAAATTTACATGAAGCACTGGCAGATCATTTCACTTATTTCTAATAGAATTACACTGAAAACAACGAATTTAATTAGTTTTAAGGAGGTGTGTTTTTGCAGTGCATGCAGTATGTATTGGTTCAGGTGATACACTGTTCGATTCCAACCTTTGTTTTGAAAAACTACTTAAGAAACCTTTTGAGAGCTTAACAGAATAAATGTCTGGATTGTATAAGCAAATTTAAATTGCAATATTTTAACACAAAGTATATTAAAATACACAATAAATACAAACTTGCTGATAAGCCTTCCTTCAGGTAAAACACTACTGCTTTTGTCGAAAGCACAGCAACAAAAAAATGAAAGCTGCTTTAAGACGACATCAGTAAAATAAAAAGGAAAATTGGGGAGAAAGGGGTAAACTTTGGTTCACTACATTTCTCACCATTAATTAACATCTACATTAGAAAACACATAAAGGGGGATATTTCTTTCAAAGCAGCTTCTTACTCGAGTTCGGGAAATTCACACGGATTAATGTTATGCTAACTCTGATGCAGGTCGGACTTTCAGTAGCAAAATTAGCGCGTGTATCCCACCTCCACAACATTTTTACATTACTTACAGTGATTGCTGCTGGCGGAAAACATCTTATATTTTCTCGCCTTCAAAGGGGGCGGAGGAGGCGGCAATTTGTGTCGGGGCTGTGATTCCGTATGTGTGTGGAGGGGGTCAAGTCATCAGTCAACCAAACGTCCAAAAAAGGGACTGGCACATTCAGCAAGTGAAAAGGGATCAATGTAAATCTGAACATAATATACAGTAAGTAAGTCACTCAATAATGGTAGAGTCAGTTCTATCCTTACAACATATGGGAAAGACATTCTAAATGACCTATATAACTGAAGTCATTATACAATGCAAATAAGGTTGCTTAAAAGTTGGTGGGGACAATTTGAGCATCCTGAAAAGTTGGTAGTGTTATTTCCCTACCGTCCCTATGCAAACCTACGCCCTTGATTGAAATCAAAGGATCTTACTACTGTCTTTTCAGTCACATACTGTTTATGTTCTCCACAATATAATTTCCACGAGTTGCAATAAAAGACTTGTCATTATACCTTGGCATGCATGGAAGAGAATAACTGATCTGTTTAAATACCTTTTAGCTTGATTTATTTAATATCTGTATGCAAGAGCCGGAAAAAGTAAATCATTTTTCGACATTTTAATGATTGTATAATGGTAGCAGAAATGTCAGACTTTTTTCCATTTCAATCAGGCACTATTTAGAATGAGCAGGATGTAGTTCTTTGTGACATTTGCGTGCGACTGACAATAATAAGGTAGGAGGAGGTCGGCTGTGCCTTGGTGTTTACTCAAGAAGCCCATGGGAATGAATGGCAGAGCATTTTTAAACCCCAGCGGAAAACCTTGGGCGGAAAATGATTTGAAACGTGACTACATCCTTTTTTTTCTTTTGTGTGCCCATCATTTTGCCTGTGCGCCTGCATATCTGTCTTGTTTATGTCACCTCTTTTCAACCGTCTATCCTCTTCAGCAGTCTCCCCTCCTCAATTCCCACTGCTAATCTTTCTCCCTAAAACGCTACACACAAGACTCCTGCATTGCAATTAGAAGTATCAAAGTTTGACTGCTGTCTCGCAGTGAATATCAAGCTTGGAATTAGTCAAATTTTCTGCTTGAAAAGTTTTCTTTTTCGCTTTTTTTTCTTGAAGGTCTTTGCTGTCTGGGCACGTTCGGGGTAATTGTTGCAGACTTCCTTCCATCATTGAACTCTGCCAATTTGCTTCAAAAATTACACGTAGCTCTTTTATTCTGGGGAGTGTTGAGCCTTAAAATTTGCAGTCGGGAATGTAGTGACAGGAATGCGTGACTGTATACTAATTGAGTATATCATGTGGTTCACCTACATGATCATCTGAAGTCCCACGTGAAAACTGTAACATAAATGCTGCCCACAGCTCACAATTTAACTCAATTTTTATCAAGCTAGCCCCTTTAATACGGGACATTTTTGACGATTTTGACTTCTTTCAAGGTCGAAAAAATATCGTGTTGAAGCTGAAACCTGCTAAAAATAAGGATTACACTCTCATCTTTGATCATATACTTTAGTCATCGGCAGTAGAACATGGTTAAAATTTACAGAGCTCTCAATCAAAGGCAAAAAACTGGGAAACAAGATACTAATATTTTATTTTTGTTGTATTTATGACCACCCTAAAATATACACAATTAAAGGCGCTTCACTCAAATTGGGGCCAATCACATAAATCATTGGGTTCTGTTGACCACTAAAAATAACCAGATTTTTCCCACCGATTGCGTTTAGGGTGATTTAGCCACATTAGCTTGCTAGAATTCAAATTTCATCATGTAAGTGCACTTGGTTAGTGTCATACCACCATGTTTTGATTGTAACTTTCTGCCGCTCTCTGCTACATTGTGTGAAGAATTGGAATTTGTATTGACCAGTGTTGGGAGTAACGCCGTTATAAATAACGCCGTTATGTAACGGCGTTATTTTTTTCAGTAACGGGGTAATCTAACTAATTACTTTTTCCGCCGTTACAACGCCGTTACCGTTACTGACGGTCAGAAGCGGTGCGTTATTTACTCTGAATAAATTGAAGAAACTACCAGCCGTGTCGAGTCGACTCTCTGCTCTGTTGATTTGTCATCCAAGACTTCGGGTCTGTTCAGGTTCGAGAATAGCGCACGTACTTCTGACTCCAAGCTGTTTGTCCCTGCTCATTCAATTAGACAATGCTTTCCAAAGTTTGGTAACGTTTCTGTGTTTGCTACACCTGATGCTAGCCTCGTTCCCATCTCCCACTGTCAGCCAGCAATAATTCTGCTTCCATCTTGAGGACGTCAGACGCTTTGAAGGTGACGTGAATTGTCGGGAAACTGGCCTACCTGAATAGATCCCCTCGAGAGATGCGATGGAAGTGATTGTGATTGGCTGAGGGTTAGAGTCATGTGTCGTGGTAAGCCAATCAGAGCCGGTGATTTCACAAGCAAACCGGAACAGCGCGTGCGGCAAACACACACACGCAAATCAGATGCACAGGGTCGGGATGGCAGAGCATTCAGAATAAAAACTGTCCTTTAAGAGGTGGCTATATAGACACTATTTCAAGTTTGTTGAAATTAAAGGAAAGAACCTGCATGTAATGTGTAATTTATGTCCCGGGGCAAAGCTTTTATCGACATCTGTGGTAAGCAATTCAAATCTGCTGAAGCACCTAACAAGTTAACTACCTGTCTGTTCTTCTCTATTCCACTGACTCGAATACTGCTCAGAAAATTTCTAATTCTTTGACATACAACAAGTTCTTTTTAAAGTAACGGAAATAGTTACTTTCCCTGGTAACTAATTACTTTTACTATAGAGTAATTCAGTTACTAACTCAGTTACTTTTTGGAAGAAGTAGTGAGTAATGTAACTAATTACTTTTTTAAAGTAACGTGCCCAACAGTGGTATTGACATACCATAGAGTCATTATGTTTTATTACTTTTAGGCCGCTAGATGGCCTCATTACGCTTACCTTAGTGAGTGAATTCAGTGAGATAATACCTGTTTAGTGAAGGCTCACATCTGGGTTACATTCAAAGTATTCCACTATTTAAAGATATTTATATGCTAAGTAAAAGACTACACAAATCTGATATAATTTAGCTATGCTATTTTTCAGAAAATTAATTGATTAATATCCCTAAACCTTGTGATTTTCATTTTGTAAAGCAAAAATGTTATTGGTGAATTAAATTATCATTTAGTAGTTTGGCAAGAAGGGGTTTTGACTTTTTTTTTTTAGTGGTGCATGTGCAGTTTAAAAAGTCTTTTTTAAGAGATAATGGTTAATTTTATTTCTATTTTTACAACAAAAGAAAAATTGATCGGAATATTGAAAGTGCATGCTGTTCATGGGGGGTCAGAAATAGCAGGTCAGGCTTTTCAGAAACAAGTAGGGATGTAACGATACATCAATCTAGATCAATACATTGATTTGGTTAAAAATGACCTAATCCAAAAATATGGATTAGCAGTGTCATCTTTAACATCTTGAACTCCTTGAGAGTGTCTCCTTTACACTCTACTGACAGTACTCTAGGTATTACATAGGTGCATTGGAATAATTGCTTATTTAAAAACGTGGCATCTTCTGCAGTTTTTGACTGTCTGCTGCTGAATGAACATCTGTTGTCAAAGCAGCATGCATACAACATGACTGTGTGTTTTCTTTTTGAAACCTCCGGATCTTGTGGGAAAGTATTTCAATGTGGCCAGTATGTAATTGCATGTTTTATGAATGCTTTGAATGTTTTGCTATTCCTCCTCACTTTAAAAATGTGCTGCACATTATGGTGAAGCTTTAAATATTGTGGTACTATGTATAATGACAAGAAACGCTTTCTATTGTATGTTAATTTATTCATGATTTAAAGATTGTTGTGAAGAAAAAGCAATTAATAGATTTATTTATCTGGGACCTGATTAAATAAGTAGGATTGTTTTTAACTACACTCCCCTTGACAGCAATATACATCCAATCTAATCTGACGATCGCTGCCAACCCTCCTTGTAAAAATACATTTGAAGTCTCCTGTCGTCAGTGGCAGCCACTAAGAGACTAGAAATTAACTGCATTTTTTTCATTGACTTATATGTCAAAGTGAGTAAACCAGAACATGCCTGTTATTCTTGGTCCAGTCTTGCCTTTCCCCATCAAGTAGGCGCTCACAGCCAATTGATCAATATCTCACTGAGTAAAAGAATCATGCATAATTTTGTTGAACCTGCCGGCCCAAGAAACTGCTCCACTCGATACGGATGCACACTCATGGGCAGCTGTAATCAAATATGACCTGATCTTAAACTAAAAAAATTCTGACTAGAATCAGTAATCGTGATTTTATACTGATGATGATGTCACATGAAGCTGTGTCTGTAATATACTTTTCGCCCTATAATTCACTTTGATACTGTTGAGTAGCTAACGTTATAAGCTTTTTTAGTTGGGAAGGTTCGACATGAGGACGTCTAAAACGTTCCATAAAACATTTATGAATATTTAGTAGGGCTGTCAAAATTATCACGTTAACGGGCGGTAATTAATTGTTTAAATTAATCACGTTAAATTATTTGACACATTTAACGCACATGCCCCGCTCAAACAGATTAAAATGACAGCACAGTGTCATTTCCACTTGTTACTTGTGTTTTTTGGTGTTTTGTCGCCCTCTGCTGGCGCTTGGGTGCGACTGATGGGTTTCAGCACCATGAGCATTGTGTAATTATTGACATCAACAATGACGAGCTACTAGTTTATTTTTTGATTGAAAATTTTAAAATTTTTATTAAAACGGAAACATTAAGAGGGGTTTTAATATAAAATTTCTATAACTTGTACTAACATTTATCTTTTAAGAACTACAAGTCTTTCTATCCATGGATCGCTTTAACAGAATGTTAATGTTAATGCCATCTTGTTGATTTATTGTTATAATAAACAAATACAGTACTTAGGTACAGTATGTTGAATGTATATATCCGTCTTGTGTCTTATCTTTCCATTCCAACAATAATTTACAGAAAAATATGGCATATTTTATAGATGGTTTGAATTGCGATTAATTATGATTAATTAATTTTTTAAGCTGTGATTAACTCGATTAAAAGTTTTATCGTTTGACAGCCCTAATATTTAGTTTTGTTGATTTTGTGCGTTTTACAACTACACGAGTTCTTTATTATCAGTTTTACTAATAAAAAATAATGTTTATTAGTAGGCCTATGCCAGGGGTCAGTTATATTGGACCAAACAAAAAACAAAAGTAAATAAAAGTCTAAAATAAACCTAATAATGAAGGCAACACATGCTGTATATATCTGTATTAGCTATATTAGCCTACCATCAAAATGACTAAGTCGGCTAAAAATACATAATGAGCCTTCGGGATTTAATGTTTATTTTCCCTGCAGTGCATCCAATGCACCACGTGACTACTCTGTTATATGATGCCACCTCAAGTTTGGCTTGATTACAATATTAATGAATTGCTTCATTGCTTTTATGAAATTATAGAAATGCAATAAAGAATGTCTGTGGCCATTCACAGCAGTGGCTTGACTCTCAGTGATACATGCTACATGGAGTTTTTGGATTGAAACAAGGTAAGTACGTGATAATATCTCGTTTAAAGTCATGGCGTCTTTAATTCTGCTCTTTCATGCTCTCACCTTCAGATAGGGTTTTGCTGTTTATTATTATAATAATTTAAAAAAAAAAGCCCACCTGTTCAAAATTTTTCTTCACCCAGAAAATTGAGATTTTAAGCTTTCCAATGATGTATCACACATGCGGATCGGACAATTTTGAAAGTTGGCCAAATTGGGGGTCTCAGAGCGGAACTTCAAGTCACTTGTGTTAGGAAAAGGGGAATCGTATAATATGGATCCAAACACAGACTTTGAAATTATAAGTATTTATTACAAAATACGAGAACAAAGGGAGCACGCAAAAACATGCGAGAGAAACAAAGGGAGCACGCAAAAACACGCGAGGTAAATGCAACGCAAAATGGGCACGAACCGAGTCGGCGAGAGAACTAAGGGGAAGGCAATAATGGCCAGAAAAAGCTGAATCAAATGACAGCAAAGTCCAACAAAAATACTACTAGCAATGAGATAACAAAAGATACAACCGTAACAGGCAAAAGATCTCCAGAAGACGCAAGCAAGCATGTAGAATGTAATAGTCCGACACTTGCAGGTGGTGACGGACTTCCTTAAATATTGCGCTTTCCTAATCAAGCAAAGGTGTGTCGCATTACCCTGCCAATCTGGCTCAATCAGGTGCTGCATAAAGAAAGAAGAACTGAGAACACACTCAAAACATGAAAACTTGAGTGTTTTCTGTCATGTATATATATATGTATGTATGTATACATATATCAGGGGTCGTGTTAACCGGAAATTTTCCGTCGTTGACCGGTTTTTTAAAACGGTGACGGAAAAAACTGAAGTCCGTCAGTCATTTTGACAGGTTGCAATTCACACCCCAGACCACAGGGTGGCGAGTTAGCATATTAATTAGCTATTGTCTCTCTTAATGCATGACGTCGTTGGCTATTCTGTCAGAATATTGTAGTGTAACCGGGGTCTGGCGGCGGCACCGTGATTGACACATCAACGCGAGGTTCTTATTGGTGCACCCGGTGTGCCAGCGCGTCATCCAATTGATGGACAAGATTGCCGCCTGTGTATAGACCCCAATCACATGACGTCACAACTCCGCCCCCCTGACCGGAGCCGCCATATTGTGTGTCAGCCCGTCATGTTTATACATTACCGCTACGTACATGCCTCCTATTACGGCGTGTTTTTCTGCTCGTTAATATTAATAATCAAAATGGTGAAGGCGTGTGTGGCGGTTGGTTGCTGTAACAGAGAAGATAGACGGAGAGACTTGAAGTTCTACCGTATTCTGAGAGACGCGAAGATGAGAGCGAGATGGACTCCTGTAATTCGACAAGAAATCTGGGCACCAAACGATCACCGCAGACTATGTAGTAGTCTTTTTATATCTGGTAAGATGCATTTAATATATATTTAGAAGATTTTGGGCTGACAACCACAATTAAGATCATTGTGTGACGTTGGTGATTGGGGTCTATATTTTTCTTTGGGGGCGGAGTTGTTGGCGGTAAGCAGAGTAAAAAGGGAGAAAAATACCACGACTTCCGTGTCTAATTTTTCGCCGCCAAGCAAGCGTTACAATATTAATTAAAAATGAATGAAAACTAAATACTATTGAATATGTCATCATTATCATTTTGAAAATTTAAGTGACGGGTAAAAATAGACTATGACCGGATTTTTATGACCCTGTCAGTCAAAATGACAGACAACGAAAATGTCTAGCGCAACCTCTGACATATATACACACATATGTATATATGTATATGTGTATATACACAGTACTGTATATATTTTTTTTTAATTATTAAATTTATTAGGATCATGGAAGCTTCCACTTGGGAAAAAAATATACATACAGTATATCCTGTATATACATAATATAAAAATATACAGTACTGTGCAAAAGTTATAGGCAGGTGTCCCGCCTAAAACTTTTGCACAGTACTGTATATGTATACAGTATGTATATATATATATATATATATATATATATGTATATATATACACTGTATTGTAATAAATGATTTTTAAGCACTTGAAATGCAATAATCATGATAAGTTTTAAACATGTTACTGTCCCACCGAATTATTTTTAAACAACAATAAAGTACTGTACTGTAGTCGAAAAATGCTTGGCTTTATGCTTCTGTTACCTTCCTTGCTCTGACTCTTGGAGTGACCTGTGGAAATTACAAACTACACAAAATCACTTTTAACATTTGGTGGCGTTAATTGTCGCGATCACAACACGTCCAGCTGCCTCGAACATCGCCACACACACTCATTCATTCCTACGCCCGCCCCCCGCAATGCGCACACAGCCTCGCATCAAATCCTCTCACATACACACAATGAGTTACCAAAATAAGTGTTTAACAAGTTCAACAATGATTGATGAGTGCGGTGCTTCAGAAGCGCGTGACTCTGAAAAGATCAAGCACAATCATCTGTCAATATCGTTAACTTTAATAAGCAACTCCAGTGCACGTGCACTGCTTTCCTGGGGAAACAAAGAGTAGGGAGAGAGAGGGAGGGAGGGAGATGGGAGCGAGAATGTTGCTGACTACACGGTCGGCGCTGGACAGCTCATCTGTATTTTCTTGTTTTTTTTTAATTGAAAAAAATCCACGATAGACTGAGGGCGTGAAGTTTGAAGCGCGAAGTAGCAAGGGATCACTGTATTGCTCGCTCAGAATAGAGGCAGCTCAGGTGTGCAGAAATTGAGCGATAGTTTCTGTGCTCAAATCCATCATTGCTTTCTCAGAATAGAGCCAGCAATATAACGCCATAGCATCCTGCTGATAGAAACGTGTCGCAGGCTATGACGCAAATCTTCGTTGACAGAAATGTTGAAATTTAAAATTTATTCTACACATTTTTACAGCATTGGAAAACATTGAGAATGTGTCATTTTTGTCCTACAGAAACCATATCAAAACAAAAAAAAATATTTCCCTCCCCTCTGTTTGTCCATTTTCAAACATTTTTGAAAATGCTCCAGGGAGCCACTAGGGCAGCGCTAAAGAGCCGCATGCGGCTCTCAGAACACGGGTTCCCAACCCTCGGCCTATACCAGTATTTCTCAAATAGTGCGGCGCGCCCCCCCAGGAGGGCGCAGAGCGATGCCAGGGGTGGCGCGTGTGACCTCGGGGAACATGCTTTTTTTGTTTTTTTTGCCGTACTAGAATAAAGTGTACTTGCACATCCACTCAGTGGGTGGCAGTGGCGCTCTCATTTTCAAAGTGCGCGCAGTATTTTTGAAGTAAGCAAGAGCACACGGAAGAGACTCATGAAGAGCTGGAGAGCTGTGCGCCATTTTCGAAAGCCGTTGTCCGGCCGGACTCACGCAGCGACCCACTGTCTTCTCCGGTTCCCACGTGTCCGCCCGAGAAGTGCCATTTTCGGGTTGGGATCGTCACGACGACCGCCCTCACCAACGGTTCTCCCTCGGCCGCCGAGAATGCGCTTTTTATGGGCCGTTTGCCTTCTGGCTTTGACATTTAATACAGCGGTAGATGAGGAAAGACCTCTGTTTACTGTGTCTAAAAATGATTATAGCGGACAGCCGGAAGCCAAATAAATTAAGACGCCACTTAAAGACATTAGACTCCAATCTCATTGATAAGCCGCTTGGTTGTTTTTCAGCAAAAACGTGCCGAATATTGCCAACAATCGTCCCGCTTTGTCAGTGTTACAGTATATCAGTAAACCAGTGAGCACCATTAGCATGCTAGTGCTAAATAACCCCACACCATTGCAAACTGGAGGTGATATTGTGAGCACCGCGCAGCGAAAATAAAAACTGTCCTTCTGTCCAAAGACACTATTTTTTCTTCTATTCAGTTTTGTTTTTTCAGTCAAATTTTTTGGCATATTGTCCTCATGAGTTAATGTTTCTAATCAATTTGAATTTGTTATTATTTACTGATTTTATTTTTCAGTATCAAATGGTAAAAAATACCTTGAGTGTATTTTTACAGTTTGGATGTGACTTTTTTTTTTTTTTAATTCAGGCAAAATGATGCGCATGAAGTCTTTTCTGTTACAAACAAAACAATGTTAATAAAGTTATACTTTACAAGTTGATCTCTGTTATTTTCTCTAATAGAAAAAAAAGGATACATGTGAGGCAGAGGCGTACTTATAATAGTAATATAGACAAATGATACTATTTACAGTGGCGGCAGAGTTTGGGGGGTGCGAAACATTTATGTCTTCCTTGGGGGGGCGTAACAGAAAATAACTGAGAAGCACTGGCCTATGCAAAGAGTTAGCCATGATAGCACTATGAGCTAATCTGGTAATATCTTGTCTTTACTCTTTGAGACATTTGATGCGATTAAGGGCCATAAAGATAAATGTGACTTGACTTGTGTCACCAAGTTGGCCTTTTTCCCTTTTATGCCGAAATAGTTGTTAACCTAAACATGATAATTATCAGGAAAGACGTGATATTTCCCAGGGAAATGTTTTCATGAGCATCTGTTTTTCTATATAAAAATCCAAAGCCTTTGTAAGTGAACTTCATGCTGTTAATCGACACTAATAAGTGAAAGGCGAGCCTCTGCGCCACACGAAAGTGCTTCTCTTTAGACTCGTAAACAGGTAGCAGTGACATTGATGCCCCAGTTTAATTACTTGCAACTACTCCCTGGTGCTTCCTCCGTCTCTCTAATAGCGTTCGTACCACTGTTCGAAGACTCTACGTCATTTCAACTGTATATTTGGCCAAAGCTCAGCCTTCCGCAGCGGGTAGCGCTCAGATGCTGTGAAAACAAAAAAGTATGCATTGGTGCGATAAAGGTGCGGCTTCACTAACAAGCTCAACGGCCTTCAGTAATCCTCACTCCACTGTTGTTTCTTTAGGTCTAAAGTGGGTCTTCTCCACTTTTTCAGTCAAGGCTGACAGCTCAGGCGTGGATCTTCACATTCACCCGAGACCGACTTTGGGCCCACTGAGATAACACCGCACAAGTTGGATGGAGATGAATGCATTACGGCAGGGGTGTCAAATATTTTGTTTGCCAATACTGGCTGCCACAATTACGTGACTCTTCGACGACAAATCGATTCTCAAACGAATTGTTTCGATAGCCGATTAATCATTTAGAGATTGACCTTTTTTAACCCTTTAACACCTAAGCTTATTTTGGCCGAATTAGCATGCATTTGATGTTGCCTTTATATTTCAAAGAAAAAAATGTTTACAGTGGCCAAATTGGGTCCCTTTTTTTCAGGACACCTTGAACTTCATGTCTAAACTGTTGTTTTCTTCACTGACCAATTATAATCCACATTTTGGACCCAAAAAGACAAAAAAAATCCCAAAATCTTTTTTCAAAATTTGTTATGTTGACGTCCCATTGACAACCAAACATGCTCGACCAACCATTTTGAAGCTTGATTATATTTATTCAACTTGTTAGGATAAACATTCAATAGAAAAAAATAAGATTGAATAGTTTTATGTTTGACAATTCAACACAAACAGCAGGTATGGTCATAAGCGTTTTTGGCCTTTACACATACTATTATCAAAACAGGTTATATACTCTGCAAAATAGTGAGAAAAAAATGTATATATATCATCTAACACAAAAAGGGTTTGGAAGATATCTCTTTGTGAAGTTAGGTGTTGTACCCATCACCTTATCAAAAGTATATACGTACATGCAATCAAGCTTCTCGAACACACATCTACATAAAAATTGAAAAGATTATAGTGAAGAAAAAAAAAATATAACATTGAAAAAAAAATTTTTTTTTAAAATATTGACAAGTAGTTCAATTCAAAATTTTCAGCCATGCGACCCAATAAAGTTTTTTTTTCTGCGCACTCAATAAAGCTTCTTGAACAGGTCACAGAGCTGCATCACACACAACGACACACAGCCTACTCTTTCGCCGTTTGCGCTCTACTGTCACTTCTACTTGCCGAGACGCCGATTCATCAGAGGAAAACAACGACAAATACGACTCATCTTCTTCCTTGAGTTAATGAAATAATGCATTAGCTTGTGCTAAATGTAGTTTTAGATTCATTCTGCACGTTTCAAAGTCGCTCGCTCAAACCAACCGATGTTGTGCATTTTTCGGCACAACACAGGCCGTTGCTTGCTTCGCATGCCTCCCTTTCGATAGTTGGCGCCTCGCTCGGAAATGTATTAAAAATGATCACATTCCGTTCGTCCTTCCTGACATCACAAGGACTCTTGGGATAAGTAGTCTTTTGTGCTGCTTTCGGTTTTGAAAAAGGACAAGAAATGATGGAAATATGGAGATGGATACATGATCCATGCAGCGTTTTAATGCATATTTATGAGTGCAATAAAACTATAAAACTCAAATGACATTATCTCCCGTTTTTCTTGGCCGATTGACTTCAAATAAAAACTGGTGTGGACATCAACTTCCGCACTTTCTAACGAGACCAACCAGCAGCACGTGGGTGATGTAATTACAGCGTGACGAAGCTTCAAAGACGATATGCGTAAACGCGTCGCTGCCGACAAGTTCGGTGTTAAAGGGTTAATAAAGATAAAAAAATATATATTTTTTTTAATTTTCAATTTTAAAAGGTGAATGTTCTCCCCTTGCTTGCATGGGTATTCCCTGGGTACTCCGGTTTACTCCTACATCCCAAAAACATGCATGCTATGTAATGAGTGTGTGCATGGATGGTTGTTCGTCTCTTTGTGCGCTGGCAACCAATTCAGGGTGAACCCCGCCTACTGCCCATTGTTAGCTGGGATATGCTGCGGCACCCACGCGACACTAGTGAGCATTGCGCCTCTGAAGATGAATGCATGACTGAATCTTAAATGGAAAAATATACAGTATTCTCATTTTCATTTTTAAAAAAAACATTGATTAGCATTTTTTTTAAATAAAAAAGGAGGAAAAAAAGATGTCTTAAAAAAAAAAAAAAAAAAGCTTTGTTTTTTAAATACCGTAAAACACTAAATGATATTTGTTTTTATCATATATTTGCGGTCCACACAAAATGATATGGCATGACGTATCTGGTGCCCCAAAATTTGAGTTAGACACTCATGCATTAAGGCTTACCAATGGCTTACTGGAAAGGTGATGCAGAATAGATGAGGAGTCATTAGGAGTGAGAAAAGGTCACGGAAGTGGCACTAAGACTGCTTTCGGTGGGCGGAGGTCGGCCTCTAGTTAAGACTTCATTGATTGTGTTAGCTTTTGTCTGTCACTGCCTCAGAGGAAACACTTGGCCCGATGATGTATGGCTGCTGTTGCCTCGGAGGGACACGAGTCATGGACTTGCACACTACAGAGACCTTCTGTTTGGCTGCCGCGAAATGAATGGGACTGCATTGCTGAGAGTACGTTCGTTTACAATAGCGCATAATATAGCAAGAGGCATTCACCTGCTTGTTGACCTCTAAGGACACTCGTTTTGCAGTGAGCACTTTCTATGTATGTGCTATTGACAAGAATAGCGCTCAGTACAGCTGTTTTGTAGTAGAAACATCTCAAAGCACAACATAAAATGTAAATGTTACGAACATATACACTAATTAACAATGCAACCTATAATTTTACAGCATTGCATTGATGAGCAAGGACTGCATTGTTGGTAGGAAATACATCATTTTTCAAACCAAATAATGAACAACCACAGCTCACCTGATGATTCCCCTCCGTGAAGGTCAAACTGTAAACAAATGCTGAGTATATATTGTAGACTGTTTGCCCAAACACACTATGGCATGCGGTGTTTTATGAAATTAAGAATAAGGTAGTAGACAGTAGTAGTACTTTGTAGATTAGATCATAGTGAAAGTCGAGACAGAGTTGGGACAAAGATCCTGAATAAAAAAAAAAAAAAACTTTTTTAGAAACTGTTAAAGCAACAGACAACAGCTAATATAAATGACCCTCATGTGAAAGAAGGTAATTCAAAGCAAAAAGACCTGATTATGGAGAAGATGTTTAATCATGAGTACAGCCATTTTATGACATTCGTTACTGTATCGACAAGTTTCCAGAGAGAAACATGGGCGGCACCATCTTTGAAATTTTCTGCTACGGACTTCGGGTTTAGACAAAACAACATGAAGTGCGGTTGAAGTAACTGGTGTGTTGATGGTGTAGTTAAACTGCAAAATGTAACCAGAGGGAACCCATGGAATCTCCAAAAAATTGATCCAGCACGACGTAGATGAGGCTCCGTGACTTTCTGTGCTGTGTGTGGTTGTGTGAAATCCTGGAAGCGCCTTCATAGACAGTATATATACATATGGTTGGAAGTGGAATGTTTTGACCAGCTACAGGATGTGGCTCGCTGATTGTATGTTTGTTCTTATCACTTCATTGATCATTCGTGGACAAAATACTAACAATCTGTGCAGCCAGTGTTAACATGAGTTGTAGGTTGGAATGCCGGCCACGTGAGTGACCAAAATGAGGCGAAATTACAAATAATATTACAGTAGCCGAATGCAGAAGTGCTGACATGGATTTTGTTGTTACAATGGAATACTACAAGGTATTTTTCACCTGGTTGTAGTTATGGTATTATGAGGTCATCACACATGTACATATAATCACAAATAGTATGTCATATATAGATATTGATGGCAATAAAACCTTTGGACAACATGATTCAGTTTCTTTTTTTTTATTTAAAACATTTGGTGCATGTGCAAAACATGTCAATAAATAATAATAATAATAATTGATAAAATTATTACAAAAATATTACCGAAGGTGGAGCATAAATCGAGCCTTTCATCATCAAAGTAGAATGCATGCAATCTTGGTATATGCCCATCAATAGGATTGGGCAGTGTTTGAAATTGAACGATTCCGATACCACGTTTCGATTCCGAACGATTCTCGATTCCGATTCTTTTAAGAGGCAGGGTTAAAAAAAAAAAAGGGGGGGGGGGGCAGGGTAAAAAAAAAAAAAAACATAGTTTATATTAATGTCTTCGCTTCTCGATGATTTTTTTGAATTATATGAACTTCTCACAGGGCTATTTTTGACTTGTATATAAACATTAAACGTATTTGAACTTGAATGTGATGAAGTTTCTTTCCACAGGAGTGCACTTTCACAAAGATGTTTATTTTTCAAAAGCTCACGGAGAATACATTTACATGTATTCTTTGGCCATAATTGTACCTCAGCTGGGAGCTACGACGAAGTATTAGTATAAATTCTTCTATTGATTGTAATTTGATGATCTTTTAACACTGTTCAATTTAACGGAGGCGGCAACGCGCTACATAAAGTACATAGCTGCTTAAATAGGTTTTATAGACTGAAAAGTCTACTGCTTTAAGATGGCGGCTGTTTAGTAATGCCGGCGAGTCTGTCATTTCGCATGTAGTTCTATATACATGTGATATCTGGCCCGACGTAATAATACGACTTATTCTCGTACTATTCCATTCATCCATCCATCATCTACTGCTTCATTCGGGATCGGGTCGCGGGACAGCAGAAGACAGACGTAATTTATTGTTTTTACTTACCTGGTTCTGACGGCGCAGCGTGTCAAATACACGGCACTCAGCTATGCATTTGGCACTCGGCACTTGTATTCCATGAAGCCGGAGGTGTTTAATCATATTGGTAGTACAGCCACTGTTGCATGATATACAGTGGGGCAAATAAGTATTTAGTCAACCACTAATTGTGCAAGTTCTCCCACTTCAAAATATTTGAGAAGCCTGTAATTGTCAACATGGGTAAACCTCAACCATGAGAGACAGAATGTGGACCCCCCCCCCCCCCCCCAAAAAAAAAAAATTACAGTTTGATTTTTAAAGAATTTATTTGCAAATCATGGTGGAAAATAAGTATTAGGTCAATACCAAAAGTTAATCTCAATACTTTGTTATGTACCCTTTGTTGGCAATAACAGAGGTTGTCGTTGGGCAACATGGACTTTCAACTCCCTCCACAGATTTTCTATGGGGTTGAGATCTGGAGACTGGCTAGGCCACCCCAGGACCTTGAAATGCTTCTTACAAAGCCACTCCTTTGTTGCCCTGGCTGTGTGTTTGGGGTCATTGTCATGCTGAAAGACCCAGCCAGGTCTCATCTTCAATGCCCCTGCGGATGGAAGGAGATTTTCACTCAAAATCTCTCGATACATGGCCCTATTAATTCTTTCCTTTACACAGATCAGTTGTCCTGGTCCCTTTGAAGAAAAACAGCTCCAAAGCATGATGTTTCCACCCCCATGCTTCACAGTGGGTATGGTGTTCTTCGGATGCAATTCAGTTTTCTTTCGGCTCCAAATACGAGAACCTGTGTTTCTACCAAAAAGTTCTATTTTAGTTTCATCTGACCATACCACATTCTCCCAGTCCTATTCTGGATCATCCAAATGCTCTCTAGCGAATGCTTCGACAGCTCTTTGGTCTTGGCCTTGGTGGAGTTTGTAGTGTGACTGACTGAGGTTATGGACAGATGTCTTTTGTACCGATTATGAGTTAAAACAGGTCCCGTTAACACAAGTAACGAGTGGAGCCTCGTTATACCTCGTTAGAAGAAGTTAGAGCTCTTTGACAGCCAGAAATCTTGCTTGTTTGTAGGTAACCACATACTTATCTTCCACTCTAATTTGGAAATAAATTCTTTAAAAATCAAACAATGTGTTTTTTTTTCACATTCTCTCTCTCATGGTTGAGGTTTAGCCATGGTGACAATTACAGGCCTCCCTAATCTTTTCAAGTAGGAGGACTTGCACAATTGGTGGTTGACTAAATACTTATTTGCCCCACTGTAGTTGTGTTGCAAATGTTACACTGAGCTAACTGGTCACTTTTTTTTGTAATGATGAGCCAAACTTTCGAGAGCTGCCGCACTGTGTCCATTGTTGTAATCAAGTTGCAACGCACAAACACACACTTCATGTGGCTTCTTCTTCAAAGTTTTTGGCAGCAATTTTTTTCCCGCTTGGCGGCCAAGGCATTGAAACATGGAATCGAAATTTAAAAATTCGAACGGTTCCCTAAGCATCGGAGTGTTAGAACCGGATCCCATTGATGCTCGATGCCCATCATAAATTACCTATAACATAAATTGTTGTGAGGCACATCAAGTTGTCTTCCCTTGCCTAACAGTGTTTCCACCTGTAAACAAACGAACAATTATTAGAGCATACAAGTCCGAGGTTCCCTTCAGACTTCATGTATGCAGATCAAACCCTATTCACTCTATATGGTTGATTTCAATCGGATTGAGGAAAACCGAAACACTGATGGCGATAGACTACCGATTAATCGTTGCCGGTCCAAACGGAGCGGACATCTATCGCCGTCAATGGTGGCCAACGAACAATTTTTCCCAGTTATATTGTAAAGTAGCAGCACTCTTACGCTCGTCCAATTTTTGGCTCCTCTCCCCACCTGTGTCAGGCACACAGATGCTCTCACTTCAAAGCAGCGATGGCTGTCTCTCTCTGTGCAAAGCCAATTTGCTCTCACTAAGTTGCTTCTCACCCCCAGCATATAAATAAGACCGGCCGCAAGCGGTCAGGGAGAGCAGCAAGCGCCTGTCAGATCGCATGAGGACAATGGAGTCGTCGGCCTGGCAAACAGTGTAACACCTCGCCAAGTACAAAGACACTGATGTTGACGAGACCCTGAGACTGATAGGAATACAAACATTTGGCTTGTAGTATTGATTCAACACGCTCGACTCCTTTAAGCCGCAGTTTGACGAGGCTTCCGCTCGTCAACATACGAGCATTGTCTTCAATGGTATAAGAGGATTAGGCCTGTCTTCACTTAATGCACGAACGTGATCATCAATGCTCATCTTGACCCCTCCAAGACGTCTTTGATTGCAGCTCCCAGCTACTGTTTCACCCTCGTTTTACCTCTCAGACTGGATTTTCCTCATAATCCTATTAAAGTCTCGCAGTTAATAGGGGAAGTGGTGAGCGGATGATTTAAGTTTTTGATGTGGGAGTGCACGGGCGTGGATTGAGGAGCGCCAAAGTCACCCTGATCTCGCCGCCTTGTCCTCCAGGTGTTGTCTGTCTCGCTGCGTGCGTGTGCGTGATGTAAATTTGACAAATAAAGCCATTCATCTCGCCATGTGGTTGGAACATCAGAGGCTAACAACAGCTAACTGCTTTGAGGAGTCTTAACATCTGTTAATAGGGATTATATGGAGTGTAGCTGAGCTATAAAGTGAAGTAGCGTGGATGGAATACAACGTAAACATCTCCTCTCTGCCTTGGAGGGGCGCAGTCGGGCAATGATGATCTTATTAGTTTCTGCTCAAGATGATTTGTGTACTATTTGGACTCGGACATACCAGCGTTTTCAACAAGTGCCCCCGTTTGAATAATGATGAGGTCCATAATCCACAAGTTATTATGTTCCGAAGGGGCCAGGTTGGTGAAAAATGACTATGATATAATTAAGCTGGTGTGAGCACTATGGTAACAGGCCAAACAAATGTGTTAATACCCGCAAAGCTAATTAAAACTCAGCCTCTGTTGCACTAATGCACTTTAAAAAAAAAAAAGGGGGGAAAAATCCCGCACCAGCTCGTGATTGCACTTTAATCGGGCCTGCTATTTTACCCATCTTCTAATTCCTTTACCGAACACGCTCATGAGCTGCTTCCATGAGATAACCTCGCTCTCTCCGCATGACCTCATTTTCTTTGACCGACCTCTCTCCCCACTTGCCCGCATGCAGCTTTTGACTGTGTGAACATGTCCAATGGGCTTTGGACAATTAGAATATTGCACTATCCTTCAATAAGCATGCAGATGAGTTGCATGTGGACTTCACAAGGGGGCACTGTTGACATTTCCATCACCTGACTCCAATTCCCCATTCATTTTTCTATAAAATGACTTCTTCTGGTGCTTATCGATCACATCACACATGCAATGAAATTATGTTATTCCTGGCAAGCAGGAGGAAAGTATTAACAACAACCTCCCCACTCCCCTCCCCTTGGTTAGAATTAGCTGAGCACTGACACTGGGGGCACCAGCTCCATTGTGGTCTAAGCGTGGAAGGGTCCCTGTTAATTTCCTAGCTCTGGAGCGAAGCTGTCATTATCTGTGGATGGGCATCTACAATGGATAATAACGCTGGGAAAAGAAAGGATTTCAAACTGTGCTGAAAATATTGCTTTCATCAAAATCACTTCATCATAGTCGCTTCTTTAAAAAAACAAACAAAAAACAAATATCCAATGTCCAGGTGTGTTTGCAACCAACTGCTAGCAAAACAATTAAAAGACAAAAACACCCTAGTATTAATTTAGTCTGTCGCACAATTTTTATATTAATTATTCATTGTAGATGTCATTACTAAAATGAGCTGGCTGACTGGGGAGACAAGATAATTGCGTGTTATTTGATTGTAGCACTAGGAAAAAAACAAGCGTGGACAAAAACACACTTTGGCACTGAGAAGTTGGAACGGTGCACAAATGCGACTTGTCTCACTCACCGTTGACTTGATAACAGTAATTACTTTCTTTGCAGCTTCTTTGGAGGTGCATTGCTTGCTTTAAATTGTTCTAGTTGGAGAAAAAAACATGACTTGGCCCAACTCAAACACGGAAAGTGTTGTCGACTTATCAGCTGATTCACATCGAACGAGGCACTTGGAATTTTTTGGGAAGGCGACGTAACCCGATAGGAATCATATTCAACTGTCAGTCACTTTCTCGTGCACTGAAAGGTAATTTTGCAGAAATAATGCTAGTATTATCTGTACCTCATGTGTGTGGATCAATGCAGCAGTCAATTTTCTGTTTTGCTTTAAAACTGGGGCCAAAGGTTCCATTGGATTCAGTATCAGGAGCAATCTAACTTATGAAGCATGAACCAGATGGGAATTTTATTTTTTGGTCTTTTGTCATACTGTAAAACGATGTTGCCTCAATTAACTAATTCACTGCCATGATGGCCATAGAAGTGCAATCCATTTGAACTGGGAGAAGCTGGCAGTGAATGATCGCTGCCAGCTTTTCCCAGTTAAAGGGCAGCTGAAGATCTTTTCGGATGAGCGTTTAACTCAGTTACCCTATTTTTCGGACTATAAGTCGCACCTGAGTATAAGTCGCACCAACCATAAAATGCACAACGAAGAGGAAAAAAACATATATAAGTCGCACCTGAGTTTAAGTCGCATTTTTGGGGGAAATTTACTTGCTAAAATCCAACACATAGAACAGATATTTCATCTTGAAAGGCAATTTAAAATAAAAATACAATAGAGAACAACATGCTGAATAAGTGTACAGTATGATAATGTTCCATGATGCATGAACAACGAAATGCGAACGTGGCCAGTACGTTAACGTAACACAGCTATTAAGAGTCATTCAGATAACTATAGCATTAAGAACATGCTAATAAGTTTACCAAACCATCAGTGTCACTCTAAAACACCAAAATAACATGTGAAATGATATAATAATTTGTGTTAACAATTTCACACATAAGTCGCTCCAGAGTATAAGTCGCACCCCCAGCCAAACTATGAAAAAAAACTGCGACTTATAGTCCGAAAAATACGGTAAATTGGCCTGAATGCATCATTCGCTCTCTCAAAATTCACTTTGCCAAAACATTTTTTGAATTGACAGTAGTTTTTGACTTACTGCCATAGTAACACCTTAGCAACGAGGGACGCGCTTTGCTGCAACCTGCTACCTGATGACGTCTTTTCCCCAAGACCTCGCAAACGCTCCATATGAATACCATGCTATCCCCGCCATATATTGCAAAAATTTTCTGGGTTTTACTCACAAGATTCGTCATGCCATCTCGATGTGTAGCCATAAATTGCTCACACGAAGTCACGAGACTCTTATGAGTGGCCCAAAAATTTCTTCTGCAAGGATTTGGACATCTTTTGTGAGAGTCAAGCGGAAGAACTTCTTTCCCGGATCCTCCATCGCGTCTTTGTTCACAACATTTCAGCGACGATGTTAGGGTGCGCTGGGAAGTGGACACCAAAGCAGACAAAGAGAATAACTGTGCTAGTATGCAACGTTCAGCGCACGTGCACGCCGGGTCATAGCTGTCAAAAGTTGCCGGGCGGTCAATCAGGCAACGGTACAGCTCGGAATCAGGCACAGGAGATTCTGGGATGGAACAAGAAGTCCAATTAGCCAGGTGTGATACAATATGAGAAATACCTGAATGCTGGACGTGACTGATGGGTATGCTGAAGGTGTTGGTCTGGTGACAAGCAGCAACGATGAGCAGGCTTATGAAGGCGGCTGATTGTGATAGGTCGCAGTTGTCATAGTTCCCCTGTCTGGCCTCCAGCCTGCAATCAGAGAGCCCTAACAGACTAGTCTAGGAGGATACAACCTAAGTAGACCCTTACTGACAATTTGATACGTTTATTACTTGATCGCGAACTGTTTTTTTTTTTTTTATGTTGTTGTTGCTTGCCTTTCATAAGACAGCTGACAGGTTGTCTATTCATGTAAATTTGATATAATTATTACTAGATCTATATAACTACTCGTCTTTTTTGCAATTACTGATAATTATATCACACAATGACTGGGGAAAGAAAGGCTCAGAGAGAAATCACGCTGCTAGATGCCTACCACTCTTTCGTGATGAGTGTCGACCTCCCAACCGGCGTCATCACCATTGTCTACTCTGCCAAATAAAACGTCATCATCTGAAGCCTTTAGGTTCAAACATGTAGGGATTAATTGTAGATCAACTTTACTGGGAGCCTTTGCCATCTTTAGCCTCAAGAAAGAGCGATCCTGAATGGTTACTTTTGGTGGAAATATCACTGATATCGTTGCTGCTGCTATGCTCGCTGTGGTTACTCTTCTGTTGTGTTGGTGAATTTAGGCCACATTTCCAGGTTTGGGAAGGGACTATTAACGGAGTGCACGAAACCTAAAAAAACGCAAATTTTCCTTGCAGTTACGCCTTAAAAATGACATGGTTGTTTTGACGAACTTGTCCAAAGTATATATCCGTAAAATTTCACAGAAATCCGAAACGCTCTTCAGCTGCTCTTTAAATTATAACGGAGGTCTATCACCTCGAATGGCAGCCTATGAGTTGTTCGGCAGGTCCGCTTGTGACTGGAAAATTACAAGGTGTAACGTGTGAGACGTGCATTCAATAGGCCAAAACAAGCATATGACTACATGCTTGATAACACACCCACTCATCTCAGGTTGAATGGCTTCAGTTTATTTTGGGAGAAAATCCTTACATTTGGGCCCATATAGCAAAGATTTCTTCATGAACTGTAGATTTTACACGGCATTTCCCGATTTAACCAAGCTGTACAAATATGACACAAATTTGCATACTTTGTAACTGTGGATTAAACAGCAATTTTTTAGTCATTGACACAAAATTATGCGCAAGAGATGAACATTGTTAAGCGATTAAATGTGAGCACTTTTCATATATCAATTTCAGTGATGTGCCCTCTGTTGGCTTATGTGTGGTGGTTGTAAGACTGCTACAACTTAATTAAACAAACGCAACTTTGTAAACTTTTGCCAACCAAGAACTTGCTAACAGCCAATCAGCGATAAGCAGTGTCTCGTATTTTAAAGGGATTCACGGATAGAAAGACTTGTAGTTCCTAAAAGATAAACGTTATTACGAGTTAAAACATTTTGACATTGAAACCCCTGTTGATGATTTTTGTTTTATACAATTTGTAATTTTAGTTTAACTAGTGGGTCGCCATTGTTGTTGACGTCGCAGGGCTGTGACGTCACATGGTTACACTGCCGGGTTCCAGAGTATGACTGTAGCGACATAAACATGTCATAGGTTCAACCCTTTCAATTTGAACCCGAGAGGAACATTAATGAGCATGACAGCACTGTCGATATTTCACAAAACGAGATGCAAAAGCAAAATGAACAGGAAAGACGGGATGAGACGAGGCAAAAGTAGACAAAACCGGTGTTTTGCCAAAATATGCGACACCGGCGAAACATCCAACAAGAAGCGAATTTAACACCCAAAGTACTACTGTGTGCTTCAAGCTTGTTTTGTTTTGATGCATAAGAGACAGGACATACTAAAGATATCTTAATACTTAAACTTAGTAATATCAAATAAGGGTGGTTTAAATATGCTACATGACTAATGTGGTCAACAGATCCACAATGTGCTTTAAAGTTACAACAATGCTTAAAGCACAATGCTTAAAAGTAGTGATGCACGATAATACATTTTTCAACCGATACCGATAACGGATAATTTCCTCCTCATTCCAACCGATAACCGATAATGTCAAGCCGATAATTCTATTAAACGATTTATGTAAAATTTTAAAGTATACACAAAAGAAAATATTATTGTGCAAAAATATAATTTATTGCTCTTTTTTTCAACATAAAATATGAGCAAGTCGTCAATTCAAATATCTAAATAATGACAGATTGTCTGACATTGTGTAATGGTAAACCTTTGGCAACAATTACTTACAGAGTAAATACCTAAGTTGCACAAAAATGCCTTTAAAAGTAAGCCATTCCTAACATATATAGCATTAATACTGTTAGGGCCTCTGCCCCTCCTTCCTAATTACAGGTCAGACGGGTGGAGTGGCCGCAGCTGTGAGCAGTTACAATCAGCCAGCTTTAAAAGCCCAGCGGACGCACCACCACGTCGCCAGATCAACTTGTCTTTCTTCTCAGTCAGTTGTATCCCGCACCCCTATTGTACACATTGATTTTGACTCTCGGCTCATGACCTCTTTATCTCGCTTCCAGGACCTGATCAGCGCGCCCCTCGTCGGATACCTCAGCTTATCTTCTGACCCGCTCAAGCCGACAGCCGCCGACATCTCACGTTGGCTTCAACTTGCAACAACTCCTCCTTCCGTCTGAGTAATCATCGTGTGTTCAATAAACTTGTCATCTCCCCACTCACGTTCCCTGTTGTCTGCGTTGGGATCCCCCACCACTTCCGCGATCCTTAACAGTTTGATCTGGCCAAATGGATCCCGCGGACAACGCCAGCTTCCCGCCCGCATGGCTGGACGGACACCATCAAGCCATCCAGCACCTCTACGAAATGGTAACGAATATCGGGCACACACTCCAAACAGTGCAGGCACGGCTTACGCCGCTCCCTCAACCGGATCGCCCGGTCGAACCACGCACACGCCTGTCAAACTTTCCTCCCGCCACAGCCGATCTCCGCGAGCCTTTCGTTCCCGCCCCGGCTCCCTATAGCGGCGACCTCGGAACCTGCCGGGCATTTCTCGTGCAATGTAGCTTGGTATTTGAACAACAGCCGTCTACTTACCGGGATGAAAAGGCGAGAATAGCCTATCTTATAGGCTGCCTTCGTGGTGTAGCTTTGGAATGGGCTTCCTCTGTCTGGGAGCAGGATTCCCCCGTGTGTAATTCCTACGTCGAGTTCACCGAGGAAATGAAGAAAGTTTTCGACCACCCCGTTCGTGGCAAGGAAGCTGCTAAGCGACTCATGTCGGTACGCCAGGGAGCCCGGAGCGTCGCCGAGTTTGCCATTGAATTCCGAACACTGGCGGCTGAAAGCCGTTTTAATGACCAGGCTCTACAGGAAGTGTTTACGCGTGCTCTCAGCGAGTCTCTCAAAGACGAACTGGCCACACAAGATGATTCCCTCTCGCTGGATCGTTTGATCGAGCTGTCGATCAAATTGGACAATCGGATTCGGGAACGCCAGCGACAGCGTCGGGAGCCTCCTCACGCCCGTGTCTCTTCCCCCCAGCCGTTTCCGCCTCTCGGCCAGGCACCCAGCACTGCGTGTGTGCGCGCAGGCGCACCTCCTGCTGACAACCCGGAGCCCATGCAACTGGGCCGAACCAGACTAACACCTGGAGAACGTCAGCGAAGATTCAATGGCAGATTATGCATCTACTGTGGAACTGGGGGACATTTCCTTCGCGATTGCCCAATACGCCCGGAAAGACCAACTGACTCACCAGTAGTCGAGGGGCGACTCATGAGCCATATGAATAATATTCCCTCTCGCCGACTTCAACTCTCAGCTACCCTCTCCTGGAAGAGCCAGTCACGCACAGTCACCGCCTTGGTGGACTGTGGCTCAGATGAGAACTTCATCGATGGGGAACTGGTCCATCAATTGGGGCTTGTGACACACCTTCTCTCGGCTCCTTTACATACCACCGCTTTGGACGGCCGAGTCCTGTTCCAGGTGACTCATCAGACGGAAGCCATCAACCTCCTCACATCAGGTAATCACCAGGAGGTGAGCTCTTTCCTCATTTTCAAGAGCCCTCGAACCCCCCTCGTCCTTGGGCTGCCGTGGTTGAAGAGACACAATCCGTCCATTGACTGGTCCCACCCCAAAATAACCGCCTGGAGCCCGTATTGCCATGCACACTGTCTCAAATCCTCCCTGACGCCGTCCTGCCCTGTCTGGAAAGTTGAACAACCGGACCTCTCCGCGGTACCCGAGTGTTACCATGATCTCGGACAGGTCTTCAGTAAGGAGCACGCAGCTTCGCTCCCTCCACACCGCCCATACGACTGCGCTATCGACCTCCTACCAGGAGCAGCCCTCCCCAGGGGGCGCCTGTTTTCCATCTCTCAACCTGAGAGGGAGGCGATGGAACAGTACATCAAGGAATCCCTGGCAACGGGAGTTATACGGCCGTCCTCTTCTCCGGTGGGTGCGGGGTTCTTCTTCGTGCCGAAAAAAGATGGCGGCTTACGTCCCTGCATCGATTACCGATCCCTGAACGATATCACTGTAAAGAATAAATATCCCCTACCGCTCCTCGATTCCGCCTTTACCCCCCTCCAGGGGGCCACTGTATTCTCCAAACTCGATCTCCGCAGCGCCTACCATCTTGTCCGCATTCGAGAGGGGGATGAGTGGAAGACTGCGTTTAACACACCCCTAGGTCACTACGAATACCTAGTCATGCCATTTGGTCTCACTAACGCCCCCGCGATCTTCCAGAACCTTGTGAATGATGTTCTCGGTGACATGATCAATCAGTTTGTGGTAGTCTACCTAGATGACATCCTGGTCTACTCTAACACCCAACTCGATCACGAGCGTCATGTCCGCCAGGTGCTCCAGCGTCTACTCGAGAATAAACTCTTCGTAAAGGCAGAAAAATGCGAATTCCACGTCCCCGAAACCACCTTTCTCGGCTACATAATCGGCAAAGGCCAGTTACGCATGGACCCAGCTAAGGTCTCAGCGGTTCAGGATTGGCCTCTTCCCACAGACCGTAAACAGCTCCAGCGCTTCTTGGGCTTTGCAAATTACTACCGTCGGTTCATTCGTAACTACAGTCGGATTGCTGCTCCTCTCACTGCCCTCACTTCCACAGCCACACCATTCCGCTGGTCTCACTCTGCCAGTATGGCTTTTCATGAACTCAAGACCCGTTTCACCTCAGCTCCTGTGTTAGCCAATCCTGACCCAGCACTTCAATTCATAGTGGAAGTGGATGCCTCTGAGGTAGGAGTTGGTGCTGTGCTGTCCCAGCGCGGGGCCGACGGCAAGGTGCATCCTTGCGCCTTTTTCTCCCGTAGGCTGTCTCCCGCCGAACGTAATTACACCATTGGCGATAGGGAACTCCTTGCGGTGAAGCTGGCCCTGGAGGAATGGCGCCATCACCTGGAGGGGGCATCATTACCGTTTGTCGTACTCACTGATCATAAAAACCTAGAGTACCTAAAATCCGCCAAACGCCTCAACCCACGTCAAGCACGGTGGGCCTTGTATTTTTCCCGGTTCAATTTCACCTTGTCCTATATTCCAGGTTCCAAGAACACAAAACCAGACGCCCTGTCCCGGCAATTCCAAAAGAACCAGTCCCAAGAAGAACCTCCGACTATCCTCCCGCCAACCTGCTTCCTCGCCTCGGTCGAGTGGGAAATCGAGGCTAAAGTTAAAGAAGCGCACGGAGCACACCCAGACCCTCGTGAGGGGGACCAGCCAAACCTCTTTGTGCCTCCAGACCTTCGTTCACAGGTACTGGACTGGGCGCATTCTTCACGCTTGTTTTGTCATCCTGGCATTAGGAGAACACTGGCGGTGCTACGCCAGCGGTTTTGGTGGCCCACCATGGCAACGGACACCCGAGCGTTCGTCCTTGCATGCACTGTCTGCGCCCGTAGCAAGACGACAACCAGACCCAGCGCTGGACTCCTACGCCCATTACCCATCCCGAGCCGCCCTTGGTCCCACATCGCCCTGGACTTTGTAACCGGTCTCCCGTCGTCCAAAGGCAACACGGTAATCCTCACAGTGGTAGACAGGTTTTCCAAAGCAGCCCACTTCATTCCTCTCCGCAAGCTTCCTACCGCCTCAGAGACTGCTGACCTCCTCACACAAAACGTCCTCCGTCTGCATGGCATTCCAGCAGATATAGTTTCAGACCGGGGACCGCAGTTCACCTCCCAGGTGTGGAAGGCCTTTTGCTCAGCATTGGGCATTGAGGTGAGTCTTTCCTCCGGTTATCACCCACAGTCAAATGGACAGTGCGAGCGCACCAACCAACAACTAGAAGCTGCCCTCCGATGCACCACGCAGGCCGATCCTGCCTCCTGGAGCGACCATTTGCCATGGATTGAGTACGCTCACAACTCCCTTCCGAACGCCTCATCCGGTATGTCCCCGTTCCTCTGCTCCCTTGGCTACCAGCCCCCGTTGTTCCCCACACAGGAACAGGACATCGCCGTGCCCTCGGTCCAGGCTCATGTCAACCGGTGCTCCCAGGTCTGGAACACGGCTCGCACTGCACTTCTACGTGCCTCACAGGATTCCTGCACCCAGTCTAACCGTCGCCGCACAGCAGCGCCAGTCTACACTGTGGGCCAGAAGGTTTGGCTCGCGTCAAAGTCTCTACCGGTGAAGTCGGGTACAGCTAAACTCACCCCCCGTTTTGTGGGCCCATATGAGATTGTTAAGGTGGTGAACCCGGCAGCCGTACGTCTCAGGCTCCCTCGGCATTTCCGCGTCCATCCCACATTCCACGTCTCCCAGGTCAAACCTGTTTCCTCGTGTCCTTTGTCCCCCCCTGTTCCGCCCCCTCCTCCTCCTCTGTCGGTCGATGGGGGCCCTGCGTACCAAGTGAGGCGGCTGTTGGACGTCCGCCGCCGCGGCAGGGGGCTTCAGTACCTCGTGGACTGGGAGGGCTATGGTCCTGAGGAACGCTCCTGGGTCCCGTCCCGGTGGGTGCTGTCTCGGGCCCTCATCCGGGATTTCCACCGCGCCCATCCCGATGCTCTCCGTCGGTCGCCAGGTGGCGCCCGTGGGAGGGGGGGTCCTGTTAGGGCCTCTGCCCCTCCTTCCTAATTACAGGTCAGACGGGTGGAGTGGCCGCAGCTGTGAGCAGTTACAATCAGCCAGCTTTAAAAGCCCAGCGGACGCACCACCACGTCGCCAGATCAACTTGTCTTTCTTCTCAGTCAGTTGTATCCCGCACCCCTATTGTACACATTGATTTTGACTCTCGGCTCATGACCTCTTTATCTCGCTTCCAGGACCTGATCAGCGCGCCCCTCGTCGGATACCTCAGCTTATCTTCTGACCCGCTCAAGCCGACAGCCGCCGACATCTCACGTTGGCTTCAACTTGCAACAACTCCTCCTTCCGTCTGAGTAATCATCGTGTGTTCAATAAACTTGTCATCTCCCCACTCACGTTCCCTGTTGTCTGCGTTGGGATCCCCCACCACTTCCGCGATCCTTAACAAATACATTGCAAAACACACCTCCTTAAAACTAGTCAGTTTTAAGTGTAAATCTATTGGCAATAAGTGAAATTATCTGCCATCGCTTCAAGTGTATTTCTCTCAGATTTCTTGGACGAAAAATAGCTAGCTGAAAATAATCTTACCAGCCTTGTTTTAAGCAATACATTATTATACTTAATCCTAAAAAAAAAAAAAAAAACTTGGAAGGAAAGATTTTGAATAATATTTGTGGCTACAGAATATTGATTTAAGAATTTGATTATCTACTGTGACTGTAATTGAGCAGAGAAATAAGTTAAATAATTTGAAAAGTGATTGCTAATGTTATATGCTTTGTTGCACACTGTGAAAATGATTAACTCAAAAGAGCGAGATGTCATGAACCCATTCTGCAGCGCTTTGTTTACATTTGCGGCTTTCACGACATTTGCTTTACAGCAGCTAAACTGCTACACGGCAGTACTATTTGGACGGAGTTGGAGCTCGCATCCGCGTGCGTGTTGTTTTGTGCCTGAGTTTTGTTAAGCCGAAAATAAAGGCAGCGTTACAAAGTCATCTGACCGCTCATCATTTTACATACTGAATGCATTATTGACTGGCTGACTTCATTTTCTCCATGTTTAAATTATCATCTAACCACTGTGCCGTCATGATAAGCATGCTTTCTGGACATCACTTTTTCATGAAGAATGGTGGTCGTATAAACTGCATCATTTTTTTATCCAGGGCTTTGGTTCTCGGGTCATTTAGGTAAAAAAAAAACCGTGTCTTGTCTTGGCGGCGGCGGCAGCTACGTTCATACCGGATAATCCGGCCGCCCCGGCCGGTTCGCCGCGGCGTATTCGGGTCCTGGCTCTGCTTGCACGCCGTGGGGGAACGCTCGAGAAACCGGGGTGTTCGCCGGAGGTCCCGAGGCCGGGGAACCGGGCTCGGCCAGTGGGGCGGCCTGCTGGACCGGCCAGAGTGGCGGGCTCCGTCGGAAGACGGCTACTTGGCAACTATCGGTCTCCAGTCGTTTAGCCTTAGATGCGACTTTACCACCCGCCTTGGGCTGCTTTCCCAAACAGCCCGACTCTGTATCGTCACGAGCCCTGTAGTTTAACTTAGCTAGTGTTTACAATAGCTTTAGCATTCCCGCTAGCAGCAGCCTCGTTTTCGTTCCAAAAATCTTTGTGATGCAGTTTTAAATGGCTGCTAGGTTAGTGGTTTTGAATCAGGACGCTTTCTTTCTGCCTCGTGGAACTTCTACGGTACATGTTTCGCAGATGGCGAGAGCGTCGTTTTTTTCAGGAACAGCCGCCATAATATTCAACTACTTCTTGTCGTGTCCTTCTCAACCCGTCCTCCCTCAGGGGCTTCAGAGAGGGGAGGGGTTGAGGAGGCGGCGTGCTGAATTCTTCGGTTGCGCACATTTGGAGGCTAAATCAAGTATATAATTATCGGATTGCATTATCGGTTGAATTTTTTTATTATCTGGATTATCTGTGTGACGTCATAATTGCCATTATCGGCCGATAATTATCGGCGACCGATATTATCGTGTATCTTTACTTAAAAGTATGAGAGGGAAACATGCAAAAAACATTTTTAGGCAATGAAAAGGTAAAGCACAAATAGTAAGTACTCGCCACTTTTAACCAATGAGCGCATTTGTTGGACGTCTCGCCGTTATGGAGGAATTGCAGTAACCCGGTAGTATTCGTCGAGTGCATTGTTATCACAGATTACTTGAAAAAGTAACTTAATTTCTGACTTCTGACTACACCTCAAAAAAGTAATCTAGTTACTTTACTGATTACTTTATTAGCAAACAAAGTTACTTTAAAAGTAACTTATCAGTTACTTTTTAACAATTCTCCTCCTTTTGCTGCCTCAACATAAAAAGGACAACAGAAAAATGTCATCGCATGTATTTGAATTTTTCACATAGGGCTTAATCTTCTTTCAACCACCATTGACTCGCGCTAGCTTAGCCACTTCGGAGCCCTGAAACTAAAAAATAACTGACAGACTGCACAGAATTTGTTCAAATGAACTCCAACGACTAAGTAAACCCTCGCAAACTCGAAGATTATGCCTATTGTCAAAAATTCTGCACTTCCCCTTTAAAATAAAAACCTAGCCGTTAAAATGATGTCTATAAAAGTGAGAGGAGTCTGGCTGCAGCCCGCCTCTCTCAGTACCCTGCGCCGCTCTTCTCAGTACCCATCCCGCAGACAGGAAATGACGCAATACCGCCGCTCTCAGTCCCCTCAGACCGGAAATGTCGTCAACCCTTGCGACGAAAACAAGTTACGTTATTTCACCTCTCGCGAAGAAAACACGGTAAGTGGCCGCACTGAAAAAAAGTTTTTAAAAGCGTATGCATGTTTAATAATGTTAAATAGTTAAACAACACTTGCGGTGAAAATATGAAGTGTTTATTCTGAGTTGAAAAGACCGTACTTATATCTAGTATTCTTAATGTAATTTAAATAATGTATTCCTTTACTAACTGCATGTGACTTTGCTCTACTTATATTGTTTAATACGTACTGATGAATTCAGCAGCGAATTGGCTAATGCTGCTAATGCTTTTTACATTTTTTTTTTCACAATGAACAGTCTTCTTTGTGTAGTTTTCATTATATTGCACTCTTATTTTTCATTATGTACATGCCTGCAATTCGCAGCTCGCTGTTTTTGTTGTTGTATGGTGTTGTTGTTTTGCCTTCATTTGTTTTGTCTGGTCCTTTGTCGTTTGAATGTTGTCACATGATCCAAATAGGACAAGGTTGTAATTTTTTCTTGATATTGTTACTCTGCTTAGCTATATATTTTTTCATTATTATTATTATTTTTTTTACTAGCTCCAAGATCACCACCCCATTGGGAAGAAACTAAATCACGACCCCCAAATGGTAGTCTTCCCATGCAGATACAGGGATGTCACACAGATCCAAATGGAAGTAAGTAGCATAAGTAGTAATGTACTTTAGATTTTGGACTGTGCTTAACACTTTTTTTTTGATAGACATCGAACACAGTAAAACCCACGTGGCAGACAGGACCAATGGTGACAATATAAGACCATGCCGAGCTTCATGGACGGTTCAAACTCATCCTGCCCAGGAACGGCTGGTATGTTTTTATGTCTGAGACAAATGTTGTGCTCAGTGGAAATCTGGATAGGCTTATTATTCCTTATATTAGTTAACAATTGGACATAATTGATTATTTACTCTTTGTTTATTTAACCAATCAACATTCTCATTAGCTTATGCAAATCTTGAATATAAAGAGGCCAGAAATGGTGTTGATTGTCTAAAAAAAGAAAGTTTGATTGACACGTGCTGACTTTTGGAACGTTGGCCTGAACAATGAAATGGAATCAACTGTGAATTTTGAGGATTTAGTTTCTCTAAAGAACATAATGTCACTTGTACAATTAAGTAAAATGTAACTTTTTGTGTTTGTTTTTTGCAGATATGAAATGCATATTTATAACTTGTCTAACAAGTAGCTCATTCAAAGGTATAAAAAAGTATTTTTTGGCGTGTATAGGGTATTTTAACTATGTAGCCTACAGAATGCTTGTATGGGCTCATGTAGGTGTCTGCGTACGTTTGTATTTATATAACATATGTCCGTGTGTATAGATTATGTATTTTTCAGGGAAGGACCATATTTGTGGCTGACCCCTATGTTGTTGCAACATGGTGAAAGCCTACAGGATGTGACCCACACATGCATTTGCCTGTAAGGCTGATTAGTAACAACTACAACTTGGAGCATTGGTTCATTTTCAAAGAACAGTCAAATCATAACAAATTAAATGATCCAAATTCCAATTATTTGTGGGAAGAAAAACAGATCCAATCATGAGATCAGGGAACTATTGTTATCTCTAATGAAATTCAGTATCCATTCATATTGGCATGGCGTTTCCATGATGATCCAGAATGGCCTTGTTTGGTTTTGAAGGTATGTTCCAGTCGATCCTTTTATGTTGCCCCTTCAATTAAAGCAGAATTGCACTCCAGATGATTCATCCAATCATTTGAAGCAAATTTCTAAAATGCCACTATAAAATTGCGAATGTTTTGTTTCAAGGGCGTTGGCCCGGTCTCAACATCGGTAGGGACGAATATAATGCAAGTAAGGTTGCTCAAAAGTTGGTGGGGACAACTTTAGCATCCTGAAAAGTTGGTCGTGTTATGTCCCTACCGTCCCTATGCAAACCTACGCCCTGGTTTTGTTTGCATGAATCATTTAAACCTGACTGGTTGGTGTTCTTATGCATGGAAACACGTTTGTAATTGTTTTAACTACTGTATTTAATATGAACCTATATTTTCAATTGCAGAAAACGTTGACAGTCAATCAACAGGGGGACATGGAAAGAGAGGATTGGAAGTGAAATAGAGGTATTTGTAAAAGTGTGTATATTCATTGATTCAAAACTTGAAGGAAGTGACTCGGTTAAATTCTTACGTTAGGGTTTTCCGGGACAGCCATAGGGGAAGGACTGTGGCATCTTCATGTTGATGGTAGGTGAGTTTAACTGTCCAATTTTGTCCTCTGTGATATTTGTATTCATTTATCCATTTGTAGTATGCTCTTTGCACTGTTCTGGATGCTCTCTTTGAGTTTACCCATTGTAAAATGAAGTTCACCGAATCATTCAAATTGGGCTACAAAATATCCTTGTCGTTATTCTTTATTTACACTTGTTTTTAATTTTTGTTAGACTGATATGCCAACTATGAGGAAGTGGTGGTGTATATTGCTAGCGGACAATTTCAAACTTGGGTGCATGGTAAGTCTTTGAAACTGTTGATATGGCATTCATAGGAAAGTAGGTGCACAGCACCTTAATTCTTTGTTGGAAAATGTGGAATACTTATTTTTGTATTTTTTCAACTTATGTGAGCCACAGGAAAGAGTTTGCCCATTGGACAGATGAGGCAAAAGCATTACTGCAGGGTGAAGTGCCACCAGTCCATCAGTTACAGAAGTGAAATTTGAATATAATTGCTGAGGTCAGCTTTTAAAGACTTTTTAGTGTCCATTACTCTGACGCACTTTTGAACATGCCCCCCTTTATTCACTGATTTATTTTTAGGAAGAGGTGCAACCACAGCTCCTTCAAGTTAGTGGTGGCCCACTCCAAAAAGATATGGCGGGAAAAAATGGTAAGATTGTTTATATACCTAGTTTAATGCAATGCCTGAAAAGAAAAATCAAGTATAAAATTAACAAAGCATCATTTTTATTTTACTTATGTAATATTCAAATAGCTCTTTTCTTTCTCTTTTCCAATGAACAGTTTTGGTAAAAGGATTGTGCAAGACAGCACAAAAGCCTCGGACAGGGCTAGGGGGGGGGGAAATCAATGCAGTAGGAGTTCCCAAGCATCCTGCAGATGGAAGAGGATGAGCACGAACTACAATGTCTTGGAGCCATTCAAGTTCTGTTTCAACCATCTGGAAGATGGATTTACCTTTTTTGAGGAGATTGTTGACTAAAGAAAATATCTATTCTCTCAATAATAATAAAAAATAATAAAACTAAAAAAATAAAGTTTACCACATCAGAACTGGTTGTATTGAGTTCATTTTTCTACACTTATAAATTAGTTGTTTTTTTTCTTTTATCCCAGATGTTAGTTGTAGGTAGTTTTAATTACCTGTGATGAAGGCGGGAGTGCTTGCCGAAAAAATGTCAGGTAATTAAAACAACCTACAACTATTGTCTGGGATAAAAGAAAAAAACAACTAACACATGACAACTTTTGTCATTTCTGTTTGAAATAAAGGTGCCTTTCCTGGAGCAGAAAGTTTAATATAGTTTCTGAATTAGTTAATTAGGATCTTCACCCACATGAATGAATTTAAGTAGCAAAATGAAAGACAAAATTGGTTTGGTTGCAACATTGAGAGAATATTACGTTTTTGATACATTAAATTGTAATGAAGCTATATTAATGTGTCCGTTCATAAAAATGTAAGGATGACAGCAATTTTGTAATAATTCTCAATTGGAGTATATTTTACAATTGACAAACTAAAGTACACACTGTGATAGGTCACAGGCGATCTTTCAGTCACTAATTAAACCTTTATTGCAGTAGTGTGTATTTTAATTTTGATGTACTGTAACCGTGTTTTTCATTTTGGTAAAATCAGCAGGCTTTAACAAACTGACCGCGCTTAAAGAGTTAATCTCCCGATTACACCAAATCAATTTAAGGAGCATGTAAATAAATTATTATTTAAATAATAATGAGTGATGCTGAAACCGAAAATAAAAGACGTGCGAAAAGAAAAGTAAACTAGTATTTACGTTCGAATGGACGCTAACTATTACGATAAAACCGGAAGGTCGGAGCTCGAGCGCTGCTTCATGTTGTCATTTCCGGTCTGAGAGCTGCGATATTGCGTCACTTCCTGTCTGCGGGATGGGTACTGAGACGAGCGGCGCAGGGTACTGAGAGAGGCGGGCTGCAGCCAGACTCTCTTGATAAAAGTTGTAAAGCAATAAAATAATAAAAATGAATGAAATGAACAAGAATCCTCCAAAGTATTTCAAATGGGTCCAAACTTTTGACTTTTGTTTTAGTCATCAACATGCCCCCCCCCCCCCAAAGTAAAACTCTGCCTATAGTTATAAACTGTAACGATAAAATGTACGTACAGGCTGGTTACAAACTGTAGAAATGCTGGCTGTCTCGGCACCTGTATGCTTTGTTTAGAGTTTTTTTTTCGTTTTGCTGTAATTCCAAATGGTTCCTTCAACTGGATGTCTAGTTTTTAGCAGTCTTTTTGATCCAGCACAAAGTTTGCAGTGTACGGAGGTATTTTTGTCATCTTTACTGGGCAGAAATGTTAAGTAATGGCTGTATTTCCAGTGAGAAAATGAAGCCGTTTGTGTCATCTCCTGCTTTTCAGTGCTAGCATCCTGACGATGTAGCCGGACTATGTTGTTGGCCTCACCGCAGACAGCGCTCACGATCGCACAGCATGGTAATACACGTGACCCGTTTTTTTTTTTCCGACGAGAAAATATGAGATGTGATGTCACTCCCAAACTCAAGAGCAACGTTTTCTATTTGAAATGCTCTTCGTACATGACTACAGTATTCTTCATTCTACAGACATTATGAGGCAACAACAAAATAGTAATGCAGAGGCACTAAGGAAACTAACTTTAATCAGATTACTGGTTTAGAAAAATGAACTTGTTAGATTACTCGTTACTGAAAAAAGTAATCAGATTACAGTAACGCCTTACTAAGTAACGCGTTATTGACAATACTGGTCACGTGACAGTGACAATCTACGTCGTCACCCCGAACGTCCATCGCGCGCTTAAAACATGCCGCCCTCCGTCGGTCATAACATGGAGTAAATATTATAGATTTTTAAATCAATGGCAATATTTCATGTGTTTCTAATAACATATTTTAGTAAAAGAGAACAATTGTGGCTTATAAGA
Source organism: Corythoichthys intestinalis (assembly GCF_030265065.1). Lineage (NCBI taxonomy): Eukaryota > Metazoa > Chordata > Actinopteri > Syngnathiformes > Syngnathidae > Corythoichthys > Corythoichthys intestinalis. The sequence continues at coordinate 12,703,053 of NC_080397.1, read as the reverse complement.
AACTAAAGTCTTTAAGTCCGAGGTTCCCTTTAAATGTGATCCATTTAGGGCAAAGCTTATTGTTGACACTAGGGGTGGGAACCTCTTGGTACCTCACGATACGATACGATTTGCGATACAAAGCTCATGATAACGATGATCTGACGATATGGCGATACAACATTTATCGATATATTGGTCATGAAATCATTCTAGGATATTCTAGAAACAACTAATAAACAGAAAAACTAAGCTTCTGTTGTGAATTGGAATGAGTTTATCACAAGTAGACGTCCAGTTAATTTGAACTGGGAGGGTGGCAGCGAATGAACATTCATTCATTCGTTGCCATCCCTCCCACTTCAAACGGATTGAACGTCTATGGCCGTCAGTGGCAGCCAGTGCTAGGCAATGAGGTAATTTTGGCCCATTTAAGGTCACTTACCTGTTGATTTTCAGTTACTTCCTGTTGATATAGCGGTATTTTATGGGTCACTTCCTGTTTATTTTGAGTTACAGAACAGCAAGTGACATGGGAATCAGCCAAATGAATAGGCAGTGACTCAAACTCAACAGGAAATGACCTGTAAATACCCAAAAATGAACAGCAAGTGACCTGTAAATTCCCTGAAAATCGGACAGAATGACTGAATGCTCTGGTTTTGAATGACTGAATGTTCCCAGTCTAAATGGATTGGGCGTCGAGCATCATCAATGCAGCCTTAGAGTTAACTGAGACACTATTAAGATTTTGGTAGCAACTTGTTGGTTCCTTTTTATTTCATTTTATTTTTTAGACATTGACACCTTTTTAAAACGATATTTCCATTCTTGGCAGGAGCATATCGATAACCTTTTGGGATACAAACAGGGGTGAAAGTGGGCCAGAACGGTCAGGAACGCAGTTCCGGTATAAGATTCAGGGCCAGAACGCAGTTCCGGTATGAGAATCAGGGCCGGAATGCTATTCCGGTACACGGTGCTTTGATTCCGAAAATAGGATAACTGTCAAAACGCTATGTAAAAAAAAAAAAATTAAAAAAAAAAATTAAAAAATGCTAAGCTGCCACACATACATTTCATCTCCAAGAAGAAAACAATCTACCATTATTAGATTTAGATACACAAGTGTTAACAACAAGCATAATAAAGTGCTTATGTAGCGTAATCCGTTTCCACCAGTATTTATTATTTAATTAGTCCACGGACGGCACGGAGGTTTCCCCATCTAATGCAGTTATCTGAGTCTGACGATGAAGAGTCACGTCAATGTGCGAATGCACGCAGCAAAGAAAAACGCCTGGACTCATTTATCCGTTCAATTGGCTGACATACTGACATGTGATCAGCAGAGATAGTTAGCTCTGATTGGTTCAAATGTGCGTGTTTTCTGGAACAGCAAAAAAAAAACCCCAAAAAAGTTGTTGAATTAATGTGACAAAAAAAGGAAAATGTAACATAAAATGGATCAAATCTTTAAGAGCAACGGAAGAGTTGAGGAGGCTTATTTATCATATTTAGTTTTATTTGCTCTGATCGTGAGATTCAGAACATCCGAGCAGTCAACGTGCACTTTGGACTTATATTTGTTCATTTATGTTAGGCTACTTATTCATTTCTTTATAATTTAAAAAAGTCAAAGTTTGCGCGATCTTCAAAATATATTCCATTTCACCCTGCATAATATAAATCATTTGTACTTATTTTTCTGAATGTTACTTATATCTTTAAAAAAAAAAAAAAAAAAAAAAAAAAAAAAAAAGGTAAATAAGGGGAAATAAAAATTAGGAGATGGAGATTGAGGTTATTGCTGTTTTTGTTTTGTTAACTTTTATTTTGCAAATCATTAAAAAAAATACTATTTTGAATGAAAATCAGTTTTAGCATGTGTTATGGAAATAACTGTGCTAAAACAGTTTACTTTGCACTTTAGTAGTTTAAGAGGGTTGACCCCCCCAAAATGAAAGAATAAATAAATAAATACATACAATTTCTGGCTCTGTGGTGACCTTCACGTCGTGGAGTTCCGGCAAGAAATTCTCGCCACTTTCACCCCTGGATACGAAGTATCACGATATATATCACCATTTCGATATTTTTTCACACCCCTAGTTGGCACAATCTAGAAGAGCTTGAAAATGGACATTTTGTAAATTTGTAATGCAAATCAGCTTGCTAATATTAGGGAAAGGTATGCGAAGCCAATGCAGACCGAAGTGCGACCGGGAAGCAGATGGACAGTAAAGTGATTTTTATTGAACAATGACAATGTTTTTGGTGGCTGGCGGGGGAGATGTGTCGGTAGGTGGCTGTGGCAGGTGACTTCTTCAAAACAGGTGGCTTTGCTGAGTGGGTGTCCTGAAGGCAAAAACAGAATTAGTCGAAGGTAAAAAAACAAGAGAGTCAAAACCCGCAGGCTTAGTTGGCCAATGAACCAACGGTGACTGGCAGAATCATCTGGCACCCGCTTGCTGCCCAGGCCGCTCCTTAAAAGCAGTGATTACTGACGAGCTGCAGGTGCATTCCCAGGTATACACCACATCCAGCCTGCCAAGGTTGAACTAACCCCGAATTCACACCGTCTGTGGCTGCCACACAATTGCATGACGGCTATGTAAACATCGCAGGTCAATTTCTACTGGTTGCGTTTGCGCTACGAATGTCTGGGGCAATCAGAGACGAAATCATGAGGGCTCCCACGAGAATGCACAAATTCAGGCACAATATGTACTATGTACGTCCCAACATCAGACACTTGAGAAAAGTCGATGGATAATAAGTGCAACCTTTTTTAAAAATTGTTTTATCACGACACAAATAATAAAGTATAAATTATCAAATGAGTTTATTTTTTTTCTGCATGAGGACATTACAAGCTCGTGAAAAAAGCAAATAAATATTTTTTATGTTTATGATGATGAAAAGAACGGAAAATAAAATAGCTTTACAGAACATTTCACCTCGAAGTGAACATAATAACCATGATCCTCATTGACAAAAGTGCTTTATTTTGAACGGAAACTGGTAATTTTATTTTGTATCGGTGCTAAAGGTCCTTTCCAGCACGGTGGTATTGTTGTAACTTCATGCGGTCCGGCTACGCCGTTTGGAAAAAAAGACTTCTGTGTCAAGCCTACGATCACCTGCGGCACGTCGTAGACGATTCCGCAGTCGGTGGAAATTGTCATATTTATTACTATGCTTGCGAATTCCTACGACGTCGTGAACGCAGCCAATCTTGTCGCAGCCACAGGCGGTGTGAATTCGGGGTAAGGCCACAAATCAAAACAGGAAGTGTTACCAAAGTAAAAGTAAAGGTATAGGGGAGTCTGGGCAAGGACTGCCACAGCCAACTCTATAAAAGTACATTAAAAAAATACTCATAAATTATAAACTATTAAAGAAAAAAATGAATGAGGCTCTATAAGCCTTTATTGGGCAAGTGAATATTCATTATTGAATTGTTCATTATTGTATTTTATTACATACAATGCTGGCCAAAAATATTAGCACTCTTGAAATTCTGTCAGATAATGTTCAATTTCTCCCAGAAAATGATTGCAATTACAAATGCTTTGGTCGTAATATCTTCATTTATTTGCTTGCAATTTAAAAACACAAAAGAGAATGAACATTTTTTTGAATCATTATCATTTTACACAACACCACAAAAGTGGGCCGGACAAAAGTATTGGCACCCTCAGCCTAATACTTGGTCGCACAACTTTTCGACAAAATAACTGCGAACAACCGCTTCCGGTACCCGGCAGTGAGTTTCTTACAATGCTCTGCTCGAATTTTAGACCATTCTTCTTTGGGTAACTGCTCCAGTTCTCTGAGATTTGAAGGGTGCCTTTTCCAAACTGCCACTTTCAGATCTCTCCACAGGTGTTCTATTGGATTCAGGTCTGGACTCATTGTTGGCCACTTTAGAAGTCTCTAGTGCTTTCTCTCAAAACCATTGTGTAGTGCTTTTTGAAGTGTGTTATGGGTCTGTGTCCTGCTGGAAGACCCATGACCTCTGAGGGAGACCCAGCTTTCACACACTGGGCCCTACATTATGCTGCAAAATTTGTTGGTAGTCTTCAGACTTCATAATGCCATGCACAAGGTCAAGCAGTCCAGTGCCAGAGGTAGCAAAGCAACCCCAAAACATCAGGGAACCGCCATGTTTGACTCTGGTGACCGTGTTCTTTTCTTTGAAGACCCTGTTTTTTTTTTTCCTGTTCCTTAACTCTATGTTGATGCCTTTTCCCAAAAGATCTACTTTTGTCTCATCTGACAAGAGAACATTCTTCCAAAACGTTTTTGGGGTTTCTCGGTTTTTTGCAAACTCCAGGCTGGCTTTTTTATGTCTCTGGGTCAAAAGCGGGGTCTTCCTGGGTATCCTATCATAAAGTCCCTTTTCATTCAGACGCTGACGGATAGTACGGGTTGACACTGTTGTAACCTCGGACTGCAGGACAGTTTGAGCTTGTTTGGATGTTAGTCGAGGGTCTTTATCCACCATACGCACAATCTTTCATTGAAATCACTTGTCAATTTTTCTTTTCCGTCCACATCTAGGGAGGTTAGCCACAGTGCCATGGGCTTTACACTTATTGTCGACACTGTGCACGGTAGACACAGGAACATTCAGGAGATGGACTTGTAGCCTTGAGATTACCCATGCTTCCTCACAATTTTGCTTCTCAAGTCCTCAGACAGTTTTTTGGTCTTCTTTCTTTTATCCATGCTCAATGTGGTACATACAAGGACACAGGACAGAGGTTGAGTCAACTTTAATCCATTTTAACTGGCTGCACATGTGATTAAGTTATTGTCACCACCTGTTATGTGCCACAGGTAAGTAACAGGTACTGTTAATTACACAAATTAGAGAAGCATCACATGATTTTTCAAATGTGCCAATACTTTTGTCCGGGCCAATTCTGGAGTTTTGTGTAAAATGATAATGATTAAATTTTTTTCCCATTCTCTTTCGTGTTTTTTCATTGCAAACAAAATAAATGAAGGTATTACTTCCAAAGTATTTGTATATACAGTGGGGAACATAAGTATTTAGTCAACCACCAATTGCGCAAGTTCTTCTACTTGAAAAGATTAGAGAGGCCTGTAATTGTCAACATGGGTAAACCTCAACCATGAAAGACAGAATGTGGAAAAAAAACCTAGAAAATCACATTGTTTGATTTTTAAAGAATTTATTTCGAAATTAGAGTGGAAAATAAGTATTTGGTCGCCTACAAACAAGCAAGATTTCTGGCTGTCAAAGAGGTCTAACTTCTTCTAACAAGGTCTAACGAGGTCTACCGAGGCTCCACTCGTTACCTGTATTAATGGCACCTGTTTTAACTCATTATCGGTATAAAAGACACCTGTCCAGAATCTCAGTCAGTCACACTCCAAACTCCACTATGGCCAAGACCAAAGAGCTGTCCAAGGACACCAGAGACAAAATTGTAGACCTGCACCAGGCTGGGAAGACTGAATCTGCAATAGGTAAAACGCTTGGTGTAAAGAAATCAGCTGTGGGAGCAATTATTAGAAAATGGAAGACATACAAGACCACTGATAATCTTCCTCGATCCGGGGCTCCATGCAAGATCTCACCCCGCAGCGTCAAAATGATAACAAGAACGGTGAGCAAAAATCCCAGAACCATACGGGGGGACCTAGTGAATGACCTACAGAGAGCTGGGACCACAGTAGCAAAGGCTATTATCAGTAACACAATGCGCCGCCAGGGACTCAAATCCTGCACTGCCAGACGTGTCCCCCTGCTGAAGAAAGTACACGTCCAGGCCAGTCTGCGGTTCGCTAGAGAGCATTTGGCCCCCTGCTGAAGAAAGTACACGTCCAGGCCAGTCTGCGGTTCGCTAGAGAGCATTTGGATGATCCAGAAGAGGACTGGGAGAATGTGTTATGGTCAGATGAAACCAAAATAGAACTTTTTGGTAGAAACACAGGTTCTCGTGTTTGGAGGAGCAAGAATACTGCATTGCATCTGAAGAACACCATACCCACTGTGAAGCATGGGGGTGGAAACATCGTACTTTAGGGCTGTTTTTCTGCAAAGGGACCAGGATGACTGATCTGTGTAAAGGAAAGAATGAATGGGGCCATGTATCGAGAGATTTTGAGTGAAAATCTCCTTCCATCAGCAAGGGCATTGAAGATGAGACACGGCTGGGTCTTTCAGCATGACAATGATCCCAAACACACAGCCAGGGCAACAAAGGAGTGGCTTCGTAAGAAGCATTTCAAGGTCCTGGAGTGGCCTAGACAGTCTCCAGATCTCAACCCCTTAGAAAATCTGTGGAGGGAGTTGAAAGTCCATGTTGCCCAACGACAGCCCCAAAACATCAGTGCTCTAGAGGAGATCTGCATGGAGGAATGGGCCAAAATACCAGCAAGAGTGTGTGAAAAGCTTGTGAAGAGTTACAGAAAACGTTTGGCCTCCGTTATTGCCAACAAAGGATATATAACAAAGTATTGAGATGAACTTTTGGTATTGACCAAATACTTATTTTTCACCATGATTTGCAAATAAATTCTTTAAAAATCAAACAATGTGATTTTCTGTTTTTTTCCCCCCCACAATCTGTCTCTCATGGTTGAGGTTTACCCATGTTGACAATTACAGGCTTCTCTAATATTTTCAAGTGGGAGAACTTGCAGAATTAGTGGTTGACTAAATACTTATTTGCCCCACTGTATATATATACCGGTATATATAACTCCATGTTAATTAAATTATTTAATCAAATTAAAATGATTTTGGCAATTAAAAAAAAATAATAATCATTTAAAATTCAAAATGTTCAACTCATTGCCTTCCAATGACTCCCAATTCATTTAAACTGTGAGGTTTGGCTGTGAATGTTCATGTTTCAGTGCCATTGCCATTGACGACGCTTGATGAATGATTGCCGTCAGACCTCCCAGTCAAAATGGACTGGACATCTAGCTCCATCAAGGACTGTCAATAAATTCAATGAGTGCCCTATAAAGGCTTGAACTGATGATACCATGCAGTGTGCATGCAAACCGAAAATGAGTTAAATCACATTAGACCAAAAAGACCATGATTATAGATTTGGTTCAAAATACAGACAAGCACTTTGTTTCCTCTTTCGCAGCCTCAGTGGTTATTGACCCTGGTGGGTTCGTGATGAAGGAGGCACATCTTGTAAAATGCATTACATCCTAATGAGATTATCCCATAAACAGATAAAAGTTCAATAAAAGAACATCATTTCTTCCTAGTTCAGGAATAAGCAGATGACAGAGCTGATTTGTTTCTGCTGCTGGTTTAGCTCAACAGAAGCAGGGCCATTCACAGATAAGTGAGCCTGCGAGGCGGTCTGGTCCGGGCTAATGCTCATACACTAACATCAGTAGTTTACATCTGTGTGCTATGGGGTGTGAGTGCTAGGAATTGAAGAGGTGCAACTCATGGAGCCTCTTTTGCAAGTCTGCCGGTTCCCGGGGGTCTCTGTTCCGTCAGCTTTTATGCTCTGAGCCCTTGGAATAGCCTTCCTGATCACTCCAAAGCCAGCTGGAAACAGCACTTGGTAACTTTTTGACATCTTGTTTGATGTTCATTTATTTTAACATGAACAAATGTGTTTCATACAAAGTTGAAAAAGAAGAAATGTGTGTCCTCACAGCTGCATAATGGAAACAGAGAGCTGTTAAAATGATCCCTTTACAAAAATAATTCTCAGTTCTTTGCGATAGAGTTATTAGGGTATGTTTTTTATAGAAAAATGGTATCAATGAATTAAACATCACCACTTTTGTCAACCACAATTAGATTTCTTTTTTCTTAACTCGTTGGCTGCCATTGACGGTGATAGATGTCCAATGCATTTAAATTGGTAGGGTAGCAGTGGCTCATGACTGAACATCTATTGCCGTTCACATATATACTGTATATTTTTATTATATTATGTATATACAGGATATACTGTATGTATATATTTTCCCCAAGTGGAAGCTTCCATGATCCTAATAAATTTAATAATTAAAAAAATATATATACAGTACTATGCAAAAGTTTTAGGCAGGTGTCCTGCCTAAAACTTTTGCACAGTACTGTATATATATATATATATATATATATATATATATATATATATAATTTTAACCTTTTGGAATTTCTCACATTTCTGCATAAAATCCCCATCAAATGTGATCAGATCTTTGTCAAAATCACACAGATGTTAAAACAGTGTTTGCTTTAACTAATGTGAGAAAAATGTGAAAAAAAGCCTTTTTTTCTTTCCTGTTCTACTGAACCCGCACCAAACCATGATCTCCGTACCGAGGTACGTACTGAACCATGACTTTTGTTCATCGTAACACCCCTAATGCACACAGATATATTTTTCAATATGCAGGTGAGGCTCTGAATCTCCTGCCTCTCTTGTCTTTGCTCTAGTTGTTTTGATTAAAAAAACATCACACAAGGTTCACGGGTACGTCATCCAAGAAAAGTTTAGGGCAGGTCACTATTTTTGGAAATAAAAGAAACTATTATATTACAGAGTCTACAAGGACAACGACAATTTGGTGATGATAATGCACTCTCAGCAGGAAAACAGTACATTATTTTCAATTTCAATAAATTGTACCCAACTGGATGCCATAAACTGACAAAAAAAAAAAAAAGAGTTGCCTTTGTTTAGGTGAGTTGAGTTTATGATGACGCTCGCCATGCTAAATGCTAATGCTAATGAGAACGCAAATGCTATGCTAACGCTCATAGCCATTTAGCCATTCTTCATCGCATTTGCAATGGCAACACCACTCCTTTCTCTCCTCCCCCCTCCTGTTCTGCACTCTCCAGGGCAGGCAGGCAAGCAGATGTGTGACAAAATTAGACAACTTGCGCTTCATTCAACCAAATTGTAGTAACGCGCACCTTCACATCGTCAGTAACGGTAACACCATTGCAACGATGGTAAAAGTAACGAATTAGATTCCTCACGACAGAAAAAAAATTACGCTGCTAGAAACTGCGTTATTAACAACATTTTAATGAATGCTTATAACAAATGTCATTATGTGTCATCCGGCAAATTATTTCTCTTTTGACTGAATGTAAAAGTTGCGGACTGGAAATAAATGGATTTACTGACAAAATTTGCCAGATGACACTTAGGGCGCTTTCAAACTACCAATGTTTGGTCCATTTTAAACAGACCAAAGTTCTTTTTCTCGGATAGTTTTGTTTGTTGTTTGTTCGTTTTGTAAATGTGAACGCTCATCCGTAGTCTAGTCCGGACCAAACAAACGGACAAAAATCGTGGGTCTTGGTCCGCATTAAGCGCACCCGGCGTCGCTTGTAAATGTTACCGGAGCAGGGTGCACTTTTGCTAATAATGTGCAGCGTCACAGCCTGGAGCTGTGGTGCTCCAAGCTGTGATGCTACACGCAGGGGATCCTTTGAACCGGAGGTACAGCCGGCACGCTATTCAAAATCAACAATGGCAAGAAGACAGACTTGATTAACGATGGCTAAATAATGTTGTGCTGAGCTAGGCAGTTGCATTTGATACTCAGAATCGGGTTGCAATGTGGTCATTTTGTGTTTTGCATGCTGTTCTTGAACGGAGAGTGTGAGAATGACGGTGGCCGAGCCAGGCGGAGCCTCTCAGGGCGGCCGTTTCTTGAGTCTTGCTCTCCTGAAAGTGGCGAAAATTTGACAGTCCAAAAAGTCAAGAAAGTTAAAGCGATCATCCACCTGTGTGACTTGGGGTACCGCGCAGTGCCCTTTCATGGTTTAGTTTTCCCCATGCATGTTTTTATCTACTCCAGTTCGCTCTGCATCGAGTCAGGAAGGATAGACCCCGCTGCTGGCCGAGCGGCGACTTAATTTATGGTACATTACGTCCACGCTCTGTCCCCTCTCAGAGGGAGGTATTTCCCTCTTCTATTTGTCCAATCAATCTACGTGATGCTACTCGTAAAGTTTGGTTGGCGCAGTGTGAATGCTGAACCTTTTCAAGAAGTCATTTGCGAGGTAGCTCTCCAACTGGACCCTGGTCCTCTTGGTCTAATGTGAAAGCGCCCGTAATGACATCTGTCATAAGCAATCATTAATGCTTATGACAGTGTTGTGTCATAATTATGATGGTCTTCAAATGCCACTGTCTAAGTGTTACCTCAGATATTGTTTAGTATTTTTTTTTTTTTTAATAATTACATTTTTTTAATGTACTTTCTATTCCTCCAATGCTTTATGATATTTCTTAATTCTTTGGCTACCATCGATATTGCTAGAGCTCCAATCCATTTGTAGAGGGAGGATTGGTAGCGAATGAATCCATGTCCTATTTATTAGTAGAGGGAGTGTTGGTAGCGAATGAACGAATGTCACCCTCCCACTTTAAATGGATTGGACGTCTACTTGTAACAAACTCAATTCAAGTCACATGATTGGATGTCTAGCATCGTCAATGGCACTGAAAGAGTTAAATGTAAACTAGGGCATCAAGGTGTTAGCACTTAAGAAATCTGTTCTAAAATCTAAATCCTATTGCCGTTGAAATTTAGATGAATATTAAATCTGTCAACATTTTTGATTCCATTTGGCCAGGACTCGTACTAACATATTTGCATTTCAAATGATGTCACATTTTCGAAACTCAGCACAGTATCTATGTCTTGTAACGGAGGACCTAACTTCTAACTTGTATTTTGAAAGAGGCCCTCAGCTGTACTCACATGAGGCAAGTAGATACGAATTGAAAAATGAGAGAAGACAGTTAGTGGGAATGAATATTATATTGAATTTAAAGCTCTGTCACACAGAGCATGTCGCTGTCATTTGAATACACTACTTTGGGATTTTTGGATTTTCTCACCTTACTCACCCACATTCTTTCTGTTTACTTCCATTCAGTCTTGAGTTGCTTCACATAGTCTATCAATGGCGTGTCCCAGTTGTCTAAAGATGAAAGAAGATAGCCAAAAGAAACAACACTTCAGAATGTATACCCCAAATAGTATAGACACAGTGTTGCCTCCTACATGGGGTAAATCTTCCCTTCTGTGCATTCTGCTTATATCTAGAGGCTGTTTAGCTTTTAAAATGAATAATTGAGATCGGGAACCGACCAGGATTTGGGTGTTTGAAGGCCACGTGCTTTGATTGTTTGCTCCTTAAAGTACTATCTTGAAAACGCTTGAACGATACAAGATGGAGCCTTAATCCAACCCTCTGGTCAGAGCTTTAAAAGCAAACTCCCATGTAAAAAAAGCTCTCCTGTTGATAGCAAGCATTTGGCCATCTGCAGAACCAATCAAGTTTGTCCATTATGGTCTTATTAGCTTCCTCCATTAGCTGCAGCCATCAACAAGCAGTCCTCTTTTCTCTCAACATACTTGACCTCATCAATTAATCATATTTTCCATGACATGTTCACTCCTCTCCATGTGTTTCCTTTCCATCTTACGGATATTTCCGCTGATGTCTTTTTGATAACATGCACTCATCATGATGCGGAGATAGTCATTTCTGATAAATGCATCACTTGGTGACGTACAGTACATTGTGCATTTACTTTAAAGTGCCTGTGACATGAAAAAGCATGTTTATTTCATAATACACGTGGTATTTTATGCCCCTGAATGATATGGACCGCTTGGATGTGTGTGGAAGCGATCGCTATATTTATTTAGTTTTTTGAATCCCGCGCCAGGAAAATGAGTGACTTCCGGCTTCGGTCTTGCATTAAGGAGGAGGGCGCTGTGACGTGTACGGTAGAAGACGTCCTCTTCACGCTACAGTGTACTTGTTAGAACCCACTGCAGGCCTGTATGCTTTTTCCTTTTTTTTTCCCTCCCAGTCATCAACACTAATTCCACACACCTGTCCTGCACACCTGGTCATTACCTCAGCCTCCCTACATAAACACCCTCAGTCCTCTAAGCCATTGCGAGTTTGTTAGCCCTCACTGCAACTTACGAGCGTTCCTAGTTACCTTGTCTTGCCGGTTTTTTTGATACACTTTTTGACCTTGTGGATTTTTGCCTCTAGCCTGCTCCTCGTCTGTGCCTCTGCCTTTGATACAATTTTTGACCTTGTGGATTTTTGCCTCTAGCCTGCTCCTCGTCTGTGCCTCTGCCTTTTCTCTGTGACCTGAACCTTGCTACAGGACCGGCTCTAGACGCATCCTGCCTGGGCCTTCGCCTTGCTCGTCCCCCCCTGCTCGAACAGCCTTCCGTGCCTCTCCAAGGGCCAAGACTTCTTCCTCTCCGAACCCTTGTTAATAAATCTGCTCTGAGCACTGCATTATTGGGTCCGTTTGTTCTCTGATCCGTGTCAGAACAAACTCGCCATAACATGGACCCAGCAGGCTCTTCCCTGTATGAACAGGCAGTCAAAAACCAGGGCCAGCGTTTAGACGAGCATGAGCAGCTCCTGTCTCTTCTGACCCAGAGCGTGTCACAGCTTTCCCACATGGCTACTTCAATTCACAACCGACCTGCTGCCGAAGGGGAAACACCCGTGTGGCCTGAGCCAAATATCCCACCACCCACGAAATACTCAGGTGACCCGACAACATGCAGAATGTTTTTTAACCAGCTAAAGCTTATTTTTGTGTCTCAGCCCCGTCGCTTTTCCCAGGAAACAGCCAAGATTGCCTTTCTGGCCACTCTCCTGGAGGGGGCACCGTTGGGCTACTTCAACGCCCTAATGGAACAGAATTCCCCCCTTCTGGCCTCGTTTGATCATGTTGCAGCCAAGCTGAAAAAGATCTACGACCACCCACTACGCGAGCAGGAAGCCGGAACTCTCCTCCTTCAGATGAGGCAAGGTGGCGAATCCATCAGAGAGTACGTCAGCCGGTTTCGCTCCTTGGCGGTGGAATCCGGCTGGGAAAGCAAGGCCCTAATTTCATCATTTAAGACTGGGCTCAACCCAGAGATCGGCAGGGAGATAGCGCTCAGGTGCCGTTTTTCGACGCTGGACGAGGTCATTAGCACGGCCATAGAAGTGTCGGACCAATACAACCAGTGGAGGCCCCATTCCATCGGCCGATCCATTGGGCCCTCAGCCCACCGCGGTATCGCCGAAGCTGCTTCTCCCACCCAGGGAGAACCAATGCAGATCGGCAGAGCTAAGTTGTCTGCAGAGGAGCGCAGTCGCCGGGTTTCAGGAGGACTCTGTCTTTACTGTGGGGAGCCTGGGCATTTTGCTGTCAAATGCCCCAACAAGAGGCAAGGTTACGCACAAAAACATAAAGTGTCTGTCAGTCGAACCATCTCTCTCGGCATAGCCTCTCGGGTCCAACCCACCGTGGTCTTAAGTTCACCTGTCTTCTCTCTCCAGCAGAAAGCATTGATCGACTCGGGGTCAGACACCAATCTGTTGAACATAGACCTGGCTAATCGACTTGGATTGCAGCTCATCAAAATGCCCTCACCTTTGGAAGCCGTAGCCCTGGATGGAAGTCCACTATGGCGGGTAACACACCGCACACCTATTATCCAAATGGAATTCCCTGGTCGTCATACTGAGAGTATCAGTTTTCATGTTTACGCCTCACCCCACGAACCACTCGTTCTCGGATTGCCATGGCTGAAAAGGCACAACCCCCACATCAACTGGGACACCGGGAGGGTGGTCTCCTGGAGTCCGTCATGTGACTCAAAGTGTATAACGCACGACTTGGCGAAAACTCAAAGGACCCAGATTGCATCCACCACGTTAGTCACACCGAAAGACGAACAAGCGGAGTTTCCAGCCCTTGATAAGGTTCCAGTCTGCTACCATGACCTCAGACAGGTGTTCAACAAATCCAAAGCCACTAGCCTGCCTCCTCATCGCCCACACGATTGCGCCATAAACCTACACCCGGGCTCAATACCCCCCAGGGGTCGTCTGTACTCTCTATCAGGCCCGGAAACCCAGGCCATGACAAACTATGTAAATGAATCATTGGCATCAGGACTCATAAGGAGGTCCTCCTCTCCGGCAGGCGCAGGATTTTTCTTTGTCGAGAAGAAGGACAAGTCTCTCCGGCCTTGCATTGATTATAGGGGGCTTAACGAAATAACCGTCCGGGATCGGTACCCGCTTCCGTTAATGTCCTCTGCCTTTGAGATGCTCCAGGGAGCGCGGGTCTTCACGAAGCTTGACTTGCGCAATGCGTACCACCTTATCCGCATAAGGGAGGGGGATGAGTGGAAAACCGCATTTAATACTCCCATAGGCCATTTCGAATATCTGGTCATGCCTTTCGGCTTGACGAATGCCCCGGCTGTCTTCCAAGCATTGGTCAACGACGTTTTGAGGGAATTCCTGAACGTGTTTGTTTTTGTCTATTTGGATGACATTCTAATTTATTCGCCCGACCTGGAGACCCATATAAGTCATGTCCGCTCAGTCCTAGAAAAGTTACTTCAAAACAGCCTGTTCGTCAAAGCTGAGAAATGTGTTTTTCACCAACCATCTGTTCAGTTCCTAGGTTTTGTCATCGCTGAAGGAGAGATACGCATGGACCCAGAAAAGGTTCGAGCCGTCAAAGAATGGCCCAGGCCCAGTTCGCGAAAAGAGGTACAGCGCTTTTTGGGGTTCGCAAACTTCTACAGAAAATTCATAAGGGGATTCAGTTCAGTGGCGTCACCGCTGCACTCCTTGACCTCTCTCAAGTGTTGTTTTCAGTGGGATCCTAAGGCTGAGGCGGCCTTCTGCAGGCTCAAGCATCTTTTCACCTCCTCTCCGATCCTCCGCTTCCCTGATCCGACACTTCAGTTCATAGTCGAGGTTGACGCTTCCGACTCAGGAGTAGGTGCAGTCTTATCCCAACGATCTCCCCTCACCGGTAAGGTGCACCCATGTGCCTTCCTGTCAAAGAAACTCACATCCGCAGAAAGAAATTATGACATTGGAAACCGTGAACTTTTGGCCATCAAAGTAGCCCTAGAAGAATGGAGACATTGGCTGGAGGGAGCGGAACAGCAGTTTGTGGTGTGGACCGACCACCGGAATTTGGAGCATCTCAGAACCGCTAAGAGGCTCAACGCCCGACAAGCCAGGTGGTCCTTGTTTTTTACCCGCTTTGATTTTGTCGTGTCATACAGACCCGGCGCCAAGAACGCCAAACCGGACGCCCTTTCCCGGGTCTTTCCCTCAGAGGGATGTGCGGAGGACCCAGAACCCATCCTTCCGAAATCATGCTTGGCGGGGGGCTTCCAGTGGCAGATCATCAAGAAGGTCCAGGATGCCACCCAGGGAATGACCAGCCCACCTGGTACCCCGGCGGGGTTGCTGTTTGTGCCGCAAGGCCTCCGAGGGGAAGTCATTCACTGGATCCACACTTCCCGTTTTTCAGGCCATCCGGGGAGTAAACGCACCCTTGCACTCCTGGCTCAGAAATTTTGGTGGCCGCGCATGAGGAGTGACGTCAGAGATTACGTGGCAGCTTGTGTGGTTTGCTCCACCAACAAGACGCCTAGGAGGCCACCTGCAGGCAAGCTGCTTCCCTTGACGGTTCCAACGCGACCCTGGTCTCACATCTCTTTAGACTTTGTCACCGGACTGCCATCCTCACAGGGAAAGACCACCGTATTGACGGTGGTGGACAGGTTTTCGAAGATGGTCCGGTTCGTCACCTTCCCAAAACTGCCCACCGCTAAAGAAACGGCCAGCGCTCTGCTCACCGAGGTGTTTAAAGTCCACGGCTTTCCGTCAGATATAGTGTCCGATAGAGGGCCACAATTCGTGGCTTGTTTTTGGAAGGCGTTCTGTGGACTCATCGGTGCGACTGTCAGCCTATCGTCAGGGTACCATCCTCAGAGCAATGGGCAAGCGGAGAGGATGAACCAAGAGCTGGAAACAACTCTGCGCTGCTTGTGTTCCAAACGACCCACCACATGGGCGCAAAACATCATGTGGGTCGAGGTCGCCCACAACTGTCTGCCGTGCTCTTCCTCTGGATTTTCCCCGTTTCATGTTGTGTTTGGGTATCCAGCCCCTCTATTCCCACAGACGGAGACGCCCACCCAAGTACCCTCTGCTTTGTTGTGGATCCGCCGCAAGAAGAGGGTGTGGAACCAAGCCAGAGCCAGTCTCGTCAGAAGCGCTGCCCGTATGAAGAAGTTGGCAGATCGCCATCGGTCGAGCAACCCGACATACAAGGTGGGTCAAAAGGTGTGGCTGTCAACAAAACATCTCCCTCTCAAGGTCGGGAGCCGCAAACTGGCTCCCCGGTTCGTTGGCCCCTTCCCAGTCTCCAAGGTCGTCAACCCAGTGGCCGTACGGTTGCGACTCCCCAGGACCATGAGGGTCCATCCGACCTTCCATGTGGGACAACTCAAGCCGGTCTGTGTGAGCCCACTGGTTCCCCCCACGCCGCCTCCTCCACCTCCTCGATTGATTGACGGCGGTCCGGCCTATACGGTGAGGAGACTCATGAAATCCAGACCACGGGGTCGCGGGTTCCAGTACCTCGTGGACTGGGAGGGCTATAGCCCAGAGGAACGTTCGTGGGTTCCTTCCTTTCACATCCTGGACCCGGACCTCATTCGGGATTTCCATCGGCTCCACCCCGATGCGCCTGGTCCGTCCGGAGTCCGTCCCTAGGGGGGGGGTTCTGTTAGAACCCACTGCAGGCCTGTATGCTTTTTCCTTTTTTTTCCCTCCCAGTCATCAACACTAATTCCACACACCTGTCCTGCACACCTGGTCATTACCTCAGCCTCCCTACATAAACACCCACAGTCCTCTAAGCCATTGCGAGTTTGTTAGCCCTCACTGCAACTTACGAGCGTTCCTAGTTACCTTGTCTTGCCGGTTTTTTGATACACTTTTTGACCTTGTGGATTTTTGCCTCTAGCCTGCTCCTCGTCTGTGCCTCTGCCTTTGATACAATTTTTGACCTTGTGGATTTTTGCCTCTAGCCTGCTCCTCGTCTGTGCCTCTGCCTTTTCTCTGTGACCTGAACCTTGCTACAGGACCGGCTCTAGACGCATCCTGCCTGGGCCTTCGCCTTGCTCGTCCCCCCCTGCTCGAACAGCCTTCCGTGCCTCTCCAAGGGCCAAGACTTCTTCCTCTCCGAACCCTTGTTAATAAATCTGCTCTGAGCACTGCATTATTGGGTCCGTTTGTTCTCTGATCCGTGTCAGTACTGTTGTGTATGAGCACGAAGGATTCAGCTGATTTTGCGGATTAATACGTTTATTTTTCGCATCACG
The DNA here is from genome assembly GCF_030265065.1 of Corythoichthys intestinalis. NCBI lineage: Eukaryota > Metazoa > Chordata > Actinopteri > Syngnathiformes > Syngnathidae > Corythoichthys > Corythoichthys intestinalis. The sequence goes on along the minus strand of NC_080397.1, from coordinate 12,685,863 downwards.
CCAGCCCAACGGCTGCAGAAAAATCATTCTGTATGAGGGAGAGGCGTATGCGCCTTTTTGGAGTTTCAAAAGGTTCCCATTCACCGTGGATATTTACTGTGGGACCATTGGACTTACGAGGAAGTGAGTAAACATCTTGTTTTGTATTATGTCAAATACGAATACAGCGATTACAAAGTAAACACTACAAACTTCCTTTAAATGAAGGGCTACTTACGTTTGATCATTGATAGGCATGTAAAAAGCTCTCCTAATGCATTAGCAGCAGCATGTTAGCTGCGTTAGCTCCAGCCACCATCCTCCGGGGAACGAACTGTAAATTGCTCTCCGCCGGGCGGTTTGCCGATCCGCTAAGACATTCGATAACCGGGTCGTCATGTCAAATAATCCAGGATAGCTATGTGTGATTTTCCGCTTTGAAGACTTTGAAACATCACTCGGTTTGGGTTAGCATGTCGGCTAGCTGTCACACCTTCTGGTTTGTTTACGTTCTCCGAAGCCAGGGAAAGGAAATGACATATGTCCGATTTAGGTGTCATAAAATATCGTTCGGGAGGTGCGACAGTAAAGGTGAAGTCGACAGTTTTGACCATTATGGAGCAATTTTGCCATGTCCTGAATAAATGCATTTTTATTATTTCATATTCCATTCAGCACAAGACTGTTATTTGTCATGACCATGCCATTTATTTAGAAATTGGGGAAAATACTTGGATAAAAAGAGTATCTTGTAAAAATATTGAAGTAAAGAGACAGAAACAATGACATTTTGCCGCTCTCTTCGTCGCGTTTTCCTCGTTGTGAATAGTTCCCCCTCAACGGGCTGACTGGTCCTTCTCAAGCCATTTATATAGCTATTGGGGAAAAATACTTGGGTAAAAAGAATATCCTGTAAAAATATTGGAGTAGAGAGACTGAAACAATGACATTTTGCGGCTCTCTTCGTCGCGTTTTCCTCGTTCTGAATAATTTCCCCTCAATGGGCTGAATAGTAAAATCGATGAGCCAAGTCTACCGCTGACGTCATCCACCTGTTGGGGACGCTAAAGCCCTATAATGGTAGGCGTGGCTAACCGGCAGATTAAAAGACTAATTTTTCGTCATCTGTGCTTTGCTAAATTGTTGTATATAGTCGAATCGTCTCAATATATGATTCTAATTCACATAATAATGACATTTTAGACTTTTTTTCTCGTGTCATATGCTCTTTTAATGAGAAGCTAGCTCTCATCTACAGCCTTTTTCAAGAATGTTATCACCGCTCCTAAGACAAAATGTGATCTGTTTTATTTTTATTTTGTTTATGCTTCCTCAAAAACTATTAATAGTAAATTCCTACCTTGTTTAATTTTAATTGTTGAAAAAAATTAAATTTATAAACATGGACTCCACTTCTTTTTTGGGATCTGTTGGAGTCTTTCACCTATATGTTACCTCAAGATTAACTCTTTAGCTGCCACACTGTAAAAATAGTGTTCCACCGATACCATTAATTTGGCCACTGATACCAATTCCGATACTCGGCTGTCTTGTATCAGCTGTATGTTTTTTTTTTCTTTTCTTTTTTTAAATATACTACATATTTATATAGTTTACCTTAATACACAGCAAAAACACACCTCCTTAGAGCTAGTTAAATTCCCTTGTTTTCAGCGTGCGACTTATAGTCTGGAAAAATCCGGTACTACATTTCTACATACTCACTTGAATGCAAAGTAATTCTATCATGGCTTGGTCAGACACTGCTTACAGTGCTGGCCAAAAGTACTGGCACCCCTGCATTTCTGTCAGCTAATGCTCAATTTCTCCCGGAATATGATTGCAATTACAAATGCTTTGGGAGTAATATCTTCATTTATTTTGCTTGTAATGAAAAACACAAAAGAGAATGGGAAAAAAAATTAAATCATGATCATTTTACACAAAACTCCAAAAATGGGCCGGACAAAAGTATCTGCACCCTTTGAAATATCATATGATGCTTCTCTAATTTGTGTAATTAACAGCACCTGTTACTTACCTGTGGCACATAACAGGTTTTAGAAATACTCTTGCAGCCAGTTAAAATGGATTAAAGTTGACTCAACCTCTGTCCTTGTGTGTACCACATTGAGAATGGAGAAAAGAAAGAAGACCAAAGAACTGTCTGAGCACTTGAGAAGCAAAATTGTGAGGAAGCATGGGCAATCTCAAGGCTACAAGTCCATCTCCAAACACCTGAATGTTCATGTGTCTACCATGCGCAGTCATCTATAAGTATAAAGCCCATGGCACTGTGGCTAACCTCCCTAAATGTGGACGGAAAAGAAAAGTTCACGAGAGATTTCAAAGAAAGATTGTGCGGATGGTGGCTAAAGAACCACGACTAACATCCAAACAAGTTCAAGCTGTCCTGCAATCCGAAGCTACAACAGTGTCGACCCGTACTATCCGTCGGCTTCTGAATGAAAGGGGACTCCATGGTAGGATACCCAGGAAGACCCCACTTCTGACCCAGAGACATAAAAAAGTCAGGCTAGAGTTTGCCAAAACTTACCTGAGAAAGTCAAAAACGTTTTGAAAGAAGGTTCTCTGGTCAGATGAGACAAAAGTAGAGCTTTTAGGGAAAAGGCATCAACATGGAGTTTACAGAAAAAAAACCTGAGGCCAGTCAAAATTGGCGGAGGTTCCCTGAGGTTTTGGGGTTTCTTTGCTGCCTCTGGCACTGGACTGCTTGACTGTGTGCATGGCATTATGAAGTCTGAGGACTACCAACAAATTTTGCATCATAATGTAAGAACCAGTGTGACAAAGCTGGGTCTCCCTCAGAGGTAACTGAAAGGTAAGTGAAATGGAGAATCGTCTTTGTGGATGTGGTCAATGCTTTAGCAAATAAAATATAATTTCCCTGTATGCTGATATGTTGCTGAGAAAACTACGATACTTCCCCTCCCGTTATGACAAAAGGAAGTTGCTCAAACTAATCCTCGACAGGTGATGAATGTACTTTTGAGGTTTCCTATATCACTTTCATGCATGGTAAATTGACATTTGAAATATGAGCAATGATAGGATGCACCTTGAAATGCCTGGTGGAGAGGTATGGAAATTAATCATAATTAGCCCCCTGTAAATTTTCACCAATCTGGCACAACCCAGACTTTGGAGTTAATAAAACTATTTATTTTAGCACATGGGATGATACGGGAATAAACCAGTTACAGCATTTGTTTAAACATAATACGTTCATGTCATCAAAAAAATACTACAAGATTTCCAAATCAAAGGGGTCAATTGCCTTCAATACAATAAAATCAGGGCAGCCATCAGAAGCAAATTCTTATCACTAACCGGTACGTTAGACCCACCACATTTCGTAAATAAAATAATAAACATCCAGCCTCAACAACAACAAAAAAAACCTTTCAAAAGAATATAAAGCTTTCCCATGTGGCAAATCTGCTTGTCTACCAATCGAAAAATGGAATAACGAACTTTCGGTAACATTAGATAATAACTATTGGTCCAAAATCTGTAAAAGTACATTCACAATGACAAAGAATAAGAACCTTCAACTTATACAGTTCAAATTACTGCACAGATGGCATAATACTCAATCTAAAATGTACAAAATGGGGCGCTCCCAATCAGATAAATGTACAAGCTGCAACGAAGATATTTCAGACACATACTTTCAATCCCTTTGGCAATGTAAACCAGTTCAAGAGTTTTGGTCACAGGTAACGAAGAAACTCTCTTCCCTATTGAACTGCAGGATGGCACATTCAATGGCAGCCAATGAATTAAAGGTCTATAATTTATGTGAGTCGTATGAATCTCTTGAAGGCGAAAGCTGAGTTATTAGTAAGATGTAAAATTTTGCCGCCATGCTCAAAATTTAGCGTTTTCTGTCTGTGTTAAATTGACTTCAATATCTTTGGACAGCAATTCCCTGCCAGGCTGCCGTGGCACATTAGTGTACTGTGAGAGATCATCAGGGGTGCCATGGGAAATTATTTAATTTCACTTTACAAAGTTCTCTATCTACAGGAGTGACAACTGCAGCCACATGCTGCCATTAGTGCAAAAAAAGCCGTGGATTTGTGAGTTTATCAAATTTGTGTTCAATTAAAAAAGGCCCAAATTTCACCCCCAGTTAGTCAATATGAGTTGATTGAGGTGAAAATATTAGTGATAAGATTATTGTAATGTTAAATAGGTACCCAAATCACCCTCCTAAAAGTCCATGCTCGTTTTAGATATTTAGCACTCATTTTCTCATTTGATTCCCTACTAAATTCCGAAAGTTCCAGTATTCAATTTTAGTACCAGAAAAGAGCTGTCCTCCCAGAGGGCATTCACTATTATGAAAATCGTATCTAAAAGTCAAGGCGGAATCCATTTTATTGGTTCTTTTTGGACTATTAAAATTCATCACTGTGAGCACTAAACAATGGCCCAGGTTTTGTTTTGACTTATCCTGATTGCCGCTTCTGAGGAGGATGTTAATTCAACATTTTTATTGTAGATATGATCAATTTTCAGTTCTGACAAATCCAACCCTAAAAGACTTGCTTTGAAGTGGTGCTTGTCATTTATACTCAACTTTATTTATATGATGGTTATGAAATGGAATGAATGAATGAATTGCATTGAATGATTACATTTCAATGCCATTAATGGTGAAAAACATCCATTGCATTTTGACTGGAAGAAGCTGGTAGATTCATCACTGCATCCAATGCATTTTGACTGGAAGAAGCAGGTAGATTCATCACTGCCAGGCTTCCCTGGCAAAATGAATTGGGTGTCTAGTGTCGTCAATGGCAGCTAGTTGCTGATTTATGACAGTTGGAAGGTTGTTGATAGGTTTCCTTAGGTTGAGTGTTTTAAAATTACTATGTGGTCAAGGCGGAAAAAAAATTGTGGAGCAACTGTAGTTTGTCCATCCACGTCAATGGCAGCCATTTTGTTAAACAATATATTTATTAACTCATTGGCTGCCAATGACCGCATTTGAGCTGGACGGGGCTTATGATGATTGAATACTTTTTTTTTCTCCAAAGATTAAAAAATATCAGACAAAAAAATAAATAACTGAAGAATACTTACATTGTGTGAACAAAATGAAAACTAAAATAAAAACTTTTGAAATTATATTAAAATAAATTTAGAAGCGATTTATATTTTTAGTAAAATAAAAAATGTGGATATAAAATTAAATAAAATAATTGTGGAAGTGATGTTTTTTTTAATTAAATAAAAAGTCAGGGAGAAATACTATTTTTAAAAATGATCCGAAAAATTAAGTGATTTAAAATAACAATACATCCAAAACCATTTAAAAATTGGAATTTGGTGTTTAGAATTCTTACTATGATTGCACAAAATTTCTCCTCATACAGTATGTTGATTTATTGTGACCATTTAAAAATTTAAGGAATGTGATAAAAGGTTCCCAAGATTTTAAAAATGAGCTGAACATTTCGAAATTTGAATGATTCGTTTTAAAACATGGGAGGAGTTTTATGAGATAAAACCTTTTTTGAGAATTTGACCGATATTTGTTAATTTTTCAAATATATACTCTCAAATTTCTAACTCATGGTTTGCCTTTGACAGCAATAGAGAGCAATAGAGATTGCTGCCAGTTCTCCCAGTCCAAATGAATTGGATGTCTGTTGCTGTCAGTGTTAGCGAATGAGTAAGTGAATGAGCCTGTTATTCACAAAACGACTTGTATGTTTTGGGATAAATGGGTCTTCTAAAAATTCTGATCAAATTGTGCAGGTGTACGTAATGTTGCGTCTCCGGAAAACGGCAATGAGAGAAGCAGAGCTCTGCAGACTGCTTTAGTGAAAAACAAAAACAAAAAAATAATGTGCAGGCCGGCTGTTATTTTTCACTTGTCGATTTCCTTATTGTCTTCTCTTTTAAATATACACATTATCTGCCTTGTGCTCCTAATAATCACACACACGCATACAAGCCCGTTTTAAGGCATCTCAATCACTGCAGCTAAAACAATCCACCCCCCACCCCCGTTCTTGTTTTCCTTTTCCACAGTTTTCACAATTCTCATTATGTCTCAGTATTCACATCTCCTCCTCCACCTGTCCTTTGTGCCTCCCTCATCTTTTATATTCTCCCTCCCTCTCGCTCTTTCCGTTTCCTCCCCCCATCACCTCGAGTGCTCGTAAGAGGAGATGTTTGGACCAGACATTGGATTTTTTTCAGCCCGCAAGTGCTGGGGAGGCCTGAGGGGTCCTGCGGGGTTGGCCCTTGTTGCTTGTGTGCATTGCAGTTCTCCTGCTAACAAGCTCATTGCACATACAAACCTGGAGCTTCACTCCGAGTAGGTTTGAGGTGAAAGGGGGCTTTGCTGCTGTTGTTTTTCTTTTGTACTCCCTTCATTCATCCAAACATTAGGTCCCTGGTTGCACAAACCCACACCCCTTCGCTGATCCCCCTCCTTGTTCTTCCATGCTTCAGTGCTTGTACAATGTACACAAGCTTGGGATCGTCCAAACGACACACGCTACGTGCGGCAACACACAAGTGGAAACAGATTAGCTTCTGCCTTATATTGCAGGTGGATCAGAGGTGATTGCTCTAAGACTTCAGGGGAAGCTGAGCTTCCCTCAAAATGTCAAACAATAAATGTATGCTGTTGTGTGTAGGGGAGACTGGGGTAGTGTGAGACACCCCCTGTATCTAAGTGTGGAGCATATCATGCAACCATCATGTTTTCAAGCCCCTAACAATTCACCTTGTCCATGAAGAAGCGATCGTCCTCCTACTTAAGAAATTAATTGGTTCTGGAAGTCTCGTAACCTGAAAATTCCTTAAGTAGAGACATGTTTTCCATGTAAATGCCCTAATCAGTTCCAAGCCCCTCAAAATTCAGACATAAATCTTTTATAAAGAATGAAAACTCCAAATAACACGATCGATCGCTGCCAACCCTCCCAGTCAAGATTGGATGTCCATCGCCACCAATGGTAGTGAATGTGACATGGATCAGCGTATTTTCTTCAAAACTATTTCAAAACGTTCATACTTCTAGTCAGCATAGATTTCACTAAAACATTACATCTGCATTTTGAGATCATAACTTAATAGCCACTCATTCATATCAATATAATATCCATTGCTGTGATGCCATTCAATCAATAACGTTTGATTTGCGTTGCTGTCATCTCAAACTTGTTCTCAGGAGACTCTCGGATGTATGTACAAATAATTCATTTGATTTTCACTTAGCCCTGATAGGACTGTTAACGGCAGCGAATAAATATGAGCACCCGTACAGTTGCAGCAAATGTGCTTGGACAGCAAAAAACTCAGTTTTAGAGTAATTGATATAGCACTGCATTAAACAGTATTTCATATGTGGGGGTAATTTTCTAATTGGTGGGGGGATGCAAGTTATTGTACGGCATTCACTGTGAGGGAAAGCTCTCTCTCACTGGAGTGGAGGTACATTGTGATTAAATTCTGAACCTCTCAAAACTCTGCACAACTTGAATTTATGAATTTTTGTGCCTAGCGCTGGCATCGGAATATCTGCTTCTCCAAAATTATCACTTTAAAAAATGATGGTGAGTTAGCATTTTGGCAAAAGTGGCTGTTTTCATTCTAAAGATTGGTGATTAAATTGTAAAAAATAATACATCAAAACAAAACATGCAGCTAAATTCAACTCTCATTATCAACATGTTGCCCACCTGTAGTGTACATTCATGACCTCTTTTATCTTGGACCTCATACCCTAAAATGTCGTCAATCGTTCTCTTCTCATAGGCTCATCAAAGTTATCGCGAGAATGCCTTGAACTCATGACCTCCATATTTAGGGGCCGTTTACATGGTGACGCTCCAAGAAAACGAGACATTTAATGTTTGCATTTACATGGTTCCGTCCATTCAAACGATGTCGCAATTCCGCATGAAAACGATGCAGTATTCATGCTAGGCCCGAGGGGGCAGTAGTTTTACAAGGCACCAGCTACCTTCACAACAACCTCCTCAGCACTGAAGACAACATACCCGCCAACTCGAAGCAATGGCGTCCACACGTTTTTTCTTGTTTTGCATCAAAAGGCACAAAAACGCGAACATAATATATATTTAAAATAAAAATATTATAAAAACAGTAAATTAAAACCGATATTCCACCGTGTTTGCTGTTTTTAATGTTTAGTAGCAGTGACTGCGAAGCCCAAAGTGACGTTTGCGAGTGCTGACATCATCAGAGCAAGAGCATTCTATTCATATACTGTAGTTGCGGACCAATTGCCGCAATCGAAACGTTCCGCTTTTGGAGGCCGGAATCAAAAGTTTGCATCTTCCCCTTCTGTTTTCGCCATCACGTTGTAAAGGCGAGGCCATTTCGCAACACAGACGTTGCGTCTTGGTGTCACAGTGTCACCATGTAAACGGCCCCTTAATCACCCTTTCAGTTTAATATTACAAAACATATCCTGCAAGATAATAATCCGTTATCGTTCTTGAACTATCTTGAAAACAAACATACAGACAGACGTACGGAACCAAATACATAATTTACATAACGCGCGCTTTTGTAGGTTTCGCCTGCTGTTAATAACGCACATGTGAGATCCAACTAATATATTTTTATGAAACAATATGAAATTGATCAAATTTTGACAGGATAAGTTTTACAACTTTGATTTATTTTTTTTCCTGCCGATACTCATCAATGCTCACTTTAGACTCGATTCGCCTGAATGTTTTTTTTTTTTTTTTAAACAAACATTGTTACTAAGATTTTAAATACACACATTCCACGCATACATGTATAGCAAGCGGGGCTGGGTATTACGATAAATATCCACTATTGCAATATGCATAGCAACATACTGGGCAATGCTTATTATTATTATTATTATTATTATTATTTAATGTTAACAGAATCACAAACCTAAAACAATGTTTAAGTAATTTTATTTGTTATATGCTACCGCAAACAATTTTCAGGGATTCTACGTAGCTAGCTAGAGCCATACAGCTAGGCCTAAATACAGTATATGACGTAACAACTACCGTATTTTCCACACGTTCAATGAATGGCCTATTAAAACTGTTTTCATATAGAGGGTGCACCGCATTATTAAAGCGAAGTAGTAATAGTAGTGGTTGGGTTCGTGTTATGTATCCACTAGATAGAGCTGTGCTAAAGGAAATGTCATGCCGTGATTAGCCAATATTGAGCTATATATGGTGCACCTTTTATTGCCGAAAATAAGGTATGTAACAATCAGTTTTATTGATAGATGATGATTGTAGCTGATGATACAGTGATCCCTTGCTATATTATGCTTCAAACTTTGCGCCGTCAGTCCATCACAGATTGTTTTCCATTAAAAAATAAAAATAAATAAATACAGCATTTTATTTAATAATGTTCAGATATATTTACAGTATGTATACGTGTACAAATCATTGTTATCTTTAATACATATATCATTTATATCGTAATTATTACATTTGCAGTGCTTAAAATATACATGTTATAAAAGAAAACACTCCTCCTTGAGTCATCACCTTATCGTGGTGGAGGGGTTTGCGTGTCCCAATGTTCCTAGGAGCTATGTTGTCTGGGGGCTTTAAGCCCCTGGCAGGGTCACCCATGGCAAACAGGTCCTAGGTGAGGGGCCAGACAAAGAATGGCTCACAAGACCCCTTATGATGGAAAAAATTACAGGATCCAAGTTTCCCTTGCCCGGACGCGGGTTACCGGGGCCCCCCTCTGGAGCCAGGCCTGGGGGTTGGGCTCGATGGCGAGCGTCTGGTGGCCGGGCCTTTTCCCATGGGGTCCGGCCGGGCACAGCCCGAATAGGCAACGTGGGTCCGCCTTCCCATGGGCTCACCACCTGTGGGAAGGGCCAAAGGGGTTGGGTGCGTAGCAATTTGGCAGTCCGACCCCCGGCTACAGAAGCTAACTCTTGGGACATGGAATGTCACCTCTCTGGCGGGGAAGGAGCCTGAGCTGGTGTGTGAGGCAGAGAAGTTCCAACTAGATATAGTTGGACTCTCCTCCACACACAGTTTGGGTTCTGATACTAGTCCTCTCGAGAGGGGTTGGACCCTCTTCCACTCTGGAATTGCCCACGGTGAGAGGCGCCGAGCAGGTGTGGGCATGCTTATTGCCCCCAGGCTTGGTGCCTGTACGCTGGGGTTTACCCCAGTAGACGAGAGGGTAGCCTCCCTCCGCCTTCGGGTGGGGGGACGGGTCCTGACTGTTGTTTGTGCTTATGCACCAAACAGCAGTTCAGAGTACCCACCCTTTTTGGAGTCCTTGGAGGGTGTGCTGGAGAGTGCCCCCTCTGGGGACTCCCTCGTTCTGCTGGGGGACTTCAACGCTCATGTGGGCAATGACAGTGAGACCTGGAGGGGCGTGATTGGGAGGAACGGCCCCCCCGATCAGAACCCGAGCGGTGTTCTGTTATTGGACTTCTGTGCTCGTCACAGATTGTCCATAACGAACACCATGTTCAAACATAAGGGTGTCCATATGTAGGGTGTCCATATGTGCACTTGGCACCAGGACACCCTAGGCCGCAGTTCGATGATCGACTTTGTGATCGTGTCATCGGACTTGCGACCGCATGTTTTGGACACTCGGGTGAAGAGAGGGGCGGAGCTGTCAACTGATCACCACCTGGTGGTGTGTTGGCTCCGATGGTGGGGGAAGATGCTGGTCAGACCTGGCAGGCCCAAACGTATTTTGAGGGTCTGCTGGGAACGTCTGGCAGAATCCCCTGTCAGAAAGGGCTTCAACACCCACCTCCGGCAGAACTTCTCCCTTGTCCCGGGGGAGGTGGGGGACATTGAGTCCGAGTGGACCATGTTCCGCACCTCCATTGTTGAGGCGGCCGATCGGAGCTGTGGCCGTAAGGTGGTTGGTGCCTGTCGTGGCGGCAATCCCCGAACCCGCTGGTGGACACCAGCGGTAAGGGATGCTGTCAAGCTGAAGAAGGAGGCCTATCGGGCCTTTTTGGCCTGTGGGACTCTGGAGGCAGCTGACAGGTACCGGCTGGCCAAGCGGACTGCGGCTTCGGCGGTCGCTGGGGCAAAAACTCGGACATGGGAGGAGTTCAGCGAGGCCATGGAAAACGACTTCCAGACGGCTTCGAGGAAATTCTGGTCCACCATCCGGCGTCTGAGGAGAGGAAAGCAGTGCACCATTAACACTGTGTATAGTGAAGATGGCGTACTGCTGACCTCGACTCCGGACATCGTGAGTCGGTGGGGAGAATACTTCGAAGCCCTCCTCAATTCCACCAACACGCCTTCCTTTGAGGAAGCAGAGTCTGGCGACTCTGAGGTGGGCTCTTCAATCTCTGGGGTTGAAGTCACTGAGGCGGTTGGTAAGCTCCTCGGTGGCAAGGCCCCGGGGGTAGATGAGATCCGCCCGGAGTTCCTGAAGCCTCTGGATGTTGTAGGGCTGTCATGGCTGACACGCCTCTACAACATTGCGTGGACATCGGGGACAGTGCCTCTGGATTGGCAGACCAGGGTGGTGGTCCCCCTTTTTAAAAAGGGGGACCGGAGGGTGTGTTCCAATTATAGAGGGATCACACTCCTCAGCCTCCCCAGGAAAGTCTATTCAGGGGTGCTGGAGAGGAGGGTCCGTCGGGAAGTCGAATCTCGGATTCAGGAGGAGCAGTGTGGTTTTCGTCCCGGCCGTGGAACAGTGGACCACTCTACACCCTTGGCAGGGTCCTCGAGGGTGCATGGGAGTTCGCCCAACCAGTCTACATGTGTTTTGTGGATTTGGAGAAGGCGTTCGACCGTGTGCCTAGGGGAGTCCTGTGGAGGGTGCTCCGGGAGTACAGGGTACTGAGCCCCTTGGTAAGGGCTGTTCGGTCCCTGTATGACCGGTGTCAGAGTCTGGTCCGCATTGCCGGCAGTAAGTCGAATTCGTTCCCAGTGAGGATTGGACTCCGCCAAGGCTGCCCTTTGTCACCGATTCTGTTCATAATTTATATGGATAGAATTTCTAGGCGCAGCCGAAGCGTTGAGGGTGTCCGGTTTGGTGGTCTCAGCATTGCATCTCTGCTTTTTTCAGATGATGTGGTGCTGTTGGCTTCATCAAGCCGTGACCTTCAACTCTCACTGGGGCGGTTTGCAGCCGAGTGTGAAGCGGTTGGGATGAAGATCAGCACCTCCAAATCCGAGACCATGGTCCTCAGCCGGAAAAGGGTGGCATGCCCTCTCCGGGTCGGGGATGAGATCCTGCCCCAAGTGGAGGAGTTCAAGTATCTTGGGGTCATGTTCACGAGTGAGGGTAGGAGGCAGCGGGAGATTGATAGGCGGATCGGTGCAGCGTCTGCAGTGATGCGGACTCTGCACCGGTCCGTTGTGGTGAAGAAGGAGCTGAGCCAAAAGGCGAAGTTCTCGATTTACCGGTCAATCTACGTTCCTACCCTCACCTATGGTCACGAGCTGTGGGTCGTGACCGAAAGAACAAGATCCCGGATACAAGCGGCCGAAATGAGTTTCCTCCGCAGGGTGTCCGGGCTCTCCCTTAGAGATCGGGTGAGAAGCTCGGTCATCCGGGAGGGGCTTGGTGTCGAGCTGCTACTCCTCCGCGTTGAGAGGAGCCAGTTGAGGTGGCTCGGGCATCTGGTTCGGATGCCTCCTGGACGCCTCCCTGGAGAGGTGTTCCGGGCATGTCCCACCGGCGGGAGGCCCCGGGGTCGACCCAGGACACACTGGAGAGACTATGTCGCTCGGCTGGCCTGGGAACGCCTTGGAATCCCGCCAGAGGAGCTGGCTGAAGTGGCTGGGGAGAGGGAAGTCTGGGCTTCCCTGCTAAAGCTGCTGCCCCCGCGACCCGACCCCGGAATAAGCGGAAGATAATGGATGGATGGATAAAAGAAAACATGAAAGAAACAAAGCATGTCTTATATACTGTATATCTCTTTCAATGCTCTTAAATCTGAATAAATACTTTGAACGCGCCCAAAAAAATTACATCAACATTTTCTATGTAAATAAGCTGCTCCTCTACTTCGCGGATTTTCGATTTTCGCAAGGGGGCGTCCCCATTAACTGCGAAAAACGAGGGATCACTGTAATAGTAGTTGCAACTGAGACCCCCAATTCAATGAGGCATCTAGTAACCATTGTCTCTGGTTGTGGCTTGTTGCAAATGAGAATCACGCATGTGTGTGACCATGACCTGTAATGGTAAGACGGCATCTGTAAAAAAATATTGACAAAGAAAATAAATGGAAAAATATTAAGTATTTCTCAAAACGATATTTACACAATTGACTGGAAACTCATTGTATTGCGATTTGTGAAGTGTGCCACTCCATATCACAATATTTTGATCCATCGATAATATTGCCCTGCTGCAATAGTCTTGTCACTACTATAAGAATCAGCCGTGCTTGAGTTTCAAGAACATCAACATGATACCAAAAAAAAAACAAACAAGCGTGGGGGCAAAAAAACAACTTTTCCTTAATTTTTGTTCCTGGAGTTGCTCTTTTAGATTCCTCCCAGATAATTTTTTGTCATGTGTTTTATTCACTTTAGGCAGAATCAAATTTTATCAAAGAAAATCATGTTAAAATGTAACCTAAAACAACGCACATTCAGTTAATGATAATTTTATGATGGAATCAATCACAAACTATCTACAATATGATTTTAACATATTTTTGTTAGCATTTCAAACAGTTTCTTCAAATTTAACTCATTGGCTTCCACTGACGGCAGGGGCGCTGCCAGGGATTTTAAGCCCCATGAAAAGATATCAGTTTGGGCCCCAACAAAAGTGACAGGACACACACACACATTTAGAGTATCAACTATGTAATTTCCTGCATTCTGGTGAATCTTTACACACTAATTTGTGCATTTTCTGCATAAATTTAAGATGGAAATATATTCATGTAAACATACAGCATATAGAACAAGAATGAATCGATTGATATCATCTATAAGAAATGTACTGAAGGCCATCTTTTACAATTTAAATATATTTTTATTAGAAATATTCTCAAAGCAAATACCATAATGAATGACTTAGAATAAATGTTTTGTTTGAACTTAACTACACTACAGTCAAGGGCGTAGGTTTGCGTAGGGACGGTTGGGACAAAACACTACCAACTTTTCAGTATGCTTAAATTGTCCCCACTAACTTTTAAGCAACCTTATTTGCGTTATGTAATGACTTCAGTTATATAGGTTATTTATATTGTCTTCCCATATGTTTTAATTGTTGTAATTGACCCCACCATTATTAAGTGAATAATTTTTATTATGTTTAGATTTACATGTACATCTTTTTACTTGCTGAATGTGCCGGTCCATTTTTTCATCCTAAACGCACATTTGATTGGCTGATGATCAAACCCTTACACACACCAACATTACACATTAGAGTTATGAGAAGTTTTTTTTTTCAGCCAGCAGCAGCCACTGTTAGAAATGTAAAAAGTAGGGCTGTCAAAATTATCGCGTTAACGGGCGTTAATTAATTTTTTAAATTAATCACGTTAAAATATTTGACGCAATTAACGCACTAGGCCCGCTCAGACAGATTTAAATGTCAGTACAGTGAAAGGCCAACTTGTTAATTGTGTTTTATGGAGTTTTTCCGCCCTCTGCTGGCGCTCGGGTGTGACTTGCATATGTTATATGGCGTAATGTCGCCCTCTGCTGGCGATTCAGTGCAGCTGATTATTTGGGTTTCGGCGCGCTTTTCTGACGTGATTATATGTAGACGCGAACTCACACTAATAGACAGTGCTATTCAGACCAGCTAACGTCCGCATCCAGTATTCAGTGGCAGTTCTCATAGCCCCATCACACTGTTTGTGTCTAATACATGCATCGCTTGTGAGTTATATTCCTCCTTTGTTTATATTCATGAGCATTAGATAGTTATTGATGATGTGTATTTGAATTTGTTCACATATATGGTGAAATGCAGTTACATTGTTAGATGCTTGTGAGCTAATTGGCTAGTGCTACTGCTCAAATGGACACGTGTGTGTACATTTTATGTTATTTTGTGATTTATGCAAGTTATTGACACATTGCCTTGTTATTTTCTGTTTTACAAAAATACAAGAAATGTGCTCCTGTCAAAAAGAGATGACTTCAGTAAAGCCCTTGCAACTTTGCCACACCGTCTGATTTCTTTTAGGAACTTATGTTCACTATCTGTCAATTTGTGTACTCACACACATTGAGGACAGAATAGGGCTACTAGTTTATTTTTTGATTGAAAATTTTACAAATTTTATTAAAACGAAAACATTAAGAGGCGTTTTAATATAACATTTCTATAACTTGTACTAATATTCATCTTTTAAGAACTACAAGTCTTTCTATTCATGGATCACTTTAACAGAATGTTAATAATGTTAATGCCATCTTGTTGATTTATTGTTATAATAAACAAATACAGTCCTTATGTACCGTATGTTGAATGCATATATCCATCTTGTCTTATCTTTCCATTCCAACAATAATTTACAGAAAAATATGGCATATTTTATAGATGGTTTGAATTGCGATTAATTGCGATTAATTACGATTAATTAATTTTGAAGCTGTAATTAACTCGATTAAAAATTTTAATCGTTTGACAGCCCTAGTAAAAAGACATCATTGTTTTGGAAGTGGGGAACACACCATTAATTTTGCTACTGTAGGTCCAACATGCATCAGTGTTAGCATAACATTAAACTGTGTGAACTTGCTAACCTGCAAAACTCAAGTAGGAAGCTGCTTCGAAAGAAATGTCCTTCTCTGTGTTTTCTACTGTTTACATTAAATAAACTGTGAGAAATGTAGTAACCTCTGCTGGCAACTATGGAACTAGAAAAATGTTAGCGAGAAGCTGCTTAGAGAGAGAGGTGCTGCACAACCTCGTACGTAGCTCACACAACACAACATTCACACAACAATCATAATTAATTATGTACATAAAAAATAAAAAATTTTGGGCGCGAGCTACCCACACTAGCTTTGTGATTGACTGGTCAATCGTGTTCAACGTTATGAGCACCCTGTATTTAGTATATCAATTAATTAGGTTCATATTCGTGAGAAATGTAGCCCTGACCCCCGTTCACCCAATCTGTTTGGTATTATTAATGTCCCATCCTGAGCAAAAAGTGTGCATGCAGGTTATGCTGTAATATCATCCCTACCAATGTTGAAACCAAACCTACGCCCTTGACTACAGTATTCATTACAGTATACAGTAGGCCTGAACGATATATCGTTTAAACATCGCCATCGCGATGTGCGCATGCGCAATAGTCCCATTGCAAGGACGTGCGATAGTTTTTTCATTTCATTTTTTTAAATCCACAAACGTTTGTTTTGAGGAAGGAGCGGGAAGGAGAGCGCACAGCCTCTCATCTCATTCCCTCCAACTCGCAGTCATCGGCTCCTCCCCCTCCCCTGCTACAGCGGAGTGGAGGGAGGAGGGGCCGAACAGCAGAGCGGAGGGAGGAGGGGCCGTTTTCAAAGTGAAAGCAAGCAACACGTTGAATAGGGAAGACTGTCTCCAAAAGGAGTTTTGGAAGTGTTTTGGCTATCGACAAGAATATAAGGAACAAAAAACGCCACGCCTCGCCATGGTTGCCTCAACAAGAAGTAATCCGTCGAACATGTGGGACCATTTAAAACGCAGGTATCTATGCATTCCTGCTACGAGCTTCCCATCAGAGGCTTTTTAGTACAGGTGGGAACATTGTTACGTGCCAACGTTGTTGTCTCAAGCCTGCAATGGTGGATAAACTAGTAGTCTTGGCCAAAAACCTATGAGACCCAGTTGAGAATTGCTGAGCAAGGAAGGTGGACGATATGCAGACAAATACATAACACAGCTGCAGGAATGTCTTTTCTTCTTTTTATTCATGTGACAGCTATCAGGAAGGCAGGAAATTTGGGAGTTAAAATGGTTCTGTTATTCATCAGTTATTTGTTGTTATTCAGTTCAATTATTTACAAGTTCAATTGAGTTTCTGTTTCTTTTATATTTAAATTAATTGTAAATCGTATTTTTCAAATAACTATAGTACAGCTGCACATAAAGTTTTGATACGTAATATTTTTTAAATATTTTTACAACTTTGTTGCAGTTTTGCAGTTTTATATTGTTATATTTTGTGTAAACAACTCAGGGGACTAATGCACTTGCACTTTTATTTGACAGATTTAATATTTAAGTTCAAATATGTTGACAACTTTATTGTTTTACTGAGGTTTTTATTTATTGTTATAGTTTGTGAACAACTCTTATTTGTCATATTTAATATTTTTGTTCAACTATGTTTACAACTTTGTTGTTATTTTACAGAAGTTTTTATTTATTGTTATATTTTGTCAAAAACTTAGGGGACGAATGCACCTGCTCTTTTATTTGTC
This sequence comes from Corythoichthys intestinalis, assembly GCF_030265065.1. NCBI lineage: Eukaryota > Metazoa > Chordata > Actinopteri > Syngnathiformes > Syngnathidae > Corythoichthys > Corythoichthys intestinalis. The sequence continues at coordinate 12,668,455 of NC_080397.1, read as the reverse complement.
ATTTAATGTATTTGCTGCTGTTGAAGTGTCAAATATTGTGTTAAATAAATTATCTATTTTGTGCAGACATTGCTTCCTGGATCCCTTCATAATAATACAGCAATCTTAATCATTCACAAATGAAACGGTATTATATGAATACACTGTGGTCACGGTGTGTCATGCAAAGTATTTCCAAACAGCTACTCAAGTCATCTAGTGAAAATTTCTTTTTTTTTTTTACTATCGCAATATAATATCGCAATATATTGCACACCTCAAAAAAATCGCAACAATAGTTTTTTCCAATATCGTTCAGGCCTAGCATACAGTATACAACCGTTTTAGTATGAAGAGATTGCTAAGGATTGGCCTGCTGTACGGATTAAATGTAAGCTAAAAGTGGAGCAAACACTAGCTAGCAAACAGTTACAGTATTACATAATGGAGTAGGCTTAGCATCATCTGGAAACTCGCGATCTCCACTATAGGCTTCAGCTCCTAAGCGAGGTCCCTTGTTAACAAACTAAATTCAATTGATGACAAACTAAATTCAGTAAATTCTTGACAAACTGGATTCAAGCCGATTTAAAAAAAAGAAAATTTCCACACCAACTTTCAACATCTGTAGGATACCAAAAAAATGCCATCATGATTCGGAATTCATGTTTTTGAATATATGCATGTTGCTCATTGAGGCTGGGAAAATCCCATATTTCTACGGAGTGAGCTGGGACCTCGCTTCAAAGCTAAGATAACAGGTTAATTTTCAGCCTTACACTGTCACAAGACACCTATACTTCCTTTGTGAAGTACTTTGTCATATCCTGTTGGCCTTTTCTACCCATCTCCTGTTTTGCTTTCTCTTTTTTTTTCCTCTTTTGAAAACCCGATTTCTGTTTTGAAAACATTTCTGCACTACCGCGCTCTGCGCGCTTCGATTCATTGACTGGTGTAAGTGCGCATCGCTGCTCCCGTTTTGATCGAAAGAAGGGCGGACTAAACCATTTAATGAAAATACGGCGGTTGCGGGGGGGGGGGGGGGGGTGGCTGGCTGGCAATACATATGCTCTCTGGGTGTTTACTTTTTGCCAAAAACAAAGCAAGAAAACGAAACCCTTCGTTTTATTCCTATTAAAATTATAATGATGAATATTTGATTTGCAAATGATTAACCAATGTTCTAATTTTCTTTGTGGGCCCCCATCTGGGCATGAGCCCTTAGAATCAGTCTCACTTTTCCCCCCTATACGGCGCCAAATAGATTTGATTTCTATCACCGTCAATTTGACGGTGATAGAAATCAAATCTATTTGGACAGTGAGAGGGTGGGAGTGATCGAATGAATGCCGCCAGGCCCTCCCAATCCAAATGGATTCGACATGTATCGCCATCAATTGTGCTGAAACATTCACATACAGTCAACAAACTAAAAGTACAGTATTGGTCTTGACAAGCTCTTCTATAAAACTTTTGAAAATCAGATACAGAGTCAAACATCGCTTCTGCTCTGTGTTGTATTTAAAGCAGGCAACCTGATGGGTCACCCATTCTAAATTCAAATATTCGGACTTGCCAAGTTTTGCAAAGCTCCTGCACACTGGAAAAAAAATCCGCCCACAACATTTGAAGTCACCACAGGCTACATGAATGATGATTCTTTCACTCTGTATATATCATAAACATGCAAACGTGATGGCCCACGAGATTAATGTGACGTAAGACCAAAAAGTCAGTCTTGATCAGGAGCGCTTCCTTTAGCCAGGTTCCTGCAAAGTGTATGCACGTGTGATAATATAGCCTAGTTCTGCTCCATTTATCAATTAAAAAAAAAGCCATGTGTCACTCCAGCCAGCACACAGCCTGCATTAGCATGCAAGATAACCCAACCTGTCATGTGAATTTTCTACTCTGTCTCTGCTTTCTCGCTCTCTTGCTTTTCAGTTTTCCTCTTTTGGAAATTTGGATCTGTGCTCCTCCCGTGTCCACGGAGAATGTTCATGAACCCGAGTGCAATGAAATATTCAGTGACCGTCCTATATTTACAATAAATAATGCAGATATTTGTGTTGGATTATACACATTCTCGATTCTGTTTTATTAACTCACAGGCCTATTTTCCTGCCCCTTAGTAATATACTGCCTGCAGCAAGCAATTGCGGGTATGCACTTGTGGCCTTTTTGTTTGGGAACCCGTGTTCGTGTTTGACTCTGGGTCTCACTTTCTGAAGAATGTGAGTATTTTCAAAAAGTGTAAACAAAATTCACCTTCTGATCAAATTGACGGCCTTGACGGTTAAAACAAACAAAAAAAAAACTTATGGGAAAATATGGCTGCTGTGGTTGCCAGAATTGAATTGTTAAAAAGATGAGAAAGTCGTCAAATATTTACTGTTAATGTCAAATTAACAAACCATTGTAAAAAGAGCAAACAGCCGTCAAAACTACGTATGTGTAGTAAGTGTGGGGCCAGACAATCATGGATCAACCACATGTTGTTGAGGTGGCGCTATACTACTTATTCTAAATCACACAAACTATACGGAAACTGTAGACTTCATTACGTATTGACGTGGCACTTCGTCATTCTTTGCATAACGCCTTATAAGAGGGGGTAATAGCCGAAGACAGCACACGTTCATGTCGGATTTAAGCTCAGAATTTTGAATAACTACAAAGGCTGTACCGCATACAAACAGGAAGAATTGTCTCAGGAGTGATTTGTTCGAGTATTCAAGGTAAATATTATATTTTTCGCACCATGCATGCGTGATTGAAGCATTTATTCGCAGGGATTTTCTTCTTTGCTTACACATGGAGGCAGCTAATTTTTGTAACTGACTAGCCTCATAGCTGGCAATATTTATGTGAAATAAATGCTACCTTCGCATATTTTTGCTTTTAACCAAGAATCAAGACTGTTTTCTGTCCATATCTATAAAGAATTTAGGGATTGAAGCATTTATTCACAAGCATTTTTGCCAGAAAAGCTGTTCACACCAGACGGCCACTAGCCTCATTCACTAACAGAGTAGCATTTTACTTCGACAATATATGTAAAATAAACGCTAACTGCGCGTTAAGCATTTATTCACTTGAATTTTCGCCAGAAAAGCTCTGTTTATGTCAGGCGGCAGCTAGCCTTATTCGCTAACAGTATATAGTGTACAATGATTGTAAAGGGCTATTCTATTCTATAATAAGTTGTGATTGTATATAGAATTAATTGATAATCTATTTACATATTATTTATAATTCTGCATGTTTTCCTCAAGTATTAAGTTTCTGATGTTAAATTGAGTGATTTATTAGCTGTTGAAAACTTGCAGTGAATAATAAAAAATTAAGTTGCTATTTTGGTCAAAAACTTATATGATATGTTAAATATTGCTATTGATCCTGAAAATATAGGTAATCTCTGCATTTGGTGATTTTTGTGCATCTAGTGTAAAATTAGAGACTTTTGTAGCCATATTTAGTTGTACTTATATAAAAAATAATTAATCGGGATTTAATAAGGGAACGACTTTGAATTTTTTTATGCCGCTGCTCATGGAGACTCATATACAGTATGGCTAAGGTAGGTGCCTGTTTTGGTTTTAGGTTGTTAGCAGCTTTGGTTTTGAAAATATTTGAATTTGAAGTTTTTGAAAATACGCCCGCTACAAATCGGCCCCGTTTCCCGTGTCATGTCAGTAGGTTATGAAGTCTATGCGGAGACTCATGTCAATAAGACTGAGACATATTCCACGCTTGATGGCAATATGTCGGTACCTGATGCTCATCAGAATTATCAGTTTTGTATCCAATTTTTATTTGGGCAATTCATTATTTATTTATTTGTCTTGACCTTATGATTTAGTTGACATTAGTTTAAGTTTCAGTCCCTCCCAACGCCATTTGATTGACAGACCATTCCTTTCGTTAAAAGCACAATAGAAAAGGGAAGCGAAATGGAAAAGTCAATGACAAAGATTGTCAATGTTTTTCCCTTTCATGATATTTAATGGCAAAAGTGAAAGTCAATAACAAAATATACTTTTATATTTTCATTTATCCATTTATTTCTCTTTATATATTTATTTATTCATGTATATTTATATTTTGGCTCACACAGTGATTCCATAGGTCCTGCCATAAATAAATTAAAAATTGATTTATAATTTTTTTTTTTTTTTTTTCAGCTTAATTATCACTACCGAATGGACATATTTTCCGTGCACCACTGCAATGCATTGTGGGATAAAGGGAGCTCAGAAGTGACCATTGTTGTTGACTTGATCACTAAGCCCTCAAAGGGTCGATCTCACCAAGTTCACTTCAGCTGTTTAGAGAAATGGAACAGCCCTTAAAGGGATCCTCGACCTTAAATACATGTAGGCTCTAATAAACCACAATTGTTCTGTTGTACTAAAATATGTTGTTAGAAACACATAAAATGTTAAATCAATGGCAATATTTTCTAATATTTAGTACATATTTTGACCAATAGTTGGCGCCATGTTTTGCGGGCTCAGAATGATGACGTACCATATTTTTCGGATTGTAAGTTGCACTTTTTTTTCATAATTTGGCTGGGGGTGCGACTTATACTCTGGAGCGACTTATGTGTGAAATTATTAACACATTATTATATCATTTCACATGTTATTTTGGTGTTTTGGAGTGCCACTGATGGTTTGGTAAACTTGTTAGCATGTTGTTTATGCTAAAGTTATCTGAATAACTCTTAATAGCTATGTTACGTTAACATACCGGCCATGTTCGCATTTCATTGTTCATGCATCATGTAACATGATACTGTACACTAATTCAATATGTTGTTCTCTATTGTATTTTTATTTTAAATTGCCTTTCAAGATGACATATCTGTTCAATGTGTTGGATTTTATCAAGTAAATTTTCCCCAAACTGCGACTTATATTCCGGTGCGACTTATATGTTTTTTTCCTCTTTATTTTTTCCTCATTTTATGCCTGGTGCGACTTATACTCAGGTGCGACTTATAGTCAGAAAAATACCGTAAATGGGATGTTTCCAAATGTGTAGCGTGTACAACAATTGCATATTGCTGCCTAAACTCGCGAAGTAAAATGCCACAATGTGTTGCTTTTGGATGCAATTTCCAGTCAAATGGAAACAAGGGGAATGACGTGAGTCTCCACAGATTTCCTGTTAACATGAAGAGGAGAAAGGTTTGGGAAAATGCCAGCAGACTAGCAAAACTTTCCAAGGACCCAAGGCTTTGTTCTCGCCATTTTTCTCCTACCGCGTTCGAGGTTTTCAGTCGACGACAACTTATGAAAGAGCTCACCAGAGCGGCTGGATATAAGCGCAGACTAAAACCAAATGCTGTTCCAAGTTACTATTTTCCCTCACAAAAAGCCTCAACGTGCCTCGGATATCGAGTGAAATGCGTGCAAAAAAGCGCGAAAGAGAAAATACTCTGGCCGCACTCTTAACCAGCCAAGCTGCTCGTTTCGCTACAGCGGTAGGCGAACCTTCGAGCGTACCGCTAGTCACAGAGGAAGCTAATAATTCACTTCTACTGTCAGTTCATCAGGCAGTAAGTGTGTCTGTTCAGTATTCACCTAATATGAGTGATGCTGCTACTCAAACTGATCCAAACACATCTGATGCAATGGTACAGTGGCTAGTCGATGCTCGCCGAGCACTTAATATGGACCACACTCACGTAGCTAAACGTGAGTTGGATGTACAAGACATGGAGGACACTTGATCCCAGGATGACAATGACGTCAGATGACGAATTTAATGAGGACCTGACTATCACACGTGTGCATTCATAGTTTTATTACCTTCAATGAGAGTTTATGTTGTCAATAGACATGAAAATAAAAATGCACGAATGACAAGGTGCGTTCAAACTTTTGGCCTGTACTGTATTTAAAGCACACAACAAGTCCGGATGCTAACAATCAATATAATTTAAGTAAGTTAAGTTTGAAAGTTTGAAAATGCAATAGAAGATAAAGAATTGAAGATCTGCTTACAAAAACCGGAGTTCTCAACAGCATACACTCTCTCGCTCCGTTGTCATTGAGACGCATTTGCCGCGAGTACATCACCAGTTTTGCCCAACTCTTGTCTTATCAGGTACTGTATTTCCTGCTCTGCATTTGCCTTTGCTGCTCGTCTTGTGAAAGACCGACAGTGCTGTCCTGCTCTAACTTTTCCGATCTGGTTCAAATTGGAAGGGCAGGACCGACGACATGTTGGGGTAGCTAACGAGTGACACGCTGGAAGTTCGGCAACGGGCCCGGTGACATCACGTACTGCGACGTAACAAGATTGGCAACCTATCACTTGAAATAATTTTACAAACTTTATTAAAATGAAAACATTAAAAGGGGTTTTGATATCAAATTATAATAACTCATACTAACATTTATCTTTTAAGAATTACTTGTCTTAAAGATCGAGGATCCCTTAAATAATGGAGGCAGGGATTCCCCCAAGTGTAAGTGCCTAGGGCAAGTGAGCGAGGGCGCATAAAACCATTATTGGAAACGCAACCAGTGACCCAAACTCAATAGGAAGTGACCTGTAAATGCCCGAAAATGAACAGAAAGTGACCTGTAAATCGTCAAGACATGATGTGGATTGCCAAATGGCAAGCAGTTCGTGGGAGGAGATCGCTGAAAATGCAGGGCTGGAGGTCAACCAGCAATTGAATAAAAAAATGGAACCACCGAGAGAAGTATGTGTGTGTTCAAAATCGAATTGCCACACGAAGCGGTGACCCAGTCAGCCAAAAACTGCTGGCTTTTTATGACTATGTCGTATTTTTGGTTGGTGCACTTCATCATTTATTGTGTACATATAGTATGCTTGCTGTGAGTCTGTGACTTATTTACATGTCACACTTCAAATATATGAAGAATAAAGCACAGGTTTGGTGTCAAAAGAGTTGTTTTGATGTTTAATTTTCAACAACATACAGTTCACACTCGATACATGATCACTGATTGAGAGCGCCTCGGTGCTTTTATGATAACGTTGACATCAAGGCTTTAACGCAGTTCGGGAAGTTCCATAGCTGCCAGAAATATGCTATGGCTTCTCACTGGCTGGTTGTAGGACACGGCAAACAAATCGGGCTGGAGGGTTTTGCAGACCTCGGACAAAACGCTGGACGCATTGCTCGACGCTAGTTTGAAACTAGCCACCACAGCTTGCTGGTTTCCACCCGAGGCTAGAACTCTCTGTGCAGCATCAAAAGTCGGACAGAGCGCCTCAAAACCGTATTCTGCGTCGTCTGCGCCTCAACATTTGTATGATCAACATTTATTCAATGTTGATGAGCTGAAGATCCACATTCAAGCGTTCCATCTTGCATTGTTTATTTATTTTTTTTCTCCGTAAAACTAGACTAGAGGAAGTCAACAAGCATGCCCCAAACCGTACAAACACAACGCCACACCCCCCTAGTGGCTTGGCGGTAAATTACAGAGCAACGTGTTCCCTCACCACAGAACTATCGAATGCTCATTGACGCCGTAGTCACTTCGCCGTCACCGCAACGCAGGAGCATAACTCAGGCTTTACCGAATCTGCATTGTCACTGTGGCAGTTGAGTGTGCCACAAAAAGTGTATTCTAGTTTCAGTCGTCGGAACAATTGTGTTTTTTCTAAAGAAGTAAGTGTTTTCTCAACTTTTAATACACACAGTATTTCCTCCTACCGGTCTTCAGTAGTCTGGTGGTCAGCACGATCGCCTGCCAAGATAACAGTGTGGGTTTGAATTCCAGTTGGTATTAAATGATTACAAAATAAAGCAAAAAATAACCATAATTTTCAGTTTAAAAAAAAGCTATCATAAATTTTACTGTTATTGAAACACTATAGTTTCTATATGTGTATTTTATGATTTTTCACGTACTTTGTGCTTATGTTTTTTTAAACGTTAATATTCTATCAACCACAGCTGCCAGCATTTTATAATATTTTTTTTATGTGAGTTAACCCTTTACGAGGGTGAACCTTCATTCGCACCTCCCAGTCAAAATGGACTGGGCGTCTAGCCCTGTCAATGGCAGCCAATGAGTTAAGTGAGTGCCTTATCAAGGGTTAAATTAGGATGGAATGAAAACGCACTGTTGCTAAGTCTGTAAGTCTAATCGGCAAGAGCTGCATCCGTGGTGAGTAACGCATAGCATACATATAGTACCAATGTGCACGCACCATTTAATGGAGGGCTTGGATTTATGCGCAAAAACTGCGCATACTCACCATAGGGCATCCATGGTGGCTGTCCAATAAAGACCAGACTGCAGTAGCGCAAGAGACGGGATCCCATTGCCAAATTCAATAAGAAGAGAAGAATTTCATTACAGATGTTCAGACTGGATATGATGTCTCCATCTATAACCACAACATGAGCACGGCCCAGTCAAAGTCGCGCAGTCGCGGCCAAATCCGTATCGGATTGTTTGGCAGTTGCGGCAGCAAGTCTTGCTCTTCTCCAATGCTGCTTTGTTCCTGCCATTCCTCTTTTCTTTCATCACTCTGTCTGTTGTTTGCACCTTCACTTTTTCCCGACAATTGAAATGTCCGGCCTTGCCTCAATGGAGCAAGGAATTACATCTCAAGTGGTCTGCTGTCCTCTCTGCAGGCAGCACAAGCAAAACTGTTGCTTAAAAATATACATTTTGTCCCTCCCTTCGTTCTTCCCCATTTCCAATTATGGTGTCTTTCTGTGACTATTGCTCTCCATTTTAGTCTTCAATGATGTAACAGCATGTCAGGCCTACAACTGTTTGAGACAATAAAAGAGGAACATTATCCATCTATCTTGGGCAGCATGACTCAGTGGTGGAGTAGTCATTCCTCAACCCAAAGGTTGTGGGTTCGATTCCCTCAATCTGGCAGCTGTGTTGAATTGAGCAAGACACTGTGTGTTGCGGTTTGAGTACTGCATTGTCTTCACTATAAGGTGCACCTAAAAGCCTTCAATTTCAACTCAAAAGCTGACAGTGCGCCTTTTAATCTGACAGGCCTTATATATAAAGAAATATTGGTTAATCATGGAATGACATTCCCTTTAGCGCAGGTTTATCTAATGCAGTACTTCTCAAATAGTGGGGCGTGCCCCCCTAGGGGGGCATAGAGCGATGCTGGGGGTGGCGCATGTGACCTTGGGGAACATACTTTTTTGCTGTACCAGAATAAAGTGTAATTGCACATCCACTCAGTGGGTGGCAGTGCCGCTCTCGGTTTTTTTTTTTCTTTTTTTCGTGTGTGCACAGTATTTTTGAACCAAACAAGAGCACACAGCAAAGAGCACTTGACATATGAACAGCCAAGACAAGGAAATATGGCGAAGCGTAAGAGCATTTAGCTTTTAGCTTTGACTTTTAGTACATTGAGAGACGAGGAAAGACCAGTCTGTTTACTTTGTCTAAAAATGCGGACAGCAGGATTTTTTTTTTTTTAGCGAGTGCCAAATATTGCCAACAATCCTCCCGCTTTGTCAGTGTTACATCAGTAAACCAGCGAGCACTGTCAGCATCATATAAGGTGGCATACCAAGTTGCTCAGTGCAAAATAACCCCACACCATAGCAAAGGAGCTAAAATTCCCTGCAGCAAAAAAACGGTCCTTCTGTCCAATGACACTGTCGTTTTGTTCTATTAATTTTAGTTTTTTCGGTCTAATTGTTCGACATATTGTCCTCATGAGTTAATGTTGCTTATCAATTTGAATTTATTATTATTTATTGCTTTTATTAAATTTTATTTTTCAGTATCAAACAGTCAAAAAATGTATCTTGAGTGTATTTTTACAGAATGGATTTTTTTTTTACACTTTATACAATTTTTCTTTGATATTAAAAAGAACACAATGTTGTGCAGAGGTGTACTACTAATAACAATTTTATATATAAATGATACTACACTATATTTACAGTGGCGGCAGAGAATTGGGGGGGCACGGAACGTTTACAATCAGCTTCTAGTGGGCGTTTCAAAGCTCACTAGAAGCTGATTGTGATGATGTCCTCAATTATGGACATTATCATGGTTTCGGGGACACAGCAGAGGAGATATCTTACAGAGGCCACATTGGTCTCAAGTCCTCTCAAAATGCAGAAGCTGCCATGGATATGTCCCAGGACTCATAAGCCCAAGGCTGTAATTTATTATTTTTTTCCCCATATACTGTACATTTCATTAGGGTCATGATATGCAAGTTTTTTTGTTTTTTTTTTTAATTAAAAAAAAATCATTTGGGGGGCATAAAAAAATAATAATTGAGAAGCACTGATCTAGTGGATGCCTAACACAACCTAAATCACTATTACTACTACTACTATTGCGGCTTATAATGTGGTGCGCCCTATATGTGAAAACAGTTTTAAGCTACGTCTACACAAGGATGGATAATGGCCTTAAACGTGTAGTAGGCATGTCGGCTACACTAGTATGCCTATTATCCCGGATTAGTTAGACGGATAATGGAGGACGGAACTAATACTAGCCGCTTAATATGGACTGCTGTCTCCGTACGACAATCGGATACTAAAGGAAGTGACGTCAAGCCGTCGCCATTTTATGTGCAGCATGACGGCATCGTAAACAATGGAGGCGGACAATCACGATGTGGCAGTTCTGCTTCTCTTTTCATTTCCACACATTTTTCTTAAACCTTCAAACTACGTTGCAATAATATGTTTCAATTCAGTGCCCATTTGTGGTCCCCCCATCATGGATAATGCGGGGATGAGCGTTTTACAGAGCTCGTCTCCCACATTGTCTCCGATCAGCCTGCTGCGGGGCTGGCCCCTCCCAACTCAATGCCGACCGAACATGAGTATATAAAAATGCATAGAGGAAATTTAAAGTGACCTGCGTGGTACCCCAAGTCAAAGAGGCGCACGGTCAGTTTTTTTCCATGACATGTATTTCTGTCTAAACTTTCGCCACTTCCAGGATCGCCATTGTTATGCACAAGCACTCCTGGTTGCTTCTTCCAGGAAATATATGCAGCGCCACACCATATGCTTCAATCTGTTATCTTCCAAGTGGTGAGAGCGCAACTGATTGTAACATCCGAAGTAACGATGTCAGGCTTATTTCAATCACAACTCGGCAACTGCTCGTAAAAGCCGAGCGAGCTCTCCCTTCACTCTTGCTCTTGCGTGATGCGTTCAATTTTGTTCACAAAAAAAAAAAAAAAAACAGTGATCACAAAATAATGAGTCTAGAAGGTGTAGTAATTTCGAAATTTGCCGCCGGCGAGTAATGAGTTTCCGGTTCAGAGGTAAACTGCGCGGGCAATGACGTAACATATGAGGCTGCTCCTTTCTACGCAAGCGTAGTTTGCGCAAATGCAGGCGTACCTTGCAGAAGCGGGGGGGGCCTTAAACGCTCCTTAAACGTAAGTGTGTCCTAGTGTATATGTAGCCTTAAAATATGCCATTCATTGAAGGTGTGCCTTAAACTCCACTGTGCCTTATAGTGTGGAAAATATGGTACCTCGAAGGAAGAAAAGCATTAAACATACTGTACATAAGCTCATTTACAGTTTACTGTACAGGCTAAACTAATATTTTTGGCAATTTAAAATCAAACCTAATTTGATTACGGTATCACATTTTTTAATTATAATATTTTTATTGTGTTTTATGAATAAATACTCATCTAAATAAAATGTTAACAAAAACTAAATCAACTAGAGAATGTCATTTATGCAGGGTATTGCTTTGCTCTGCTGGTTGATAAACTCCCTCGGTTCTGTTAATTTTGAGGCATTTACAAGTCATTTGCTGTTGATTTTTCTACGCACCACAGTGATCCCTCGTTTTTTGCGGTCCGGCAAAAATCGAAATCCCGCAAAGTAGAAGCGGAGCATTTACAGTTAAAAATTGGTGTGTTCATTGTATTATTCTGATTTAACAGCATTGGAAAGAGATACATATAAGACAAAAACAAACAAACAAAAACCCATACATGTATATGTACTGTATATATTTATGCTTTTTAAGCATTGCAAATGTAAAAATTATGATATAGATATGATATGTATAAAAGAAGATAATGATTTGTATAGTATACATGCATATAGTTTAACATTTTTAAATAAAATAATGTATTTTTTATTTTTTTTTTTTTAATTGAAAAAAATCCGCGATGGACTGAGGGCATGACGTTTGAAGCGTGAAGTAGCAAGGGATCACTGCATTAATTTTGGTGCAGCTACAGGTCACTCTCTGTTGATTTTGTGTAACTTCCTATTGATTCTAGGTCATTCCAGTGTCCCTTTTGGTTTATTTCATGTAACTTCCTACTGATTTTAGAGCATTTTCATGATAAATAAACTCAGGGTATGTTGCCCATTACACTGTAATGCAGATTTTTATTTTATAAAACCTCAGTTTACTGTCGACTATTCCTAATTACCGGAATTATTAACTGTAACTCTTTTACCTAGCTTTTACCTGAACCCTTTGGCTTATAGTCCAGTGTAATTTATTTATGGAGTTTTACGGGCTAATTTCTTTTGATGTAAATATACCATAATACCATATGGAAACCTGCGCTTTATAGCTGAGTGTGGCTTAAATGTGAAAAAAAAGTTATCTTGTAAAATTTGGTGGGTGAGGTTTAAAGTCTGGTGTGCATTAAAAATTACAGTAAATTATTTTGTAATTTATAGTATTTAAATCAGTGCCCTGTTAAAGGGTGAGTCGGCAATAGTTATTAAATCATACAAATAGGTTAGAAATTAAAATTGGAATCGTGAACATGTTTAAAAAGAGCACTTATTGTTATGTGTACGTCACTGAGTTCAGTATCAGTGTCACTTTGTCTCAACACAAGGCTGTGACATCATTGCACAGCAGTTCAATCTACACACGCACTAATGTGCATTTAGGTTCATGGCTGGCAAGGCACTGACATTTATTAGATTGAAAAAATTATGAGCCAAACGGGCGTAGCATTAATTTAGTAGCCTGACATAAAACTGCTCCCCCTAAAACAATAAAGAAAAACAAAACATGTAGATTGGTAACTGAAAGAGCCTCGGGCAATTGCCTGTTTGCCTAATGGTAGTCTGAATAATGTCTACCTCATCTCGTTTACAAACGGCAAAACTATATATGTAACTGACTAATAGTAGATAATCAAGCCTGGCAGTGGAAAATCAGACTGCATATGAAAATTGTCTGTAAACATGAAGACTTGCCAATTACAAGCCTTTTAAATCTACTTTTTCTCTAGTACGCTGCAACACTGTACACCGATTTAAATCATGGACATTTTTTTCATTAATAAAAATAATTAAGTCATACTTTTTTTTTCTTTCAATATGCGGGTGAGGCTCTCCTGCCTCTCCTTCTTTGCTCTCGTTGTTCTGATTTAAAAAAAAAAAAAAAACACGCAAGGTCAATGAGTACGCCCTTCAAGAAAAGTTTAGGGTAAGTTACTATTTTTGGTATTAAAAAAAAGAAAGAAAAATAACTGCAATATTAACTCTTTCAGTGCCATCGACAATGATACAGTTTATCGCAAAAGTGAGTACACCCCTCGCATTTCTGCAGATATTCAAGTATATCTTTCTTTGGGACAACACTGACAAAATGTCACTTCAAGTAGTGGGCCGTCCCACAATCTGCTTCTGTCGGTCAAAGTCCGTCCGTCCGTTGGACCCGCTTTCTCCGGGGTCGGGTTGTGGGGGCAGTCGCAGATATTCTGAAGCATATGCAGCGATCCAACTCCGAATTTAGGTTGAAAAAGTATGAAAGCTGTACCGCATACAAACAGGAAAGATTGTCTCAGGAGTGATTTGTTCGAGAATTCAAGGTAATTATTATATTTTTTTGTACCATGCATGCATTTTAAAACATTGTGAAAAGAATCAATGGGAGAAATTAACCGCTACGGTATTGGCGTCATAATTCGCAATATTTACGTAAAATAAATGCTAACTGCCGTTTTTTTTGGCTTTTAACCAAGAATCGAGACTGTTTTACTGTCAGGTTTGCTGGCAGGCAGGTGGTGTGCGTACTCAAGTGCAGGGAAAGGGAAGTGAGGCAAAAAAGGCGGTGCAATAATGTTTTAATTAGTACCAACAAAATGACCGAGGAATCCACAAAGTCTTAACAAACAAAAGTCAGGCTAACAAATCAACTTACTTTAGAAGCAGGACGAGGAACACGAGGAACTGGGGGAAAATGAAATTGAAAGTGAAAGTGAAGTGACATTGAAAATGTCGCGACAAGACTCAACAAAACCGGGAGCTTATATAGACACAGAAAGGGTAACGAGTGAATGAGGAACAGGTGGGTGACACAGTAGGATGCAGGTTGGAGGATCACTAGGAGCAGGCACAACAGGTGAAATCAATGTGCAATCACAGGGACAAGTCACACTGGGAGAAAACAAACACAAAGCCTAACATTTACTTTCATATCTGTAAAGAATTCAGGGATTTAAGCATTTATTCACAATAATTTTCAACGGTAAAAGCTCTTTGTGGTGATATGGCAGCGCCACAGTGGCTTAAAGACTAGCAGCACATTCAAACTATTTATGTAAAAAAAAAGCTAACTGCCCGTTTTCTTGCTTTTAACCAAGAATCAAGACTGTTTTAGGTCCATATCTATAAAGAATTCAGGTATGAAAAGCGGTAAACATCGCAGTTATAAACATAGCAAGCTGGTAATAGCTAAGTTAAACTGAAAACATAACGAAATTAAAATGTCAATTATTACGTTCGGGTCGGACCGGGCCAGGGTTCTCGCTCGCTAACTTTTTAAAACAAATATATATTTCTGTATCTATACTAAAACGATGTATGGATGTTAAACTAAGGAATGCTTGTTATAAAATAAAAAATTTGGATAAAAAGAGTGGGCGCTTTATGGTCATTGCAGATCCAGAGCGTGCCGTGCGCCCTCTTTTTAATCTTCCCTTCTGCGAGTCCGCAAAACCGCATCTGGTAATTTATATTTAACAAACTTTTCCAGCTTTATTTCATCGAGCAAATGCATTTATAATGATCATAAAAATAAGTAGACTATGTAAACATTAAGAAACCTCGTTACAAAAGACAGGCTTTTATGCACAGGCATTATCACAAATGTGATCACACAAAACGCAACCAGTCCGTGTTCTCAGGCAACAAGCAGTGCTCTGTCCAGGTCTGACTGGCGCATCCCCTTCCTTTCCTCTGTCTACTGAGTCATCACAAATTAAACATAAAATTTTGGTGTGGTGGTGGTGGGGGGATTGGTGTTTGGGCCCACAAATAAAATATAGAATTTCGTTTTTCTTTTTTCGGGCTCGGGCCTACAAATAAAACAAAATTTGGGGGGGGTTTTCACTCTCGGGCCTGCAAAAAGTTAATTGATCGCGCCGGGCTGGATTTTTTAGGCCCAATCTTACCTCTAGCTTAAATACAGTCTTGAGTTTAAAATGGCTGCAGTTACGACATCGGGAAAGCTCCCTCTGGAACAAAACACGATTCAACCAACATTGTGACAGCCCATGCCGACCCAAAAAAATCCGGGTTATAAAACAGCCAGCAGCCCTCCCCGCACCGAGAGCGCCAGTAGGCAACACGGGTCAAGTCTGTGAAAGCCCCAACCCGCTTCATTCTCGGGACATCTTTTTGTGCGTGAAAGCAATGACGCGGGTAAATCCCGCGTCCCCTTACACGGGAATTTCCCTGGATATGTGTGTGAAAAGGGCTAATGACTCATTGTGTTGACACTGTGTTGATATTGTTTCTTTGAATACTGACAGGTGCTGGACATCAAACTTCTTTGCAGGCAACCCACTTGACAGACAGACACTGATTTGATGACCTGGCATGTAAAATAACAAAATTTAAGTCTTTGCATTCATATTGTATTATTACATATATTTAAATAAATAATAAGTTAATCTAAGTAATAATAAATGAATGAATAAGGATGCTTGTGGACTTTTTGTCCTTATGCATTTTTATTCAAAATTAAGTTTTTTGAAAGTAAAAAGTTTTTTTTTTTTTTCTTTTTTTTTATTTTTTATGAGCAATATTCCCTGCTGTGAAGAACATGTACTCGCATGGTACCAATGATGTTGGCGTGCACAAGAATTCCTTAGCCAGTTGAAAGGGGTTTGGATACCTCCAGTATTGAAGAGGATCTGCATTGCGTGCCATGTTCGGCTCAGCCATGTACAGTATTGCTGCATTACTGCAATTGCATTTGTTGCATTACCTTCTTGACTCCCCACTTTGTCATCTAAGTGACAATAAATAAATTATAGCTTAATTACCGATTTCTAATAAATTATCAACAAAGCTGCTGTGAGAAAGTAAGACAATGTCTATATACCTTGTTTATCTCGGATGTTGCATTGAGGTGGCTACTGTTTGTGTATGACAATTTGGAAGAACAAATGCGACATTTCACCTGCAAAAAATTGTGAATTAAAACTTTCCATGTTACCATGAAGTTAATTTTAATTTGAATGGAACATGACAAGTCGAAAATCTGAGACAAACTGGGTGAAGATTGAAATGAATATCAAAATGGTCCCACTCGGCAGACAAGTTGCATTTTCCCTGTGTTTGGTCCATTTCCACAACACGAAGACAACGAAGAAAGAACCCTGAGATATGGAGGGTTACAGCAGCTTCATTGCGTTGACAGATGCGCTTCCTTTTAAACACAATTTTCCGCTTCTCGGCTGGGTCGACGCAGTTCATGCATTGGTCACATGATTTTCTCAAAGTGGTACTCGCACCGACGCGGAGATTTCCCCATGAGCTCGACGTGCATTGGTGTTGCGGGACCCATCACTAGTATACATTGCCAAAGATCTTTTGTTGTTACTTTTGTTTTCTTTTGGACTTTGAAGCTGGCCTGTGTTACATGCCAGGAAAATAAAATTGTCATTGAAACCTTCATCTCTAACATCGTCTCGTGCATTTGGGTCCAGCTGTGTGCACCCCATCATGACAGAATAACTTAGCATTTTGTATACAACTGTGGACTACATAACCCAAAATTTGATGTCCACATACAGTACAGTCTGTATTATAATGTCTATTTTTATTTGTATTTTTACGATAATTCTTTATTATTTTTTTATTTTAAATTATATTCTTTAATAAATGTATAATTATATTGTTATTAATAATAATAATTATTGTACTTTTGTTCTTTCTAAATATTTTTTTATTTCTAAATAAATAAATTATGAATGAAATGAAATATTAAAAACTAAATTAATTATGACCTCCAATAACACTCTAAAGCTGATTATTTATTAATTTCTTTTTATATTTCATATTACAGTGATCCCCTGCTCGTTTGCGGCCCAACTTTTGTGCCCTCAGTGCATCGCAGATTTTAAAAAAATGTATGAGTTCTAAAAACATATTTATGCACACTTTATTTACATCTGCATTAGGGGCTGCAGCTAACGATTATTTTTTGTAATCGATTAATCCGATGATTAATTGGATTAATGTCGCTTTTTTCCAATACCTTCACATTTTAACTTGAAATTGTTTTAGCACTAGAAGACCCATGGGTTTTGGTGCTCCCTAATCCTTACCAATGGTGTCCCTTTTTGGGACGTTAGTCCAATGGGTTTTGGTGCTCCCTAATATTACTAATGGTGTCCCACTGTGGGATAGAGGGTAGCCTTTGTTTTGTAAATGGGGCCATTACTGATGCACTGCAGGGGGGCACGTGAGGAAGGCCCAATCCCATTTCTATTTTTCTACACCTCCCCCTCCCCCTTGCCCCTACCCTTTGGCCCTTCAAACGGAGCAATATGGGGTAGGGCTTGAAACGTCAGCCCTACGAATTGGTGCACCCCTTCACACTCATGTACGTCATAAGTCCATTCGGCCAGTTGTTACGTTACCAAAAGCGACGATAAAAAGTGCACAAGTGCACTTGTTCGTTTAACAAAATTGAAAAACAAAACAAACATTACAAATGAAGGAACACAATGAACTAACATTACAATTAATGGTGTCGATTTTTTATTTATTACACCCCTAATAAGTGCACTTTTTTATCATGATTAATCTTTTTTAACTATTACTTTTCTGACTGAAGAAAACACATTGAGAGTAGATAATACTGGTCATCAGCTGTTAGAATATTATTTGGATGTATCAAGCTTGTTTCATTTAATTCAAGCAAAGCAAACAAAACAAACACTTGTAACTAACGGAAGGGTCCACAACACATGCACATACTGTAGATGTGGAGCACTAGTTCAGTTTAATTTAATTTGGTTTCAAATTAAATGTAATATTTACACCATTGTATGAAACTTGAACTATAGTTTGTTTCTGAACCAGGAGTGATATTTACTAATCATGTGATGTGCTTTTCTTGTTAACACTACTCATACAATGGTGTAAATATTAGATTTAATTTGAAACCAAATTAAACTAAACTGAACTTCAAGACGGTTTAAAGCTTTAAAAATCTGAAAATAAGAAAAATACATATAACAATCGCAAAAAGGTGTGTCCTATCATATTTTTGCCAAATTTAAACAAGAGTGGTAAAATCCTGTACGAGCAATGCACTTGAGTGCATTATTTTTTGAATGCCCCTTGTATATATGTGTATACATACATACATACATATATACATAAAAGTTCTTTATTAAATTATACTTTGGGAAAAAGTGAGAAAAAAAAACATGTTTTATATGTGTCTTTCCAATGCTAAATCTATAAATACATTGAACACACAAAAACATTGCAGTTTTTCACTTATTGCAGCGGGCTCTGGTCCCCATTAAGCGCGAAAAACGAGGGACCACTATACTGTATACACAAAAAAAATGTATGTTAAAAATGGGGGGTGTGACACGACTTAACTGTTACTTCACTTTACAGGGTTGGCCCATTAACAGCGATAATTTAGGGATCACTGTATTTAACTCATTGGCTGCCATTGACAATGATATACATCCAATTTCTTTAAACTGGGAAGACTGGTTTTGAAACTGCCATTGGCGGCAGTTGACGGCCAATTCATTTTGACATGGAAAATGGATTGGAAGTTTCGCGCCGTCAATGAAGGACAATAATTTGAAGGGGTAAGGGAAGGATTATGAAAAGTTGTGGTAATTTGATAGAAATACCCCCAAAAAGACAAGTCTTTCACTGTTTGATAGAATTTGACGGTTATCATTTTATCTATTGGATGATTTGTTGCTTTAGTTGACATACTGACTTGTCAGCCACAAGATAATAGGCAATTCGTCTCGATGTGATAATAGTAACTGAACCTCGCGTTTGATAAATATGCCTGTGTTACCTTGCACCGTTTTAAGGGATAGTCAATCATACTCATTCTCTCAAAGGTTAACGCGACCTCCCTGGACAACAAAAAGGGGATTTTCTCGAAGAGGTGCAAACCACTCAGCATCTGTTTTGATTTATTTAATCAAACAAGCAAATCAAAAAACAGTACACATTTAAGAACAACTCTTGAACCATTTCATTTAAGGTTTTTCAAACCAATTCAGACATGTGAAGGATTATTGTTTTTTCTCTCCAAAGTAATGTTACTAAAACTTTTACGTTCTGAAGAATTCAAAGGCTTCAAGAACACCAATGTCAGAGATTTAACCTGCAATCCTGGAGTCTTGCTGTGAAGAGGCACCTTTTTTTATTTTTTTATTATATCATGGTATTTTTTCTTTATGCCACGAATGACCTCCAACCAGAGACCATTTATCAGATTTTGATTAAAATGTTGCTCAGGAGTGACAAGGACAACTGAATCATGAGTGCAGCTTCAGAGATGTTTCACCAATAAAACAGGCTTGTTAATGTGAAAATGAAATGAAAAAAATAAAGCAGCTTGAATGTATCATTTGCATTCATCAAATGCTTATTTTCACTGGGAATGTGTTGATTGCTTTGCATTGAATGAACCTCACCCTGTCACCTGTAACTATGATTTTTTGCTGCTTTGGCCAAATGTAGTGGGGTTCTCTAAGCTGTTAATTGAGCTAATTATTCTGAAAAGCCAATAAACCACATGTGCACTTTTTTAAAAGGTTACGTTTAATTTCCTTCCGGGCTGCCCCTGCTGTCATGAAGTGAGTTTGTATTTAAGTAAAAGTGGTACGAGTGGCAAATGTGTGCTAATTATGCTGACCATGAATAAAACTTTGCTGATCAAGTTTATTCAAAAAGTGCACAAAACTCAAAATTGTGGCTATTAAATCCTCGTGTGTTGTGGCGCACTTAAAGCAACACTAGGTAACTTTTCAACCTTTATAAAATGCAGTGGTACCTTGACATACGATCGCATCGATACGTGATCTTTTCGACATCTGACGTAAAATTTGACTCTCCATTCGTTTCTACATCCGACAACATGCTCTAAATACGACGATCTATGACAGCACCGCAGTTTCTTTTTTTTCCCGCAAGACAGACGCATAGCAGATTTTCTTGTGAGAGGAATCAACATGGGTTCGAACAATGCTAGTGCAGGTATTGAAAAAAAAGGAAAAAAAGGTGATGCTTACAGTTACCATTGACATGGAAATAGATATGATAGAAAAATATGAGTGTCCTGTGCGCATCCGTGATATGGCTCGCTCAACAATACAGCCGTAGACGGTCTATGACGGTCCTCCTCCGTTCGCCAGTCTTTACAAGTTAAGTTGGCAATTATTATTGTGGTGACATCACCAAAGAAATCGCCAGCTTCGTCAGGGTTCTAATAATTTATTCAGTCAACTTGTGCCTAGTGTCCCCCGCCCGCAGCAAGTAAACAAAGTTAAAGTGAAACTAAAAAGTCTCACTATCAAGTCAGTCATGCGATGCGTTCAGGTACACCACGCAAACACATTCGTCACTTTAGAACCCGGTTTGTTACATTATGACAGGCATTATTAGTATAACTGCTATTATTATATTATTATTCCGATTTTTATTCATAATGTATTTGTTTTGCTCTTTGTAATTCAAATTTGCAATAGTAACATCAATTTTTAATGTAGAATTCAGTGTAGGTTTTCGGGCTGTGGAACGAATTAATGAAATTATAATGTATTCTTATGGGAAAATCCTGCTCGACATATGACCATTTCGACTTACAAACAAGGTCCTGGAAAGAATTAGCTTCGTATGTTGAGGTACCACTGTATTTTCATATCATTTTGATAACATGTCAACTGACAACGAGTTGAATGACACCATTTTTATATCTGGAGGGGGCAACATCATACAGTATATACATCGCGAATGTATAAAAGCCATAATGCGCATACATAAACACATAAGCGACCACCCACGATAGTGACCCGTGGTAACATGCTAACGATGCTAAATGGTTCATGAGCGTAAGGCAAGGAAGGTTTATCACTTAATAGGGCTTTAGCTAACTCACTAACTGTAGTTGTGCCACAGCAAACATAGCAGGAAACACATGGAAAACAGCAGAATTATTTGCCAGAATTTAAAAAAATAATATCCGCGCCCCTCTCAAGGAAAAAGCGGCAAGGAAAATGAATGAATGAATGAATTAAAAAAAAAATATATATGCATTCTTGCTGTCAAATAACGAAAAAGGCTGTGCCTTTATTACATAAATATGCGGGGGGGAAAAAACACTTATACGGTTGAGTGTGAATAATATTTTTGGACGGGTAGGGCAAAATACTCATTTTTAAAAAGCCCTGCTACATGGCCTTAAGTGTTGTCAAGTAGGGTTTTTAGTTGGTGTTAAACCTGGGTTTGAGTTTCAAATAATGTAGGCTTTCAAACTAAGGTAAGGGTTTTAAACTAGGGTTAAATTTTATGATTAGGGTTTAGGGTTAGTGCTGTCAAGTAGGGTTTTTAGCTGGGTTAGGCTTTCAAAGTTGAGTTTAATACCAGCGTTTCAATGTAGGGTTTCAAACTTAGGTTAAGTTAAGGTTTTAAGGAGAGTTTCAACTCCTCCCTGGTATTCTGCCAAAATGTCTACATCGGCAAAACGTCTACAAGAGGCGAATTTGACACCTAGAGTACTCCTGTGTGCTTTCAACTTGTTCTGTTTAGATGCATACTGGTTTAGATGCATACTGGCAGAACTTACTAAAAAATGCCTGCAGAAAATACTTAAATGTAGTTATATCAAATAAAGATGGTTTAAATATGCTACGTAACGAATGTGGTCGACAAATCAACACTGCTTTAAAGCTACCACTAGAAAACACAATGGTTAAAAGTATGAGAGAGAAATGCAGTACATGAAAAAAGCATTTTTGAGGCAATCAAAAGGTAATAAAAAACTCAATAAAATCAAAAATAGTGAGAACAAGCGCACCGAGCATTGTGTAGGACGTCTCGCCGCGGAAAAGAATTGCAGAACAGCGGTCCAAATGGATTTGAAGTCTATCACCGTCAGTGGCAACCAATGTCTTAACCTTTTTATTTTTTTTTTGGTGATTAAAAAAAACAAAAACAAAACCTTTGATATCAGTTTTTATTACATAGATATGTTTTTATTTATAATATTCATGATTACTAGGGATGCAACGATACAGGTAAGTCACGGTTCGGTATTCACGATTTTCGATTCGATTCAATACATTTAATGCTCTGAAACAAAAAAATACAAGCGTTTTTTTGTTTTTTTGTTTTTTTTAATTTGCTAACAAGCAAAAATAACAATGCCATCATATAAACGTATTACAGTGCATAGTATTTATGTGGTTACTTCTTACTGATCGGAAGAACTTTTGTATAAAAGCTCTGAGAACAATCTTAAATGTTCGTAAAGTGAGTCGGGGCACACTGTTGTTTGCTATTACTCTCTTAGTCAAAGTCAAAGTCAAAGTTTGCTTTATTGTCAATTCTACCACATGTGCAAGGACAGACAGAGAATTGAAATTGCGTGACTCTCTAACCTCAGTGGCAGTAAAGATGAAATAAAAGAAATAAATATATATAAAAATAGACAACTGTACAATCTGACAATGTGAAACACACGAAATAAAAACAGGTACTGGAAAAGTAGCAGACTGCAATAGTGCAAATGTTTTGTCCTATACACACACACGCGCGCACACACACACACGTATACATACATACATACATACCAACATGTATGATTGTGCAAAAAGGGTTATATAAAGTGACTAGATGACTATTTATAAATGACTATTATAAAGTGAGTATAAAGTAACTGTTTTAAGGTGCCTATTGTAAAGTGACTGCGTGCAAAATGACTGTTGCTTGTGAAGTGGGACTGGGAAGTCAGAGTCCAGATGGAGCGGATGTGAGGAGCGAGGGCAGAGCAGGGAGAGAGTTGAGAATCCTGACAGCCTGGTGGATGAAACTGTCCCTCAGTCTGCTGGTTCTGGCTCGCAGACTCCGCAGTCTCCTGCCTGATGGCAGCAGGCTGAAGAGGCTGTGTGATGGATGGGTGGAGTCTCTCGCAATGCAGAGGGCTTTGCGGGTGAGGCGAGAGGTATACAGTTCTCCAAGAGAGGGGAGAGAGGTACCCATGATCTTTTCAGCGGCTCTCACCATGCGCTGGAGGACCTTCTTACAGGAGCTGGAACAGGCTCCGTACCACACGGTGATGCCGCTGGTCAGGATGCTCTCAATAGTACCTCTGTAGAAGGTCCGCATGATGTGGGCCGGGGCCCTGGCTCTCCTCAATTTGCGGAGGAAGTAGAGGCGCTGGTTGGCTTTCTTGGCCAGTGATGCGGTGTTGGTGGTCCAGGAGAGGTCTTCAGTGACATGCACCCCCAGAAACTTGGTGCTGCTCACCCTCTCGACCACCGCACCGTTGATGGTCAGGGGTGCATGCTGAGGGCGTGTTCTCCTGAAGTCCACAACAATCTCTTTTGTCTTCTCCACGTTTAGAGAGAGATTGTTGCGGTCACACCACAGGGCCAGGCGGCTCACCTCGCTCCGATATTTGGTCTCGTCGTTGTTGCTGATGAGGCCCGCCACAGTCGTGTCATCTGCGAACTTGACGAGAAGGTTGGAGCTGTGCAGTGCTGTGCAGTCGTGTGTCAGCAAGGTGAAGAGGAGGGGGCTTAGCACACACCCTTGGGGTGCCCCAGTGTTCAATATGGTGGTGCTGGATGTGTTCCTGCCGACCCGGACTGCCTGAGGTCTCCCAGTCAGGAAGTCCAGCAGCCAGTTGCAAAGTGAGGTGTGGATCCCCAGCTGGTCCAGTTTAATGATGAGCTGTTGGGGAATGATTGTGTTGAATGCTGAACTGAAATCAATGAACAGCATTCTGACGTAGGCATTCTTATTGTCCAGATGGGTGAGGGCTGAGTGGAGGGTGGTGGTGATGGTGTCGTCGGTCGAGCGGTTTGACCGATACGCGAACTGGAGGGGGTCCATGGAAGGTGGGAGGACAGTTTTGATGTGTTTCAGCACTAGCCGTTCAAAGCACTTCATAAGGATGGGAGTAAGTGCTACCGGACGGTAGTCGTTGAAACTTGAGGGCGATGACTTCTTCGGCACCGGGATGATAGTGGTGGTTTTGAGGCAGGTGGGAACAACAGCTTGGCTCAGGGAGATGTTAAAAATGTCTGTGAAGACATCTGTGAGCTCACCAGCACAGTCCCTCAGAACACGTCCCGGGATGTTGTCAGGACCAGAGGCTTTGCGGGCGTTGACTCTGCTAAGTGTCCTTCTCACGGCGTCAGGGCACAGTGTTAACACCTGTTCGCCAGGAGGAGTTGGTGTTTTCTGTGCCGGCGTGTTGTTTTGTGCCTCAAAGCGAGCGAAGAAGTCATTTAGAGCATTTAGCAGAGAAGTGGAGCTGTCACAGGTCTGTGATGGGGGCTTGTAGTCCGTGATCATCTGTATCCCCTGCCACAGGCTCCGTGCATCCCTGCTTTCACTGAAGTGATGAGCTATCCTCCTGGCATACTGTTTCTTGGCTTCTCTGATTCCACGTGACAGGTTAGCCCTAGTTGTCCTCAGGCCTTCCTCGTCCCCTCCTCTGAAGGCAGCATTACGAGCCTTCAGCAGCCTGTGGACCGCTCCTGTCAGCCATGGTTTTTGATTGGCCCGAACAGAGATGGTCTTTGTCACTGTCACATCGTCAATGCATTTTGTGATGTAAGCAGTGACAACGTCAGTGTACTCCTGGAGGTCTGTGATGTTGTTGTAAGTGGCACCCTGTTTAAACACATCCCAGTCTGTGGTGTTAAAACAGTCCTGGAGCTCCTCCACTGCCTCCTCTGGCCAGACACGCACCGCTTTCCGGACTGGTTTGGTGATTTTAACCAGTGGTCTGTATGCTGGAATTAGCATCACAGTTATGTGGTCAGAGGCACCGAGGTGGGGGAGGGGGAGGGCCTTGTAAGCTCCTTTCTGGGTGGTGTAAACCTGGTCCAAGATGTTATTGCCACGAGTTGGAAAGTCTATGTTTTTGTGTATTTTCGGAAATACACTCTTGGGGTTCACGTGGTTGAAATCCCCGGCCAGGATGAGGAAGGCATCTGGGTGTGCTGTCTGCTGCTCACTGATGTGATGATAGAGTTCATTCAATGCCTCGCTCCTGATGTTCTCGCTTGAGCTGGGAGGGATATAGACAGCCACAAGCAGTATGGCTGTTATCTCTCTTGGCAGATAGAAGGGTCGGCATTTAATGATCATAAACTCCACGGACAGAGAGCAGTGTTTAAAGACCACAGCAACGTCACGGCACCAGTTCTTATTGATGTAAACGCAGAGCCCGCTGCCGCGCGTCTTCCCCTCCTCAGCGAGGGCTCTGTCTGCTCGATAGCATGTTAGCCCCTCGAGCTGAATGGCGTGATCCGCTACGCCGCTGTTGAGCCAGGTCTCGGTAAACACGTACGTGCAGCACTCACCAGCGGTCTTCTGTGTTGTCCGCAGAAGGCGTATATAGTCCAGTTTATTGTCTAACGAGCGTACGTTGGCCAGCAAGATGGTGGGGATAGCCGGCCTGTGCGGGCTAGCTGCTAGCCTAGCTCGGATACCTCCGCGCTTCCCCCGCCGTTGTTTACGCCGGCGGCGCTTATGTCGCTTCCACTGTGGGCGAGCAGCAGTACTGGGGGGCGGTGATGAAACAGGCCTCCGTAGCAGACCGCAGCCTCGTAGCTCTTCTTCGTGCACGGGATTTAATTGATGAAAACGAGTCCTGGCGAGACTCAGAAGAAACTCCCGATTGTATTTGCGTTTAGAGACGGGAAAACGCAAGGAAGACGTACAAAAACACTGTGACAAACATGACGAAAGACACGACAACGTAGCCACACTCGGAGAGAGAGAAGCCGCAGCGTGTGCACGCGCCGCCATAGCAGATATGTTTACCACATTAGCAAAAAATCCTATTTGTGGTCCGAGTCCATCTGTGTTACGTACCGAATTAACAATATTTGCAGCATTATCTATAGTCGCTGGTATGGATTGATTTGGCCAGCTTAACTTCCATTCAGTCATGGCGGTTTTTAATTCATTGATGTAGTATTTGGACTGCTCGTCCTATGATCACCTGTCTTTTGTCAAAGTGAGGTTATTTGTAGCAGCAAAGTCGGCAACAGTTTATAGGCGGACTTTGTTGTACGTATCCGTAACAGCAGTCTTTGTTTAATATGTACGAGTGGGGATAGCATATCAGCTCATCCAAAATGCTGCCAAACAACGGATCAGTACAATATAGAAGTCGACAAGCCGCCTCCTTACGTATCTGTCTTTCCTCACAAACAATGATCCTTGTGCGCCACAGCTCCAAACTTTTATGCAGTTTGGGGGAGGAGTGGAGGAGGGGGGTGTTAGCGGCAGAGTTTGTTTTTTCAAGGCAAAGCTGCGCCGCACATTTTAGCAAGAGAGACGACAAAAATTAATTTGGAAAATACATTTTGCGAGCTTTTCATTTGGAGCGAATGTTTTTGCGTATTGAGTCAAAGAGGGCGTATCAAACGGTTTAATATGAAACCAAGTATTGTTGCATCCTTAATAATTACTATATATTTTTTTTTTATTAAATACATTTATAAGTATTATTAATATTATATTATAAATATTGTTAATTTAATATAAAATGCGTGGGGAATAATTACTCGACTCGTTAACTTCCTGTTTATTTGGAGTATAGTTAACTTTCTGTTAATTATGGAGCATTTGCGGGTCAGTTCCCGTTGACTTTGGAGCTTATCCAGGTCACTTCCGGTTCATTTTAGGCCATTTCCTACTGATTTAGGTTGAGTTATAAGTCAGTTCCTGTTGACTTTGAGGCATTTCCTGTTGAACCCTGTTCAATTAAGGCTACATGTTAATTTAGCTTCAGTCATAGGTTACTTCCTGTTGATTTTGGAACTCTTCCTAGTGACTTCCTATTTTGGATTATTTCCTGTTTATTTTGGAGCGATTTTGAGCCACTTCACGTTGTTTTTGGGACACTTCCTGTTGATTTTTTGTCATTTCCCGGTTTCTGCCTATTTTCTGACATTCCTAGGTCACTCCCAGCTCATTTCAGGCCACTTTGAATTTAAGTTGAATTACTTTCTGTTGATTTTAGGGCAACTTCGTGTTGATTTTGTGTAAATTGTTGTTGATATTGGGGCATTTCTGGGTCACTTCCTATTGATCTTGGGGCTTTACCGTTTCACTTCGTATTTATTTTGGGGTATTTCCATTTCACTTTTTGTTGATATTTGGTCATTTTTTTTTTTTTTTTTTTTTTGGGGGGGGGGGGTCATTTTCAGTCCATTCCTGTTAATTTTGTGTCACTTTCTATTGATTTTTAAGCATTTCTGGTTCACCTGTTAATTCGGGGGCATTTCCATGAGAAATGAACTCTTATGGCGGCTCATAAATAGTAAATGTTTATTTTAAATTAGAGTTAGTTTTTCAAATTCATAGTATTTAAATGAGTGCCCTATAAAGGGTTAAAGACAAGCCCATCTTCAGGAAACTGGCAGAAAATTAGTTGTTTAATTTCACACCTGCTGGGAGGAAGGCGCTCAAGTGTCACCACTATTTTTATACAAGCAAATTACTAAGCCAATTTTTCATAATACGTCCTATTAACAACTATTGTCACTTTTGCTATGGAACTGCTTGTTGGTAAGCCACAAATCCTACCCAAAACTGCTCCCTGTCGTGCAATAAATCCAACCATTCTCTAGTGGGTGCTTCATGTTCACGATGATGATGGAACTACAGAAAACACATTTTGTTAATAGTGGGAATTAATGACAATGAAAATTATGATTCTTTTACTGTCATGCCATGCTCGTGTCACAGTGGTTAAGCGAGCCAATGAAGCAAGGCATCCATATTTATTAAAAAGCAACATATCCACATAGCGTATCAAACTGGATCAATCTAAGCTGCTCTCAAACATTCAGCTGTGTCCGCTGTGAATGGGATGTATTTTTAAGCACATCCATCACTAAATATTTTAGCCAGGATGTTTGCCAGCTGTCAACATGCATGCGGCACTTTCCCGCCATGAGAACTTAATAATTATTGAATAATTATTAAAGTGCTCGTGACACAAAAAAAGGATTACGTGAATGAAATGGACAGCTTGGATGTGTGTGAAAGTGATCGATATATTTAGTCAATTTTTTAAATCCCGCGCCATGTAAATGAGTGACTTCCGGCCGGAGTCTGGATTGAGGAAGAATGTGAATGTGACGTCAGAGGAGTAATCATTTTCATAATACAGCTGTTACTATAGTATGCAGAAGGACTGTGGATCCAGCTGATTTTGCAGATTAATTTGTTCATTTTTTGCGTCACGCCAGCCAAATGTGCTGCAGGCTTTTGTTGCTACACCAGGGAGAGTGGTGTGAGGCTTTTTGGATTTCCAAAGGATCCTGTTCATCGTAAAGAATGGGCATAACAAGTCCGACAATCTAGAGACCATTGGACGGATGACGAAGTGAGTAAGCTACGTGTTTTATGTTATGTCAAAATACTGCGGTCATGCCAAACGTTTTAATAAGGAGATGGCTTACATTTTGTGGGTGACAATGCTCCCTGTCCATCGAGAAGTCCACTCGACCGGCGGCTTGTCACACACTATGGTCGCCGGCAGATAAAGGCGTGCCCGCCTAAACAGCACTATCCTCGGCTTGGGCCTGGGGAGCACCCCGCTCTTGTCTCCGGTTCTCGGTTGTGTAGACTTCCACCCCCTCGGTTCTCTTTGCGTGCCCGCCCATAGAGCGCTATACTCGGCTTGGGCTCGGGCAGCCACGCGCTCCGACGTCGGCTGGTTTGTACATCAAGAATGCGCTATTTTCGGAATTCATTCCCTTCTGCGTTCCCGCCGACGAACACTGCCTGCCTGCCGGGGCCGCAGCAGAACAACAAGCCGAAACCAAGCTTGCCGCTTGGGGCTGGCCGATCGGTGAAGACAATCACCCCCGCTGCCGTGTGTAACATTAGTTGGGGTAGTTTTGTGTGATTTTTTTGTTTTTGATTTCGAAAGGCGAGAAAGAGACTTGGAAGAGCCGCTCGGTTCGGGTTAGCATATACAGTAGCATAGCTCTCACTCTTTTATTTACACTCTTTCCTTGTCTCCGAGTACCCGCAGGGAAATAGCAAGAGTCGACTAACTCCGGTGGCATGAAATACCGTTCAGGAGGTTTAAGAAGTCAGCAGTTTTGACCACTATGCAGTAATTTAGCCCCGTTGTACTGAATAAATGCATTTGTAATATTTCTTATTCCATTTAGGACAAGACTATTACTTGTCATGACCATACAATTTATTTACCAATTGGGGAAAAATACTTGGATAAAAAAAAAAAAAAAAAAAATCAAAAAATATCCTGTAAAAATATTAGCCAAATCGTTGTATATAGTCGAATCAAAATATGATTTTAATTCACATAATAATACTATTTCATTTTTTTTATGGTGTCAAAGGCACTTTAACGTCTCATTAGGAGTGTTTCCATCATTTCCGGTGCTAATTTAAAAAAACAACAACAACAACAGCAAAAATCAGATTTGCCATTCAGCTAGAGAAGTTTCATGATCTGTCAAACGTTTTCCAGACAAAACTATTTGGCGCTCCATTCGACCCGGGGTAGAGGGCTCAATTGCATCAGGGTAAAAGCAGTTACTGTGGCATTTAAAGACGACGAGAAACCCCACTGTGAGAAACCCCACAAAAAAAAAAAAAAAAAAAACAGAATGCAATGATGGGATTTCCGATGGAAGCCGCGTGTGATTGCAGTATTCCCAGCCTTGGTGAACCACCTCTCACCAGCATGTGCAGAATGTTGATAAGCGACATTATCCCACTGACTCATTAATCAATTGTGAAGCTACAGCTACCTGACGCTTATTCTTATTCCCAAAATAATCCCCTCCCCCCGACTTCTTTCTCCCACCAGTCAGTGTTTGGAAATGGGAGAAAAAAAAACTCCACGAGGAGTTTAACATAGGGCAAGATGTCAGGGTAAGCCAATCAGAGACAGTCTGACAGAGTAGGGTCTTACTAGTATGGCTGTCCTAAACACGAATTTTCGGTGGAGGCTTTCAGGCTGGAAATACAAGCATTTAAAATTTTTAAAAATCCTTTTTTATATCATTATCTTTTAAAAGTAAAGTAACTTAAAGTGTTACTTTCATAACAGAATAACTGTTAAATTGCATTAATACAATGAATGAATGATTTGAATAATTACTTTTTCAGAGAAGTAATGACAGTGGTGCCTCTACTGACGAACGTCTCTACAAACGGAATTTTCAGGTTACGACACGCCTCAACGGGAAATTATTGCCTTTTTGAAATTTCTGGATACGAGAGGCAAAAATACATTACAGTAAGTAAAAGATACGTATGCACTCCCAGCTTTCTGCTTTTCAATGTCGCGCCATAAGATCCTGCTGCCCTATTGGTCATATTAACACCGAGCTTCATTATCGCGATTCTACTTTCCTATTGGCTTATTGTTGATGACGTTTAAATTTGGGTGTCGAAGTAAAATGATGTGCACAACTGCGATGGTGTTGTTGTTGGTATAGCGGGCTCGACGTCTTCGCCAAATGGGCACAATTCACCTCGCGTTTTTGTCTCATTAAGAGTTTTTGATTGACTTGATTTTACTTGGGGTTAGCCCACGTTAACCCTCGTCGTTCAGGTATAAAATTCGGGGAGGAGCGGTGCATTGATCCCGAAAATGTGACGGCAACTGTCAAGCCTCCTTATTAAAAAACAAAAAACAAACAAACAAAAAAAAAAATACTACCAGGCTGCCACACAAGCATCTCCAAGAAGAAAACAATCTATTGTGATAAAAAAGGCAATGCAACAGAAAACTGATCAAATCTTTAAGGGAAAGGAACACATTGAAGAGGCTTATTTTATTTTATATAAATTTAATTTTATTTTATTTGCTGTTATGGGGAGGTTCAGAACATCTTCCATATTATAATCCCTGACCTCAGAAATAATGAAGAGAAGTTTTGTTTTAGAGGCATTATGTGGTCTTTAAACATAATATAATAATTAAAAAAAAAAAAATCAAACAATTAATAAAATAATATACATATTCTCTAATTTGTATCATTAAGCATTACATGCAGTTTTTATGGTAAAACAAATATTTTTTTTACTGCAATGAGGTTCGGAAATGCTTGTGTCAAATGTGATACATTTGGCAATATAGTTAATGTGCACATTAGATCTATTTTTGTTCATTTACCTATGTTAGGCTCCTTATTTCTTTATAATATAAAAAAAGTCAATTTTTGCGTTATCTTCAAAATATATTCAATTTCACTGTGCATAGTGTTAATCATTTGTACTTATTTTTGTTAATGTATGTTATTATTTTTTTGACAATATATCGTATACTTCAATGTTTACATATCTTCCATTTAATGTACTGTACATCCTGTGTTCTTATGTAGTTAAAATTGAGGTTTTGCATTTAGATGTGAGGAAATTAGGGAAAATAAAAATGAGGAGATGGAGGTTGGGGTTACTGTATGGTGTTTTGATAACTGTTATTTTGCACATCATTGAAAAAAATACCAATTTTGAATGAAAATCAGTTTCTCATGTATACCTTGTTACGGTAAGTGTAACATAGTAGCCTAATGCATGTTTAAAACCTGTTATGTTTTATTTTGTGTTATAGGTATAACTGCCAGTTTTTTAAAATTCATTTCTGTGGTTTTAGGAGGTTTGACCCCTCCCTCCACTCCCAATAAGATGTCGCAACAACAACCACATGACTCCATCAGAGGTAACAATGTTTTATTCTCCACTGGAGGGCACTCATGGTCTTAGAATGGGTGATGTTTCATTCATAGTACAGTATAATAATAACAATTTATATAGATGAAGTGTGTTGAGAAAACCAATTTTACCATTATCTCAGTGCTGCAGCTATCGGATATTTTAGTAATCTTTAGTAATCTACTGAAAATTCCATCGAATAATCGAGTAATCGGATAAAACATATATTTAGGTAAAGAGCAATTATAAATATGCATTAGAAAACAAGACATTTAGCCTAATATTGAACCAATTGTGGACAATCAATGTCTTTATTTTAGATGTGCATTGTTGACAACAGCCAACAATTGCATCTCAGATGTGACAAAAAAAAAAAAAAAAAAAATCACTGCTCTTAGTCAAAGAAACATAAGATTTTATATAAAAAAAAAATTCATTTCTTATCTGAAAATGTCATTATGCTTAAAAACACACATCACTTAAAAATTATGGCAGGTGTTTTCCCCACGTGTTTACTGCAAAGTTGCATGGGCTGTTCGGTACCTGTACAACCAGTGTCAGAGTTTGGTCCGCATTGCCGGCAGTAAGTCGAATTCATTCCCAGTGAGGCTTGGACAAGGCTGCCCTTTGTCACCGATTCTGTTTATAATTTTTATTTTACAGAATTTTTAGACGCAGCCGAAGCATTGAGAGGGTTGGGTTTGGTGACCTCAGCATTGCATCTCTGCCTTTTGCAGATGATGTGGTGCTGTTGGCTTCATCAGGCCATGACCTCCAACTCTCACTGGAACGGTTCGCAGCCGAGTGTGTTGCGGTTGGGATGAAGATCAGCAGCTCCAAATCCGAGACCATGGTCCTCAGTCGGAAAAGCGTGAAGTGCCCTCTCCGGGTCGGGGATGAGATCCTGCCCCAAGTGGAGGAGTTCAAGTATCTTGGGGTCTTGTTCACGAGTAAGGGTGGGAGGGAGTGGGATATCGACAGGCGGATCGGTGCAGCGCCTGCAGTAATGCGGACTCTGCACCGGTCCGTAGTGGTGAAGAAGGAGCTGAGCCGAAAGGCGAAGCTCTCGATTTACCATTCGATCTACATTTCTACCCATACCTATGGTCACGAGCTGTGGGTCGTGAACGAAAGAACAAGATCCCGGATACAAACGGTTGAAATTAGTTTTCTCCGCAGGGTGTCCGGGCTCTCCCTTAGAGATAGGGTGAAAAGCTCGGTCATCCGGGAGTGACTCCGCGTCGAGCTGCTACTCCTCTGCGTTGAGAGGAGCCAGCTGAGGTGGCTCGAGCATCTGGTTTGGATGCTTCCTGGATGCCTCCCTGGTGAGGTGTTCCGGGCATGTCCCACCAGCGGGAGGCCCCAGGTGTGACCCAGGACACGCTGGAGAGACCATGTCTCTTGGCTGGCCTGGGAAGAGGAGGAGCTGGTTGAAGTGGCTGGGGAGAGGGAAGTCTGGGCTTCCCTGCTAAAGCTGCTGCCCCCACGATCTGAGCTCGGAGCAAGCGGAAAAATGATTGTACGGTACGGTACGGTATGGTATGGTGTGGTACGGTATGCATGGGATCACTGTATATGTACTGTATAATTTAATTACTATACATATCATATTATTATGATAATTATTCTATAATTATACTGATGATTTACCCTTCATGGGCTGAACAAAAACACGAGGCAAGCTGTATCTGGGTCCTGCGTTTTACCCACGTGCTTTTACCGGTATAAAGAAGTTGAAATGAATTAAATTCCCTTACAAATTGCCTGTTTCAAGATCCCCTTTTCAATCGTATCCACATGCGCAGCTGTTTCCACACAAGAGATCACGTGCCGGGAGAAGAGCGTAAACAGTGGCTTGGAGTTTGAACAGAGGAAGCGATGCAAGGACAGTTCCACAAAAAGAGCGTCCACAAGTTTGTGCTTTAAAGTTTATGCGCACCAGCCACAAACGCAGATGCATGTCCTACGCATTTCTATCTGGGGAGCTTAAATCGTGCAGACGTGCAACGCTATCACTTTGGCTGTACATCTAACAAGCATAGCCAGCCGCCACCGAGCACTTCTCTCTGCTATAAAAGCACTTTACTTGCCTTTTCAAGCCGTCTCACCACTGCGTTGCCGCGCGGTGTTAAAATGTCGGAAATGTGCCTAAATTGTATTGCTTGTTGTGTAACTCCTTCTGCATAAGAACCCTCTTGAGTCGTGTTAAGGAAGTGCTGATCCGCAATGTTTTTCACCTCCAACTTAGGCAGAGGAGAAGGCCGCCATGAATATTTGATTAATTTGTTTTCCGAAGGTCGGGACCCTTAATTCAGCTGCTATTTTAATTGCCTGTTTTTAAAGGTGAGACAAACAAATGTATTGTTCCCAAAATTAGGATTCATGGTTAGTGGCATAGAGTCAAACAAAGTCAGAGTGTGTAGACATCTTAGACTGAAGTGGTGAGCACACTTTTTTCTTCGTAAACTTCTTTTCAAGCGACCAACCCAAAATGATCTACCTACAGTTTATGTGTAGTTTATATGCAGGTATGAATTTTGGCTCACTGAACGCTCATTTTTGGTCATTACCTTACTCTGACAACTTGCTTTTTAGAAACTTACTCTGAATGTAGCCCTTTTAAAAAAGCCAGCCCAGGAAAAAAGATTGATTTCTGTCAGGAACTGTGGAATATTCACTCCCTCACCTTTCATTTATTTAATATTTATTTATTTAACATCTAATAGTTAGTAGTTAGTGTCGTAGTAGGGATGAATAACTTTAAATATATTAAATTGGGATTTTTCTGGTTGACACTGTAATTTTGAGTCGATTCATGTTTCTTTTTTCTTCAAATAAAGCTGGGATTTTTCTGGTTGACACTGTAATTTTGAGTCGATTCATGTTTCTTTTTTCTTCAAATAAAGCTTCAGTGCAAAAGTAATGAAAGAAAAATGACATCTTACGATCAAAACATTAGAAGCTCTGACTAATAATGCACGTGTTATGCAGTGCTTTTTAAGCAAAAGACAACACCTAGTATAAATGGTGAGCACCTACTAGTATATACAGGTCTCGTGAGAGTCATTAAAAAGCATAAAAAGTCATTAAATGGATTTTGTCAAAATTCGGCCTTAAAAAGCATTAAATATAGGAAGTTTTTCCTTAACTTCACTTCAAGCTGTTATCTTATTTTTCACAGAATTTTTGCAAAACCTTAATGTTGTCACATTTACCATTATTAAGGTATGGCGGAAAACACACATACGGCTGAAATTGCAGTTTCTGCTTGTGCAACCGACTTTTAAATAAACTACTGTATTTTAAGACAAAACATTTGTTGTGTTTGATGGAACAATATGTCTAGATGCTGTCATAGCATTTTCTTCGCGCAATATGCCCCCTGACTATCTTTACTTTGTCCATTTATCCGCTGAGACCCTGTTTAAGGACACATCGCAACTGCTTTTGTTTCGACCAAGCTATAAAAACAAGATAAGTACTTACATTTACTATTCCATTTTCTATCATTTTTAGAATGTGAAAGTGAAGATGAGTCAGTCGTAACAATAATAATGTTATTCACTCTCATGTCTTTAACTTAACAAATCTTGTCACAATGAAAAAAAATTGTGTCTGTAAATAGGTCACAGATATCTACCTCATAACTAGCGCATTATTGGATTTTTTTGTTTTTGTTTGTTTCTGTCACATTTTCCTGATATTTTAGGTAATTCATCGATCCAAACAATTAAAATAATATGTAGTAAAAATAATATAAATAACAAAACTTTTAAAAGCAGAAAATATTTGAAAAGGAAAATCTCGACCACTCATTTTGGCTGCGCTCCATGCAAAATAACCGTTTTTAAGATATAAAAGACAAAGCTCAGTTGTGCCCATTCACAGCTGTGACTTTACACTTGGTGATACATGCTACACAGAGTTTTTGGATCGAAACAAGTTAAGTACACGATAATATCCAGTTAAAATCAGTGTGCCTTTAGTTTGTACTGCTTATTATGGGATGATATCGATGTATTAGATACATTATATGCTTAAATTATAACACCTAGGTCCAAGGCTTCGCGGCTAAACACAATAGATGGCTGGATCAATCTTTTTTATTGGGAATTCTCCATTCAAGTTCACATTATTGACTGCATTACTTTTCAGAAGTCACCATGCCACATAGCAACAGAGTAAAGAAATGAAGCAGATTTACCCGGATAAATATGAGATGCTGAGGGATGCTATTATACAGTGGGGCAAATAAATATTTAGTCAACCACTAATTGTGCAAGTTCTCCCACTTGAAAATATTAGAGAGGCCTGTAATTGTCAACATGGGTAAACCTCAACCATGAGAGACAGATTGTGTGGGGGGGGAAAAACAGAAAATCACATTGTTTGATTTTTAAAGGATTTATTTGCAAATCATGGTGGAAAATAAGTATTTGGTCTATCTCAATACTTTGTTATGTACCCTTTGTTGGCAATAACTGAGGCCAAACGTTTTCTGTAACTCTTCACAAGCTTTTCACACACTGTTGCTGGTATTTTGGCCCATTCCTCCATGCAGATCTCTAGAGCAGTGATGTTTTGGGGATGTCGGTGGGCAACACGGACTTTCAACTCCCTCCATACCCTGTGGTGTCAAAATGATTAAAGGAACGGTGAGCAAAAATCCCAGAACCACACAGGGTGACCTAGTAAATGACCTACAGAGAGCTGGGACCACAGTAACAAAGGCTACTATCAGTAACACAATGCGCCGCCTGGGGCTCAAATCTTGCACTGCCAGACATGTCCCCCTGATGAAGAAAGTACATGTCCAGGCCATAACACATTCTCCCAGTCCTCTTCTGGAACATCCAAATGCTCTCTAGCGAACCGGTGGACGGGCCTGGACGTGTACTTTCTTCAGCAGGGGGACGCATCTGGCAGTGCAGGATTTGAGTCCCTGGCGGCGCATTGTGTTACTAATAGCAAAATTGCCCAATATGCATGTATCACACATGCAAATTGGCCAGTTTTGAAATTTGGAAATATTGGGGGTCTCATAGCGGAACTTCAAGCACCTGAATGTTGTCCGCCGTATGCCGTGGGGCATCACAATACAATTAGAGATAACATGTTAAGTTCACGACCACATATATCGGTATCGGTTTAATATTGGTATCATACTCTTGGAGTTGAACAATATCGGGGTACAGGTTATCAGTTAAAAAGTCCTTGTCGGACTTAAAAATCTTGTGTGTGAAACTATCTGCAGTTGAGCATGGGCATTAAGAAGCATTAAATGAGATGTGCTGATACCTGTGGAAACCCTGTATATAGTAGATTTATCTACACACTTTTCACATGCCCTAAGTGCCTTACATTAGCTCACATTCACACACCAATGTTTTGCTGCCATGCTAGGACCTGCCAACCCACTGAGGGTAAATTGGGGTTCAGTGCTTTGGCCAAGGGCACTTGTAGTAGGGAATCGAGCCGCTGACCTTTCGGTCCCAGGACAAAGCGTGCTACCAACTGTGCCATTGCCACCCTCATAAATAATCTTATATACAGGTTTTGCCATAAGTAACACTATATCTTCTATTGCTTGTAATTTGTTCACATTTTCTCTTTAATGTCCTTTGAAAGATGAAATCTTATTTATTGAAGATATACCATTATATTGATGTCCAGCCAATTGACAAAAGAGCAAAAGATTGCCGTTTTGAAGGGGTTCTGAAAAGCCAAGCATGTGACATCTGTCCAATGAGAATTTCGATATCAATTTCAATCCACACCTCAAACCTATCCATCTAGTATGTGTCTTCTGGAAAAAGTTTGACAAGGTCGATATGATGGCTGAGCATCGAACTGAACTGTTGGCTTATACAGCCACTCAAAGATTAGCAAAGTATGTTGAGCTCCATGGAGAGAAAACTGAGCTTTGACAAACACAACATTTTATGTTGCAAAAGATAAAGGATTT
Source organism: Corythoichthys intestinalis (assembly GCF_030265065.1). Classification (NCBI taxonomy): domain Eukaryota; kingdom Metazoa; phylum Chordata; class Actinopteri; order Syngnathiformes; family Syngnathidae; genus Corythoichthys; species Corythoichthys intestinalis. The sequence continues at coordinate 12,630,321 of NC_080397.1, read as the reverse complement.
CAGCTTTCAAATGACATATAAAAGAGAGGAATTGAATAAGTATCAGCAAAATTACAAGAGAAAATATGTACCGTAGTTAGTTAAGGTGGACATTAATGACCTTCATATGAAACACGGTTGCACAAGGTATGTAAAGATGCTTAAAGTTACCTAAGCAAATAGGCACACACTCTTTATAGTTTCTGTACCTTTTAAATCTGTCACTGTCTTTCACCTTTCTCTGTTTGAGATTGAGAAAATGCTTCACTTCCCGGGTGCATTAAAGCTTATTACTCCAATAGTTGTAAATACTACAGTGGGTAGCCAATGAACAATGTAAAACGAATGATAACTGCCTGTTTTGGTTTTTTTGCTTTTAACCAAGAATCTAGACTGTTCTATGTTCATATCTATGGAAATTCCGGGATGTACGAATCTATTTACAAGAAACAACTAACTTAAAAAGCTTTTTGTTTTGTGATGGCTGTCATGTTGTATCCATTCACAGTAGTGTAACTTTAAATTCAAATGATAGGTAATTTTTGGCCAAGTGCCCATTTTTTGGCAAAAGAAAAGTAGTAATTTAGACATTTCTGCGTCCACACAAAAACAAATTCGCTTTTTAATTTTTTTTTTTTTTAATGTAACATTTCAATCTAAAAACGACGAGGGCCAGATAGCCGGCAAGACGTGCCTCCGTGCTGAGGCAACAGTAACATCAGAATTCCACCTAAATAAGTTGTAATTGTATATAGACAAATGCAAATTTAGCTTTTGTTGTGTAAAATTATGATGATTTGCATGCTTTTCTCAAGTATTAAGTTTCTGATGTGAAAACTGTGTTTATTTATTAGCCGTTGAAGACTTATAAAAAACATTTAAGTTGCTATTTTGGGCAAAAACTTATATGATATGTAAGCTATTGTTATTGATCCTGAAAATATAAGTGATTATCTCTGCATTTGGTTATTTTTGTGCATCTAGCTTAAAATTTGAGAATTTTATAGTCATTTAAATTTTGTTATACTTGTATAAAAAAATAATTAATCGGGATTTTATTAGGGAACGACTTTGAACTTTTTGACATTGCTGCTCATGGAGACTCATATATGCCAAAGTGAGGGGCCTGTTTTGGTTTTAGGTTACTAGCGGCTTTGTTTTGAAAATATTTGAATTTTAAGTTTTTGAAAATAGGCCCCTTACAGATCGGCCCAGTGTCCCCTCAACTGATAGTAAAGTCTATGGCTTGCTGCTATGTATATCTTATTGAAGTTATTCTGAATGTAGAAACTATTTCTAACCAAGCGTTGTAATTTTTTTTTTAAGGTAAACATGGTTTTACAGTTGTTCTAATGTGCAGTAGCTGTTTATTGTACACAAATTTTATGTAAATATACATACATTTTTCATAATTACTGCATTAAACATAAACTGGAGGCTGAACATATGAGCAATATGGCATACCATTATTATTATAGGATAAATTTAAATCCTTCAAGGTAACGTTAGTGTGATTTTGTGTATTGTACAGTGTGAATTTTGAATTAAGCATGTAAATATTTCTTGTTAAGAGGACCATAAATAAACAGATTTATTAGTTAGTACAACAGATCTTTGGTTTGTCAAGCGCACATGAAATTGTGATGTCTAAATTCATGATTTTCATTTAAAATCGATCTATCTTTCAACCCTGCCACAGTGTTATGAAAGTCGAAAAGTGCTCCTATGATATCCATAAGTCTGGATCCCTCACATTTGGGAAACGTTCAGGGAAAATGACGCTTCTCCAAAGCTTAACTAGTTTACGTGTATGTCATATACAATATATATGATTTTTTCCCTTTTTTTTAAAAAAAAAAATAACAATGCAATCGACCAACACCAACTTTTAGGCACCTATGTTAGACCATATATTTTATGAACTCACTGGGTGCTGTTTGAACCGGGAGGAGCGGCCTCTCTGAGTTCAAATGGATTGGACGTTTATGGCCGCCAATGGCACTGCAACATGTTAATCCACTGCCATCCGTCTCAGTTCAAACGCACTAAACACTTATCAGTCTGAATCCACTGTTTATGAACAATAAGAATCGATAATTTCCAGAGACGGAGCTAGACACAGCCAGAAAAGCAATTATTTTCACGACTGCAATATTGGAAAATCAAAAGCAGGAATATAAATAATAATCACAAGCAGTTAAAAGCACATAATTTATGAATTCCTGAACAGACACTCATCCAAAGCACCGCCATGCATCAGATACTTGTGTACAAGAAAGCTTTTTGCTTCTGTACGAGATGCAGCAGGCTGTTAATTAACTCCAATTTAATTCGGATGCGAGTCGCTCGCAGCCACTGTGTGAGCGCAGTTGAGCTCCAATGTTTATAAACTATGACTATTTAACAGTTGGCCACAGCGTTCAAATTGGAATCAAACACCGGAGCCTGTTTAGGTTGCCTCAGCACGCAACTTGCACTGTATGTTGACATCAAAACTCAAATTCTTCTTAAGCAGACATAAAACGATGAAGTTGAAAGCGTCCTGCAAAGGATGTGCATTGCCAGCACATGCGGGCACTGTGAGAAAGGGAGGCTGTTGGACGACTGAGCAGCATCATTAGTTGGTGTCGTGAGATGAGTGTGGCCACAACAACCCTCATGGGGAAACAGCCATTACTTGGCTTTAAACAGCAATTCTTTCCTCCCACGTGTTTCAACCCTTGTCTTTGAATGACCGTGCCGTTAACGGGAACTTTAGCAAGCGTGCGCCTTTCTCTTTCCACATCCTTATTAAGATGTTAGGTATGAAAGTGCAAATCTTTTAATGTATAGTTAGCTTTCATACATAATGGAGGGGGGTCTATATAATGATTTGCAGCTATCACAGCTCGTTATTACTGGATTACTAGGAATTTTTATAATGTGCCTACAGAGATACAGCAATGTTCATTTTGTGAATATATAGGACATTTTAGAACACATACAGTATAAGGGATTGTTGGTTTTCTGAGCTATTTTCTTGTGGTGGCAATGTAATCTGAATTTGCACACAAGCCTGAACATGATTACACTGGTCAACAAAAAATGTGTTACATTGATACAAACACTGAAGTTCTGAAGTTATTTTGGGGTACTGAATGCAATTATGATGTGTGTTAATTAATTCATTTTTTGGGCAATTTCAAATTATTGCAAAGCAATATTTTTAACAGAGTGGGTATATTGCTGGCCCTTAAAGTGCATGTGACACGAAAAAGCATGTTTATTTCATAATTCACGCGGTATTTTATGCTCCTGAATGATATGGACCGCTTGGATGCGTGTGCAAGCGATCGCTATATTTATTTAGTTTTTTAAAATCCTGCGCCATGAAAATGAGTGACTTCCGGCTTCGGTCTTGCATTGAGGAGGAGGGCGCTGTGACGTGTAGGGGCGAAGGCGTCCTCTTCGCTATACAGCCGTACTGTTGTGTATGAGGACTAAGGATTCAGCTGATTTTGCGGATTAATACGTTTATTTTTCGCATCACGCCAGCCAAACGGCTGCAGAAAAATCTTGCTGTATGAGGGAGAGGCGTGTGCGCCTTTTTAGAGTTTCAAAAGGTTCCCATTCACCGTGGATATTGGCCAAAACAAGCCCTACTACTGTGGGAACATTGGACTTAAGAGGAAGTGAGTAAACATTGTATTTTGTATTATGTCAAATACTGGGATCATTTTAATATGTAGTTGGCTTGCATTTTGTGGCTGACATGCATGCGGGGCGGCTATTTTTCGGCACAACACCGGCGGCTTGTTGCACATCCATCCGCCGGGAGAGCACTATATTCGGCTTATTGTGCTCATGTGCCCGGTGTTCTGTCAAATTTTCCGACCGATCAGAAATTGCAACTTTGAGTTAAAAATAGCCGCGAATACAGCGATTACAAAGTAAACACTACAAACTTTCTTTAAATTAAGGACTACTTACGTTTGATCATTGATAGGCATGTAAAAAGCTCTCCTCATGCACATTAGCTGCACGTTAGCTGAACAACAACTGCAGCCACCCTCCTCCGGGGAACGAGCTGTAAATTGCTCTCCGGCGAATACAATCGACAACCCAGTCGTCATGTCAAAACATCCGAGCAAGTTATGTGTGATTTTCCGCTTCGAAGACTTTGAAACATCACTCGGTTCGGGTTAGCATGTCGGCTAGCTGTCACGCCTCTTGGTTTGTTTACATTCTCTGAAGCCGGGGCAGGGAAATGACATATGTTCGATTTAGGTGTCATAAAATATCGTTCGGGAGGTGTGACAGTGAAGGTGAAGTCGACAGTTTTGACCATTATGGAGTAATTTTGCCATGTTGTCCTGAATAAGTGCATTTTTATTATTTCATATTCCATTTAGCACAAGACTGTTATTTGTCATGACCATGTCATTTATTTAGCAATTGGGGAAAATACTTGGATAAAAAGAATATCCTGTGAAAATAATGAAGTAAAGAGACTAAAACAATGACATTTTGCAGCTCTCTTCGTCGCGTTTTCCTCGTTGTGAATAGTTCCCCCTCGACGGGCTGACTGGTCCTTCTCAAGCCATTTATTTAGCTATTGGGGAAAAATACTTGGATAAAAAGAATATCCTGTAAAAATATTGAGTAAAGAGACTGAAACAATAAAATTTTGCGGGTCTCTTCGTCGCGTTTTCCTCGTTCTGAATAATTCCCCCTGAATAGTAAAACCGATTAGCCCAGTCTCCCGCTGACGTCATCCACCTGTTGGGGACGCTGGAGCCCTATAATGGTAGGCGTGGCTAACCGGCAGATTAAAAGACTAATTTCTCGTCATCTGCGCTTTGCTAAATTGTCTTCTGTGCTTTGCTAAATTGTTGTATATAGTCGAATCGTCTCAAAATATGATTCTAATTCACATAATAATGCTATTTAAAACTTTTTTTCTCCTGTCGTATGCTCTTTAAAGAACGGCCCAAAAGTAACTATGTGACTACTAAACACATGAGACCAACAATAGGAGCAGTGTATCATGTGTTATACTGCGCTGCTGTCAAGGTGCTGCAATATGTAAAAATCAGTCTACTATAACCAGTGTTGTTAATCTTGCTTCAAAAAAGTAATTAGTTACAGTTACATATTACTTCTCCTATAAAAGTAATTGAGTTAGTAACTCAGTTACCTCAATGTAAGAGTAATTAGTTACTCAGCAAAATAACTGACATTATGTTTCATATTCTACACGTTATTACATTATACTTTCTATAACATCTTTCAGTGAGGCTCTGAATCTCTCATGCCTCTCCTGTATTTGCTCTAGTTGTTTTGATTAAAAAGCATCACACAAGGTTCATGGATAAGTCATTCAAAAAAAGTTTAGAGCAAGTGACTATTTTTGGTAATATATAAAAAAATATATATTTTATGGTTGCATTTACAAGGACAATGCCAACTTGGTGATGATAATGCTCACTCAGTAGGAAAACAGTACATTATTTGCGCCACGAACTCTATGTAAAAGGTAGTTTCCCGAGAGTTTGATATAATGCTCACCCTGCTAAATTCTAATGCTAACCAGAACGCGAACGCTATGCTAACGCTCTGAGCCACCTAGCCAATCATCATCGCGTTTGCAACGGCATCACCACCCCCTTCCCTCCTCCCCCCTCCCGCTCTGCGCTCTTCAGGGCAGGCAGGCAGGCATGCGGATGTGTGACAAAATCAGACAACTTACGCTTTATTCAACCAAATTGTGGTAATGCGCCCCTTCACATCCTGAGTAACGGTATGCGTTGCAAAAATGAAAAAGTAATTAATTAGATTACTCACTACTGAAAAAATAACACCGTTAGAAAACACAGTTATACTCTAACGCCGTTATAAACAATGCTGGCTATAACAAGCATTTTTGACAATGATTAAAAAAAATCAGGGCCATGAATATTTAGAGCAATTAATTTAGACACAACGAAGAGATTTAAAAAATATATGTGCCCTTTTACAAAAAACAAACAAACAATCAAACAAAAAAACACCCTATACCTTTAAAAAACCAATAATGCTAAGCTGGCAAGCTATAATCTAATCGAATTCCCGTTCAAATTTCTTCTTATTTTAACAGCTTGTTAAATGTAATAAAGCCTATAAAATTCAGGCAAACCAGTCCATAAACTGGTCTAAAACGGCACTTTGGGTAGATTTAGAGGTCGTTTGTGTTGCGGCATGTCCTCGCCTTTGCACAGTGAAGACGAAGGCGAAGACGCAAACTTTTGATTCGGGCCTCCAAAGCGGAATGATTCATTTGCGGGGATTGCTACGCAACTATAGACCCTACCCACGTGACGTCACAACTCCGCTCTCCTGAATGGTACCGCCCACTTGTCCGTCAAAACATAGTGTTAACCTGTTACGGCTACGTACATTTCTCCTATTTACGGCGTGTTTTTCTGCTCCTTAACATTAATAATCAAAATGGTGAAGGCGTGTGTGGCTGTTGGTTGCACTAACAGAGAAGATGGAAGGAGAGACTTGAAGTTTTACCGTATTCCGAGGGATCCAAAGAGGAGAGCGAAATGGACGGCTGCAATTCGACGTGAAAACTGGGCACCAAAAAATCACCACAGACTATGTAGTAGTCATTTTATATCCGGTAAGATGCATTTAAGATATACTTAGAGGGTTTTGGGCTGACAAATAACCACAATTAAGATCATTGCGAGGCTAATCGCCGACAACATACGACGTAGTACGACATAGTTTCAAATTCAAGATGTTTGTGACTTCCCTTTCTTCCACCATCGTTATTTTTTGAATAATATTTAGCTGGTACCAAGTGAAAGAAACTGGCCTCGTCTACGAAGCTGACAAAAACCACAATTAAGATCATTGCGAGGCTAATCGCCGACAACATACGACGTAGTACGACATAGTTTCAAATTCAAGATGTTTGTGACTTCCCTTTCTTCCACCATCGTTATTTTTTGAATAATATTTAGCTGGTACCAAGTGAAAGAAACTGGCCTCGTCTACGGGGCTGACAAATAACCACAATTAAGATCATTGCTAGGCTAATCGCCGACAACATACACATATGTATGTAGTGAGAGTGCTATCGCTAAACCATATAAACATTAAAAGCCTTAACTCCATTGACAAACGACATGAAATACATTAGACTTGACAGTGGATGTTAGCAATAACAAAAGATTTTGAATTGAAAATTTCGTAACTCACCTTTCCAAGCACAAGATAGATTCCTGCCGAACGAGGACCTGTTTCACTCAACCAGCAACGAAGTATTTATAAGCCTCCAAGCTCTTGAAGTTTTTCAAATTTTCGTGGGAATAGGCTGATTTTGTGTGGACAAGATAATTGTAAATATCAGCGTAGCAGATGTCAGGCAGACAGGGCGAAGACAGTGGGTCGAAAAACATCGATTTGGGCATCAAATATGGATCTGGCGACTGTATAGAACGAAGCTTTTCCACATAACGCCTTTTTTGCAACACATCCAGTGAGTTTACGGCATCAGAAAGCACCGGGTCTTCCATGAAATGCATTTTAAATTCCTCGATCAATTGAAAACAATGCTAATACAGAGACAAAATGACGGACAAGTGGGCGGAACCACACAGCGAGCACGTGGTTTTGTGACGTCGGTGGGTAGGGTATATATGAATGGAAAGCTCTTGCTCCGATGACGTCAACACTCGCACATGTCACTTTGAGCATCCGCAGTCGCTGCAACTAAACATTCAAAACAGCAAACATGTCGGAACATCAGCTTTACTTGACTGTTTTTATGATATTTTTAATTTAAATATGTTTGATGTTCGTGTTTTTGTGCCTTTTGAAGCAAAATAACAAACACGTGGACGCCATTGCTTCGAGTGGGCAGGTATGTTGTCTTCCGGGCTGAGAGGGTCGATGTCGAGGAAATGCATCATTGGCTGTCTTGTAAAACTACTGCACCGCAGGGCCTGGCATGAGTACTACAACCAAGATGGAACCATGTAGATGCAAACATAAAATGTGTTATAATGTCGGAGCAACACCAGGTAAACAGCCAGGTAAACGCTGCGTCTCAACTATCAACGAACCCCTGGGGTTCAAGCGAACCCAAGTTAAGAACTGCTGTGCTGAAGTTAGTTGTGTATGACCAGCTGTTGAGTTCAAATACAAAACAAAAAAAAAAAAAAATAAATAAAGTGGACATTTTAGAGATTGACGTGAAAAAACAGACAAACAATTTTCTCATTTCCAATCTTTATACGCAGCTAAGATCAGTAGCAACTACACTTTGCAGTTTAGCATAGAGATAAAACAGTCCATCAAACTGGGCAAATAAAACTACTTTTTGCAAAATACTTTACTACCCTTAGCAATAAAATTCTGCACAAACAGATTGAAGTGGACAGAGAAAAATAGATCCGATTCTGCCTTAGAGATGAAAAGCCTACACAAGCCAGCGACTGATCCCATTGACATTTTATCCACTTTGAACACACTGCGATGATTGTCTTGATGAACTCATGAAGTCAAGCACACATTTTGTAGCTTTCTAAGCAGACGTAGTTCATTTAATCTCATTCCATTCCAGTGTACATTCTTTGTCATCATTCCTTATACAGACACAAACACAGATAAAGGCTTTCCATAAGTAGCAAATCCAAAGTTAATATACGGTCATCAGAGTTTGACGGTACTGCAGATATCATTTTGGCTGACAGAAGGAAAGCAATGTGTTTGTTTTCTTCCATTTTTTTTCATGTAATACATAGAGACAGATATTCATATGTCCAAGTGGATGTCAACACCAACATCTCAAATGAGTAAAGAACCACGAACAAAGTTTGACCGACTTCATCAAACTGCACTGGAGCACCCGAAATGAATCAGCCTCTTGTTTTTTTGTTTTTTAATTCTTCATTTTTTTTTTAATGTTCACGGATACGGATACTATACCAACACATAGAACACTGAGTAAATTTTACAGATTAGAGTTTATAATAGACACGCTGTAATCATCATGTTTGTGATCCCCTCAAGTCAAGAACCCATTCAAACACGATAAAAAGCAGACCGATAGCAGAAATGCGTTTGTTTCTAAACCTCTGTCAGTCTTTGATCATCTTTGTAGAAGGTTGGCCCTCATGTTAGCGAAGGTCCTTTTGTAAAGCCATGTGTTCCATCCGTGTGGTAAAATTCAAGCATTACAGCTTTTATTTTTTTGTTGCGTTCTCCTGTTGGATGTTTTGTTCATGTCAGATGTCCAGCATTCTGCCTTCCTAATATCAGTCAGAGAAATAACACCTTCTGCTTTTGGGTTCAGCTCATGGGAGGGTGACCTCTTTTCCCCCTCCTGGCACTTCTATAAGGCATGTTGAGCCCGGAGCAGAGCCAAAGCCAGGCCGGGAAGCAAAGCCCAGACGTTGGCACGCACACAGGCGCAGTGATCCTCTGGCAGGCCCTGGGGTTTGCCGGGTCCGCCGTCTCTCGGTTCGGGATACTGACACACACACACGGAAAGAGAGAGAGTTAGACGCGTAAAAGGTTAGACGTGACTCACTCTCTGTCTCATCTAGTGGCATTTGATCCGGGCAGGAGGTGACAGCGTCCGAAGTAGAGAAAGATGGTTAAAAAAAATGATTAGTCAGACAGTTAAAATCTTCACTTTGGCACAAACTTGAAATCTTTGCTGGAGCAAATGTGTTGATGCATGCATATTTGTAGCCTGCGCCGCTTTGTGTGTCGTCTCTTTCAGGACGAGCCAACTCGTTTTTTTCTTTTTTTTCTTTTTAAAGCTATCATTATAGAGTTTATTTACAAGAAAAACACTCTAGCATGCCAAGCTAGTGAAGTTCGTAGCGACCGGGGATTCGCTTCAATATTTCATTTGGAATAAATTACCACGGGAGGAGGTCAGAATGACACTCTTGAAAGGGGACTCGTCATTTGTGGTTTTGAAAACAAAAGGAAAACAATACTCACACAACTTTTGCATAGTGTGCAAAATGAGAAAAATGTACCACATTGATTCCATTAGCAGTCCAGATATGAACCCATTCACTGCAATTGACAGCAATAGGATTCCATTTGAACGGGGCCGGCAGACATTGATCGAGTTTCACTTTTAACTAGGAGCAAATGATAACTGCCAACTTCTCCCAGTTAAAAATTAAAAACACAATTTTATTTATTTATTTTTTTTAAACTAAACCTTTATCACTATTTGTGCAAATCCCGGTATACTAATTACACTGTCAGACATCTGAAAAAAAAAAAAACTATTGACTCAAGATGTTTATTACACTCCACTTGGTGTAGTTCAACTCGAAAAACACTTGGCATGGCGACACAGAGAGTTTAAATTCAAAATATGTTTCATTTTCAGGACGTGCCAGCTAGCTTAATGCCAATATACAATGGATTACGCTAGTCAAGTGCTAACGAAACGCATCGATTTGTCTTATTTTGCTCAAAAAAATAAACACATAAAGAAATGTCACCACATCTCTTGTCAAAGACAAGAAATATAACTCTAGGAATATGCTCTTTATAATTTTTTATTAAAAAGAAATAAAAATTAAGAACATGTTCTTCTTCCACTAGTAAAACAATACAGACACTGTGCTGGATAGTGCTGCATCCCAGTGGCCATAGTGGACACACAAAGCTTTTCCCTTAATACCTTTATAACAATTTTTATTAGGGCTGCCAAACGATTAAAAATTTTAATCGAGTTAATCACAGATTAAAAATGAATTAATCGTAATTAATTGCAATTCAAACCATCTCTAAAATATGCCTTATTTTTCTGTAAAATATTGTTGGAATGGAAAGATAAGACACAACACGGATATATACATTCAATATACTGTACATAAGTACTGTAGTTGTTTATTATAACAATAAATCCTCAAGATGGCATTAACATTCTTTCTGTTAAAATGATCCACGGATAGAAAGACTTATAGATCTTCAAAGATCAACGTTAGTGCAAGTTATAGTAATTTTATATTAAAACCCCTCTTAATGTTTTCGTTTGAATAAAATTTGTAAAATTTTCAATCCAAAAAATAAACTAGTAGTTCACCATTGTTGACGTCGTCGAGTGATGACGTCAGATTGGCTCCCTGCCGTTCTTCCACAGTGTCTTTAACTACGTAAATTAGCTATTGAAATATACCACAAGGTGTCAATGGCGAGTTTTAAATTACTTAGAAATCAAGCCAATGAGTGTGTTTTGTCCCTCGACTGACGCCATAGTTCTCTGTTTACTGGTCCATACATTGCACACGGTCATTTGAGTGCTGGCTTCACAACGTACGAGACCTCTGATAGTTTGTATATTGTGACTAAATACTGCTATCCAATGTATTTGTTGAGCCAAACGAAATGTTTGAATAGAGTTTGACCAAAGTCGGAGAAAGTTTTATGTGTATTTTGCATAGCTATTTTGATTGGGAATGAACATTTTTTTTGAGAGATAGGAATATTATTTTTGTTGTGCTTTCACTAAATGATACTCATGTTTGTTGTGAAGGAGTTGCCGAAGCTTATGCCAATATACGGTGCGGTTCAATGAACGCCTGCGTCCACTCGCCTTTCTCTGCCTCTTAGCTCTCAATGTGCAAAAAACAGCGTCACTGTAATCTGTTTGAGGCAATGCAGGAGCGGGTCATTCCACGCATGCGTTAAATGCGTCAAATATTTTAACGTAATTAATAAAAAAATAATAATACTGCCTGTTAACGCGATAAATTTGACAGCACTAATTTTTGTTATTATTATTTTAATTTATACCACTTAGCAATAATATTCTGTGAGAAAAAAGGGTACTGCAATTTAGCAAGGGATATTTTGTTTATTTTTTATTTTTATGGCTGTATATCTGATAAAATGCATTTTTGATATTTATAATATTCACACCTCCATGTGTATTGATTCAGTATAGTATTCAGCTAGTGTTGTCCGATTAAAACATGACTAATCCAAAACAAACCCAAAGTCGTTAATTCTTTATATATTTTTTTCGAGTACCCGGTAAAATCGGCTGATAAAACCAATTTAAAATGATATCGGATATTTTTTTATTTTTATTGGTTTGGACCAATATATGCATGTTGCCTTCAAAATGAATGTAGAAGCCTTCTGCCTTTGTACAAGGGTTTGTCACAACTTAGCATAGCAGTTATGGTTGGGATTTGTTATGTGAGTGGAGCATTTGCATTCACTGTGCAAACATTAAATGAACAATAAATGATTGAAAAATAATGAAACTTTTCTCCATAAGTTCAATTGACGTTGTTTTTTATTTTCACAGAATGTTAATTTGGAAAACCTTGAAGTTGTTACATTTATCATTATTAAAGGGGGCATGAGAACACAATTAGCCATAATCTGTTGAGACCACGACTGCATACGGCGGAAAACACAGACAAAACTGAAAAATCAGTTTCTGCTCTTGCACTCCTCTTTAACATAAACTGCTGTATTTTAAGCCAAAACAACTGTTGTTTGATAGAACAATATGTCTATATGCTGCCATAGCAGATTCATAGTGCATTAAGCCCCCGAACTATTTTTAATTTGTCAGTTTTACCCTGAAAACCCACGTTTACAGACGTCGCACAACTGCTTTTGTTTCAACCCAGCCTTAAAAGGAAGGTAATAAATTATATTTATTATTCAAAATGTGTGCCGTTTTTAGCTTAAAATCATTCATTGATCTCATATTTCATTAAAAAAAAAAGAAAAAAAAACTCTTTAAAAAATTATTCACTCACATATTTTAAAATTTTAAACAAATTATGTCACAATGAAAGAAATGGTGTCTGTAAAAAAGTCACAGATATCTACCTCATATCTATCGCTTAATTGTATTTTTTTGCTACTGCCGCATTTTGTCCGATATGTTAGATGATAAATAATCGATCAAAACAAAGAAAAATATTTTAAAAAATGTTTAAAAGGGTAAATATATGAAAAAGAAAATCTCGACCACTCCTTAATGTCTGCGATTTCTGCATCGCGACCCTTGTTATATTACCATGTTTCACCTATAAAATCCCCCAAAAATCCAGCTGTGGCCATTCACAGCTGTGTCTTGACACTCAGTGATACATGCTACATGGAGTATTTGGACCGAAACAAGGTAATTACGCGATAATATCTCATTAAAGTGGGATAACACTTTGGTGCTCAACCATGCAAGTTCTTCCATGTTGCGGATTACACTTTTGTTTAGGAATAATTTATTTATTCGGAACTTTAAGTCACCTGAGTGTTTTCCGCCATATAACGGTATCGGTTATCGATTAAAATGTCATTATCGGTCAATCTTTTTTTTTTTTTTTTTTTTAAATCGAGTCACACCCCGAGAAATAACATTTAAAGTGCGTATGACACCAAAAAGCATGTTTATTTCATATTTCATGCGGTGATTTATGCTCCTGACTGATATGTACCGCTTGGATGTGAGTGGAAGCGAGCGTTTTACATATTCAATTTTTGAATCCTGCGCCATAAAAATGAGTTACTTCTGGCTCCAGTCCCGGGTTTAGGATGAATGCAAATGTGACGTCACACGGGTCAGCATCTCACAATACAGCACTGCTTTATAGCATGCAGATGGACTGCAGATTCAGCTGATTTGCAGATTCATTCGTTTATTTTTCGCATCACGCCAGCCAATCGGCTGCAGGCTTTTGTAGCTACACCAGGAAGAGGCGTGTGAGCCTTTTTGGGTTTCTGAAAGTTCCCGTTCATCCCGAGATCGGCCAAAACAAGTGTGAGACAGCTGTGGGACCAATGGACTTACAAGGAAGTAAGTAAACATCGTGTTTTGTATTATGTCAAATACTGGGATCATGGCACACGTTTAAATACGGAAGTAGCTTGCATTTTGTGGCTGAAATGCTCCTTGTCCACCGAAAATGTCACTTGGCTGACAACCTGTGCTTGTCGCACATCCCCCCGCCGGGAAAGCGCCATACTTGGTTTATTGCCCTCTTCGTGTGCCCAGGGTTCTGTCAAATTTTCCACCTGATCAGAAATTGCAACTTTGTGTTAAAAATGGCAGCGAATACAGCAATTACAAAGTAAACACTACAAATGTTGGTAACACTTTATAATAACTATCCATTTTACTAGTCAATAGATCATTAGTAAACTGTTGATAAATTATTTATTGTTGATTTGTGAAGTATTTGTTAACAGTTTATTAAGCATTTACAGGGTGTTCCAATATGGTTGACCCCATTCTAAATGACCATGCTAGTTGATGGATCTTAATAAAACTATATGCACTTTATGTTGAATGTCATAAGTTTTATTGGTTAAATATACAAAGAAAAGTACAAATATTTGTTGGTTCTATGGCAGATTTTCATAAATGTGCAACATGAGCGCTGCCTGCAAAATGCCTTATCAAAATGCCTTGTCTTTTGAAGTGAACGGCATTTTTTAAACTAAAAAGATAGAAATGCCAAATGTTACACACAAAACTTGAAACGTTTCTACACAAAATGTGTTTCATTTAGAATGGCATTTAGAATGTGGTCAACTATATTGGAACACCCTGTAAATGCTTAACAAACTGTTAACAAATATTTCACAAATCAACAATGAATCATTTATCAACAGTTTACTAATGATCTATTAACTAGTAAAACGGATAGTTATTATAAAGTGTTACCGAAACTTTCTTTAAATAAAGGACTATTTACTTACATTAGATCAAGGACGGACATGGAGAAAAGCTCTCCTCAGACACATCCTGCCATGTTACTGTAGCTGTACTGTAGATATTCGTGTTGACCATGTGGCAGCTACGCTGTCTTCCGACATCGGCCAGTTTGTCCAACAGTAATTCTTCAGCTGTTTCCCCGACAAACATGCGCTCCTACCCGCAGCAGGGGATGAGCCGTAACTTGCCTGTCGCCGGGAGGGTTGCTGATCGGCGAAGACAATCGACAACCCCGCCGCCGTGTGATATGATGCCGGGTAGTTTTGAGTGATTTTTCGCTTCGAAAGCCGAGAATAGACTTTGAAACATCACTCGGTTCTGGTTAACTGTCACGCCTCCTGGTTTGTTTATGCTCTCCTAATCCGGGGCTGGGAAATGACGAATAACTCCGGTGGCATAAAATATAATTTGGGAAGTGCAAGAAGCTGACAGTTTTGACCATTATGAAGTAATTTTTCCACGTTGTACTGAATAAATGCATTTTTAATATTTCATATTACATTTAAGCACAAGACTGTTATTTGTCTCGACCATACCATTTATTTAGCAACTGTGGACAAATACTTAGATAAAAAAAATATCCTGTAAAATAATGGAGTAGAGCGACTGAAACAATGACATTTTGCGGCTCTCTTCGTCGCATTTTCCTCGTTCTGAATATTTCCCCCTCAATGGGCTGAATTGTAAATCAGATGAAACCGTGACCCTGCCGACGTCATCCTCCTGTTAGGGACACGAGAGCCCTATAATGGTAGGCGTGGCTAAACGGCAAATTAAAAGACTAATTTCTCGTCATATGCTCTTTGCCAAATTGTTGTATATGTGGAATCGTTTCAAAATATGATTCTAATTCACATAATAATGCTATTTAAGACTTTTTTTTATCCTGTCATACACACTTTAAGCCGTTAGAACAGTAGGAAGGTTGTTGATTAAAAAAACGGCTCATTATTAAGCAACCCTGGTTGGTTTATCACTGTCAATTGCGGCCAATGAGCTCAAATGTGTAGCTTCTAGAATTGCAGTTACTGCTACACAGTACACCACAATGGCCTTATGTGTTTTTTTTCCTTTTAGAATCCTGAACAATTGTTGGCATTTGGAGAACTTTTTCAATTTTCTTCCCTCCTCTTAGTACAAAAGCGTAACAGTTTGCCTCCAAGTTAAAACAGTCACGCTCAATTTGCAGGAGGCATCATTTTCAGTGTGGCGCTGCCGTACAGAAACATTTTCTACTCCACCGTCCTCTCGACTCATCTCCTTCAATGTAACCTTTGCAGAAATTGCACTTCATGCCATTTTCCCAAATGTAGAGTGGAAAAAAGGTTATCTCCTAGCAATTCATCTCTCATTGAATGAAGTATGAGGAAAATATAAATAATGGAAAAATTGTAGTGAATTATCATTGCAGGTGATGGAAAAAAAAATGTTTTTCGAGAAAGGACCGACAGCCTGCCACCCAAAAATAAATGGTACACTAAAGACTGCCAAAAAATGAAGAGCGTGTGGAGAAAAAAACAGCCATTGGTAGCTTTGACAATGCACCAGACACATCTGCAACTAAAAGCCAATTAATTAGCAGGGGCAGCGATGTGTGGCAGCAGCCTGTTGACATGAGTCCAGATCTGCGGCGGCAGCCAATAGCCACACATACACCGAGGCCTTTGAGGAGGCACAAACACACCCACGCATTTAGACACCGTGACGGAGCCGACAATGTCCAAACGCGCACTTGTTTACTCAAGCTACCGCACCAACGTGAGCATGGGCAAAGCTCGCCAACTTTGGCCAGGAAATAAATTGATGACAAAGGCGCGTCCTCCTTGTTTTTCAGCAGGTCACTACACAGATAGACGATGGCGCTTTTTCGGAATTAATCACGACATTGGAATTGTGATACTATTTATTTCGAGCAAGTCTGTCACGGGCCACATCCTAGTTTTGGTTTTCCGTCTGACAATTACAGCTGCCGTGATGAATTGGCTATTTTGATAGTCAATCGTTTAATAGTGACATTGCTAACCGAAAAAATTGTCACATTTTTTGACCAAATAGGAAAAAGCGGCATGGAAAATGAATGAATGTATTCTTTTATTTTTCTTTTAAAAAATATGTTTTAATTATGAACAAAAATTCCCCCCCCCATTATTTTTTTCTTTTAATTAAAAAATGCTAAATTATTTTATTTAAATTTGTATTTAGTTTTCAATTATTTACTTAAAAATTATTTGTTTCATTTTAAAAAAAAAATAAAACCATATTACAGAAGCATATTGCTGACACCCCAAAAAAGACCAGTATCTCATTTTTACATTTTACTTCTATGATGTACCATGATGCTTATGAATCATGCAAAAGTATCATGGTACATTATAGTATCATATAAAATTATGATAGTACTATCATGTATCATGACGCTTTTACACCATGTAGAAGTATCATGATACATTATAATAGTACTTTATACAATACATGATAGGATCATGTAAAAACGAGATACCGGACTTTTTGGGGTGGGGGTGGGGGGGTGGGGGTCAGCTTTAGGCAATACAGTGGTACCTCTACATACAAGTTTAATGCGTTCTAGGACTTGGCTTGTAAGTCGAAATGGTTATATGTCGAGTGGGATTTTCCAATAAAAAAACATTATAATTCGATTAATTCGTTCCACAGCCCAAAAACCTATGCTAAATTTTTCATGAATAATGTAGGTACAATTCTGAATAGCAATTACACCTAGCAACACAAATGAATTATAAATACAAATCGGAATAATGATAAGATAATAAATTTAAATTTTGAAAAGCGTTTTCATTGTCACCTTAACTTATAGAGAGTGGCGAACAGAGGTGGGACGAGACGGCAGGTGCATGCGGATACTGTGAGCCGTGTTCTGTTTTCATTTAACAAATGCATTCAATAAGAAACATGTAGAAAAAATAAATTACGAAAAAATAAATAACAATAGCGTTTTTATTGTCACCTTAACTTGCTGGCAAACAGAGGTCTGAGGGAGGAGACAGTTGATCACTTTAAAAAACAACTTTTGTGGGTAGTAATTATTATTCATATAAATTGTATAAATTATACTAAAGGCATTTATGTGAGCAAGTGAACTGTATTAAATTGGTTACAATTTTCTCTCTTTACTTAATTTTGATCAGTAAAAAAATCAACTGGAACAAACAAGATAATATCTACCCAAAAACATTAGGTGTGAGTGCTCAAGGATGCGCATGCACCAACACCTTCTTTGAAACTGAAAGGAGTACCGTTTCATTTGGTGGACACTCCAACTTGGATGGCATCATAGAGTAGCAGCTGTGTTTGAACTTAGTGTTTCTTTTAAAATTGACAATGCGAAATTATTAACAAGCCTGGTATGCGGTGTGTCAAATTAAGAAGCCCCTATAGTAAAAGTTTTTACATTTTACTCCTGGCTTTCGACAGTCATTCCTGAAAGCTAGCTAACAACAATGAGTTGCCGGTAATAATGTGGCTTAATTTGAACAATTAACCTCATTTTTTTAAATTAACTTTTCAGTTACGGCGTGCAGTACTTTTCTGAGTGGGTCCTCACAGTCCCCTCTTCCTGGTCTGTTTTTTTTTTTTTCTTTTCTTTTTAAAGTCTGACATGGGAGGTGGGGTGAGTCCATGTAATACCTTGTACATTAGAAAAGCCATGTTAATATATATATATATTTGTTTTTAATTCTCAAGGCTCAATAAGTAGTACATTTTTAAAATGTTACAAACATGGAATGACATTGTTTTTTGTTAGCAAAGACCTTTAAACATTTTTTTTTTTTTTTAAATAGAGTGATTCTATGTTACTGCATGTATTGACACCTGCTAGTTGCCAACATTCATTCCTTCATTCATTCATTTTCCAAGCCGCTCATCCTCACTGGCGCCTCTCCCAGCTAACTATGGGCAGTAGGCAGGGTACACCCTGAATCGGTTGCCAGCCAATCACAGGGTACAAGGAGACGAACAATCAATCATGCACACACTCACACCTATGGACAATTTAGAGTGTTCAATCAGCCTACAATGCATGTTTTTGGGATGTGGAAGTAAACCAGAGTACCCGGAGAAAACCCACACAGGCAAGGGGAGAACATGCAAACTCCACACAGGTAGGCCAGAGCCCGGGATTGAACCCTTGATCTCAGAACTGTGAGGCGGATGTGCTAACCACTCGACCACCATGCTGTCCATTTGCCAGCATTTATGCAATATTTAATGTGTGATAGAAACATTCTAGAAGCCCCAAGTGTTATGAAAGATAGTATTTGTTTAAAATTGTTCAGGTTGATTATCACTGTATTACATATTATTTTAATATGGCTTTTAAAATACAGTGTGTAATCAAGTGTCACTCCACAGATACTTGAATTCAGAGACAATTTGTAGTTCCTGTCCTCCCAAAAATACATCTGAACATTTGATGTCCAAAGGTTTCTTTGTGAACACCATACAAACAGTTTTAGTTGAGTTTTGTAGAAGGCAAGATTTGTGGAGCCATTCATTTATAGGAACATTTATAGAATAATTGACTGCCACATCCCCTAGCCCAACGGTGTTCTGTGGGGCACATATACATGATGCACAACAGTTTGATTGAATGCGTTGCATGTCATGGAAAGGAGAACGATGGGAGGAGCCTTTAAATAGATATTTATTGACTAATTTGAGCAAAACGACTGGAAGTACCCCGTCTGCCATTGCTGAGGTGGGCTGCCCGCAGCAGCTAACGGCTGCCGTTACTGTTTATATTGACTGACGTTGGGCTGCTCCTGAGGTGTGTAAACACCCAGTAATGGCGGCAACCACCAGGGACCACCACAACTTATTGAGATTAGTCAATATGTAATAAGAATCAACTCATCACCAAGTTATCCTATAGCCTGAAAATGATCCTGATGATTTGATTCAGTTGTGTTGGAGAAGTGAGAGATGGAAAACTGACTGGACAGCATGGGGGATGGCGTGGCTCAGTGGTAGAGTAGTTGTCCCCCCAACCCAGAGGTTGTGGGTTCGATTCTCTGCCCTGATGAACTTGCCTAAGTATCCTTGAGCAAGATACTGAACCCCACATTGCTCCTGGTGCTGCGTCACCAGTGGGTAGATGCTAATGTAGTATAAAGCGCTTTGAGCACCTTGATAGGTGGAAAAGCGCTATACAAGTATAACACCATTTACCATAGGTGCCCTCAAGAACGAATTGGTGACCCCTGCTGTAGGGAGTCTTTTCTGCTAATAATGTATTTCATTTACATTTATTTCTTACATTTGCACACTAATTTCATGAAATTATTTTGCACTGTAGTTTAACATGTTACAACATAACACTCCTGTGGGGTTCAAACATCCATGTTACAGCATTTTTGTCTTATTTGTATCTCAAACTGAAAGATGATTGATGTATTTATGTTGTTCACTGGTCAGTTAAAACTGTTCTTAAACTCATGCTGTTTGCATATTACTTATTTTGGACTGATGCCCTCGTGTTAATACTGTATTTGGATTCATACTATGAGGGAAAAGTGCATGCAATTTATACTGGGCAAACAATTTGTTAAATGTCATACTTAATGAGCAATTTGTCAATAAAAACAGTTGACAATCAAATGTTTCTCTTTTGTGTGCAAGGGCTTAAAGGTAAAAAAACATATTTACAATAGCAACAATTAAGTTGATATTTAAATTAATATTTATTAAAGAGCATTTAGTAAAATATACAATACAAATACACTACTACTCAATTTTAATAGGTATTAAGTGATATAATCTGTTTCAAAAGGTTAGGCAAACCTTGCCCAAATTATTTGAGTATATTATTGTTGACACATTTAGTTAATGTTTACTCAGTAAAATTGGCTAAACTTTACACAATCAAACTGAATGTAAATTGTTACCTCAATTTTATTAGGTAAATTGTATAGGTTGTTTTTATAGTGTAGGTAGGTAAGGCGGGGGGCCGGGTGAACGGACCAGTGAGCCGTATTGTCGAGCCAGTTCACTCACACGCACACCATGCTCATATTTTTCCGTCATTTTCTTCTAAATTTCAATGGTGAGTGTCACCCTTTTTCCTTTTCACCACTTGCACTGACCTTCTTTTGACCTATGTTGATTTCTCAAGAAAATCCAACGTGTGTCCGTCCGTTGTGACGCTGTCATAAATCGTCGTATTTCGAGCATGTCTTCATATATCGAAACAAATGACGGGTCACGTTTTACGTCGAATGTCGAAAGGATCGACTGTCGAGGTACCATTGTATAGTTTTATCTTTAAAAGAAAATGAAACAAATACCAATAAAAATAAATAAAATCATGATACATAATATTATTTATCAAGTAAAAATGTCATAACTATCAGGTACTGTAAAAATGTGATAGTGAACAATTTTTTTTGGTGGCAGTAATACACTTCCGTAGTAATATACTGTATATCATTAAATCCAAAAGAGAGAAAAAAACAGCATATATAGTCCCTTAAAAAAAAAAAGAAAAAAAAAAAGCAAACACCTTCATCGAGAACTACAGACATTTTATTTAAATGTAAATACTGTTTTAGCATGAAACATGAAGTCAATGTACATGATTTACCTTTGTGGGCCACACATGATCTGAAGTGAGTGTTTGTAAGTTTTGTGGTGAGTTGCCAACCTGTGACTTAGCAGCTCGAACTTGCATAGTGTCTGTTCATGATAATTAAAATTCAATTGAGCATTGTGGATTAAAGTAGCAAATAAAAAGTCTCCACAACCTTGTTCAAATGTCAAGGTTTTGTGATATAAAAAATGGAGACACAGATAAATTATTAAGACACTTTTTCAAAGCAAGCCTCCAGCTGGAGAAAGTTATTTTGCGTCAAATACCTTTTGGAATGAGGGCCAAAAAGTGCAATATTTTCAACCCAACACCCACAGAGTCCCCAATAGCATGTGACTGTGCACCAGATCCGGCGTCAGCTTGCCAGATCTGCATAGGAATCATGCCCGCTGAACGCCTCAGTGCACCAGATGCGGTGGGGATCATCAATCTGACTGTCCAAACCCAATAGCAGGTGACTGTGCGCCAGATCCGGCGTCAGCTCGCCAGGTTCACATAGCAATCACATCTGCTGAACGCCTCAGTTGCGCCAGGATCATCAATCTGACAGTCCAAATGATAGGTTACGTAATGGTCTGGGCAGACCGTGCAGACCGGACACGCTAAAAACCTGAAATTTAACGTTCGGCGTGTGACGTCACAACAAAGGCGCTGCGATACGGAGAAGCTACGGCGTAGACCCGACCCTACTCCATCATGGAGCATTCAAAGTTCTGCGTCAAAGGAACGCGTTGCTCTTTAATTCACCGCCATGCCACAAGAGGGGTGTGGCTCTTTGTATGATTTTGGGGGACTCTTGTTGAATTCCTTTAGTTTGCCACCGGTCATTGACAGCAATGGCAACTAAGATGAAACGTGTGTATTTGCAGCTGCAGCTAATCAATATTGAACAAACAAATGTTGTTAATACCAATTCTGAAGCGTAAGCGAAACAGAAAACGTTTGCAAATGTTTGAAAACGGCGGTGTTGTTGTCCTGAACCAGAAATGTTCTGAGCGGACCAATCACAGCCCTTTGATGTTCCCGTTACGCACATTCAGGATTTTTTGGAAGTGCACGTCAAGCATGTAGGGTCGTAATCGGGTCTGCGGTAAAGGTGTAGGTCCACCATCACCGCAGAAGCATAAATCAGTCTTAACTCATTTGCTCCCAAAAACTTATAAATACGTTCTATTTTTAATTGTTTCAGTGTCCCAAAAAAGTATTTATACGCCTTTTACGTTTTTTTTTCGCAAGAGACATCCCTAGGTTCTGATGCAACTTCGCTCCAAAGCACAATGCTGAAAATCCATTTTAAAGCAATACAACTGGCAAATGGAGGGCAGTAGCGCATTTGGTAAGACCCGCAACCCGATTCAATGGAACGAATGGCCGGGCCGGGCCGCATGGCGGAAGGGGACCGAATGAACGTCCGGGAGGATGTACGGGACGCCAGGCGACAAACGACCAACTGCGATGACCAGGAGAATGTTCAGGATGCCAGGCGGTGGACGACCGAACAGAACAAGTGGGAGGACGCCCGGGATGCCAGGCGCTGGATGACCGAGCGTCAGGACTGAAATGGAGCCATTCCATTTTTTTTTTAATATTAAAGAACAAATTAAATCAAACAAAACCATAATTTTGCTGGTAGTTCATGATTTCCTTTTCTCATAAAAACGCGTGATGAGAGGGCATAAAACACATGATTGCTTATAACGTCTACCCCTGAGAGTTGCAAAGCTCACAGGACCGAGTTTTTCCGCCCACACGTTTACTCACTGAGCCCGGGATAAAGCACACAGTCAGAAGTGGAAGTGACGTGTGGAATAATTACGCATCTAAATGAGCTGTAAGGACTCTGTATGACTGACCTGAGTGGGCTTAGTCACACACGCTTTGTGTAGTCGACCGCACCTTGCATCATCGGTTATCAATTCTCTCCATATGTACACACAATGCATTTAAACGTGCATCAATCCATTCGTCAGTCAATTCTTCCAGCCGTGACTGCACGCGCACAATCATTCATGTATTGATTTATACCCGTAGCTATCCTTTGGCTCATGCAGTGCTGTGCAAGTATTAAGCTACCGGTGGTGGTTTGTCTATTTTTTTCCTTTTTAAATTTGTCAAATAAGACAGTTTGCTCGACTTAATACCTGTAACTGAGACCGATATTTGACAATAACAAAGCATTGTGAAAATTTAAATAGTTAAATAATGACTCATTGGTACCATTAATGGCAATAGATTTCCAGTCAAAATGGTCTGGATGTCTGTCACCGTAAATGATTATACTTGATATGAATTTTTACTAACTACCACAACACATATTCTGTGAAGACTACATTTACCTGGTCCGACAGTGACTTAAGTTTTGACTCGGCTCAGGCATTGTTTTAATATGTCAAAATGATAAGTTATCTAAGCCACAAAAATGAGACCAACACAATGATTCAGATCTTCCAAATTGCTTTTCATTCGTCAAATGCCACTTAAATAAAAAGAGTGCTTTATTTTGAGGAGAAAATTACATGTGCTACATATTTGTTGTTGTTTTTTTGGGGGGGGATGGGGCAGATTGCTTCCAGAAGTGCTCGTATTGTTTTTTTTTTTTTTTTCCCTTAAGTGAAATAGACTCTCAACTACATAAATAAAAGAAATCTGTTTTTCTGTTAACATTGGTTGAGCATATCAATATGAACAATTACACTTAATGCACTCATGTAGGCCTATGTCTTTTTTTTTTCTTTCTTTTTTTTCTAAAAAGTCCTAAAAGCAATTATGGGTGACCGGGCCACTTAAAAAACAAAACATTTATTAATCTAGTAAGTGGATTTCAAATCTTTTCACAATTAAAAAAAACAAAACAAAACATTTATTAATCTAGTAAGTGGATTTCAAATCTTTTCACATTTAAAAACAAACAAAAAAAAAACCATTTAAATGTTTTTTTTTTTTACCCTCATCTGATAGTGTTCATACAATGGCCTTACGATAGCGTGCGTGCAAAAAAATATGCATTGCATTTTGTATTTTTTAGTGGACAATTACAGTATATGCAATTTTCTTTTTATGTTTATCTTAGTGCAGACATGTCCAAAATCCAGCCCGGGGGCCAAATGCGGCCCGTGGTCAAATTTCATCCGGACCTCAGCCTCTGTCATAAAATCAATAAAGTCTGGCCCGCACACAGACTTAATAAATTGGTCAGCAGTACTGCTACCAGCATATGAGGTAGCTTACACACTAAATGCTGCTCCTCATTTACCCACTAAAAAGCAACATTACTCTAAGCAACATTACCCCGTGTGACCTTTTACTACCAATTTTCTAAAATGGAGACAATAAACAAAAGAAAAGAAAGTTGACCTTGACGGCCGACGCTTCAAGGATAGGTGGAAATGGACTATTTCTTCACTAAAATACGCAACAACTGTGTCTGCCTCATTTGCAAAGAGACAGTCGCTGTTTTTAAAGAGTTCAATATATGGCGATTTTACCAAACAAGACACATGTACGACAAGATTACAGGGAAGATACATAGCGAGAAATTGAAGCAACTTGAAGCTAGTTTAATGTTACAGCAGCAGTGTTTCCTAAGAGCCCGAGTGTCGAAGGTTTAGCCACAAAGGCTAGTTGCGAGATTGTTGAAATTATTAATTAAAAAAAAAATAATAAAGCAAATGTGACACACATAATGGCTGCTAAAATTTGCTTAAATATATTGTTCAACATAAAGGATGTCAGCTAAGGTCGGCCCCCCACATGTTTACCACACCAAATCTGGCCCCCTTTGCAAAAAGTTTGGACACCCCTGTCTTAGTGTGATCTGCCCCCCCCCCCCAAAAAAAAAGACAGATCAAACAGTGCTAGTGTGAAAGGTCCCTAAAATTATTTTTATATTGTTGTTTAATTGGTAGTTTTTATATAATGGCCATAATACATTACCATTAAGATGGCGTATTTGCAAAAAATGAAATGTATTGTGCATTTTAGTGTACAATATGTGTAGTTTTCCTTTTTTTCCCTCGATTTTTTTCATGATTTATTTTCATCTTTGGTTTTAAAGTTGTTGTTTTTATACAGTGCAACGTCCATTGTATATTATCATTAGGCTAGCAAATACAAAAACAATTAAAGGTATTTTCGTGCACAATATGTGCAATTTAGTTAGGAGCTAGGCAATCTGGCCAGACCGAAAGGAACACAATTTTTTTCCTCCATATTGTCCATTTTCGAATGTTCTCCCTTTTTTTTAGTTTGTTTTTATTTTGTTTGTTTTTAACTTGTAGTTTTTATACAATCGCCTTTGCTTATTAGCATTCAGCAAAAAATAGAATGCATTTTTTATTTTAGTCCACAATGACTAATTTTCTTTGCGTGTTTAGTTTTAAGTACACAGCGTTCAGACCAGATGCGTTTGTCGTGTGACATTGCATAACTCGCCCTATCTCCGTTGCCAAATGCTGTTTTGTGTTCACATCGACCTTTACGTCACCAAAAGTTGGAAGTCCCCGTACCCTGAACAACTCTTGGTTCATGTACCGTCAACGTAAGTGAAATAATGACTTTAATCACAGAGTTTACTACTTTTTCTCTTAATATTACTTATATCTCCTAATATTACGCCAAAATCACTTTTGTGTTAATAAAAACCTTGCGTTGGTTTGAGTTTCAGCCTGTTACACCAAACAACTTCTTGTTCATGTCAAGTTAAAATCAGCAACAAAACGACTTACTTCTCGTAATATAACGACAATCTAATAATTTGCCTACTTTTTTCTTATAATAATATTTCAGTCTCCTAATATTACGGCAAAAGCAGATTTGCGTTGATGAAAACCTTATGTTGGTAAAAGTGTCAGACCATGGAACAAAACAACTTCTTGTTCACGTAACGTTAAAATGAGCAAGAAAACGACTTTAACCTCATAACATTATAATTTTAATCCTTTAATTATAAAATGTATAATTTCATTCTTGTAGTATGGCGACTTTGATCTCCTAATACTTTGGATGTTGAGGAATTTTCCGGGCCGGCTCTTGCAACTGAAGACACGTGAAAGAGAAAGCGCATTTGATTGGCTACTTCCTCATTGTCATTGAAATATGCGGTGCAAAACTGGACCGTGTGACACTGCGGGGCGCGGCCCATCTGGTCGAAATGGCGCCTGTCGCCTATTGCTTGACTGTGTTTCGGACTGCAACGTGCAATTACATTGACTTTGAATGGGAATCCATCATGCAACAAGGAAAGAATACATCCGGTCAGCACGCAGCTTTACAGTTATCTCACCTGGAGTGAAATAAATCACCTGAAAATGATCAATATTAATCTTTTTGAAGGACTTCTCAAAATCTGTCGAACTTGTCAGTTTGCATCTGCACATGCATGTACTCAATTAATCTAAAAATGTTTGCGATCCTAAAATCGCCAGGCCCTAATCAATGACTATACGCTGGTACGGATTTAATTCCTTCCAGGACCAGGTTTGCAAGTCAAATTGGTCTTATGTCGAGCTGGATTTTCCCATAAGAATACATTATAATTTGATTAATTCATTCCACAGCCCAAAAACCTACGCTAAATCCTTAATAAATACTGCAGGTACAATTACTAATAGCAATTGCACATAGCAAAACAGATAAGTTATTAATACAAATTGGAATAATATTATAATAATATAACGCATCTGGTTTTAATGTGGTAGTTGTGTTTTGCAAGCTGTTCCTGAACACACCGTGTGACTGACGAAAGTGACAGAGGTGTGGAAGAGTGGAAAGTTTTAACTTTCTCTTTTCATGTTCTGTTGTTGTTTGGCGGGGGTGGGGGGGACCAGTGAGCTGCGTTGTCTGGACAATTCATTCACACGGACACGACGCTCATAATTTTCAATTATTTCCCCTCTAAATTTCAATGTTAAGCATCAGCTTTTTCCTTTTTTCACCACCTGCACTAAGCTTCTTAGGACCCATGTTGATTTCTCTCACAAGATAATCCGCCGGGCGTACGTCTCACGGGAAAACAATGAAATTGCGATGCTGTCATAAATCGTCATACTTCGGGAATGTCGTCGTATGTCCAGATGAATGACGAGCAGGGGCGGACTGGTAATCTGTGGCTTCTGGAGGATCACAGAACGGCCGGTACCCTGGACGGCCGGCGGCCGTCATTCATTATACATCATTGTTTTTATCCCCACTATCCTCTGATTAGCTACAGTTCGCATCCAATCCGACAGGTAGCAGCAATGCGCCTTGCTGTTCACTGCCAATCTGATAGAAGAACTAAGAAAGCACAGAGTAGCCTTCATTGGTTCCTTGTGGAAGCAAAATAACTAAGAGCGTTAATGCACATTATGGATGGTGGTGGGGAAAAAAAAGAAAAGAGATGGGTGGCGTGGAGAAGGTTAGGGAGAAAAAAATTAAAGAAAATGGAGAGCGAAGCATTAAAATGTCATAAGTTGACAAATATTTTCGCAAGCAGCAGTCTGGCTGCAACGGCCACGTCGGGTATCAACTGCCCAACCCCCAGCGACGGTGAGAGTGGGAGCGGCAGCCGCTCTGACGTGCAGACGGTGCAGGGAGAGAGAAAAGAAGAGGGAGGGGGTAATGATAAGTTGGTGGAAGTTCCCCAGACAAGCGCAGAGCAAGTAAGTGATGAAGAGGGTTACTTGCTCGGTATACTGGCAATTGTTATCCACCAGGTAGCTACATTTTAAATGAAATAAATGACAGTTACAGGGTTAGTGCCAGCTAGTCCATGTACCCGTTTGAAAAGCATGTCAAGTTACAGTATGCTAGTCCTACTATCCCTCTCCTAAGAAAAAAATATTTTAGCTGTAAAACAATGTATGCACACGCAGCAGCAATATTAATTCAGAAGAAATATAAAATATTAATAAAATTAATGGTTTTACTTTAAAGTTTAGGTAGCTAAATTGATATATTTTTTTTAATCATGTACATATCGTTTTATTTTCTGGTTAATCCTTTCCTATGAAGGTTATATATAAAGCATTTGTCTTGAAATGTTTATTGTATTTTCATTGACATTTATTATTTGTGTGGCAAGATTAATTATGGCATGAACAATGAAGTCATTTTATAGACAGTGGGGATAGGTGCTATTATAATTAATTGGATACATAAAATTTGTTTTAAAAAATAAATTCTTTAATGTGTTTATTCAGGTTGATCATAGAGCTAGGGCAGAAGATGAATCCAATTCCAGTTCAGCCTTGCAGTACTTTGAGCGCCCCAAGTCAGACAGTCACAGTCTAGACATATTTTTTACTTACCACCCTCAGAAGACAAAACACCTGACTGTACAAAGAGTATTCATACGCAAAGATGGCACAGATAGAAAATGGCTAACATACTGCGAAGAAAATCATAAACTATATTGTACATGTGTAATAATGCAATGTGTAGTTCTTCATAGCCGCATCATTTCTCTCTTTCTCTAAGTGCACGAAATTGATGCATTTTACAATAAAATTTAAGAAAAACAAATTCTCCCAGGCGGCATGGTGGCTGAGTGGATAGCACGTCTGCCTCACAGTTCTGAGATCAAGGGTTCAATCCCGGGCTTCTCCCCGTGCCTACGTGGGTTTCCTCCGGGAACTCCGGTTTCCTCCCACATCCCAAAAACATGCATGGTAGGCTGATTGCACACTCTAAATTGTCCGTAGGTATGAGTGTGTGCGTGAATGGTTGTATGTCTCCTTGTGCCCTGCGATTGGCTGGCAACCAGTTCAGGGTGTCCCCTGCCTACTGCCCGTAGTTAGCTGGGATAGGCTCCAGCACCTCCGCGACCCTCGTGAGGAAAAGCGGCATGGAAAATGAATGAATGAATGAAAATTCTCCCCGGGGGGCATGCCCCCGGACCCCCCTAGAGGGTCTGTGTTTCCCTTCGTACAGCGATTCTTGTGAGCTGGGCTGAGTCAAAGTCCAGGGCTGCTTTTTGGTCCCAGTCCGCCCCTGATGACGAGTCAATTTATACGCCGGATGTCAATAGGGTCGATGTGATCCTATATCGAGGTACCACTGTACATGGTTTTCATACCATTTTTATTTTAGTTATGAAATCAGGACTGTGGTAATGATATGTTTTGTTATGTACCGTATTGGTTCATTAGCATTTTGAAAACAACAAATCTAAGACTTTTGCTCTGTAACGGACCAAGCATCCATGCATGTCATGTAAGTATCCATTCAAGCATGCACGCATCCGTCCCCTAGGATGCCCTCCATGTTACGCGCTAGCTTGGACGTTTATTACCAAGCTCTGCCAACAATAGTCAAACAACCTTCTCCCAATTTATCTGTCATTGGAGTTTGACAAGTTTTAATTGCCGGGTGTGGAACGCGGGGCCGCCCAAAATGTCCCTGTAGCTCGCTCACTAATTATAGACTTCCTGCTTGAGTAATCACATGTCTTATTGTTTCCTAATTACCATTTTTACAATAAATTAAATGCCCCACTGCTGTTCAACAGCCATGGATCGGCACATCGATACTGTCATGTATACACAAATGTAAAAGAGAAACCAATTCTTCCCGTCCATACACGTTTTTCACCGATGGAGCTCATTATTTTTATTAGTCCTCATTACAACCATAGCTCAGGTTAAAATGCCTTCTCTGAGTGGCAGCTGAATACAATACCGCTTGACTCTAAAGTCTCAAAATAGATGATAATAATGGACATTCGTTGCGCGTGCAAATTTGCGATCCGAAACACTGCATACACATAATCAGAATTAACATCACAATCAGCAGCAGAATTATTGAACTCAAATTTAGCCAAGATTTGTAAGCAGGTCTCCTGCAAAGGTGAGAAGACATCATTAGTCTTTTCGTAGAAGGCTGCAAGGATGGGAAAAAAAGAGAAAAATGCAGCCCAGCCAAAACCACAGCGTGAAATATTTCTTCCCTCTACCAGAGAGACAGAGGAGGAGTTTTTGGCAGTACGCTTCTGTCATTTCTGTCACACTTTATTTGAACACGGGAACTGATGCGTCGTCCTATTAAAAGACAAACATTTGTGCATTTTTCCCGCACCAGACGTTGAACCCAGTTCCAGTCGACTTGACTGTGGTGTTCCGATGAGACGGTATTCAGCGGGAAAGGCCCTGGGCCAGTATTTTAGAATCTTTAATCCAGATTAAATCCCCCACCTTCAATTTTCTTTCACCGTTCCATTCTGTGCCGGAGAAATATATAATTTCAACAAATGTCATCAGCTTGGGTGTTGCCCAAAATGTCTTATCACCAAGCGTCGGATCTGATGTGCCAATTGCTTTAAGAGGCGTAGAGATTGAATTTGATGTGAATTTGGACGGCCGCAAAATCCTCCTTTCATGCTTTCCGAGTTGAGGGGTGATTTTGTGGTTCTTCAAGTAATAGGCCTATTTCAACAAATGTATGCAAAGACTACTGGGATGTACCCACTGATACGCACACAGACTAACCTTTATTTTACCCGTTTGTGACAAGATAAACTCTGCACAATACATCTTGCATATGAATGCGAGGCTTAAATGCTTGTGGCGCTTTAGAAAGAAGTGTTTTACCTTCACAATGGTCACAAAGGGAGGCTCGGTGGTCGATTCCGCCAACTGATCCAGCCCAGTCTTCGGCGTGGCGGCCGGGTCGGCGAGGGACCCGTTCTTACCGACCATGTAGTCCAGCCCGTAACCGAACGCCTGGATGGCATTTCCTGTAAGAAAAGCATAGTTTGCAAGTGGTGGTTCAGCAAAAAAGCTATTGATAGACATCCATTGTTGCTCTTTTCATTCTTCTCTCGCAAATTTTGAATTAGTTTCTCACTAATAGATGTCCAATACATTTGTATTGGAAGGATTCTTTGTCAATTCTTTGTCAATGGCAGCCAATGAGTTAATCGACGCATTAATTGCCATGGTGATAGATGAAGCAGATCTGATTTTCGAATTAACTGTTTAACTCTGAAATGTAATTTTTTAATTAAGATTAAGAAGAATTTAAGATAGCCTAATTATTATTATTGTTATTATTAGTTTTTTTTTTTTTTTTTTTTTTTTAAACCTGTCCTGTTCAGCTGTTTGACACGGAGAGTGGAAGTCTGAGTGTCCGGTTGGTTTGAACAGTTTAAATGTTTCACATTGGAGTATGACCTACTCCCATTGTGGTCATTCAAAGAGGTGAACAGGAAGGGGTTATGGGGGAACAGAAGAAAAGAAGGGGAGAGAGAGACAGAAGAAACACAAACAACAACAAGAAATACATTGAACGCCTACACTAACTATGAATATGTTGGTGCTATTGTCAGCTAGATGTATTTCCGGTTGACACCATGAGTGGGGCCTGTTAACCAGGGAAAGAGAGGGGGGGAAGGTCTAGAAGATAAGTGATTGGGAGAGGTGGAGTGTTCTGTACACAAATCAGCCCTGTGATCTAGAACCCAGTAAGATAGCCTAACTAATAATATTACATGAATTACATGAACTACGACTGAATTAAGGTATTAAGTTGAAGCTAATTTACCAAGTTAAATACTTTGAAAATTGTTAAAGGCTAAATACAAAAAAATGTGACTGTTCTTGTTACTTCCCTTTAATGATGTCCCCAATCTGATCCCATGATCAGAAATCGGGCCGATCCTTTTTCAGAGGATCGGAATCGGGTGAATAGGATAAGTGTTTTCATTAAATACAAAAAAAATGTTTTATACTCCGCAACACTCCCGGAAGTACACAGTAAACAGTACAGTAGTTCAAATAATACTAAAAAAATATATATATCGGACATCCCTGCTTCTAGTTTTGGTGAGAAGGTGAATTATTACTAATATTAGTGAACTACTGTCCACACAAATGTACACCGAGATATCGTTTAGTTTAGCAAGGAGAGGTTTGAGAGTCCCAGAGCTAGCTAAACTTAAAAAAAAAAAGGACCTTAACAAAGTTTCCTCTGCTTCCTCATGATGTGTCTGCCAAAACAGCCAGATAGCACAGATATTAATACGCCTGCCACTCTGCTATTGGATACATTGTTGACCTCAACGTGGCAACGCTGTAAAAATAGAACACATTTCTATTTTGCGAAAATTCACTCAAGACTTGCCGCTCCATCCAAAACGGCCACCAAAACTTTTGCCTAGAAGCCCCTTCCCACATACACAATGAATGGATTGCCGCTAGTGTAAAACACCAGCGCTTTCTTTACGCATGCCATCTTACATGTCTGTAACTTTGTGATGACATCACTCATGCATTTGCGGTACCCCTCATTCGAAAGTGCGTTAGTGGAACTTCAACTTGGGTTTTACTAGAATTCAATAGAGCAAGTAAAACGGGAGATAATGCCCTTTATTTTATTGCCCTCAAAAATAAGGGTTACAACACTGCATGGACCATGTGTCTATGTCCATAATTTTGTCATTTCTTGTCCTTTTTCCAATCGCAAAGGACCATAGAGGACCACATATTCCATAATTCGATTCTGACGTCACACCGAACATGACTATTATTACACGTGAGATAGAGGGCGAGTGTTGAGAGAAGGAAGAAGAGAAGGCTCGCGAATCACCAACTTTGGAGAGTTTATTTGGAGATGATCTGTAAACTGATTTTTTCTTTATTTCAACAACTTGATGAAAAGGACGACTCAATTGTAACTTCTTCTTTGGATGAGTCAGAGAGTGCTGATGTTTATATAAATATGCGTGTGTTCGAGAAGCTTGATTGTATGTATATACTTTTGAATTGAATAGAAAAGAACCTCCAAACAATTTTTGTGTTAGATTTTATATTGTTTTATTATATTATATGTTCACTGTTTTGCACTATTTTGCATACAGTAATTGCTCTACTGTGTATAACCTGTTTTGACCATAGTGCAGTCATGGAAGAAATTATTGGCACCCCTGGAATTTTTTCAGAAAATACAGCATTTCTCACAGAAATTAATGCAATGACAAATGTTTTCAGTATGAATGTTTTATTTCTTGGATGTGCATTGGAAAAACACAAAAAAGCTGAAGAGAAAAGCCAAAATGTACACATTTTTACACAGAATGCAAAAAATGGGCTGGACAAAATTGTTGGCACACTCAACTCAATATTTGGTTGCGTATCCTTTAGAAGAAATGACAGAAAGGAATCACTTCATATAACCATGAACAAGTTTCGTGCACCTCACAGATGGAATTTTGGACCACTCATCTTTTGCGAACTGTTACAGGTCTCTCAGACTTGAAGGGTACCTTCTTGCAACAGCAATTTTGAGATTTCTCAATATGATTTAGATCCGGACTCATCGATGGCCACATCAGAATTCTCCAGCGCTTTGTATCCAATCATTTGTTGGTGCTATTGGAGGTATGTTTTGGGTCATTGTCCTGTTGGAACACCCATGACCTCTGATGCAGACCCAGTTTTCTGACACGACACCCTACATTCCAGCCCAAAACATTTTGATAGTCTCCGTATTTTATGACTCCTTGCACACTATCAGGGCACCCAGTGCCAGAGGCAACAAAACATCCCAAAAACTTTGTTGGACCTCCACCATGTTTGACTATAGGCGCTGTGTTCTTTTCTTGGTAGGCCTCATTGCTTTTTCTGGGACTGGGCACAGGTCTGCAACCATTTCTTGGTGCTATTTGAGGTGTGTTTTGGGTCAATGTCCTGTTGGAACACCCATGACAAGCCCAAAAATACTTTGATAGTCTCCATATTTCATGACTCCTTGCACACTGTCAAGGCACCCAGGCCCAAAGGATGTGCAACCAAATACTGAGTTGAGGGTGCCAACAATTTTGGTCCAGCCCATTTTTTGCATTCTGTGTAAAATTGTATACATTTTGGCTTGTCTTTTCAGCTTTTTCATGTTTTTTCCAATGTACATCCAAGAAATAAACACATTCATGCTGAAAACATTTGTAATTGCATTAATTTCAGTGAAAAATGCTGGATTTTCTGGAAAGATTCCTGGGGTGCCAGTTATTTTGTCCATGACTGCATGTAAAAAGACCAATAAAGCCTATGAGCATAAATGCTCTTTCTGTGGAATTCTCCAATATAAAACTATTCAGTCTCATTTTTCCTGTTGAATGTTCATCCTCGCAAGTTGATTAAATATTATCAAGCTTTAAAACAGTTTGTTGAGCATGTTTGGTTGTCAATCGGACATCAAGAAGAAATTTTGACTACCGATGATTTTTTTGTCTTTATGGGCCCAAAGTGTTGATATAATTCATCGGACTGAAGAAAACAACAGTTTGCACATGAAGGTTATTTTGTTGTGGAAAAAAGGGACCAAAACAGGTCATTGTGAACAATTCTTTCTTTGCAGGCAACATCAAAGGCATGTGAAATGGGACAAAACCTGCCCAGACCTTAACAATGATAACATTTTTCAGTGGTGTCAAACCGATTCCACAAAGGGCCGCAGTGGGTCCTGGTCTTTGTTCCAACAGATCCAGCATAGACTGTTCAACCAATGAGGTTTCTGCTAAAATAAGCAGCACCTGACAGGAATCAACTGATTAAACTTGTAAAACACCAGATTGGTGAAAAGGTATTCATCTCGTTTGGTTGGAATGAAATCCAGTACCCACTGCGGCCCTTTGAGGACCGGTTTGACACCTGTGATTTAAATAAATGGCCACTGCAGTAACCACTGTCCCTGAAAGGGTTAATGTTATTTATAAATAATGACTGCCACTGACGTTTGTTATTAACAATGGCACTGAAACATGACCAATGCAACACATTTCAGTTTTATGCCTTTGACGTGTATCACTGTCTAAGCCGGTGAATGAGTTATCGCGCAAGCCAACCGCTTGGTCGCCCGCCCAATCTTTGGCAAGCGTAGCAACGAGGGAGGCGTTGGACTAGGAAGCCACGAGCCAAAACGTTTTGATTCGTCGGTGGGATTAAGAGACGTATGCCAAACTAATCAAAAACAATCTGAGATTTGTGTTTTAAAATCTGTCACCAGGGAGGCCGCTCGGGATTTTCGTCTCGCAGAATAGCAAGCGTTGGCCTGTCTTCAATAATCAAAGATGGGCTCCTTATGGAAGTGCCGCTTGTTCATGTAGTCAATTTAACTTTCTGCAAGAAAATCCTCAGGGATTCAATAGACATCCTCATCAAATCTTTGCTTCGTGTCCTCCGCTCAATAAGAGAGCTTTCATATCCCCCTTTAGACAGCAAACGGACACAATCGCGACAACGCGCCCACACTTTGAGATGATGAACCCCAATTTGCTTTTGCGATCAATGCGCGCGCCGAGAAATTGGATCTTTTAAAACAATCCCGTCATTCGTCTCTAACGGGGCAGCATTAGTGCGTGAATACATATGAGCCGCTTCACTTCGCTTTGGGTGCATTTGTTGTGTCTAAGCACATGTGCGAGCCTCTGCAGAAATGTGATAAACCCCCGTTCAGTCGGCTTTTCAGACACGTGGCAAAATAGTGGCGGCATACCTTTTTGCTTCTCTAAAACACGAGCCTTGTGTCTCTTTGCTCAACCCGGGAGGAGAGAAGCCTGATAATTGCTTGGCAACCATCTCCATTATAAAATCAGCATACAGCGATGACTGAATAGATTTTATACCACTGGCCAAATTCAGTTTACACCTACGCAGTACCGTATAGCTGCGTACTTCACATCTTTACGTGCAATAAAAACATGACCAATGAAGGCCGGTGCAAGAGTTGCATAGCAAAAATATGCGTTTCATAATGGATATCACGCAAAGCTATTTTAATGTTAACTCAATGGCTGACATTGATGGCCATAGTCCAATCCATTTGAAGTAGGAGGCTGGCCTCAGGGGTGGATCCACAACGGTGGCATGGGGTGGCACTTACCACTAGGGGTGTGACAAAATATCGAAATGGTGATATATTGATGGTGCACAATGCCCAATCCTTTTAGACTGGGGGTTTTCAGGGCATTTACAGGTCACTTGCGGTTCATTTTAGGGCATTTATAGGTCATTTCCTGTTGAGTTTGAGTCACTGCCTATTCATTTGGGTGATTCCCAGGTCATTTCCTGTTCTGTAACTCAAACAGTAAGTGACCCATAAAATACTCCAAAATCAACAGGAAGTAACTGAAGATCGACAGGGAAATGACCTTAAATGGCCCAAAATTACCTCACTGCCTGGCATTGGCTGCCACTGACGGCCATAACCGTTCAATCCGTTTGAAGTGGGAGGGATGGCAGCGAAAGTACGATTCGTTCATTCGCTGCCATCCCTCCCATTTTAAATCGATTGGGCGTCCACTAGTGATAAACTCATTCCAATTCACAGCAGAAGCTTGTTTTTCGGTTTATTAGTTGTTGGTTAGAAAATCATTCTAGAATATCGTTGTATCGCCATATCGTCAGATCATCGTTATCGTGAGCTTTGCATCGCAAATCGTATCGTATCGTGAGGTACCAAGAGGTTCCCACTCCTACTTGCCACCCCTAAGAGACAGGCTTGCCAGTTAAGTTGAACGATATTTTCGGCCGATAAAAGCATATTAAAATGATATCAGATAATATCCACATTGGTTTTTCATGATCAGTTTTAGGCCAATATGCATATGGTAGTGCTGTCATGCCCACTTATTTTTTTGCCTGTGTTTCTTGTGTTTTGACGTACCAGGTGGCACTTGGATGTAATAGTTTTAAGAACTTCCAGCACTTTATGCTGACATAATCATATGTCAACAAGCTCATTGTGATGGACAAGCTAACATCTGCAGCCAATGTACCATAGCAGTTCTTGGCATGTCACCACATTCTTTGTGCTTTATGCAAGCATCGCTTGTAAGTTATGTTCTTCCGAAGATAAGTACATTTAGTTTTGTTTCCATTTGTGGTAAAATGAGATTACATTATTTTATTGCTTGCAGCTGTACTACCACTTGCTATTAAAATTGACATGCGGTGTGTACTTTGCTTTATTTTTTTACGTCATTTCATTCTACTGACACAATGTTTTGTTGTTTTTAGTTTTACAAAAAGTGCTCAGTGCTCCTGTCAAGAGAAAGATGACCACAAGTTATTGTCAGACAACTCTATTTGACACCTAGTTGCCACCCAAATCAGTACCAAAGAAAAAAAAAACCGCTCCAGTCAATTTGGCATTTAATGCCATCAATTAAGTGGTGGTGTCAGTGATGATCTTTACAATACTAATACAGTGGTACCTCTACATACGAAGTTAATTCGTTTCGTGAGCTTGTTTGTAACTCGAAATGGTTGTATGTCGAGCAGGATTTTCCCATAAGAATACATTATAATTCTATTAATTCATTCCACAGCCCAAAAACCTACACTAAATCCTTAATAAATACTGCTGTTACTATTGCAAATAGCAATTACAAGGAGCAAAACAAAAAAATTATGAATAAAAATCAGAATAACAATAATATAATAATAGCAATAATAACAATACTAATAATAATACCTCTAATAATGTAACGAATCGGGTTCTAATTTGGCAGACTTTTTTCTTTCTGTACCTGAACGCACCGCGGGGCTGACGTGACGGTGAGCAAGAGAGCGCTATTTTACTTTCTGTTTCAATCGTGGCGTCAACAGCAGCGGACACTGGGTGAGTTAATAGAATGAATGATTTGAAACCTGATGAAGCTGGCGAATTCTTTGGCGATGTTACCACAATAAGAATTGTCACCTTAACTTATAAAGACTGGCGAACGGAGGAGGACCGCCGCCCGAGATCGACATTCACTATTGTCGACTCAGTTCATGGATGCACACACCATGCCTATACTTCGCTATCATTCACATCTTCATTTCAATGGTAAGCTTTTTTTTTTTTCTCCACCTGCACTAACCTTTTTTGCTCCAGTGTTGATTTCTCTCACAAGAGAAATCTCGTTGCCGTCTTCCGGCAACAAACAAACAAACAAACAAACTGCGGCACAGTCAAAAATTGTCGTATTTCAAGCATGTCGTCGGATGTAGAAACAAATTGTGACTCAAATATTACGTCGGTTGTCGAAAAGATCGTATGTCGAAGCGATCGTATGTCGAGGTACCACTGTATAAATAAACATTGTATGAAGCTAAGTTTCTCTATATGAGCCTTTTTTATAGTGTCTATATATGATGTTTTTAGCAGACTGATTCAATACGTGTACACCTGTGCCATATGTGACACTAGGAGTGTAACAATCGATGGGGAGCAAATATCAAATTGAATGTAGTTCGATCAAAGTTCAAAATGATTATACTGTAATTATGATAGGCCGTTTTGTAAAAAAAAATGTTTTTTATAAAAAAATGTTTCCTCAACAAAATTGTCATGCACATCAATATTGATTTGTATTTTTTATTGCTTTAGGTAAATTGGAACTGATAGTGTTAAATGTTTTCATAATTTTGTATAAAATCGATCGAAGGCCCTTGAATCAAATCATTGCAGAATATCATATTATCGTCCAAAGAATCGATGATGTATTATACAATCATGTAATATTTGCCACCTTCAAAAAGTCCCTGTGCCCCCCACCACCCAATAAGTATTTTTCAAGATTTGCCCCTGGCTGGCGTTCATATTTGTAGTGGACATATGGAACAATCAATCTGACAATCCAAGTTATTATTGCCCAGCACTTTGTGCAAATATACAGTGGGGAGAACAAGTATTTGATACACTGCCGATTTTGCTGGTTTTCCCACTTGCAAGCCATGTAGAGGTCTGTAATTTGTATCATAAGTTCTCTTCAACTGTGAGGGATGGAATCTAATACAAAAATCCAGAAAATCACATTGTATAATTTTTAAATAATAAATTTGTATTTAACTGCATGAAATAAGTATTTGATACATTATCAACTATATTTTGGCTCTCAGTTCTTTTTCAAGAACCCCTCCTGTTCTCCACTCATTACCGGAAGTAACTGCACCTGTTTAACTTGTTACCTGTATAAAAGACACCTGTTCACATGCTCAAACAAACAAACTCCAACTCTCCACAATAGCCAAGACCAAAGAGCTGTGTAAGGACATCAGGGATAAAATAATAGACCTGCACAAGGCTGGGATGGGCTACAGGAAAATAAGCAAGCAGCTTGGTGAGAAAGTAACAACTGTTGGAGCGATTATTAGAAAATGGAAGAAGTTCAAGTTGACGGTCTATCTGCCTCGTTCTGGGGCTCCATGCAAGATCTCACCTCGTGGGGCATCATTGATCATGAGGAAGGTGAGGGATCAGCCCAGAACTACACGGCAGGACCTGGTCAATGACCTGAAGAGAGCTGGAACCACAGTCTCGAAGAAAACCATCGGACCCACATTACGCCGTCATGGATTAAAATCCTACAGCACACGCAAAGTCCCGCTGCTGAAGCCAGTGCATGTCCAGACACGTCTGAAGTTTGCCACTGAACATCTGGATGATCCAGAGGAGCAATGGGAGAAGGTCATGTGGTCGGATGAGACCAAAATTGAACTTTTTGGTCTAAACTCGGCTCGTCGTGTTTGGAGGAAAAACAAGGATGAGTACAACCCCAAGAACACCATCCCAACTGTGAAACATGGAGGAGGAAACATCATTTTTTGGGGCTGCTTCTCTGCCAAGGGTAAAGGACGACTGCACCGTATTGAGGGGAGGATGGATGGGACTATGTACCGCCAGATCTTGGCTGACAACCTTCTTCCTTCAGTGAGGGCCCTGAAGATGGGTCGTGGCTGGGTCTTCCAGCATGACAACGACCCAAAGCACACAGCCAAGAAAACTAAAGAGTAGCTCCGTAAGAAGCATCTTAAGGTGCTGGAGTGGCCTAGCCAGTCACCAGATCTGAACCCGATAGAAAATCTATGGAGGGAGCTGAAAGTCCGTGTTGCCCGGCAGCAGCCCCGAAACCTGAAGGCTCTGGAGAAGATCTGCATGGAGGAGTGGGCCAAAATCCCTGCTGCAGTGTGTGCAAACCTTATCAAGGACTACAGGAAACGTTTGGTATCTGGAATAGCAAAGTTTTCTGTACCAAATATTAAGTTCGATTTTTGTGATGTATCAAATACTTATTTCATGCAATAAATGCAAATGTATTATTTAAAAATCATACAGCGTGATTTTCTGTTTTTTTGTATTAGATTCCGTCCCTCACAGTTGAAGAGAACTTATGATGCAACTTACAGACCTCTACATGCTTTGCAAGTGGGAAAACCAGCAAAATCGGCAGTGTATCAAATACTTGTTCTCCCCACTGTATGTATACTGGAAGTGGGAATCTTTGGGCACGTAACGATTCGATTACGATTATGATTCAGAGGCTACGATTCGATTATAAAACAA
Organism: Corythoichthys intestinalis; assembly: GCF_030265065.1. Classification (NCBI taxonomy): domain Eukaryota; kingdom Metazoa; phylum Chordata; class Actinopteri; order Syngnathiformes; family Syngnathidae; genus Corythoichthys; species Corythoichthys intestinalis. The sequence goes on along the minus strand of NC_080397.1, from coordinate 12,589,678 downwards.
TTATTGATGAACCCCCCCCCCCAACTATTAGTTGTTTTGAATGTTTCGTACATTACTTAAAAAAATTGTACAAAAATCCTCTCAGGCTTAAATAAACGACTATTTCAGTATCAAGTTAACAGTTGGAAAGAGTAAAAAAAAAATACTCAAGTCCCCATTCTGTATCAGCAGCTTTAAACTACATTCGATTCATTTAATGTTGAGAATCAACCGTTAAAGTTGTTAAAATTGCTCCCGTAATTCCATAATTTCCCTTCTGTCTACTTTCGAAATGTGAAAGTTTTAAAACCGTTTCATCATTTAAAAATAGATTCAAGTCAAGATTTTGCCGATTTAGAAGTATTTTACATAAATAGTTAATTAAGTTTGCTCTGAAGGTTCTGTACAACAGCCTTCCATAGAAGTCCACTGCTTTAAGATGGCGGCAGTTTACTAACGCTGGCAAGTCTGTAATTTCGCATCTAGTTCTTTCTACATGTGATATCTATCGTAGCATTATGTGGCCGTTACCCAGGTAATGACAACATTGATGTTTGCTTTTGGTCCGTTCCTCATTGCGTACCGAAGACGGCGCTGACTATGTTTTAGTTCCGCTTCATTTGGCATATTTCAATCATCGGAATTTGGATGTTTTTTGGGAATCGTTCTCGAATCTTCCACGGCCGAATTGAGAATAATCCAAGAATCGGAAATTTCTCACACCTCCAATGTATACTACTGTGCTGACTGACATTTCACATTTGTCACAGGTCTCTCTGTCACGTCAAAATAAATTTAGGAAGGGACAATCTCACAATTGTTGTATAATTTTTGTACAATGTACAATACATGATAAATATTTTCCCAATACTACCCAGCACTGTGCAGAGATACGTAAATTTGTGACATCATTTAGTCAAATATTCACCCTTTAAAGGGAAAGTGAATTTTTTTGTAATTAAAAAACAAAACAAAAAAAACCTAACCCTGCTCATCTGTCAGTGCGATTGACGACGCTAGATTTTTTATCAAATAACATTCCCTGACAGATCTCACAGTCAAAAAGCAATCGACGTCTCGTGCAGTTAATGGGTTGGCAGCCAATGAGTGCCCTAGAAAGGGTTAAGAGCTCCTTCTGTTACACAATTAATTCTATTCTACACCATCCCCAACAAGCGCATAAATACACATTTTGAATTAATATTTCTTCAGAGTAACTGTGTTTTATTGCATGTGCATGCAAATATTTTAGTTTTAAATCACAACCTCCTTAATAAACAAGAGCATTACTATCACGGTTAAAGCAGTTTTTTATTTTTATAATGACGTACCTAATGAATTATCCAATGTGTTTGTCCTTGGACTATGTAAATATACATGTGGCATTGATGCACGTTTCAAAAAAAAAAAAAAAAAAAAAAAAAAAAAAAAACATCAACTATATATTGGATAGTAGCATATCCCTGCTTGATTAATTCACCACTATTGACGACGAAAGACGTCTAATCAATTTGCAAAGGGAGGTCACAGCCCTTCTCTGTCCAAATGAATTGGACGTCTATCGCTGTCAATGGCAGCCAATGAGTCAAAGATTCAGCATTCTGGATTACTACTTCTTTAAAATTCACCCTCTCCTCCCCAGTGTGTGGAAGTTTATCACCCTCGACTGCAGAGCAGAGAGAAGCTGCATTTTGGTTATTTTTCAAGACGCCTCTTCAGCTCCGAGCCTCATCCCTCATCCTGCACATTCAGCTAAAACAGAACCCCTGCAATCTATTGAAATGGTCTGAAAGCATTTATCCACACGGTGGAACATGTTAAAGGCGTAGCGTAGTACGAAAGAAGGATTTTCCGCTTGCGATTTAAGGAAAAACCAGAATGTTTTAACAGCAGCTTCCGTCTACTTGAGCAAGAGATGTCCAGAAGATATGCATTATTTAATTTTGCGGCAGATTTTTATGACACTCAATAAGCCTGAGATTACTGGTGAAAATGACATGCAAATGGTTTCTTTTGTGTTAAGGTCTGGGCAGACGTGGCCCGAAGGAAGGATGAACGCAGAAAATAAATGTCTCATTTCTGACAAATTTAATTCACTAATTCCGACTTCATAAGCTGGCAGGTCTGTTGAAGTTGAATAAAAGTGTAGAGCTGACAAATTTTATTACAGTTTGATGTTACGTTAATCCTTTCCTAGACTTTATTTTCACTTAGCCTTTTCAACGTTCTGAATGGTTGTTCGTCTATACTGTATGTGACTTGGCAGAGCAAAGAGATCAAACGTTAAAATGGTTCACTTAGCGAAAATATTTGAAATCAACATTTTTATAAGTACCTTTTTTTTTTTATCAATTCAAAGTCCGTTATCATGAAAAAAAAAGTAAAGTTTGAAGAATCATATTATGTAAAAACTACTCCACTAAAATGTCAGAAATTCTCTTGAAATTGCCCATTTTCTAACAAATTTGGTAAATATCCAAAGATGGAATCCCTAATTTACAGTTATCAATATATAGATGAAGATTCCCTCTTGCAAGTTTTGTATACTGTATATACTAATAATTCTGTTACTGTTAGCTCAAATTTGCCGATACAGTACTTAATTCCAAGGGCTGACAGGCCTAAAGCCATGCCCCAACGTGGAACTACGGTTAAAAAATGTCATCAAAACAGTGTATTTCAAGACGATCCCCGAATCATAGAAGAGAAGGACTAATTCACTAACCAGGCCAGGAGTGGCTAATTAGGAGGATGTTGTTTGAGCCGTGAGGGCTGGTCTTAAATGACATTTCAAATGAAGCTGTCACTTAAACTCATTAATAACGTCATCAACGCCGTCCTTTTTTTTTTTTTAAACGCACAACAAATTATGGCCCTTCCCGCACCCGTAGTTTGTAATTCAAGACCCCATGGCGTGCTACCATTGCCGGCATTGCTGAGAGAGACTATCATTCTCTCTGGGGATCTTGGTCAAACTTCATTTTGGGTTTTAATGGCCAAAATAGGGCACATTTAGGCAGCATGACAAGCGTCAACCCGCCTGGCTGCTTGGCATACCCATTTTGGCTGTTTTCAGGAACGTTTGGATGAAAATACAGTGATGAACCTACCGCCGCTTTGGACAGCGGTCGTGGCCGCTCCAGATGCACTATAGGTGGGCAAAAGCACATGGAGACTTGAAGTGAAATCCCCTTGTCATGCAAAACTTTAGCCCAAAATGTGGCACTCTTGTAATCTATTACCGCAATGCACAGATAAACTGTGAATGAACGTGTGGAATAAAACAATATGAAGGCTTTTGAGCACCACTAGAACCTCCAGTATGGAGGCTCCAGGGACTTTGCGCCTATGTCGCGGCCGCCCAGAGCTCACTATTTTTGGGCACAAAGACACGGAGGATTGGGGTGAAATCCACGTTCTCAGGCAAAACGTAACTTTTCACGTTTAAACCCAAAATATGGCACTCTCATGCGGCTTGATGGGCGCGAACTCTGAAATGCACAGATGTTCTAATTGTATATCTGATTTGGGAGACAGTGGTTGTGGTGAGTTCAATCATTTTGTCTTTCACACTTCATTTTTTCGGGTAATTTTATGTCATAAATAATATGAATCCATGATGATGATACACAGTAAACCGTGCTACGTACGTAGGTACGTAAATACCCAAAGATTTAGATTGTCAAGTAAAAGTTGTTTCATTTTTGCAATTTAACATAAAAGATTAAACCCACAAAATTGTATTGAGCCATTATCTGCAAATCGACATATTTCAAGCAGTTCCTTGTAACTTTTCTGATTAAAGATTTGAAATGAATATGGTGAAAAGCTTCAGTTTTGTACACAGTTGCCATATTTGTTCAAATTCAAAACACCTGCAAAAGGTTCCTGAGCCTTAAAAAAGTCAGTCTAAGGTTGGCTCAGAAGAGATCAGACATCAATGGGGAATACTGCTGATCTACATACAGTGGGGAGAACAAGTATTTGATACACTGCCAATTTTGCTGGTTTTCCCACTTACAAAGCATGTAGAGGTCTGTAATTTGTATCATAAGTTCTCTTCAACTGTGAGGGACGGAATCTAATACAAAAAAACAGAAAATCACGTTGTATGATTTTTAAATCATAAATTTGCATTTAATTGCATGAAATAAGTATTTGATACATCACAAAAATGGAAGTTACTATTTGGTACAGAAACCTTTGTTTGCTATTACAGATACCAAACGTTTCCTGTAGTCCTTGTTAAGGTTTGCACACACTGTAGCAGGGATTTTGGCCCACTACTCCATGCAGATCTTCTCTAGCGCCTTCAGGTTTCGGGGCTGCTGCTGGGCAACACGGACTTTCAGCTCCCTCCATAGATTTTCTATCGGGTTCAGATCTGGTGACTGGCTAGGCCACTCCAGGACCTTAAGATGCTTCTTACGAAGCCACTCTTTAGTTGCCTTGGCTGTGTGCTTTGGGTCGTTGTCATGCTGGAAGACCCAGCCATGACCCATCTTCAGGGCTCTCACTGAAGGAAGGAGGTTGTCAGCCAAGATCTGGCGATACATAGCTCCATCCATCCTCCCCTCAATACGGTGCAGTCGTCCTGTTTCCCCTGGCAGAGAAGCAGCCCCAAAAAATTATGTTTCCTCCTCCATGTTTCACGGTTGGGATGGTGTTCTTGGGGTTGTAGTCATCCTTCTTTTTCCTCCAAACACGACGAGCCGAGTTTAGACCAAAAAGTTCAATTTTGGTCTCATCCGACCACACGACCTTCTCCCATTGCTCCTCTGGATCATCCAGATGGTTAGTGGCAAACTTCAGACGTGTCTGGACATGCACTGGCTTCAGCAGCGGGACCTTGCGTGCGCTGTATGATTTTAATTCATGACGGCGTAATGTGTTTCCAATGGTTTTCTTCGAGACTGTGGTTCCAGCTCTCTTCAGGTCATTGACCAGGTCCTGCCGTGTAGTTCTGGGCTGATCCCTCACCTTCCTCATGATCAGTGATGCCCCACGAGGTGAGATCTTGCATGGAGCACCAGAACGAGGCTGATTGACCGTCAACTTGAACTTCTTCCATTTTCTAATAATCGCTCCAACAGTTGTTACCTTCTCACCAAGTTGCTTGGTTATTTTGCTGTAGCCCATCCCAGCCTTGTGCAGGTCTATTATGTTATCCCTGATGTCCTTACACAGCTCTTTGGTCTTGGCCATTGTGGAGAGGTTGGAGTTTGTTTGTTTGAGCATGTGAACAGGTGTCTTTTATACAGGTAACAAGTTCAAACAGGTGCAGTTACTTCCGGTAATGAGTGGAGAACAGCAGGGGTTCTTAAAAAAGAACTAAGAGCCGAAATATTTACTAGTTGGTAATGTATCATCTGGATTTTTGTATTAGATTCTGTCCCTCACAGTTGAAGAGAACTTATGATACAAATTACAGACCTGTATACCAGGGGTCGTGTTAACCGGATATTGTTCGTCGTTGACCAGTTTTTTAAAACGGTGACGGAAAAAACTGAAGTCCGTCCGTCATTTTGACAGGTTGCAATTCACACCCCAGACCACAGGGTGGCGAGTTAGCATATTAATTAGCTATTGTCTTTCTCAATGCATGACGTCGTTGGCTTTTCTGTCAGAGTATTGTAGCGTCACCGGGGTCTGGCGGCGGCACAGTGATTGACACATCAACGCGAGGTTCTTATTGGTGCACCCGGTGTGCCAGCGCGTCATCCAATTGATGGACAAGATTGTCGCCTGTGTATAGACCCCAATCACATGACGTCACAACTCCGCCCCCCTGACTGGAGCCGCCATATTGTGTGTCAGCTCGTCATGTTTACACATTACCGCTACGTACATGCCTCCTATTACGGCGTGTTTTTCTGCTCGTTAATATTAATAATCAAAATGGTGAAGGCGTGTGTGGCGGTTGGTTGCTGTAACAGAGAAGATAGACGAAGAGACTTGAAGTTCTACCGTATTCTGAGAGACCCGAAGATGAGAGCGAGATGGACTGCTGTAATTCGACAAGAAATCTGGGCACCAAACAATCACCACAGACTATGTAGTAGTCATTTTATATCTGGTAAGATGCATTTAATATATATTTAGAAGATTTTGGGCTGACAACCACAATTAAGATCATTGTGTGACGTTGGTGATTGGGGTCTATATCGTTGCCTCTTTTTCTTTGGGGGCGGAGTTGTTGGCGGTAAGCAGAGTAAAAAGGGAGAAAAATACCACGACTTCCGTGTCTAATTTTTCGCCGCCAAGCAAGCGTTACAATATTGATTAAAAATGAATGAAAACTAAATACTATTGAATATGTCATCATTATCATTTTAAAAATTTAAGTGACGTGTAAAAATAGGCTATGACCGTATTTTTATGACCCTGTCAGTCAAAATGACAGACAACAAAAATGTCTAGCGCAACCTCTGCTGTATACAGTATAAAATGGGGGGCCAGTTGATCTCCGATTAACCTATGAAAGAATTGTAAATATCTCAAAAACAATAGCAGCAAAAACAGAATTTTTACAGCACAAACCGGCTCAAACGTAGCACAAATGAATGAAATTATTTTTTAATATAAATTTGCGTCTGATTGGGGGGGCAACTTCACAGAGGTTAAAAACATTCCCGTTTTTTCGGGTCACCTTGTAAATTTTTAATTATTATCTTAAAAATTATTTTTACATAATTTTAAATGAATAAATAAATGCATTATGTTATGGTCCCAAGTAACAATCAAGTTTTTTTTTGTTTGTTCATAGTATTTAATTCATTGCATGCCATTGACGGAGATAGACGCCAAATTCTTTTAAACTGGGAGAACTGGCCATGAATGCTCATCTTTAAGTGTCACTGACAGCAATAGACGTCCAATCCATTTTGACTAGGGGGGCGAGTGAAGGAACGTTCATTTTAGCACCATCAAAGGCAGCCAATGATTTTGAATGAGTCCCCACTAAGGGTAAAAAAAAATGAAAGGGTTAATTTTCCCATTTACTACATTACTATAGTACTAATAAAAAATCCATTAGAACGTGGCTCACTCAGGCAAGTGTTGTCGGTGAAGCTCCCCAGAAAGTTGGTACATTCCTCTTCCTGATTTCCGCTGCCTTTACAGGTGCACCAGGGCGAGACGGTCCAGTGAGTGAAGCTGCTGTCCACATAGTTGGGCGTCATGTCCGTCCCTGCGAGGACATCCACAGGCACATTATAAAGAGCATCTACGGGTCACTAATGGACAGCATTTATTCCAAATAGTTTCTCGAAAACACTGCAACGCGGGAATGACATTGCACTGTTTTAGTTTTTATGGGAGGCGAGCGCTCGTCATAATACTTCATTTTCCTTGTAAAGAGGCCATTATGCTTATGAATATTTTCGCAAAGCAGGCGCTTTAGGATGTCGGCCTAGAACGGCGGCGCGGCAAAACACTTCACTTTTTGAAAGGTCTGTCAGCTGGAGTCAGCCATGTCATCCACTTTGTGTGAGCAGCGTGACTTATCTCCTCGCTGTGTGCAATCTATGCAACTCGCGTGCGAAAAATGAATTCCAATTTCGCACCGCGTATAATCTCCGACGAGGCCGGACGTCGACGCCGAGGTGCCGTTATCAAAATATGTATGCATTAGCCTGTGCACATTGTTGGAGCAACATTTAATATGAGCAAACAGATGGTCATCAAGTCTTTTAATTAAGTAAACACTCTCTCCGTGCCTCCCTAATTACTTCTAGTAGTAAACCGATGGCCAGGCCGCTGGGGGAGATATCTGAGCCGCCGGGGAAAAGCTGACAGCCTTACTCCACAGGATAAAAAAAAATTAAATAAACCCAAGGCTAGAAGACTGCAGCACTGTTACTTCCTCTCTTGACCACGAACCATCTTCTGTAATCTTGCAGTGCTGCTGACATTTGTGAAAAACATTGTGAGATGTCCTACCAGGTCCCCCCCTCCCTCTTTCAAACACTCTTGCGCCGCGGCGGTGATACTGACCGATGAGCCTTGTGTAGGAGGCCAGGCAGGCTTGGTGATTGTCTTGGTTGGGACAGGTGCTCACCGTGGGTGGCATGCTGCGGCAGTTTGCCATGAAATCGGCCAGCCTGGACCTGCGCAACAAGCGTATCAAGCGGACAAGCCATAAGAAAGACAGCGAGGGGTGACAAAATGGCATAAAAAAAAAAAGAAGCGTAAACATACAGTATCTTGAATCACAAAGACAGAAGCCAAAAATGTCAGTTGATTCTGTTTTTTTTCCATCAAGTGACATCTCAACAATTTGTCCTGTATTTAGAAAAGTATCATATAAAACACTATTTTTGTTGTTTTTGTTATTTTCCGCAAGACAACACCCTTCAGTACCCGCCAATTACAATTTTGACGGATCTTTCAAGACCCACAGAATATTGTTTTCCAAGGCTATTACAGTAGGGGTGTGACAATATATCGAAAAGGTGATACAGTGCCTTGCAAAAGTATTCGGCCCCCTTGAATCTTGCAACCTTTCGCCACATTACAGGCTTCAAACATAAAGATAGGAAATTTAATTTTTTTGTCAAGAATCAACAACAAGTGGGACACAATCGTGAAGTGGAACAACATTTATTGGATAATTTAAACTTTTTTAACAAATAAAAAACTGAAAAGTGGGGCGTGCAATATTATTCGGCCCCTTTACTTTCAGTGCAGCAAACTCACTCCAGAAGTTCAGTGAGGATCTCTGAATGATCCAATGTTGTCCTAAATGACCGATGATGATAAATAGAATCCACCTGTGTGTAATCAAGTCTCCGTATAAATGCACCTGCTCTGTGATAGTCTCAGGGTTCTGTTTAAAGTGCAGAGAGCATTATGAAAACCAAGGAACACACCAGGCAGGTCCGAGATACTGTTGTGGAGAAGTTTAAAGCCGGATTTGGATACAAAAAGATTTCCCAAGCTTTAAACATCTCAAGGAGCACTGTGCAAGCCATCATTTTGAAATGGAAGGAGCATCAGACCACTGCAAATCTACCAAGACCCGGCCGTCCTTCCAAACTTTCTTCTCAAACAAAGAGAAAACTGATCAGAGATGCAGCCAAGAGGCCCATGATCACTCTGGATGAACTGCAGAGATCTACAGCTGAGGTGGGAGAGTCTGTCCATAGGACAACAATCAGTCGTGCACTGCACAAATCTGGCCTTTATGGAAGAGTGGCAAGAAGAAAGCCATTTCTCAAAGATATCCATAAAAAGCCTCATTTAAAGTTTGCCACAAGCCACCTGGGAGACACACCAAACATGTGGAAGAAGGTGCTCTGGTCAGATGAAACCAAAATTGAACTTTTTGGCCACAATGCAAAACGATATGTTTGGCGTAAAAGCAACACAGCTCATCACCCTGAACACACCATCCCCACTGTCAAACATGGTGGTGGCAGCATCATGGTTTGGGCCTGCTTTTCTTCAGCAGGGACAGGGAAGATGGTTCAAATTGACGGGAAGATGGATGCAGCCAAATACAGGAACATTCTGGAAGAAAACCTGTTGGTATTCGCACAAGACCTTAGACTGGGACGGAGATTTATCTTCCAACAGGACAATGATCCAAAACATAAAGCCAAATCTACAATGGAATGGTTCAAAAATAAACGTATCCAGGTGTTAGAATGGCCAAGTCAAAGTCCAGACTTGAATCCAATTGAGAATATGTGGAAAGAGCTGAAGACTGCTGTTCACAAACACTCTCCATCCAACCTCACTGAGCCCGAGCTGTTTTGCAAGGAAGAATGGGCAAGAACGTCAGTCTCTCGATGTGCAAAACTGATAGAAACATACCCCAAGCGACTTGCAGCTGTAATTGGAGCAAAAGGTGGCGCTACAAAGTATTAACGCAAGGGGGCCGAATAATATTGCACGCCCCACTTTTCAGTTTTTTATTTGTTAATAAAGTTTAAATTATGCAATAAATTTTGTTCCACTTCACGATTGTGTTCCACTTGTTGTTGATTCTTGACAAAAAACTAAAATTTTATATCTTTATGTTTGAAGCCTGAAATGTGGCGAAAGGTTGCAAGGTTCAAGGGGGCCGAATACTTTTGCAAGGCACTGTATATCGCGATACTTTGTAGCCCAAAAGGTCATTGACATGCTCCCACCAAGAATTGATATATAGTTTTAAAATGGTCCCCAATAGCAGGCGACTGCATGCTGGAGCCGGCCTCAGCACGCCAGATCCACATAGCAATCGGACCCGCTTAACGTCAGTGCACCAGATGCGACCCGGATCAGCACTGTGACAGTCCAAATGATAGGTTACGCACTGTTCCGGGGCGGACCTTGCAGACCGGACGTGGTCAAACTCCCGCTTAACTACAGTGCGCCAGATGTGGCCCGGATCAGCACTATGACACTTTTGCCTTAATTGTCGCCTTGATTGCACAGATGGGTGAGCCTAGGACCGGGTGCCGCTGATCATCGTCAGCAGCTTACTTAAACCGGTCCTTGGCCTCACATCATTGCCAGATCAACAACTCACCTACTGGTATGTGACTTTCAGCTAACAAAGAATCTTGTAATCCTGAAACTGAGCTCATTTTTGTGTTTTTCCCTCCAAGATCCTGCGCTGCTTGCCTGGCAAAACGCCTGCCTGCCCGTTCACCTGTTCTATCACCAAACTGCCCACCGGATTCTTCGGGCACTATCTACCACTCACTCTCATCGTCAATGGATTAGGTCCCCCGTTACCTCAGAACCTTGACAAATATAATATGTTGGTTAAAGTCTAAAAATTGGTCATCTTTAATGTGGAGTCGCTTGTTCCAATTAAAATATTTTGTGAAAAAACAATGTTGTATTGTTGTATGTTGCATTAATATGTCAGCTTTAATACATGGCATGAAAAAGAAGTGTTGTCATTATTGCTTTTAATACATTTGCAATATAAACACATTAAAGTATGATACATTGCAAAATGGACCCAAAATTTTAATACTGAAAACGGTTTTGATACAAATCTGGCCCAGATTGGGTAACGTGTGCCATATCCGGGCCATACATTAATGTAGTGTCTGCTACTTTGGACCAGTTCTGGCCCCAAACTGTTGCTGATCCGGCAAGTGACTCCTTACTGAATTTGGGCCATATCTCAAAAAGACACGGATCTGTTTTACGAAGTTGAGCCGAAATTTGCAGTACATCTGGCCCATGTCCTATCAGTTATATTTTGCTATCTGGGGTGTCACTGTTCCAAAAACAAAAACTAAAAGGAAGCTGCCGGTTACTGCCAAAATCTTTCATAGAATAGTTTGTACGTTTGCTCACTGTTTGCCCTTGATGGCGCTAGACATACAATTCATTTTGATTGGATTGTACTTCTAGCGCCGTCAATGGAACTGAAACCAGAGCATTCACAGTCAGTCTTGTTGGCATTTACAGGTCACTTCCTGTTCAGTTAAAGGCATTTACAGGTTACTTTCTGCTCATTTTAGTCACTTCCTTTTCATTTGGGGATATTCTTGAGTAACATCCTTTTCAATAACCCCAAATCAACAGGATGTGAAATGTAAATTCCCCAAAATCAACGGGAAGTGACCTGTAAATGCTCCAAAGGGAAAAGGAAGTGACCGAAAATCAACAGGAATTGACCTGAAATGCCCCAGAATGAACTCATTGCATGGCATTGGCTGCCACTGACGTCCATTCAGTTTGCAGTAAGAGGAATTAACAATATGATTGAACATTCGTTCATTCGCTGCCACAATCCCAGTTCAGATTGATTGGACGTCTTCTAGTGATGAAATCATTCCAATTCACAGCAGAAGGATGAAAATGAAAGCTTGTTTTTCTGTTCATTAGTTGTTATGAAGAATATCCTATAGGATGATTTCCTAATAATTGTTTTATCACCATATTGAGAGATCATCGTTATCAGGGTCTTTTTTTTTTTTTTCCCCGCAAATTGTATTGTATCTTGAGGTACCCAGAGGTTTCCACCCCTAATGGCTATATCTACATACAACCTGCCCAAATAAAAATGACTCCCATTTTTCATCAGGAAAGTTTGTTCATATTATTTTTACGTTCTTTAGTTATCAGCAATAGAATAGGGGTAAGTCCTACAAAAATCCCGATCTTTGGCCATAAAACACAACACATTTCAAACATAATTTGACTTTGAAACTTTTGTGAATTCATGGTTTGCTTCATTTATTTATATTTAATTAAAAAACGCAAATAATATTAATAATAATAATAAATAAATAAATAAATAAATAAAATAAAAATAAGCGAATTTTAATTAGAAAAAAATATTTTTTAAATTAAAAAAAAAGTATGTTATTAAAAGGAATGTTTACAGCATATTCCTTAGTATTGTTTTTAAAGAAATGTATAAAGAAATATTGAAATTAAATAATTACTGTTTAGAGACACACAGAATAGGATTTTGACATTTTGGTCAAATCAAAAATCTCTCTATTAATACTTGATTCATCATAGCTATGCTGGTGCGATCAAAAAATATTAGCAGTACTAAACATTGCAAAATGAAACTGTAATTTGGTATTTTAGCAAGGAACATGAATTCGATTCAAATGATTTGCCTTTCTTGGTAAAAAAAATTGCAGATTGGGCCCACAAGCCTTGAGTTTGATACCTACAATCTAAAGAATTTTACAAAAAGGGCGTTAGACATCACAAAGATGTTTCCTATTGTTTTTATTGTTTTTTTTTTTCATTCAAATATAACCACCTATTCACAAATTTTACATTTGGAACTCAATAACATGAGTTTGAACTTAAATATGTGCATGTGTATGTGCATGCCTGCTTGTTAAAATGTCTCGATATCACATTAGAGGAACATTAACTCTTTGGCTACCATTGAGTGCAGAAGACATCAAATCCATTTGAACCAGGGAGCCCCTCCTAGTTCAATTGGATTGGATGTCTATCAATGGTGGTCAATGGTGCTGAAACATGATTCGATGGAATTCATATAAAAGATTATATCCAACTGAATCTTTGTTGACAGATGGCACCATTTTTCCAGCATCAAAAGCAGACATATGCAATATGGACATCTGTTTTGTGGCAGTCAAACAGGTGGACTGAATGGACTCGGAACCCGCTTTCATTTTCCTTTTTTCTTTTCGCTATCTTGACAACATGCACAACAAACCCAGCCGTAATTAATTAATGTAGCATGAGAGCGTCATGCTCCTTTTGACCTATTCTTCCACGATTATCCCTCACATCTCAGCCGTTACCCAAAATTCACTTTGGGCGCCAACCTTGGGTGCCGATGAAAGTGGTGTGTTTTTTTTTTTGTTTTTCACTGTGTTTGCGATAAGAGCTTTAAGTTTGCCGAGGCCCCCAGGGTGGCATTGCTAATCCACTTAAGTAGGTTTATTGGGAGGAGCGTGTGCAAAGTTACTCTGTCTGTGCTGTTCACATCATTGGTGCCCACTATGTGAATCACATTTAACTCTCCTCGCACAGGCTCCTTCGGACCACTTTGTCAAGGCTCCAAAGTAGAGTTTAAGCTGCTGTTAATATCACAGGTGGTTAAGTTGAATTTTGAAGTATTTAACCCCCCCACCCCCAAAATGTCTGATTAATTATGGTGAAATATGATTGTGTAGCCAAATTTTGCAAGGCTAATTCAATATTACAGAAAGGGTTTCGGGACACATTTTTGGGTGAACATTGCCGTGGGTTTGTGTATGCAAAAGGAAGTTCACGCAAGCACAGAGTAGCTTTGGGGAAGAGTCCAGTTTGAATTTTATTTAGCGCTCAAAAATGGATTCACATGCATCAAAACTTGAAATAGCCTGTGTGCGTGACATCGGATAATCTTGAGAGATTTTTTAAAATGTCATGAGACTCAAGTCAGTCTGTGTCTAAAATAGATAAACTTCACTAGTGAATTGTTTTTCTTCATTGACTTTGAAAAAAGGCTGGCAAAGATGACAAAGAATAAAGATCACTTTGGACTTTTACAGCAAGTTTCAACTCATAAAAAATGTCACACCAGCCCTCCAAGTCCAAATGGTTTGAACATCTAGCGGTGTAAATGGTCGGGTTAGTGTTTTAGGTCAAAATATTCCGAAAAAAGGCTGAGGTTTATTTCATTTTTAAAGCCACCATTACAATTTCTTTGCACACATACTAGTATGACATTTATCCACTATTTTCATGCAGTATGAAAAGTCCAATTACGATCTTTTCACATCCGACCTGAGTCTCTTTCTTATGACGATATACATGGATTGTAGGGGTGAAACAAAATATCGAAATGGTGATATATCGTGATACTCTGTATCCCAAAAGGTTATCGATATGCTCCTGTCAAGAATCGAGATATCATTTTGAAAAGGTGTCAATGTCTAAAAAAAAATAAATAAAAATGAACCGACAAGTTGCTACCAAAATTTTCCACCATAATAGTGTCTCAGTTAATTCTAAGGCTGCATTGACGGTGCTCGACGCCCAATCCATTTAGACTGGGAACGTTCGTTCATTTGAAACCAGAGCATTCACAGTCATTCTGTCTGATTTTCAGGGCATTTACAGGTCACCTGTTGTTCATTTTAGGGCATTTACAGGTCATTTTCTGTTGAGTTTGAGTCACTGCCTATTCATTTGGGTGATTCCCAGGTCATTTCCTGTTCTGTAACTCAAAATAAACAGGAAGAGATCCATAAAATACCCCCAAATCAACAGGAAGTAACTGAAAATCAACAGGTAAATGACCTTAAATGGCCCAAAATTGCCTAATTGCCTGGCTGCCACTACTGGCCATAGACGTTCAATCTGTTTGAAGTGGGAGGGATGGCAGCGAATGAACGAATGTTCATTCGCTGACACCCTCCCAGTTCAAATGGATTGGATGTCTACTAATGATAAACTCATTCCAATTCACAGCAGAAGCTTGCTTTTCTGTTTATTAGTTGTTTGTAGAATATCCTAGAATGATTTCCTGACCGTTGTATCGTCAGATCATCGTTATCGTGAGCTTTGTATCGCAAATCGTATCGTATCGTGAGGTACCAAGAGTTTCCCACTCATAATGGATTGGACAAAATAATGGAAACACCCAACATTTTGGAATCATGATCAATGAACAAAATTTTGAAGGAATGGCATGAGGAACATTTTAATGAAGTTTAGCATCTCGTATGGCCGGCACAATCCCCAGACCTCAAAATTATTGAGCATTTATGGTCAGTTTTAGAGATTCAATTAAGATGTCGATTGCCATCGCCATCATCTCTAAAAGAATTTAAGGGTATTCTAACTGAGGAATGGCTTAAAATTCCTTTGGAAACAATGCACAAGTTGTATGAAACAATACGTTACAGAAGTGAGACTATAATGGCCGTAAAAGGCGGACCAACGCCATATTAAATTAGTTTTAGTTAATTTTTTAAGACGTTTACATTATTTTGTCCAACCCCTGTAAATCAGATATATAACCGATACCTCTGCATCCGGGGCGGAACTTAGAGGGTGCTGGGGGTGCACCCGGGCCCAGGCTTCTAAGGGCCTGTTTTGTAGGTGTTGTAAAGTTGGTCGAGGGGAGGGTCCAACGGAAAGGCAAGAAGAAGCGCGGAGCTGAGGGGTCCACTAGCTTTCCACTAGCACCCCCCTGCCGAACGGTCCCCTCAGGGGGTCCCATTCATGCCCTGTTCACGTTTGTTCCGTCACTGATCTGCACTATAAACGCTCATCCAAACCGTACATCAATAAGTGAAATACGTCACCACAGTTCGACAAAAATAAAACAGCAGATGCGAAGGAGCAATGGAGGATAATGCCTAAAAAATACCTTTTGTTGCTTGATATCGCATGTGAAGATATCAGGCTAAAATAATGTTGGCTCCGAACCAGGGGCATAAAGTCCGCAAAAACTTCCACCAAGGTGTAACAGCCGAGACCTCCCGGAGGGACCGTATTTATTATTTACTTCCGTAAACACTGCGACACGTGATGACATGTCACAATGTGCATTTGTGTGACGTCACGGAAGTGTTCACTGCGAGTCATGTATGTTTGTACAATATGAATGGCTACACCAGGGGCGTCACTAGGTTTTAAGAACGAGGGGGGGGGGCTTAGCCCCCAGGAGTTGCACAGGATGTAAGTGAACGTAGCGTGCAAGCACAATATTTGTAAATTGCACATATTACATTTTGGCCACATACAGGGTGACCCAAAAAAAAGTTTACACTGCCATAATACAACTTAAATGCCATGTTTATTCAGCTTAGAATTAGAATGTAATCACAAATTATACATTATTGTAAAGAACATGTACAGTACACTCTATTTTTCAATGTGTCCTCCCTTAAGTGTCACAACAGCCTCCAGGCGCCTGCGGAACGCTTGACAGGTCTTCTTTATGTAGGATGCTGTCATCTTTTCCCAAGATCTAACAATGGACTTCTCCAAGGCTGCCACAGAAGTTTGTGGCTTCTTACAGGCACTGTCCTCCACAGTTGCCCATATGCTATAATCCAGGGGATTGAGATCTGGACTCTGGGTGGCCACATATCACCTTGTCAATCAACTTTTTGGTCCCCACAGATCGGGCACTTCCAGACCCAGGTTTTCGTGAGGCTGTTCCAGTATCTTTCAGCTTCTTTTTAACTTTGTAGACTGCACATCTGGATATTCTCAGATTTGCTGCAATCTCAGTAGGTGTCAGACCGGCACGCAGCAATTCAGGTACAGCTAAAGTTTTCTTCATTTTCAGCAGAAGCACAGGAATTGTAGAGACGAGAGATTACCAGCTGCATTGAGTGACCTTAATGAATCACTTAAGCATGACAACCTATTTAGATATGTTTAAGTGGCTTTTAAACAAGCAGTCAACTGAGTGTAAACTTTTTTTGGGTCACCCTGTATGTGACAAAAACGGCTGTAATTTCAAACCCTGAAAAATACTACTAATTACTTGAATTTAGGTAATATCTGGGTCAGGCTAATTTGCCTTACACATACACACGCACACGAACGTATATCCAAACACTATACATACATACAGTACAGGCCAAAAGTTTGGACACATGTTCTCATGCATGGGTTTTCTTTATTTTCAGACCTTTTACATTGTAAATTCTCAATGAAGGTAATAAAACTATGAATGAATATGTGTGGAATTATGTACTCAAGCAAAAAAAAAAAAAAAAAAGTTAAATAACTAAGAACATGTATAATATTAAAGTAGCCACCCTTTGCTCTGATTACTTTTTTGCACACTCTTGCCATTTGGGGTTGGGACCATCATTTGTGATGCATTAAATGAGGTGTGTCAAATATTTTGGCCTGTACTGTACGTGAATGAACTAAGCTCCTGTACTCATCTATGCGTAAAGTGAGAAAAACAGTTGATGCTCCATAAGGAAATCACCCCAAAGATAGTGGTAAAAAGACTGAACGCTATAAACAACCTGGACCTTCACAATGCAATTCAGACTAACTAGCTAGCAGCAGTTAAGTAGCAGCGTTATTTTAGAGCTGGAATGTAACATTTGACCGCAAAACACAGAGCATTTGCTTAATTACTGGGGACTTTCTGCTGTTAGCTGGGGGCTGGAGCTAACTAACTGTTATTACCAGCAAAAAATATATATAATTACATAATATAATATAATATAATATAATATAATATAATATAATATAATATAATATAATATAATATAATATAATATAATATAATATAATATAATAATGGCATGTTCAGAGGTTGCGCTAGACTTTTTCGTTGTCTGTCATTTTGACTGACAGGGTCATAAAAATCCGGTCATAATCTATTTTTACCCGTCACTTAAATTTTTAAAATGATGATAATGACATTGTGGTGACGCTTTGTTTGGCATAATTCACCTTCCGTACTTGTGTGTCCATTTGGCCGAGCGCGTTAGCGGCTACGACACAGTCACGTAACAGTGACACTTAAGAGCCGCGCGCGTTTCGGCTTGAATAGAGAGTTCACAGAGAGCAGCAGAGCTACAGCGGCTGGACACAGCAATTCGAGCTAACAAGACTCTTAACATTGCATACCGCTTCAACATATTCAATAGTATTTAGTTTTCATTCATTTTAAATTAATATTCTGTCCGAACAAGCTTAACAGAGAATCCACACCGTGCCATCACACATCAAGCAGATGAATAAGTAACTTTTTCTCCGCAGTGACAAAAACAGTTCACAGTTCATCTGCTGTGGCCTGAACGGAGTCTTACACCTTCCTCCTGGTGCACATGGACTTGAATTGTGTGCCCGCTTGTGCAGTCCCTGTTTTTTCACCTCTTTTATCAACACCATCATCGTTTTGGGGCTTTTTGAAGAAACTTCGGATACTCAGTTTCCTTGACATTTTTCAGAGTAAGGCCAACGACGTCATGCATCAAGAGAGACAATAGCTAATTAATATGCTCACTCGCCACCCTGTGGTCTGGGGTGTGAATTGCAACCTGTCAAAATGACAGATGGACTTCAGTTTTTTCCGTCACCGTTTTAAAAAATCGGTCAACGATGGAAAATATTTGGTTAACGCGACCCCTGGGCATGTTATATGATTATTGATTTCAACTAATATTCTGGCAAGTTCATAGTGAATATGTCAGTTTTTGTGTGTGTATTTATTTTGATAAAACAGCACCAAATTATTTAGGGGCGGCTTTTGAATATTTTAGGGGGGCCTAAAATAGGCCTGACAACCACTGGGCTACACAAAAAAAAAAAAAAAAAAAAAAAAAAAAAAGAAATAATTTGAATTGGGTATCGCACCAGGCAGTGTGAACGTAGCATATGTTGTTCCAAAATATTTGAAAAGAAACACCTCTAAAGCATTGAATCTTTTTTTAGTTTAAGTTTAATACAATTTATCTCCACTTGATCTATGCACTGTCGTAGACTAAAAAAAAGAAACATTTCAGTCAATCTTTCACATATCATTGATGATACGCATGCCAAATCACTTGTGTGACAGTAAGAAAAAAATGAGACAATTGCTCCCGCTTACATTTCCCAGTTAAGAGGCGAGCATCAGAATATTGGATCAAAAATAATTATTTAAATAATCAAGTGAAGACGAAATTTCTGTAAATGTTAAATTGAGTGGTTGTATATTACAGTATATGTGTGCTGCTGTTGCCGGACAAAAACTGTATTCATGGTCAGCTCCTGTGGGATAGGCTCCATCTGACATGCGAACATAATCAGGACAAGCGCTACCGGAAATTGATGGATGGGCTATTTCCTTCCTTATATTGTTCCTGAAATATGACCAATTTGAAGAAAAACAACATGCTGATTGTGTTTGACTTGTATTTTCTGCTAAATTATCATGAGATCATGCTGTTCGCTTCGATTACCAAAATACAAATGACTTTTTTCGTTACAAAACCCTGCTGTCTTTACTGAGCTTTTTAACTAGCACGGCCATCCGAGCCGAACGTTTTATGCTCTACTTATGGATGATTTTTTATTTTCTGCAGGCTCATTTGTTTTGCTGTGCAGCCAGTGTACGCAAATTGAGCCTCATGTGTGTTGAGGGGACAATATCTTCTTTGTTGATGTATTTTACCAAGCCTTCAATGAAGCTCACCTCACAAAAGGGAAATCTTATCATGATGATGGTCTTCTTCGGGGCGCTTAATCATCTTAATGCCTCAAAACGAATGTGAAAATAATCACCTCGTGTGCAGATACTGTTTCTACCCCCTGCAGATACCTTGCTTTTTAACAAATGTGATGAGTTCATTAGCAAAAGCGAATAAAGGAGATGAACAAACTAAATGATGTGTTTCAACATCCTGACCACACTGTGTGATCTATTTGTGGGATCATACAATCCCATAATCTTGTGAGACTCAGAGGCCATGTTTACATGCCGCAGATAACCCTTTTTAGTTTTATTTGGCAATTATGCAAGGCCACATAATGCTCAAAAATCCGAAAATGCTCATATTTTATGTTTTTAAAACCTGAATACTCCCGAGTTAACCCTCTTTTAACCAGAATGTCTGGACATGTGAACCCGCTATCGGCATGGCTTCTGCACGTGCTACATTTGCAAAGGATCTTGGTCTATAAGTATAGCAAGTAGTTGTTGCTCTCCAATACAATAGGTTAAAGGCTTTTGGAGTGAAGAGGAAAATCATGGCTTCATGAGTGTAGCGAAAGACTTGACCATTGTATTTTGTTGGCAGTAAAAAGTACCGGGATAGCAAAATTTACAGGAAAGGTGCATTTATTTATGTTCTGCACATGTCCATTGGCAAAAAAAAAAATTCTGTCTTTTGTAGAGTTAGCCAATAATGACTTTTTAACCGATAACTGATAACACTTGTCTATCAGATAGATTTCTGAACCTGAAAGACCTGTTAGTCCACCTATTAAAAGTCCACCTCCATGTATTATTCTGAATCAGATGCTCCTGTTTGAGGTCGTTAGAACCTGTCCACCCCATATGATCAGTAAGACGCAAACTTGTAACATGGCCAAGACCAAAGAGCTGTCCAAAGACACTAGAGACAAAATTGTACACCTCCACAAGGCTGGAAAGGGCTACGAAGCAATTGCCAAGCAGCTTGGTGAAAAAAGTTCCACTGTTGGAGCAATCATTAGAAAATGGAAGAATCTAAATATGAGAGTCAATCTCATTTGGAGTGGAAATGCAAAATATCCCCTCGTGGGGTCTCAATGATCCTTAGAAAGGTTAGGAATCAGCCCAAAACTACACGACAGGAGTTAATCAATGACCTTAAAAGAGCTGGGACCACCGTTTCCAAGGTTACCGTTGCTAATACACTAAGACGTTTTGGTTTGAAATCATGCATGGCACGGAAGGTTCCCCTGCTTAAATCAGCACATGTCAAGGCCGTCTTAACTTTGCTATTATATAGGACAACTCTCATCTTTTGAGTAGCCTAAAGGAAGTAGTTCTTACTAATGATGTCTACATCGCAGTTCTTTGCGACCGAGTCACCTGATTTTGAGGATCTTCAGTTACCAGAGACCAGATTCAAGACCTCGGGAACATATTGAGGGAAAGAAAAGCACATCTAAATGTAAAATAATTCTATCTGCAGACATTATCACTCTTGCATGACGTTATCTTAATGTTAGCATTCTACGATAGGTATTGGAATGTTGTATTGGTTTGGAACGTTCTATTTTTCTTTCTTATTGCAGTATCTTTGTATTTGTGGATTTATTTTGCTGCTTGGTAGCCTTGAAAAATTAGATTGGATTTTTAGGACTTATTCATTTATGATTTTTTACCCATTCCAATCCTCGGAAAATGACCTGATCAAAGTCTACAACATAGTTTATTATTGGCTGTAGGAGTTTGCAGATTAGCAAGATTTACAAAAAAATGAATGAAAATGTTCTCGATTTAATGGAATGCAAAAATGACAATTTGCATCTTCACATTCTCTGTGCGTGATGAAAGACATATGCTAATTGATTTACAACTGTAGCGCATGTAAATCGATAGTTCTGAATCGGTACATTGAATTTAACTCTAATATTGGCTGCATGACACTGACAGATGAAGTTGGACACAAACAAATCAAATCAGGATCTTAGAACCCACTCGACACTCGCTCCGTCACCTTTTTAAATATGCACAGTCTCTCTATCACCTTCACGCAGTGCCAAAGTGCTACTCGATCACGAATGCATTACCGTGTGGCTTTTCTGTACATTTCTGAAGCAGCTGGACTTGCTTTGATGAATAATGAGTGTTCTTGTGCTGACAGTGAGGCTGCTGCCATCAGCGCAGGGAATATTGTCATTCATGGAAGTCTGACAGGAGGATTCAAGCAGAAATACGGCGGGGCATTTAAAGGTAAAGCCAATGTGTTGTGTTCAAGACAAAGTGTATGCAGTATTATGCCATATCCTGTGGGTAGAGTGGACACAGATGGATTTGTTTAGGAGGGATTATGAGGGTGAGGACGTGAAAGTCTGTTCTTCTGGCCTTTCACCAGAGTGTGACATGATGACATTGATGTCGGAAAGCTACAAAAATCAAAGGAAAAAAAATTACTCCAATACCTCCATTACGACTGAAGGAGAGGAGGGTCTGCCAGTCAAAATGGATTGGACGTCTATTGCCATTAACAGTAGTGAATGAATTAAAATAACGCTAAAATAATTAGAGTTGTCTGATAATGACTTTTTAAACGATATCCCAGTATTGTCCAACTCCAAAAATCAGATCCTGATATCAAACCAATATCGATATACGCGGTCGTGGACTTAACATATTATGGCTGATTCATGAGTTAATTCATTATTTTTCAATTATTTATTGTTCATTTTATTTTTGCACCATGAAAGCAAATGGTCTGCTAACATAACAAAGCCCAACCATCTTAGGCTACGTCTACACTAGGACGGATAATGGCCTTAAACGTGTAAATTAGTTAGACTATATGGCATTTTGGCTACACTAGTATGCCTATTATCCGGATTAGTTGTTACACCGATAATGTAGGTAATGTCGCCATTTTTAGTGCGGCATGACGGCATCGTAAACAATGGAGGCGGAGGATCAAGACGTGGCATTCCCGCTACTCTTTTCTTTTTCACGTTTTTCTGGAACCTTCAAACTACGTCGCAATAATATGCTTCAATTCAGCGCCCATTTGTGGTCCTTCCATCGCGGATGACGCAGAGATGAGCGTTTTTTACAGAGCTCGACTCCCGCATTGTCTCCAATCAGCCAGCAGTGGGGCTGGCCTCTCCCAACTCAATGCCGACCGAACAAGAGTATGTGTATAAAAATGCGTAGAGGAAAATAAAACCCTGAAAAAAAAAACTGTGTGTACCCCCAGTCAAAGAGACACACAAACAGTTTTTTCCATGACATTTCTGCCTGTCAAAACTGTCGCCACTTCCAGGATCGCCACTGTTATGCACAAGCATTCCTGGTTGCGGCTTCCAGGAAATATATGCAGCGCCAAACCATATGTTTCTATTTGTTATTTTCCAAGTGGTGAGAGCAAAACTGAGCATCGATTGTAACATCCCAAGTAACGATGTCAGACTTTCGTTGTTTTCTAAATATTTAAGTCGCAACTCGGCGACTGCTCGTAAAAGCCGAGAGTGCTCTCCCTTCAGTCTTGCTCCCGCGTGATGCGTTCAATTGCGTTCACGACAAAGACAGTGATCACAAAACAGAGTTCCCGACCCCTGGTCTAAAAGGTGTAGTAATTTCGAAATTTCACGCTGGCGAGTAACGAGTTTCCGGTTCAGAGGTAAAGCGTGCGGGCGATGACGTAACATATGAGGCAGCTCCTTTCAATGCATGCGTAGTTTGCGCATATGCAGGCCTTGAAGAAGCGCGGGGGTGGCTTAAACGCACCTTAAACGTAAGTGCGCACAGGTATAAGAATAGTTGGCAAAATACCCTTGAGAAAATTAGCAGTCTAGTGTAGTCCTAGCCTTAGTTTGGAGACATCTAATAGTCGTTGAGCATAACTGCTGTGCTAAGCTGTGACCAGCCCTTGCACAAAGACAGAGGGCTTTTACATTCACTTTAACGTCAACATGCATATTGGCCCAAAACCGATAATGAAAACCCGGTGTCGATATTATCCAATATCATTTTAAAATGTTTTCATCTGCTGATATTATCGGCTACCTGATAATATCTGACATCTCTAGTAATAAATTAACATTACTGTGTGGTCAATATAAAAACACTGCCAATGACCTAGATTAGTTTCAAAGATTTTACATTAAAATGGAGTGTGAGGGCATATTAATTTGTGTTGGAAAAAATAAAGTTATGTTTGTGTAAATGCTGACATCATGAGAGCACAAAAACATCAATGGTGTTTGTTTTATGTTTGTACTTAACACTTATTCAGCTAAGTGTACATGGACTGTTTTTCACCTCATTTTAAATGCAAATAATCCCTCATAAAGGGTATTCAAATAATGCTTTTGTTGGTCTATTTGCAGGGGCTGGTTTGAAAACCTTCTGTTCTGCTTGTGATACAAAAAACACAAAGAGGAATCCTTCCTTAATTAAGTGCTTGATACACCACATCTTTCTATTCAAAAACACACTTGCTGTTTGTTTTGTCGCCTTAAGTCACCTGCGTTTTTAAAAAAATTTTTAAAAAACCCTTTAATGCCAAACATATCACATTTGATACACTAGTATTTAAGTTTATCTTTTCATGGGACAACACTGACAAAATGACACTTTGACACAATGAAAAGTAGTCTGTGTGCAGCTTATATAAAAGAGTTAATTTATTTTCCCCTCAAAATAACTCAAAATATAACCAGTAATATCTAAACCCCTGGCAACAAAAGTGAGTACACCCCATAGAAACTACGTACATCCCTAAATGTCCAAATTGAGTACTGCTTGTCATTTTCCCTCCAAAATGCCATGTGACTTGTTACAGAAGTGCTGTCAGCATTGCTGCAGAGATTGAAGAGGTGGGGTGGGGGGTGGGTGGGGGGATCAGCCTGTTATTGCTCAGACCATACGCCGCACTCTACATCAACTTGGTGTGCATGGCTGTCATCCCAGGAGGAAGCCTGAAGACGGTACACAATTTCGTTTTTTTGATTCGTAATACTGGAGAAAAACGATATGTGGGCAGACATTTTCATATATACTGGTAATATTTTAGCCAATCAAATGAGTATTCCTAATTCCTTGTTGTCATTCCTACCCATTATCACATGCACTTTTGCTCGAATCTTTAAGTATGTGTGCGGGTATAACTGACATCCCAAAATGGCGGCGCCCACAAGCCATTTTTTAGGGTGTCCAAACACATTTTCCCCATAGTAGGTGATGGTGTTTTTTTGTTCTTAAACTGAATTTTCATGTTTCATTACCACTGACGGTGCCAAACGTCCCATGTTGACTGGGAGAA
Source organism: Corythoichthys intestinalis (assembly GCF_030265065.1). Taxonomy (NCBI): domain Eukaryota; kingdom Metazoa; phylum Chordata; class Actinopteri; order Syngnathiformes; family Syngnathidae; genus Corythoichthys; species Corythoichthys intestinalis. Next base: position 12,564,797 of record NC_080397.1, on the reverse strand, counting down.
CTGGTAGCGATCAAATGAGTCAACATGAATTGGACGTCTGACGTCGTCAATGGCAGCCAGTGAGTTAAATGACTTTGCTATAAAGGGTTATTGGTTTGGGCTTTAAATAATAATAATAATAATAATACATTTTATTTCTAGAGCGCTTTTCAGATACACAAAGACGCTTCACAAGAGGCATGGAATTACAGTACGATAAAAAGGTATAAAAGGATTAAAAACTTAAAAGCACAATAAAAAGAGGTAAAAAATATGACAGCTAGGGGTTATGGTGGGTAAGATAGAGTGAAAAGGTGTGTTTTCAGTCGAGATTTGAAAAGTGATAGAGTAGATATGTTGCGGAGATCAGGGGGTAGGGAGTTCCAGAGCTGGGGGGGCGCAATGACTAAAAGCTCTGGAACCAAAGGTGGAGAGGCGGACACGGGGGACGGAGAGGGGGGGAAAAGTGATAGGGCGAAGTGAACGGGTTGGATTGTTTGGATGGAGAAGATCGCAAAGGTAGGGAGGGGCCAAGGCATGGAGTATTTTGAAGGTGATGATGAGGATTTTGTAATTGATTCTTTGTTTGACGGGAAGCCAGTGAAGTTGACGGAGGATGGGGGTAATGTGGTGTGTTGCGGGGGTTCGTGTGATGAGGCGTGCTGCTGAGTTCTGGAGGAGCTGCAGTTTCTGGAGGGACTTATTAGGGAGACCGAAGAGCAGTGAGTTACAATAATCGAGCCGGGAGGTTATTAGATTACAGACCAGGGTGGAAGCGGTATGGCGGGTGAGAGAAGGGAGGAGGCGAGAAATGTTGCGAAAGTGGAGATAGGCTGATCTGGTGATGCTGTTGATATGTGACTGGAAGGAAAGTGTGCTGTCGAGGATGACACCCAGACTCTTAACCTGAGATGAAGGAGAGATCGGTAAATTGTTGATTGTAATAGAGAACTTATGGACATTAGAGAGTGTTGCGGTGGTACCAACCAAGAGGACTTCTGTTTTGGAGCTGTTAAGTAGGAGGAAGTTGGAGGAGAACCAGGAGTTAATGTCATCTAAGCAGAGGGTGAGGGAGGAAGGTGGGAGGGAGGCGGTTGGTTTTGAGGATATGTAGAGCTGGGTGTCATCCGCGTAACAGTGAAAGTGAATGTTGTGTTTGCAGAAAATGGAACCGAGGGGTAGAATGTAGATGATGAAGAGAAGCGGCCCCAGGACCGAGCCCTGGGGCACGCCAGAGGAGACAGGGAGGGAACTGGATTGATGGGGGCCAAGTTTGACGAATTGTGTGCGGTTGGACAGGTAGGAAGTGAACCAGGAAAGGGGTGTGTGGGTGATACCAATGGAGGAGAGTCGGTCGAGAAGGATTGTATGGGAAATTGTGTCGAAGGCGGCAGTGAGGTCGAGGAAGACGAGAATTGATAATAAACTGGAGTCGGATGCTGTGAGGAGGTCGTTTGTAATTCTAAGTAGGGCTGTTTCGGTGCTATGGAGGGGGCGGAAACCGGATTGAAAGTGCTCGTAAATGTCATTGGTAATTAGGTGGTTATGAAGTTGGGATGCAACAGTTTTTTCAAGAATTTTTGAAATGAAAGGTAGGTTGGAGATTGGGCGGAGGTTATTGAAATTGGTGGGATCCAGGTTAGGTTTCTTTAGAATGGGTGTGATGGAAGCAGTTTTGAGGGATGGAGGGACTACACCGGATGTAAGTGAAGAGTGAATGATGGTGGTGATGAGGGGGGCTATTGAGGGAAGACAAGTTTTTATGAGGGCAGTGGGAAGAGGATCAAGGTGACAGGTAGTGGATTTGGATTTGGTGATGATGTCAGAGATAGCCGGGATTGAAGGAAGGATAAATGAAGAGAGGGTGCTAATGAGGGGAACATGAAAGGGAACAGGGTCAGTCCCAGAAACTGCAGCTCCGGAGTGGGTCAGGGATTGGTGAATGTCAGTGATTTTCGTGGAGAAGAATGTCAGGATGGCTTCACAAAAATTAGCAGAAAATATGTGACGAGGGAGTGGATCGGGAGGCTTAGTGAGTTTGGCTAGAAGTGAGTACAGGCCTTTAGAGTTGTGTTGATTAGCTGAGATGAGACTGGAATAGTAAGTTGATTTGGCTGCATTGATTTGGTCCTTGTATAAACTGAGTTGTGCACAGTACATTTCTTTGTGTATTGATAGTCCAGTTTTCTTGTACAGGCGTTCGAGCTGACGGTTTCGTGACTTAAACAGGCGGAGAGCAGGGGTGAACCAGGGCGCGGATTGGGTGAAAGAAACAGAACGGGTTTTTAGGGGGGCGTGTTAGTTCAGGAGTGAGTGGAGATGGGTATTGTAGTGGGACACTAAATCGGCAGGTGAAATGGTGGAGTTTGTGGGAGGGAGGTTGTCAATGTCACAAGAGAGTGCTTGCGAAATGAAATTGATCTGGGGAGGATAATTTTTGAATAGGGGATCTTGAGACTGAAAGTAACTAGGGAGTGGTCAGAGTATAGTAATGGGTGGGGGGTGCAGTCAGAAGGGGTGGAGCCAGAGCAGCAAACCAAGTCCAAAATGTGTCCTTTGTTGTGAGTGGGAAAGTTGATGCATTGTGTTAAACCGAGGCTGTCAAGGCAAGAGATGAAATCTTTTGTGAAGGGATTATTTTGATTGTCAAGATGAATGTTGAAGTCGCCAAGGATGATAATAGTTTGACAGAGGGAAAAAAGATGGATGACCAGTTGTGAAAAATCAAGTAGAAAATCCTTGTTAGGTTTAGGCGGCCGGTATATAGTGGTAATTGTTGTGGGAGAACGACCAGGCAAGAGTGAGGCGGAGTATTCAAAAGATGTGAGAATGGGGCTATCAGGTACAGGTAGCAACCTCCAGTTATCACGGTAGATGGATGCAATACCGCCACCACGACCAAAGTGACGTGGTTGACACGTGTAGGTGAATCCAGGTGGAGTAGACTGATTTAGTGGGGTGAAATCCTTGGGCTGCTGCCATGTTTCGGTTAGACAGAGAATATCCAGTTTATGGTCACTTATGAGGTCATGAATAAGATGGTCTTTATTTGAGAGAGAGCGAATGTTGAGCAAGCCGAATTTAATACTGGTATCAGTGTGCTTATGAGGAAGGATCGGAGGCATTAATTTAATATGGGATAGGTTGTTGATGTTTGCTCTTTTGCGGGTAGGATGGGCACGCGTGGGTCTTACACTAATAATGGTTGGAATTGGAAAAACAATAGTGTGGGAGTGTAATGGCGAAAAGTTCCAGGTGGGGGAGCTAGGGCCAGTGGTATGCTGTGACGGTGCAGCGAAAGAGAGAGAGGGAGAATTCGAAGGCAATGGGGTCGGAAAGGGAGGGGCAGGGGCAGCAGCGCATTGAGAGGAGAGAGGAGGAGAGCGAGTGGGAGAAAAGCCGCAAAAATGGGTGGGGCAGTGGAGCGCACAGTTGGCCAATTGTCATGCATGGTCGGGATGGGATTTCTGATTAGCGGTCTGAACGAAGTAGTGAAAGTTAGCTGCGAGCACGCCGGTGCCCAGCGTACTCAAATGTAGGCCATCGGAAAGATAAAAAGAAGGGCGGTTTTGAAATGTATTAAAATTGTCAATAAAAATAAAGTCATAAAAAGTGCAAGCGGCTAGCAGCCATGAGTGCAGCTGTAAAAGACTGTTAAAACGCTGCACGCCGAGTCCAAGAGTGGGGATAGGTCCGCTAATATAGATAGATTTACCGCAGTTTTTAAGGTTATTGAACAGCTCGATAAAGTCACGCCGGAGCGAATCGAACGCGCCCCGAGCTGTGTCGTTGCTTCCGACGTGTAGGATGAGGCGACTGATGGATTGAGGGAGACTACAAATTAAATTTGGCATGACGTCGTTGATTTTTGCGATCTTTGCGCCGGGGTAGCAGTAAGTCGTGGAGTTTAGAAAACGGGTATGTTTAATAAGAGAGTCTCCAATGATAGCAGTGGTTGGCGGAAAAAGTGTGCGGGGTCGAGAGGGAGGCGAGCGCTGTTTCTCTAGGTGGGGTAGCCGTCGTGGGGGCGAGGGGCGAGGAGATGTCGCGTCAGAGGACGTTATCAACTGAGTGTTGTGAGGGTTTGGAGGTTGGTAAGTAATATTGGAAGTAGGAATTTCAGTGCGGCGTGGAGAACGGCAGATTGGAGTAATGGAAAGCGGGGGGAAATCGACGGAGCTGAGGATGTCGAATCTATTTTTTAGTTCAATCGTGGGTGCAGGTCGGTTTGGCTGGACTGGGGACCGAGATTTTTGGGAAGGGGTAGAACTTTTTGTGGTTTTATGGTTTGGGTTGCGGATAAGTGTGGGCTTCTTGGTCGCTCGTTTTGGCCTGGCCCCACGCACTAGCCAAAAGTCGTCGTCTGGGGGGTAGAGCGGAGCCGGGTGAGGCAAAGGTAGCCGAGAAGCAGTTGAGACGGATGGAGCAGTCAGGGGTTTAGGAGAAATGCAGGGCTGCTGGATCGGAGCTGGGGGGGAGGTGGGATGGATGGCGGAGATCACCGGGCCGGAGACGACGTATTGTTTTGCGGTTGCTGGTGGGGTTACATGGATGGTGGAGCTGACAGTAGAAAGGCGAGGCAGTGGGATCGTGGAGTTTAGGTCGACAGAAGATCCGGGGGGACCAGGGCCGAACGCGATCACCGAATCAAGGCGATCCTCTTCTTTCCTGATCCAGTGAAGATCGGAGATACGGCGTTCGAGTTCGGCGATCATCTTGGATTTCAGAAGACAGTTGCTGCAATCGGGAGGCGAGGTAAGCGGACCCATTGGAGAGATGAGATCTGAGGAGAGGGGAAAAACAGGCTCCGGCAGAAACGACGTAGAGGATGACGCAGAGTGACGTAAGCTAGCAGTGTGGTTGCTAGCTAAGTGGGAAGGGGCAAAACTTACGCGCGAGGACCCCAAACAAGGGGTCCACGGCGCCGAGAGGGTGAACGCCGCTGGGGCTAACTCGGGTCGACAGGAGACAGCACTTACCGGCGTGGGCCCATAAAAGATGGGCCCGATGAGATTGGAAAGGCGTCTGGAGGATTGAAGCTAGCAGCCGGGTGGGCTAGCCGGGCAAGCTAGCAGCTTGGCTTAGCCGCAGGGGCTAGGGTTTGGATGAGTGTTTTTGGGCACAAAGGAGAAAACCACTTTGCCAGTTTAATGTTAAAAGTAGATTACGTCGGTAATGTATCGCAGGTAGATGGGGATTTGGTTCGTGGGAGGGCGACTGGATAAAAATAAATAAAGTCAGGCGGGAGCGGGAGCAGCACACACATCGGCAATGCATTAAGAAAGAATTTAGAAAGAAAGAATTTAGAAAGAATTTAGAAAGAATTTTTTTTTTACAGGGTTTAAAAAAAAAAACAACCACATTCCAGGCAGAAAACGAAAAAGTAAGTTTTCTACTTCTTACAGGCAAAGGTTCTTTTAAAGTGGCGATGCTGTGTTTATATAAGGTAAAGCAAGATTAGAGAAAGCTCCGTGTTTCTTTTTAGAAGCAGAATTGTTTGAGACAATGATGGCTTAAAGACAGTAATTTAACGTTTATAGAGGTGTGCTGAGTGTTCACACAATGGTGTTTCAACAACGGGATGCGGCACATCTCAAGGTTTCCACAGGATTTCCATTACAGCGCCAGCCAACGCCACTCGCTTCTGAAATTACAGGCTGTCTAGCTCAACAGAGTTTTTCTGGTCATTTCAAACACTCAGCCCCCCATGGAAGTGGCAGGGGAGCCCCCACAGAGGTAGACTTTTCACAGCCAACCTGACACTTTAAACACAGTCATTCAGCCCGCCGCCGAGTGCATGTCCGTCCAGCATGACAGTAAGAGAAAACTAATGGCTTTTTATATAGATTCTTATTCCGATCACTTGACGGTGGTGACAAACAATGCGAGTCCAATCAGATGAGTGTCAGTCTGAAAAACTATTTCCTGACGGAAGAAACAAAATAGCTATCACACTCCCCAAATCCTCTAATAGCATGGAAAGGATGATTATTTCTCTTCAAATGAGAAATAAGCGCTCTTCTCCCTTATCACTCGTCTTCAGCATATTGAGGCTGTCAGCGTTATCTCTCGATCATCCACACAAAGCATAACAACAGCTACGACAATGGCGGCCACTTAATGGGACAGCATAATAGCACTTGGATGAGGCAAATGAAAAAACAAAGGAGGTGCTTTCTGTCCTTTATCTCTTTCATATCCTCCGCACTCAACCTCGAGCGTGCCGATTTGCAAAGTCACCATTAAGGAATTCGGAATTCAAAGCAAAATCCGCAGTCCTGCATGTGCGACAATGTCGCTTTGATTAAAATCGGCGGCAAACAATGGGCAACATTCATCACGGATGCTCACCCGCATTGTGATGCTTGGCTCATTACGTCAACTATTATTAAAAAGGCAAACAAAGCACGGTGACCTTGCGTGGGGAGCTGAAACGCTATGTTGATAGAAAGCCCTCGCGTCCGTGTGGTTTCATTCGACTCATTTTCACTTTTCAATGTGCTTTCATTTAGTCTGCTGCCTCACTTTCTTCAGTGACCTTGAGGGAAGTTCTTTGCTTTGGTCCATAAGTGGTAGGCCACAAGTTTAGATAAACTTGTGGATGCTAAGGCTAGGTTCATAACACAGGTATTAATGCGCAAATCCCATGTTTTGTCATATCTGGTGTTTTTGTATAACCGTTCAGACAACCATTTTAAATGTGTCGTGAAAAGTGTTACGCATGCGTAGAAGACCAATAATAGACACATCACAAAATCACGCGAAGTGACCCGCATGCACAGATGTAGAGAAATACGTCAAAAGAAAGAAGCTCCAACATATGCCAGCATAATTAACATGGATGTCCATGGATTTATGTTGAAACTCTTCAGCTATGGATGTAGCTGAATGCTTACTTCACTCTCCCTCCACTACACATCACCGTCCATCCATTCTGTCTCCATATTTGTTTTTATTTCCCACGCTACTTCATTGCGCGAATTCACCTGTTGTTTAGCAATCCAAATTAACGTCATCAGGAAGGCGCCCAAAGTCTGATTTGGGAGACTTGAGAGTTCAGACCACAGCAACATTCTGGAAAAAGTGGCCTAGATCAGATTGAAAACCACATACATGTGAAAGTGAGCTGTCCCATTCAGACACTCAAGTTAATGCCTCACTCGAGTCAGAAAAAAAAAAATAAAAATAATAATTTGTGCATTAAGACCTGCGGTATAAACCTAGCTAAAGGCTACTAGGTTCACACTGCAGGGTGTGATGCCTATAGAGATATGTATTTTTCCCTTATATTTGTTCATTTTACTGAATATATTAATTTCTATATTCTTTTATCTTCTTTCTGACTTCTGACTTTATAAGAGCTATCAGCTTCTTCTCTGAAGCAATGTCAAAGCACAAAACATAATATAGCCGCTAGTAAAATTCCACTCTCTTGTAAGCCACTTTATGGGTTAACATGGAGGCCTGCCTATTTGCATTTGGAATAACAAAAAGTGTACACATTGGAAGGTCGAACAGTACTCGAAAGCACCTGGGGAACTCGAGGACATTTTTCCTGGCTGGCAAGCTTTTAATTGTTCTTATTTAACCCTTGAGAGTCGAAGGACGCACCGGCGCGTCCTCAGCGCACGTCGTCTTTGAAGCGCCCTCGCGTTTTAATTACGTCACCCACATGCCGTTGGTTGGTCTCGTTTTAAAGTGCGGAAGTTGCGGTTTACTCTCGTTGTTATTTGAAGTCAATCGACCAACTAAAACGTGAGATATTGTCATTTAAGTTTTATAGTTTTATTGTCCTCTCAAAAAAACATTAAAACGCTGCATGGATAATTTGTTTATGTCTATATTTCCATCATTTCTTGTCCTTTTTCAAAACGGAAGCTCCATGAAAAAAACACAAATCAAACGAACCCTTTCGAAGTCACAGTGGAAGCACAACATGCGTTTTTTTTATTTTTTTTTAAAAAATAAATATAACTGCCGTGCGAGGTTCCACCGAACGAGAGGGAGGGGTGTTCTGAAGCAGCGAGGTGGCGTTTGAATCGAGCGAGCGAGCGACTTTGTGTGACTTTGAGAATGAACGGATAACTAAATTTAGCGCAAGCAATTGTGCTTTTTGATCAACGTGAGGAAGAGGATGGTCCAAATTCGTCATCATCGTCTTCTTCGGAAGAGTCCTCGAGTGAAGATAGTGACGGATTTGAACACGTGGGTGACGCCATCGACGAGCAGAGGTAAGCCAACCCACTTTTTTTTTTTTTTATGCTGCTGAAAAAGTTTCTTTTGAAAGTTTCTTTTGATATTGCAAGACAAAGTTAATTTTGATGCAATATAAGTGTGTGTTTGTGTATATAATAATAAAATGTGCATATCGGATCAAAGTATAATTTGTGGTCTTCCTTCTATATGAAGATTAGGGATGTAGCACATATTCAGCTATGGTATTCTTTCTATTGTCATACATATAGATTTCCATTATTATTTATTTCTGTATATATTTTTATTTTATACTTTATTATTTTCATAAATACTGACTTTTTTTTCATGTACATTCATAAAATTATAGACCAATATCACTATTACCACAATTTTCTAAAATCTTGGAAAAACTATTTACCTGCCGATTTAATAATTTTCTTGATAAACATAACATAATTAACCAGGGCCAGTATGGATTTAGAACAAAAACAACCACCTCAATGGCAATTACAGATGCAGTAGAAGAAATCACAAATGCATTGGATGAAAAAAAACATGCAGTTGGAATTTTTATTGATCTAAAGAAAGCTTTTGACACAATTGATCACACAATTTTACTCAAGAAACTACATCTGTATGGTATCAGGGGGGTTGCTGGGGAGTGGTTGAGAAGTTATTTAACAGGAAGGGTACAATATGTGAAAATGGGGAAATGGTCATCAGAACATCTCAGTATCTCTCATGGGGTCCCTCAGGGGTCTGTTTTGGGACCAAAATTATTTAATATTTATATCAACGATATATATACTGTATCTCAGTTATTGAAATTTATACTTTTTGCAGATGACACAAACATATTCTATAGTAGTGAAAACCAAAATGAATTGGTAACTACCGTTAATGAGGAATTAAGTAAATTAAAGAGGTGGATGGATATAAATAAATTATCACTTAACTTAAATAAGACAAAGGTAATGATATTTAGTAACCTAAAATATAACGCAGAACTACAAATAAAGATTGATGGGGTCCCAATCGGGAATGTAAATGAATTCAAATTTCTAGGAGTTATTGTAGATAGTAAATTATCATGGAAACCCCACATCAGACATATCAAAACCAAGATCTCCAAAAGCCTGTCACTAATAAACAAAGTGAAATCATACCTTGATGACAGTGCACTCCGCACTTTGTACTGTTCTCTAGTGCTCCCATATTTCACATATTGCATTGAAGTGTGGGGAAACACTTACAAATCTACCATCAATTCATTAGTCACATTGCAGAAACGTGCGGTACGAATCATACATAAGGTTGGATTTCTCGATCACACCCACCGTTTATTTGCTCTCTCAAAACTATTAAAAATCAAAGATCTTGTAAACTATCATACAGCTATAATGCTATTTAAAGCAAAAAATGAATTACTGCCCCAAAATTTACAAAACCTATTTAAGGTTCGTGAGAATATCCATAGTCTGCGAGGCTCTGGAGATTTTATGTTGCCAAGATTTCGAACCACTTGCAAACGTTTTCGTGTGTCTGTATGTGGAGTGAAACTCTGGAACAATTTAGACAATCATTTCAAGCAGTGTCAGAATATGCAAAAATTTAAATCGCTGTATAAAAATATGGTCTGGTCACAATATAATGACATTTGCTGACAATGTGTGTTGCTGTTTATGTCAGTTGGTGTAAATATTGTAATTTTTGGGAATGAGCCAACATTAGTTGGTTGTCTGTTGGTTTAGTTGTTTTTGTCTGTTTTTCCTTTTTTCTTCTTTTCATTGTGTGGACATGAGTATCCCACAAGTAAGGATGCCGGACAATGAGATCAGGGGTGGGACAAAATAAGTTTTTTTCTTCTTCCCACTCCCTTTCGAGTACAATTATTTTTGTTGAATTATATTGTATGTTTTTTGTTTCTTTTGTGTGTGCATGCTCGAAATAAAAAAGTATCATCATCATCATCATAGTGACAATGAAAGTAAAGTGAAATGAAAATGGAAGGGTGGAAAGAGGACCGACACCCCATGGAAGTGTGGGCTGTTTGATGTAGCCCTGTGTCTAATTCCAGGACGAAACTGCTTTTCGGAGTGGCATGCCTGAAAAAAATTTAACTTATTTATTGTAAATATTTTTGAAAATACTTTTTTTCCCAATGTTATATATATTTTTTTTCCCACAATCAGTCTTCTCAATTTGTGTATATAAATGTGTGTTCAAGAAGCTTGATTGTGTGTACATAGTTTTCATCAGGTGATGGGCCGCAATACCTAAACTCATATAGAGATGGCCTCTAAACACTTTTTGTGTTAGATGGTATATTTTTTTACTGTTCTTCACTGTTTGGTCTGCTGTATATAACCTGTTTTGACTCGAGCATGTATAAAGGCAAAAAACGCCTATGGCTATACCTGTTGTTTATGTTGAATTGTCAAATATAAGACTATTTATTCTAAGTTTTTTTGGTTGAATGTTCATCCTAACATGTTGAATAAATATTACAAAGTTTCAAAACGGTTCGTTACGCATGTTTGGTTGTCAATTGGACATCAATATTAAAAATTTTGACAAAACGATTTTGGAATTTTTGGTCTTTTTGGGCCCAAAATTATGATTTATAATTGGTCAGTGAAGGAAACAACAATTTGGACATGAAGTTCAAGGTGTCACAAAAAAAGGGACCAAACCAGGCCATCGTAAACAATTCTTTCTTTGAAATGTAAAGGCAACTTCAAAGGCATGCAAAATAAGACAAAATAGGCCCAGACCTTAAAGGGTTAATAAATGTATTTAGCTTAGTTTATGACTGCTTTCTTTTTGATCCTGAGTTGTGTGTCGTCATCTTCTGTTCATTAAGAGAATTAAGAACACGTGAAAAGAGAAAATCAACTTTTTTGTTCATGCTTATTTGGGATTTTTTTATTCATCCTGATATTCTGATTCGTGTAGCTGCTCAAATTGCATAAACAGATGCAACGTCCATCACGTGCATGAGCACTGTGACATATATGATACTTTTGTGTCAATTATCAAGGATTTTATGCTACTGGAGCTGACTTTCTTTTCAAACCTGATATCTAAACGTTTAGTATCAAGAAGCTCTTTGTTTACCATTGCTCGTTAGCGTGCGTTGTTCATTTTATCGAACAGTTGTGACCATTTTCAGTTGTTGATGATGTATCTAGATCACATGTGTTCGGTTGATCGTTCATCATGCAGAGGCATCGGATACGTATGGAGTTTATATGCACATCTGGAAAGGCTGACGTTGGATTTGAAATTATTGGAATTTGACTTTTTGTACTGCATGGGAATTTCAGGTACTGTATAGGCAAAAAAAGGCCTATGGTGTGAATGACCTAAATGAATACAAAATTTACTGTTTAAGCAACGCATTTTGAAAAAATTTAACAAAAGAGTCAGACCGCATGAAAGCCTCGTGGTTAGCAGATCAACCTCACTGCTCTGAGGTTCTGGGTTCGAATCTCTGCTCTGACTTTTCGGCTACAATGCTTACTTTCATGCGGTTGGCCTTTACTACCAATTGTTTATATTACTGTTTTCCTTATACTTTGTATTTTGTAGGAGCATAACTGTACTATACTGCTTCAGTAAAGTGGTCAAGATCCACATTCATCATTCACCAAACCCATAAATACAGCATTAAAACAAATAATTCATAAATTAATAAATAAAAGTAATACAACGTTAAAAGATAAAGAACAAATGACAAATGCACGTCTACTAGAGATAAAGTCATTTAGAGAGTTTTAATTTAGTTTTTAAGATCCACACGATTGTACGTCTGTCTGCACTGAAAGAGTTAATAAATAATACAAATATTAAATTTGGGTTTTTTACTTATGTACTGGTACTATCAAAAATAGTATTGAGTATTTTGTCCATAATTGATATTGCGTTTATTATCGTGACAACATTGTTGCAATATGGTGTTCTCAGTTGTTGTGTGTTCAGTGTGCCAAAATTCATTATATTTTTGTGTCTACTCTGTGGGTTTGAGCAGAACTCATACATAAGGCAAACTGTCAATTCTTAGGAAAAATAAAAGGATTTTAAATGCACCTTCTAGTCTGAAAAATATGATATTTTTGATCATGACCTTGCGCTGACAACTTGAACTGAATATTACTCACTCTGAATGAAGCTTTTTCTTTAGCCCTTTTCCTGGGTGACGTTTAAAGGCGGCGGGTGACATGGTTGACTGCACATGTATTGTGACTCATGCAAAAACATGATCTGACTTGCTTTCATGAGTGTCAGTCAAAGGCAAGACGCTTGGGAGGATGGTTGATAGGCTAAAGAGGTTCTGACATTAGTCCCTCTGCTAAACTAAACTGATTTACTTGTATGTTTATAGAAAGACAAATCAATAGAAAGGAAAGAATAACTAGCACTGATTTTTTTTTTTCTTTAAAAAAATTGGAATGAATTTTGAGATCTACCAGTCAATTGGATTTGTCCCTTATTAAGAAACAAAAGTACGCATCCCGCATTGAGCTTTCAAAGGACGCTCTTAGTCCCGTATTGTCATGAAACTCGAAAATAGTGTCTTATTTGTAGAAAGAACGAATACTGGTATTGTACTTTACAAGAATATGCAGGGAAATGCATACCGCAAATGCATACCTCCTGCTATTTTTGACCAATACGAAATCCCACTCTTCTCATTGGTTGAGGTACTGTTGCTTGCCATGATGATAACGGAAGACAACATAAGAGTGTGGGAGATAAAAGTTTTGAGTGAAGCTTGAAAAGAAAAACATTTGTTTTCGTGTTCTTCTCTGTGTACTTTATTTTCACTAATTGTATTATATATATGTGTTCTGTCAATTTCATTTGTATTTTCACATTATACTTGGAGTGATCATTTTTCAAAAAATGTTACAGCTGAGGGTACATTGAACGCACCTGTTTTTTTTTTTTTTTTTTTTTTTTTTTTTTTTTTTTGTTAAATACAAAAACTTCAGAGTTTGTTTGCATTTTTAGAAAAGGTATCTTAAACCCCCCCCCACCCCCCCCCCCCAACACACACACAAAAAGGCTCTGGACCATCCATCCATCATCTTCCGTTTGCTCCGGTGTCGGGTCGTGGGGGCAGCGGCTTTAACAGGGAAGCCCAGACTTCCCTCTCCCCAGCTACTTCAAACAGCTCCTCCGGTGGGATCCCATGGCATTCTCAGGCCAGCTGAGAGACATAGTCTCTCCAGCGTGTCCTGGGTCATCCTCGGGGCCTCCCGCCGGTGGGAAATGCCCGAAACACCTCTCCGGGGAGGCGTCCAGGAGGCATCCGAACCAGGTGCCCGAGCCACCTCGCTGGCTCCTCTCGACACGGAGGAGTAGCGGCTCGACGCAGAGTTCCTCCCGGATGACCGAATTTCTCACCCTATCTCTAAGGGAGAGCCCAGACACCCTGCGGAGGAAACTCATTTCGTCTGCTTGTATCCGGGATCCTGTTCTTTCGGTCACGACCCACAGCTCATAAGGTAGGTAGGTAAGGTAGGTAGCTCGTAAGGTGAGGGTAGGAATGTAGATCGAGAGCTTCACCTTACGGCTCAGCTCCTTCTTCACCACTACGGACCAATGCAGAGTCCGCATTACTGCAGACGCTGCACTGATCCGTCTGTCTATCTCCCGCTCCCTCCTACCCTCGCTCGTGAACAAGACCCCAAGATACTTGAACTCCTCCACTTGGGGCAGGAGCTCATCCCCAACCCGGAGAGGGCACTCCACCCTTTTCCGACTGAGGACCATGGTCTCGGATTCAGAGGTGCTGATCTTCATCCCAAACGCTTCACACTCGGCTGCAAACCACTCGAGTGAGAGTTGGAGGTCACGTCTTGATGAAGCCAACAGCACCACATCATCTGCAAAAAGCAGAGATTCATTGCTGAGGTCACCAAACCGGACCCCCTCAACGCTTCGGCTGCGCCTAGAAATTTTGTCCATAAAAATTATGAACAGAATTGGTGACAAAGGGCAGACTTGGTGGAGTCCAACCCTCACTGGGAATGAATTTAACTTACTGCCGGCAATGCAGACCAAACTCTGACACTGATCGTACAGGAACCGAACAGCCCTTACCAAGGGGCTCGGTACCCCGTACTCCCGGAGCACTCCCAACAGGATCCCCGAGGCAAACGGTGGAACGCTTTCTCCAGATCCACAAAACACATGAAGACTGGTTGGGCAAACTCCCATGCATCCTTGAGGACTCTGCCGAGGGTGTAGAGCTGGTCCAGTGTTCCACAGTCGGGACGAAACCCACACTGCTCCTCCTGAATCTGAGATTCGCGACGGACCCTCCTCTCCAGCACCCCTGAATAGACTTTACCGGGGAGGCTGATGAGTGCGATCCCTCTATAATTGGAACACACCCTCATAACACATGTAGACTGGTTGGGCGAACTCCCATGCACCCTCAAGGACCCTGTCGAAGGTATAGAGCTGGTAGGCTCTGGACCTCAAGGGTTAATTGTATATAGTTTTACATTTAGCAGGAACTATGTTAATTTTATTCCAGTATGTTTTACATTAAAAATATTGACCTGATAATTTTTTTCCCCATGTGCTTATATAACTCAAATTTGTACCTACCGTAATTTCCCGAATATAAGGTGCACCCGTGTAAACGCGCACCCCAAATTTACTTGTAAAATCTAGGGAAAATTATTGTACCCGTGTATAACGCCGACCCAAATTTTAGCACCAATAAATAGAAGAATACAAGAAAACAAAGCTCGTGTACAGATACAGAAATGTCATTTTAGTGACTGGTGAAACACAGCACAAGCATAGCACATTGGTAGTTCAAACATTACCGTAAACTTACAATATGTATAGTAATAATTAGCGCTGTCAAAATTATCGTGTTAACGAGCGGTAATTAATTTTTTAAATTAATCCCGTTAAAATATTTGACGCAATTAACGCACAAATGCACCGCTCAAACAGATTAAAATGACAGCACAGTGAAAGGTGTACTTGTTGTGTTTTTCGGAGTTTTGCCGCCCTCTGCTGGCGCTTGGGTGCGACTGATTTTATAGGCTTTAGCACCCATGAGCATTGTGTAAGTAATTATTGACATCAACAATGGCGGGCTAGTAGTTTATTTTTTGATTGAACATTTTACAAATGTTATTAAAACGAAAATATGAAGAGGGGTTTTGTGGTGGCTTCCACTACCACCACAATTTAGTGTTTTAAGATTTAATTAATTATTTATGTGATATTTTTTTTGGGACATGTATTTTCTAATGGGTGCACACTTTAGTTAATATGTCTGAATGCCTATTAGATTTTATTTGCCAATTTGAGTTAATGACCACAGCTGTGTAAGATCTGGCACCTACCATACTGAAGGGGGTTAAGTTGATTTAGTTTTCATTGTTTGGAGTAAAGTTTACACTGTTTGTTTAAATGCACATTAGTTAATTATTGTTTGAATATATGTATATTTTCTATCTGTTGTTGTTTAGTAAGTTGGAAATGTTTGGTTAATTTGTCATACCTCCTTCAGGTGGTCGTTAGTGGAGTCCGCCCTGATTTAAACAGCCACACGGATGTGTCTAGAGGTCAGGTCGGGTTTTGGTTGAAGACTTTTTGTTATGTTGGGCCCAAGATATTTTGTTAAACTGTTTGTTTTATGACTTTATTTAATTGAATTTTTACCTATGTTGAAACACCAGTGTCCATGTGTATGTTGTTCCGCTACATTTGGTGGCAGTGGTGGGACCTTTCTAGTTGGACACTGGTGTATTTTTTTTCCCTCTGTTTTTCCCTTTTTTGATGATTTTTGTGCCATTCACCCTCAACTATGCCCGTAAGAGGAAGAGGACGCAATGACTGTACCAGCCCAGAACCAGGGTCATCTGGAAGTGGGAGAAATGGCCATGACGAGGAAGGGGCTGTTGGTGGACTACCGGTTATGGAAGAGGAGGCAAGTGAACCCACATTAACCGAATTCTCCAACCTTCTCAAAGCCCATATAGGCCAACAGAAAGCAATTGAGGCCCATTGGGACGGGGAGGCGGTTGGACTGGTGGTAACTCTGGAGAGCTAGAAGAGCAGGTTACGTTACTCAAAATGGAGGTCCGGACTCGAACCACGCCCAGAGTGCGGCGGTCATCGTCATCAGAACCTGAATTGGCCACACCGGTGCGGAGGCAATCTGATGACTTCCCTCCTGCTTCCTCATCTTTGCCTCAGTTGCCGAAGCTGCAGAAGCTGAGTGAGGACGATGGTCAAAGTAGCTGTTTTGCTGAAATATGAGAGCAACAGCGGAACTGACAGGCAGAGGTCCTGCTCGCTGCGGGTAGGCCCAGAGGAAACTCAGAGCTTTACTTCAGGCTGGAGGAGCTGGATGGGAGATGGGTCCAACCAAGAGCACTTCAGGTATGGATCAGGGAACATGATCCGGGGTTTGGCAGATGAGGCTGCCACATTGGCGACTGTGTGTGTAGCTGCAAGAGGGAAGAACCAGCCATGGGCACATAAAAGCTGGAGTAAGGATGGCTTTGGGCAGGCCCCCCCCAGGTACCAAGTGTTGCAAGGGAAAAGGGGCACTCATCCAAACGACACGGAGGTGAGAGAAGTTTCGTGGGACGGTGGTGACCCACCCTGGCGTTGTCCAGGAGTGCCAGATAACATCAGCCGGATGTCCTTGCGAAGCTCCCCTCCACCCTCTGCCAGTTGTGAGTACACCATTTCGGCAACTTGGTATGGATATGGTGGGACCTGTGGAACCGGACTTTCCGACGAGGGGGAGTGTGTGGTGGCTTCCACTACCACCACAATTTAGTGTTTTAAGATTTAATTAATTATTTATGTGATATTTTTTTTGGGACATGTATTTTCTAATGGGTGCACACTTTAGTTAATATGTCTGAATGCCTATTAGATTTTATTTGCCAATTTGAGTTAATGACCACAGCTGTGTAAGATCTGGCACCTACCATACTGAAGGGGGTTAAGTTGATTTAGTTTTCATTGTTTGGAGTAAAGTTTACACTGTTTGTTTAAATGCACATTAGTTAATTATTGTTTGAATATATGTATATTTTCTATCTGTTGTTGTTTAGTAAGTTGGAAATGTTTGGTTAATTTGTCATACCTCCTTCAGGTGGTCGTTAGTGGAGTCCGCCCTGATTTAAACAGCCACACGGATGTGTCTAGAGGTCAGGTCGGGTTTTGGTTGAAGACTTTCTTTTATGTTGGGCCCAAGGTTTGTGTTAACTGTTTATTTTGTGACTTTATTAAATTGAATTTTTACCTAAGTTGAAACACCAGTGTCCGCGTGTATGTCGGTCCACTACAGGTTTTAATATAAAATGTCTATAACTTGTACTAACATTTATCTTTTAAGAACTACAAGTCTTTCTATCCATGGATCGCTTTAACAGAATGTTAATAATGGTAATGCCATCTTGTTGATTTATTGTTATAATAAAGAAATGCAGTACTTATGTACCGTATGTTGAATGTATATATCCATCTTGTGTCTTATCTTTCCATTCCAACAATAATTTACAGAAAAATATGGCATATTTTACAGATGGTTTGAATTATTACGATTAATGAATTAATGAATTATGATTAATTAATTTTTAAGCTGTAATTAACTCGATTAAAAATTTTAATCGTTTGACACCCCTAGTAATAATATGATCTGATAACTTCTTGAACTTACCAGAATCCAGGAGAAAACAAAACAGATGTGACTTTTCTTTTAAAGGCTGCTGTATAACTTGCTCGTTTCATCATGATGAATAAATATTTCGTCCATGGATTGATACGGTAAACTGAAAGTGAGAACGTAAGTCGGAAATCTGAGAGAGCTCATCGCTGTCGACACGACAGTAACAATAGGAACTATTGTTATTTGGGTTTGAGTTTCCCAAGGGACAGATATAGTTGACGGACACAGGAAGTCTGTGTTGTGTTATGTTTGTTATGTTCCGAGTTGCGGAGCTGCAATAAACGTTGACTCAAATGAGTTCAAAAAACTAAATTCTGTGCTTTATGAAGAGTGAAAAAAGCAGAATTTAACACAGAGAAATCATTCGGCCGATCAGAGTGAAGTATGACCGAAACAAAATGGTGACGTCACGTACCGTAATGGTCAGCAACAGATCGCTGCATACGTTTCTTCAACACAACATGGCCGTGTCAAAAAAAAAAAAAAAAAAAAATCGTTAACTTCTGATAACTGATTTTTTTTTGTCTCCATCCATGTAACCGTGTATGATGCGTACCATGATTTTACAAGTTGATTTTGGGGGAAAAAAAGTGTGCATTATATTTGGGAAATTACGATAATTAATTTACACTTTTCACATACAAAAATAATAATAATAATAATAATAATTCAAGGGTGTCGGTTATCGGGCCGGCCGGCTCTACCATTGAAGGGTCCCTAATTTTTTTTTTTCAGGGTGTTGGCAACACTAAGAGAACCCAGAACCGGTGCTCTGCCAAAATGTGCTACATCGGCGAAACGTCTACATGAGGTGAATTTGACACCCAAAGTACTACCGTGCGTTTTCAAGTTGTTGTTTTTTTAGATATATACAGGAAGAACATATTTAAAAAATGCCTTAAGAAAATACTTAAATGTAGTTATGTCAATTAAGGATAGTTTAAATATGCTACATGACTAATGTGGATAATAGATCAACGCTGATTACAAGAAAATCCAAGGGTTACAAGTATGAAAGGGAAATACATGCAAAAAGTATTTTTAAAACAAAGAAAAGGTAATAAAAAACTCACTAAAAAACAAAATAGTGAGTACTTGCTGCTTTTAACCGATATGCCCATGCGTCTCGCAGCCCAGGAAGGAACTGCAGGACACCGGCTCACAACGCACCGCAGCACAACTTTACATATAATGCACACAATTTGCATTGTTGTTGTGTGTTTTTTTTTTTTTTAATCTCTGTAGAAGCAGACTTTTCATATTTCACTTGCTTGTGCAGGTATTTCTCATTGTGTGGCTTGTAGATTTTTTTTCTATTGACTGTGCTAGCACCTGCTATTTTTGGCCACTCCACACTCATCGGGATTCCCAGTCGATCTGAAACGAGCCATGTGGACAGATGGTATTCAATAAAAACACAGGGAAGAGTCGCCACCGCATTTTTCTTGCCCATTTTGTTTGATTTTTTAATGGTTTATTTTGAAAACATTTACCACAACTTAGTGGTCGCATTACTTGCAGTGAATTCTACACCAGTAGCTGCAAAATTACTTCGAACCCCATACTGAGTGTTATGTCATTAGGAAGAATGCTAAATCAAGCACTAAGAAGTGAGCAGATTATTCAAGGTTATCTTAACTCTCTAAATATTGTCTAAACATTGCAACAAGACCTCCCTCATGCCAACAAATGTGCTTGAAAAAAAGTGAGAGTGAGTTAATAGTGCGCTACAGAGTTCTTATCACCAGTAATTAAATAACCATTAGCTGCACATTAAAGCTACACATTTTTTAGAAGGTCTAGGACAAACTAATGCTTCATATTTTATACACAAAATTAGGAAACACCCAATTAGGAAGTACAGTGGAAGCTTAACGGTTGAACAAAATTTCATCATGGATTTTGGAATATTTTTTAAAGGGGAAGTTCAGAATGTTGGACATTAGGCTTAATTGTTCCAGTTAGTGTGGGTTTAATTAGTCGGTGGAGTTGTTTTCAACAAATTCTGTGCGGTTTGTTAGTTATTTGTTAGTTGCAGGGCTCCAGATTGGCTAAACTAGTGCAAGTCAATGGCGTTTGCTAGCATGCCAATATAAAATGATATTAAAAGATCCAAAATAGTCAAATAAATTCAAAATGCAGATCATTGCTCAAAATACCCATGCGGCCAAAACAATGTCACACCAAACTGCTGTAATTAATTTAATTCTAAACTAGTGTGATATCACTCCGCACTGCTTGCCTAGACAGCTTGTTCCCTGCAAAGATGCTGAACTAAAAATTTTGCTGTGCATACTACAATTATTGACATGCAATGGGAAATTTTAATCACTTCATCCTTAAAACATAGCCAACACTCAGGGGTGCCCTATAGGGGTGAAAACTGAGACTGATTCTAAGGGCCCATGCCCTGATGGGGGCCCACAAAGAAACTTTGAACATTAGTTAATCGTTTGCAACTTTAAATATTTATCATTATAATTTTAATAGGAATAAAACAAAGGGTTTCGTTTTCTTGTTTTGTTTTTGGCAAAAAGTAAACACCCAGAGGGCATATGTATTGCCAGCCACCCCTACCAAAACCCCCGTATTTTCATTAAATGGTTTGGTCCGCCCTTCCTTTGATCAGAACGTGAGCACCAGTCAATGACTTGAAGCGCGCAGAGCACGGTAGAGCAGAAATGTTTTCAAAACAAAAATCGGGTTTTCAAAAGAGGAAAGAAAATAAAGCAAAACAGGAGATGGGTAGCCCAACAGGATGTGACAAAGTACTTCACAAAGGAAGGTTGGTGTCTTGTGTCAGTGTAGTGCTGAAAATTAATGTGTTATTTTAGCTCCGAAGCGAAGTCCCAGCTCACTCCGCAAGAAATATGGGATTTTCCCGGTCTCAATGTGCGACATGCACCTATTCAAAAATATAAATTTCAAATAATGACGAAATTTTTTTGTTATCCTACAGATGTCGAAAATTGGTGTGGAAATTTTCTTTTTTAAAATCGGCTTGAATCCAGTTTGTCAAGAATTTATTGAATTTAGTTTGTTATCAATTGAATTTAGTTTGTTAACAAGGGACGTCGCTTCGGAGCAGTAGCCTATAGTGGAGATCGCGAGTTTCCAGATGAGGCTAAGCCTACTCCATAATGAAATACTGTAATTGTTAGCTAGTGTTTGCTCAACTTTTAGCTTACATTTAATCAGTACAGCAGGCAAATCCTTAGAAATCTCTTCATACTAAAACAGTTATATACTTACACTGTAATGTATACTGTAGTCAAGGGCGTAGGTTTGGTCTTAACATTGGTAGGGATGATATTACAGCATAACCTGTGTGTACACTTTTTGCTCAGGATGGGACATTAATAATACCAAACAGATTGGGTGAACGGGGGTCAGGGCTACATTTATCACGAATACAAACCTAATTAATTGATATACTAAATCAGGGGTGCTCATGACGTTGATCACGATCGACCAGTCAATCACAAAGCTAGTGTAGGTAGCTCGAGGCACCCCCACCAAAATACTTTTTTAAAAAATGTACATAATTAATTATGATTGTTGTGTGGATGTTGTGCTGGGTGAGCTACGTACGAGGTTATGCAGCACCCCTCTCTCTTTAAGCAGCTTATTGTTAACGTTTTTCTAGTTCCATAGCTGCCAGTAGAGGTCACTACATTTCTCACAGTTTATTTAATGTTAACAGAAGGACACTTCTCTCGAAGCAGCTTCCTACTTGAGTTTTGTAGGTTAGTTCACAGAGTTTAATGTTATGCTAACACTGATGCAGGTTGGACCTACAGTAGCAAAATTAATGGTGTGTTCCCCACTTCCAAAACAATGATGTCTTTTTACATCTCTAACAATGGCTGCTGCTGGCTGAAAAAAAAACTTCTCATATCTCTAATATCTAATGTGTGTGTGTGTGTGTGAGTTTAAATCATCAGCCAATCAAATGTGCGTTTAGGAGGAAAAAATGGACCGGCACATTCAGGAAGTGAAAAGATGTACATGTAAATCTAAACATAATAAAAATAATCCACTTAATAATGGTGGTGTCAATTACAACAATTAAAACATATGGGAAGACAATATAAATAACCTATGTAACTCAAGTCATTACATAACGCAAATAAGGTTGCTTAAAAGTTGGTGGGGACAATTTAAGCATCCGTAAAAGTTGGTAGAGTTTTGTCCCAACCGTCCCTATGCAAACTTAAGCCCTTGACAGTAGAATAGTTAAGTTCAAACAAAACATTTATTCTAAGTCATTAATTATGGTATTTGCTTTGAGAATATTTCAAATAAAAATATATTTAGATTGTAAAAGATGGCCTTCAGTACATTTCTTATAGATGATATCAGTGTATTCATTATTGCTCTATACGCTGTATGTTTTCATAAATATATTTTCATCTTCAATTAATGCAGAAAATGCACAAATTAGTGTGTAAAGATCCACCAGAATGCAGTAAATTATTTAGTTGATACTCTAAATGTGTGTGCGTCCCCCGGCACTAGTGGTGGGGCCCAAAGTGATATATTTTCATGGGGCCCAAAATCCCTGGCAGCGCCCCTGCCAACACTATTGATTTCATGGGTCATCGGTGATTCTCATGTCTGCGTATGTTAGGGTGACATATTTTGATTTCTAAAAAATGAACACACTCGGCCCGGCCTCGTGATACACAAATTTCACTCAAAGATGCCTTATCACTTTGATACATGTAAAGTGTGCCTCCTCCGTCTGGATAGAAAATTCAGTTTTATAACAAAATAATCGCTATATAACTTATGACATCAATTCAGATTCTCAGAGGTTACTCAACAGGCTATATTATTCCTAAAATAATAGAACAATAATAACGTTTAAAAAAAAAAAAAAAACTGGAACGTAATATTGATTAAAAAAAAAAAAGCCTCTTCTATATTAGCGAATCATCCTTGAACAAAATAATAGCTGTCTTTTCAATTCTTACTGTACAAATAATTAATGTGAAGTAATGTTCTAATAATACGTCTTCTGTAGAAAATCATGCTTTAACAATAATGTAAATCAAACCGGAGCCTCACAACAATACTAATTTAATTAAAAAAAAAAAACCTTCACTTTAGTCTTTAGTTGTTTTTTTTTTCTTAGCACTTTGGGGGACAATGGAAACTTGCTTCGGCGTCTGTTTTCTCTGTTGGTGAGCACAGCAGAACCAACCAATGGGCAGGCTCTCTGGGAACACGTCACAGACAGCACAGTACCATAGTATTCTTTACAAAGCATCAGTCAATTTTAACACGCCCTAATATTGGTCCCGTGAAAAATAATGAAAACCGAACATTTTCATGAATTTATAAAACCCTGCCGGACGCCCTGGACAGGATGTAAAATGTGGCAAAAGAGGACGTTTGATCACCCTAGCATATGTTGTTTTTTATCAGCATGCCAGCAAGCCCCATTGACTCGCAGTAGCTTAGCCACTCCAGAGCCCTGCAACGAACAAATAACTAACAAACTGCACGGAATATGTTGAAACCAACTCCACCGAATAAATAAACCCCGGCTACCACAAAAATTGAGCCTACATCAAAAATTCTGAACTTCCCTTTAGAATCCTTGAATTTGTGTAACAGAGACTATAATTTGAGTGCCGGTGAAAATCCATTTGGATTGGGAGGGCTATCAGCGATTGAATGACGGCGAAGGACTAATGTGACTGTAAAGCTGCGAAAAAAACGTTTGCACTCCAGCTCATTTAGTTTAGATGAACACAAAATATTTTTGGTGTCTCATTTTACTCGTAGTCATTCTTATCTTTTTTTATACTAACACCTAGAAGCCTGAATTTATATTTAACAAATATACATAAAAAAAACATTGGGTGAATACATAAGTACATAATCATAATAACAAATAAAAAATATATATTGAAAATTCAACTGAATAATACAACTAGAAATAGGAAAATCTTAATCAAAAATAGATAAATTAAAAGAAAAATATATTGAAAATTTATAAAAAACAAAAATAATTCAAATAATTCTTAAAAAATTAGAAGGAAATTAAAGAAAATATAGAAAATTAATTCAAAAATATTTTTTTAGATAAAACATTTTTTTTAAATATAAAAGATTAACAATAATGAAAAAATATCTATAAATTCCTTTAAAAATACATATCATTTAAAAATTTTTAATTACATTTTCTATATTTACTTTTTGTATATATTTTGAATTTTTTGATATTTCGACATTCTTATTTTTAGCTGTATTGTTCAATTAAATTTCCAATATTTAGCATTCATATTTTTATCAATACGAGAAGAAAGATGAAGACTATTTCTATGTACTTATGTATTCCTCCAATGCTTTATGATCTTTTTACCTGCCATTGACAGAACTAGTCCAATCCATTTGAAGTGGGAGAATTGGCAGTTAATTCTCTGCCAACCTTACCACTTAAATGGATTGGACGTCTACAAGGGAAAAACTGTTTTCAGTTCTTCCACCATTACCTCGTTGTGTGCCATTGATGAGGATGGCTGTGAGTGGGCTGACAGCGATAGTTTAGTCATTTGATCGCTCGCTGCCTCCCACTCAAAAGGTATTGGACGTCTATCACCGTCAGTGGCAGTCAATGAGATAAATTTAAGAAGTAAGATGGTTAAATATCAGGCATGTTCCAAAACACACACATACGCACGTACTGTACATAAAAAAAGATGATGCGTCCTTTTTGCATTAATAATAAATATGATACCGCCAGAGGAAGCGAATGTGAAAGAAATAGCGATGCGTCATCAGTAATGCCCGCAGTTTACATCTATCCATATTTCTTTTGATAGCGCAGTTAAAACCGTCAGTCTTACTCACGCAGCCGTATCCCATGAATTGGAAGAGCTTCCTCTGTTTTCGTCCCTCTTGCTTGACTTTCATCGTGTTTGCAAGCCTCTTGTGCAGCCAGCATGTCTCACACAGCCAAAAGCAAAGGCCTGATCACTACAAAACATCACTCAAAAACTCTACACACCAGGCAAAGGTCACCAGTTGACACATGATTCACTTTCAAAATCTGAACTTTCCACTTCTGGAATATAGATTTGACTTGATAGTTTAGGGAGAAAAATAGTATTTTTTTTTTCATATAAAAGGAAGACCTTCAGCAACTCACCAAAGGAGAAAATCTATGCTAGGATCTGGTTGGATAAATTGATTTGATAAATTTCAAATCCTTTGCCCTTTAGGTCCAGGCCTATTTTGTCAGATTTTGCATGCCTTTGATGTTGCCTTTATATTTCAAAGAAAGAATTGTTTTCTAATATTGATGTCTTATTGACAACCAACAAACTGTTTTGGAGCCTGATAATATTTATTCATCTTATTAGGATAAACATTCAACAGAAACAAATGAGACAATAGTTTTATATTTGATAATTCAACAGGCATTTTTGGCCTTTATACATACTATGGTCAAAACAAGTTATATACAGTAGACCAAACGTGCAAAAGAGTGAAAGTATATATATTTATATATACACCATCTAATAGAAAATGAGTTAGGATGATATCTCTCTCTGAGGTCTAGCATTGCACCCATAACCTTATCAATCAGGCTTCTCGTACACACACATCCATATACAAATTAAAAATATTGATTGTGGGAAAAGTATAAATTCAAATATTGGAGAAAAAAAAAAAGGATTTTCAAAAATATTAAAAACAAACCAGTTCAGTTCAAGTTTTTTCAGGCATGCCACTCAGTTTCGTCCAGGAACAAGAGACAGCCCACACTTCCCGGGGGGGGTTTGTTTCTCCTTCCGCTCTTTGCACACTGCTGTCAATCTTCTCACTCGCCAACTCATCCGGAAAAATAAACGAGGACAAATCTGGCCTATCCTCTTCATTGAGTTGATGAAATAACGAAATTCCTTGTGCTAAATCTTCCACAGATTTCACAAAGTCGCTCGCTCAATCCCTCCGGCCGTCGCTCACTACCTCGCCTCCCTCTCGTTAGGTATATTAAAATTTTTCGCATTACTTCCTTCCTTTGCGACCTAACAATGGCTCCTGGTAGTAGTTTTTCGGAGTGCTTTCCATTTTGAAAAAGGATAAGAAATGATGGAAATTTGAGCCTAAACACATGGTACATGCAGCGTTTTAAGGTTTATTTATGAGGGCAATAAAACTATAAAACTCATGACATAATCTCCCGTTTTACGTGGTCGATTGACTTAAAGTTAAAACGAGTGCAGACGTCAACTTCTGCACTTTCAAACGAGACCAACCAGTGGCACACGGGCAACGTAATTACAACATGCCAAGGCTTCAAAGATGATATGCACTCAGGATGCTCTTTTAAGGGTCAATAAGGCTGCAACAACTAGACGATTAAATATATAAATTGATTAATACATTTGTTGCCCAAAAATTTTATTAGCGATTTTTTGCCAGCACCTATGAGCAGTCCCGTCTGGGTCCTTATTTGGGAGGGTGTGCGCAAGCAGTGATTAGACCACGAGAGAAAGTTCACTTCTACATCCAGGTTGAGTTGCTGAATAATAATATTTACTGCGTGTCCAGAGTTATATTATCTTCAGTCGTGTGTGTTGTTAGATCCAGTGTGCCTCCTTCAGGGGTGAGTAAATGAAGCCAATTTTATCGTTTGCATTCTTTATTGAGAAGACTTTACTACTTAGCATGAAGCGCTAAGCAGAGGTGTGTATACTAGTAACGTGTTACATGTACTCAGTTACATTTACTTGAGTAACTTTTTGAGAAAAATGTACTTCTAATAGTAGTTTTACTAAGCCATACTTTTATTTTGTGAAGAAAAAACGCTGCTCTTACTCCGCTACTTTGGGCTACACAAGAGTCGTTACATTTTTACTCTTTATTCTACATATTAGATTCATTTTTTTTTTTTTTTTGCCCGGGATGCTATTGCCAAGATAGCGCTACTAATTTCACCAATGAAATGTCGCAACAGTAATCACATGACTCCATTACACCAATCAGACGCAAGCTTGCCGTTCTATGATCACGCAAGGCTGTTCAATCACACGTCTTTAAAGCATCGTAACAAAAGAAGTATTTGGCACAAAGCGCTGCCCTCACCATGAATTGAAACCGCGGATATATAACTCTCTCCCAGTTGTAACATGACACCGATTGACCAGAGATATGATCCTTTTAATTTCATAATAGTAACTATGAAGGAACAAAAGTATTCACAACTCAAACTAGGAAGTATTTTCTCCACTAGAGGGCAGGGCACCCATGCTCTTTGGATGAATAATGCTTCATTATTGTTTCTTTTGTTTTTTTCCTCTTTAATATTTTTTTTGTTAAATTTCATTGGCTTAATGTGGTTATGCAATGGGTTTTTGTACAGTATCATTATAACAATAGTTCATATAGATAAGTTTGTGCTGAGAGAGAGAGAGAGAGAAAAAAAAACATTGTTTCAAAAAAAAAAAAAAAAAAAAAATCACAAAAATAAGCAGTTACTCAAAATGTTACTCATTACTAGTATTCTTTTCACTAGATAATTTTTACTTGTACTTGAGTACATTTTTTAGAAGAATACTTTTATTCTTACTTGAGTAGTATTATTTTGAAGTAACACTACTCTTACTTGAGTAAAATTTTTGGCTACTCAACCCACCTCTTGTGGTAAGCTAGTTAGCTATCATGCTAATCAGTATCTTAAGTGTCCGTTTTGTCTTGGTGAAGCATGTTAGCACTTAAGTAATTGTTAGATAGTAAAGTTGAATCATTTCTCTTCATAAAGAAACCACACACATAAACCGATTCATATAACAACTTAGTCTCCTTTCGACACAAACTCCTATTCAAACTGTAACTTGTCATACAAGAGAGTGGGCTTTGAAACTGGATTTGGATTGTACTTATGAACAACTGTTGGGTAAAGAAAATTGATTCATTACAGCCTGCCTCCTCCTTATTTGATTTTGTTGCTTAGTTTTTTTCAAGAAAATAAACGAGTCACTGACACAATATATACAGTGGGGACAAAACATTTTTAGTCAACCACTAACTGTGCAAGTTCTCCCACTTGAAAATATTAGAGAGGCCTGTAATTGCCACCATGGGTAAACCTCAACCATGAGAGACAGAATATGTAATTAAAAAACAAAAAACAAACAGAAAATCACATTGTTTGATTTTTAAAGAATTTATTTGCAAATCATGGTGGAAAATAAGTATTTGGTTAATACCAAAAGTTAATCTCAATACTTTGTTATGTACCCTTTGTTGGCAATAACGGAGGCCAAAAGTTTTCTGTAACTCTTCACAAGCTTTTCACACACTGTTGCTGGTATTTTGGCCCATTCCTCCACGCAGATCTCCTCTTGAGCAGTGATGTTTTGGGGCTGTCGTTGGGCAACACAGACTTTCAAGTCCCTCCACAGATTTTCTATGGGGTTGAGATCTGGACACTGGCTAGGCCACTCCAGGACCTTGAAATGCGTCTTAAGAAGCCACTCCTTTGTTGCCCTGGCTGTGTGTTTTGGATCATTGTCATGCTGAAAGACCCAGCCACGTCTCATCTTCAATGCCCTTGCTGATGGAAGGAGATTTTCACTCAAAATCTCTCGATACATGGCCACATTCATTCTTTCCTTTACACAGATCAGTCGTCCTGGTCCCTTTGCAGAAAAACAGCCCCAAAGCATGATGTTTCCACCCCCATGCTTCACAGTGGGGTGCAATTCAGTATTCTTGCTCCTCCAAACACGAGAACCTGTGTTTCTACCAAAAAGTTCTATATTTGGTTTCATCTGACCATAACACATTCTTCCAGTCCTCTTCTGGATCATCCAAATGCTCTCTAGCGAACCGCAGACGGGCCTGGACGTGTACTTTCTTCAGCAGGGGGACACGTCTGGCAGTGCAGGATTTGAGTCCCTGGCGGCGCATTGTGTTACTGATAGCAGCCTTTGTTACTGTGGTCCCAGCTCTCTGTAGGTCATTCACTAGGTCCCTCCGTGTGGTTCTGGAATTTTTGCTCACCGTTCTTGCTATCATTTTGACGCCACGGGGTGAGATCTTGCATGGAGCCCAGTTCGAGGGAGATTATCAGTGGTCTAATATGTCTTCCATTTTCTAATAATTGTTCCAACAGTTGATTTCTTTACACTAAGCATTTTACCTATTGCAGATTCAGTCTTCGCAGCCTGGTGCAGGTCTGCAATTTTGTCTCTGGTGTCCTTTGACAGCTCTTTGGTCTTGGCCATAGTGAAGTTTGGAGTGTGACTGACTGAGGTTGTGGACAGGTTTCTTTTATACCGATAATGAGTTAAAACAGGTGCCATTAATACAGGTAACGAGTGGAGCCTCGTTAGACCTCGTTAGAAGAAGTTAGACCTGACAGCCAGAAATCTTGCTTGTTTGTAGGCGACCAAATACTTATTTTCCACCATGATTTGCAAATAAATTCTTTTAAAATCAAACAATGTGATTTTCTGTTTTTTTTTTTTTTTTTTTTTCACATTCTGTCTCTCATTGTTGAGGTTTACCCATGTTGACAATTACAGGCCTCTCTAATCTTTTCAATTAGGAGAACTTGCACAATTGCTGGTTGACTAAATACGTATTTGCCCCACTGTATCAGCACATTACCTTCATGAAAATTGTCCTGTAGGTAGCTAGTAGGATGTACGTTTAACGATGCATGGAATTTCCATTTGGGTTGGTCACTCTGTCCACTGTTGTTTATCATGAAGCTCCTTGTGCATGTGCCCGTTTATCTTTACCTGTTGGGTGATCGATTGTCGCTAAGCGCTCCGCTCCAAAAAGCAGTAGGCAAAGCATTCAATGAACAAGCGGCCCCCAGTGAACGTGGCGATGGCTGGGATTTAATCAAATGCAAAAGTGTTGCATTGATCCTACCGCCTATCAATACACTTCATATTCACTGTAGACTCAAAGCTCCCTGGATTCAGGCCAACATAGAAATGGATTGGGACTTTCTTTGGTTAGAAACATGCACGCAGCTCTCGGGCAGACACAATAGGACGTCCAAATTGAGCCTGCTGTCACCGTTGGACTCTGCGGTTCTCAAAGGAGCGCATTCATTTGAAGGTTGAAAAGCAAAGGGCGAGAGGGATGTGTGTTTTTGTTTTTTTGTGCTGGATTATGGAACAAAATAACATCGTTGCAAAGTGCGGCAGAAGTACAGCCGAGTGGAAGAAATGAGTGCTGCTCCATTTAACGCGTGCCCGTCGTCCAGTCCCCAGATCTCCACTGAATATCAACAATTGGCTCCACAGAGAGCAGGTAGAGAATGAAATCTTTGTGCACAATGCCACCACAAACACAGCCAATATTATATGTTTGAACTTTTCTCAAATATCTATTTTCTGTTTGGAAGGACTCTGGGCTCCTCATGGAAACACTACCAATATGAATTGACATGAAATAAAGAAAAAAACAGGGATTGTCACACTGCAAAGTTCCAACTCCTGAAGAGAATCGGGATTTTTACATAACTTTTGACTTGTGTAACTTTGAACTAGAGCTGTTGGTTTTTTGCAAGCCAATCAAAATATAAAACTACAACTGCCATTAAGGGCAAAATTGGAGGTCACCTTTTGACTTTACCTGACATTTACTTACATTGCTACATGACTTTAAACTTCAAGTTTGGTTTTGTTTGCCTTATTTTAGGTTTTCCGTCACCATACAAGAGTGATGAAAAGGTGTAATGATACAACTGAGGTAACACTTTATTTGAACTATCTACTATCAATAGCTATGACACTGTCATGAACATTAATGAATGCTTATGAGTGACAGATATCATTAGGTGTTCTAACCCTAACACAGTTCCTAAACTCTAATCCCAACCCAAAGATGTTTGAAAAAAAAAAAAAATCTCAATATTGCATCAAAAGTGCCATAAAGTACTAAATGACACATCTGTCATAAGCCCTCATTCATCTTCATGACAGATGTCATGTCGTCAGTATGACAGTCTTATGACACTGAGTTAAAATAAATAAAGTGTAACCTACAACTGACAATATTGCAGTACAGGAAAATGGTACACGTTTGACATCGATGGGCGTCTCATCCTTTTTAACGCAATGGCTGCCATTAACAGTGATAGACAAACCAGATCTAATCTAATAATAAACTGTTTTTATATTGGCCAAACAGTAACATTGGCAAATGACACCTTACAACTCTCAAACTAAAGAAATACTACTGTGACTGATTTCATTTCATTTCATAAATTAACTCATTGGCTGGTGATAGACAGCTAAATCACTGGTGTCAAACTCAGGGCCAGTTCCAGCTCACCACACCATTTATGCTCCTGTGTTGCAGTGACAGCGGACTTAAGCCATTAAAACAGACCCGGTTTACGACACTAGGCCCTAGCCTTACATGCGCCTCCAAAACATCCTGACTGAATAGTCTGCTCAGAACATTGTTTCCGGTTTAGCACAACAACACTGGCATTTTCAAACATTCGCAAACGTCTTCTGTGTCGCAAACGCTTCAATATTTTTATCAACAACATTTGTTGTTCAACATTGATTAGCTGCAGCTGCAAATACACACATTCCATCTCCATTACCATTTCCATCTATGACTGAAGAAAAACTAAGGGAATTCGACAAGAGTCCCACAAAACCGTACAAAGACAAAGCCACACTCCTCTAGTGGCTTGGCGGTGAATTACAGAGCAACGCGTTCCCTTGACGCAGAACTTCGAATGCCTAATAACGACTTAGGTCAACGGAAGAGAGAAACATAACTCAGGCCTTAGTCTGGCCTGCATAGACTTCATAATTATATATTGATGGGACAGATTCCCCAGACACTGCGCCACGCCTTCAAGTAGGGGGCCGTCGTACACTCCGCTTCAGTCGGTCGCATTATTCTCAAAACACATGCAGCGATCCAACACCGGATTATCGTTGAAAAAAGGAAGGATTCTTTCAGGAGTGGTTTGTTCAAGGATTCAAGGTAATTATTATATTTTTCGTATCATGCATGCATTTTGAAACGTTATGAAAAAAAAATCAATGGGAGAAATTAGCCGCTACGGCATTGGCGTCGTAGTTCACAATATTTATGTCAAATAAAAGCTGACTGCACTTTTTTTTTCTAATTTGCTTTTAACCAAGAATCGAGACTGTTTTACGTCCAAATCTATAAAGAATTCAGGGATTTAAGCATTTATTCACAAGAATTTTCAACGGAAAAAGCTCTTTGTTTACATAAGGCGGCCGCTACATTTGCTTGCTGACTAGCATCATAGTTCGCAATATTTACATAAAATAAATGCTGCACATTTTTTTTGTTTTTAACCATTAATCAAGACTGTTTTACATCCATATCTATAAAGAATTCACGGATTTAAGCATTTATTCACAATAATTTTCAATGGAAAAAGCTCTTTGTCTGTGATTCCACACAGTCAGCTTTGACGAATACACCATCAATGCAGGCCCCCTATTAATCGGCCCCATGTCCTGTGTCCCGTCAATATATTATGAAGTCTATGGTTTTTGTTTTGTTTTTTTCGCTAAGAGGAAATTTTGATTAACTTTCTGTTGTCCTCAATGAAAGATTGTAGACATCAAAGAAAATTTTGATTTTATGTCTTAAAAAATAATAATAACAATAATTCAACATTTTTATATAAAATTATGAGATTTTCCATTTCCCTTTTTTTATTTTAATAAAAAGAATAAAAATTAAATACAAATGGAATATTTCGTGTCGTTTCATTTTCTAAATTAAAAACAACATAAAATAAACAGAATATTTGTTGTTCATTCCCCTTTTTGTTTTTGTTTTTTTAAATAATAATAATTATTATTTACATGTTACATAATGTAATGTTCTGGCTCCATCACACAGAGACCTCCAGTTCTCGCTGGGACAGTTCGCAGCCGAGTGTCAAGCGGCTGGGATGAGAATCAGCACCTCCAAGTCTGAGGCCATGGTTCTCAGCCGGAAAAGGGTGGATTGCTCGCTCCAGGTCAGGGGAGAGGTCCTGCCCCAGGTGGAGGAGTTTAATTATTAAGTATCTCGGAATCTTGTTCACGAGTGAGGGTAGGTCAG
This sequence comes from Corythoichthys intestinalis, assembly GCF_030265065.1. NCBI lineage: Eukaryota > Metazoa > Chordata > Actinopteri > Syngnathiformes > Syngnathidae > Corythoichthys > Corythoichthys intestinalis. The sequence continues at coordinate 12,531,811 of NC_080397.1, read as the reverse complement.
AGCGTGAGGCGGATTGGGGCGGGGTCCGCAGTGTTGCGGGCGCTTAACCAGTTTGTCGTGGTGAAGAGGGAGCTGAGCAGGAAGGCGAAGCTCTCGATTTACCGGTCAATCTACGTTCCCACCCTCACCTATGGCCATGAACTTTGGGTAATGACCGAAAGAACAAGTTCGCGGATACAAGCGGCTGAAATGAGTTTCCTTCTGAGAGTGGCCCGGCTCAGCCTTTGAGATAGGGTGAGGAGCTCGGTCATCCGGGAGGGATTCGGAGTAGAGCCGCTGCTGCTCCATGTCGAGTGGAGCCAGTTGAGCTCTGGGAGCTAGGAGGAGACCCTGGCGCTGACCCAGGACCCGCTGGAGAGATTATATCTCTCGGCTGGCCTGGGAACACCTTGGGATTCTCCCAGACGAGCTGGTGGAAGTGGCTAGGGAGAGGGCTGTCTGGGCTTCTTTGCTGAGGCTGCTGCGCCCACGACCCGGATCGAATAAGCCGGAGACGACGACGATAATGTGATATAAATAGATTTTAAAAAACAACAACAACAACACCAAGCATGAAAGTGCCACAGCAGGCTGGAGGCTGTGTGCAGATGCCCTCTACTGGCTCATATACAGTATATATATATGTATATATATATTCGGGGCACTGAGGATCGACATATACTGACCCATGCCACATACTGTTGCTACCAAGTTTCAAGACAATCTGTTCATGAATGACGGAGGAGTAGGACTTCAAGGTTAGATTCCACAAGATGAAGAACTACTTGAGTGGTGCCTTGACAGGCCTGCAGCATGTAAAATATATCAAAATTATGAAAATATTTGCTATCAAGAAGCTCAAAAGGAGGACTCTTACCGTATTTTTCGGACTATAAGTCGCAGTTTTTTTTCATAGTTTGGCTGGGGGTGCGACTTATACTCTGGCGTGACTTATGTGTGAAATCATTAACACAATATTATATCATTTCACATGTTATTTTGGTGTTTTGGAGTGACACTGATGATTTGGTAAACATGTTAGCATCTTCTTTATGCTATAGTTATCTGAATAACTCTTAATAGCTATGTTATGTTAACATACCGGCCATGTTCGCATTTCGTTTTTCTTGCATCATGTAACATTATCATACTGTACACTTATTCAGCGTGTTGTTCTCTATTGTATTTTTATTTTAAATTGCCTTTCAAGATGACATATTTGTTCTATGTGTTGGATTTTATCATGTAAAATTTCTCCCAAAAATGCGACTTATACTCCGGTGCGACTTATATATATTTTTTTTCCTCTTCGTTTGGCATTTTATGGCTGGTGCGACTTATAATCAGGTGCGACTTATAGTCCGAAAAATACGGTACTCTTTTTAGGTAAATAATTTCAACAAAGTACTGACTCGATGTAAAATCGACTCAAAAAATAGTTTCAATTGATCATTGATTAGTTTTTCATTAGTCAATCAGGGGTGGCAGCCCTAGTTGGCATTTGTAATCACACTTTGAAGACAAACTACAATGTCGCCCGCGACAAAGATGACTTGGACACCCCCAGTTCAAATGGTTTTAACGTCAATCGCTGTCAATGGTGCTGAAGCACTTCCAGCTATCGCCATCCATCTCAGGAAGGCCGCCATTTTTTCCAATCATAAAAATAAATAACATCTAATTGAATCCCCTTTGGAATGGCAATTATAACTTCCCTTTTCCTAGTTTGTCCTTTGTTTGCTACTCCATCGTCAAAGTTTGATGGATCTCAAGAGACTTTCTTCATTCTTTTCCTTGTCTTTCTGTCACATTATCAACACATTCCCTCTCCTCTCCAAAGCTAGCCCCGTATTTGGAATAAAAGAGGCTCGGGCGGGTGAGCTGTGTATCCTGTTTGGAGGTGGATGTCCCCAAGGGGAGACAGGCCTGTCGTTGAATGATCATCCCTTGCTTTAATCAAAACATCTCCCAGAGGGAAGAGCAAGAAAAAATAGTTTCCCCTGGCATTTTTCTGATGTGTATTGTTGAGAGTTAACTTTTTTTTTTTTTTTTTTTTTTAAGTTGAGATAGTGTTGGCTCTAATTTTAAGGTTTCTTGGCAGGGTTTTTTCGCATGGAGCCACAAAATAACACTCTTATGCCTCTTTATTAGCATGACAAATGAGTTAAAATTCAATTTCCGTCTAGAATATAGTGGGGGTAAAGCACAGATTAAACCCAATGCTGCAGCGTCAATAAACGATTCGATTAAATTAAATCAATTTTGATGTTTTCATGGACATATATTCTTTTGGTAATGCTTCATGTCACATTGAGGACATCATCGCACAGGTCTGCCATTTTGTCGAATGTGTGCAAAGGTAAGGGACTGTAAGGCTGAGTGCCAGCAAGTGAGTGGAGCGTACAATTACGTGTAGCTACGTGCTCATCAAGCTGCTGACCTTGCGTGGCCACAGATAATAAGCTTTTATGTTCTATTACATCTCTTTCAATGCGCAGGTGAACCCCTGACACCGATGGGTCATCAGGTCAAAGAAATAATCTCGGTCTGAAAACAGATTACACTCTTCACACACACACACATGCAATTATCAGGACAATCGTAAATTGGGAGAAGGTTTCGCAACTTTGGATGGCTTGAATGTGAAAAAGTGGCTTTTGAGATTTAGTTTCTTTAAAATGATGAAGAGTAGACTAAGAAAAGGTCCCAAAACTGTAGCATGGTGTGTGTCACATTTTCTTCTATTTATTTTGCACTATAATGGGAGCGGCTATTTAGTTTTAGCCATCAGAACAAACTTAACTTTCAAAGGCTGTGATTGAAAAAAAGCCTTGTTTTCCCTGTTGTACTGAACTCATACTGAACCGTGATCAAGGCACGTACCGAACCGTGATTTGTGTGTACATAACACTCCTAATGGTTACCATTTCATACCACCTTTAATTAATAAAGTTTATCAAGATAATGTGGCGCCACACTTTAAAACATTTGTTTCCTGTTAACTTTCTTTTGCTGCTTCAATGAGTTCCAGGCAATTGTCCAGTTCATTTGAGTTCAGTTGTGTGGGCCCAAGATTACTGTGATTTCACAAAAAGAATGTTACAGAGTGTTCAAAGAGCGCTGCAAAATGTAATTACACATGGATTATGTTGTTCATATGGTACAAGATGTAATCCATTTAAAGTGCAGGAGAAATGAGACTGTTGGGAGTTTGCAGTTGCAGCTCCCACAACTAACCATTTGAAAATCGCTACATGAAAGGCAAGGGCAAGGCAAGATATACCGGGGGGAATGGGTGGGACACGTTCCCCTCCTCAACTAAGCTTTCCCCCCCAATAATTCCAATAATTTCCATCTATCCATCCATCCATCCATCCATGCTGCTTTTTCCTCAGGAGGGTTAGGGAGGTGCTGGAACCAATCCCAGCTAACTTTGGCCAATAGGCGGGGTACACCCTGAATTGGTTGCCAGCCAATCGCAGGGCACAATGAGATGTACAACCATTCACGCACACACTCATACCTACGGACAATTTAGAGTGTTATATCAGCCTACCACACATGTTTTTGGGATGTGGGAGGAAACCAGAGTCCCCGGAGAAAACCCACGCAGGCACGGGGAGAATATGCAAACTCCACACAGGACGGCCAAAGCCTGTGATTGATGGCAGGCGTGCTAACCACTTGGCCACGGCCCCCACCCCCCCAAATAATTTGCGACACAATAAGTATTTTTGGAGCTGTAGTCTAAATTTAAAGTAAAATTGATCAAGTTCTCATTTTAGTCACGGAATAATGTACCATTTAAATATTAGAATCTTTCACCCCTTCCTTTTCTGAAAATAGTTTAGCCCACTCCACATGGTAGAGGCTGAACTCTGTATCGTCTGCCTCTGCGTAAGTGTCTGTAGCGCACTGATGCAGGATCGGGTGAGGCATTCACTCACAAATGCACAGTCAAGCAAGTTCTAAAACATCCCATGAAGTAAAACCTCGAGATTCAGACTATCTGCATCATTTCTCCAGCCTTGTTGCAAGTTCTAGTCGCCATTACTGATTGCTGTTAAACAAATCTAATAGTTAATAATAGCTAATCATAAGGTGACAGTCACAGAAAGAGAGGAGCTGCCAGTAATAATTTATTTCTGTCACTTTAAACGGATAACTGTCCGGATATCGATATCAGAAATATTTCAGATTTTAAAGACAATATAGATTTATTTCCAGGAAGAATTTATTATTATCGGTGGTTTTTGTCTCCAATATAGCTATAGTGAATACTAATACAATATAATGAAAGTATATTTTTTTATTATCATAACACTGCAAGAGAGGATTAGAGTGAGTGAGAAACAACAGCATAATATGATACTATTCTTTGAGAAAAAGAGTTATTTACTTATGAGAAATTGATAAACGAACTTAGATTTGGCGTGATAATTAGTTGATTTATTGCATGTTTACATGTTCATTTGATTTCAAACATTTGGTTCTAAATCTGGACTCAGCTAGTGCTAACATACTAGTATCCCTGTTCAAAGATTAATGCAACACAAGATGTTGTAGGCTATAACTCAAACGTTTATCATTGCCCCCTTCAATAATTATTCTCTAAAATCTTTTTATTGCTCCTCCCCCAGCTTTGAAATCTGATCTTCGCTCCTGATGAAATTTGTCTCTTGTGGAGTTTAGTCAATATTTAAACATTAAAAAAATAAATAAAAATAAAAATGCTGTCATTAGTAGTATGTGGACATTTTGAGGCTACTTGAAACATATTTTTATTGGTGTTCTGTAGGTTTTAAGTTTATTCAGCTAATTTTACAAAATTTTAGAGAGGAATGCCTTGCTCGGAAATCAATTGTATATTTTTCAGTAAAAAGCTTTGGTTGCTCACCCCAACTTGCTGTATTCAACATATACTGTAAATACTGCCGAAACACTGCACTAATAGTCGTATAAGCTGCCTAATCATCTGTCACAGTGGGAAAATGGGAAATTAGCCGATAACCGTTTTTTCCCTCCCCCTTCTTCTTATGCTTCTCACTGAGTGGATTTTTATTTTTAGCGATGGACGTTGAAGGGTCTAGCGCTCGGTCGAACTTCATTAGGCCTTCAAATGAGCTTTTAAATACTTGAAATTATTCAAATGTCCCACAGTTTTTATGCTATTAGTCTAATGAACTGGCTGGACACACACAGTTCGGAAAAGTATGAAGATTCTTACAGTTGATTAGGTGAACAGCATATTGAGCGTGTTTTGCCTGTTCTGGGCACAAGTAGACATGTCACGGCTGGCTAGGTGTGAATTGAACGTGGCCGTCTGGATCCAACAGAGTTACCGTGGACTCAAAGTGAGCCACTAATGTTTTTTTTCTGCTTAATTAAGCACCATCTCATCAAGTTTGCTTTACAAGTTCGTCTTGTAATGAGGACTAAGTGATATTTTTGGCTCTCTATACCAATTCAGACCAGACCACTTTGAGAATTTTCATCTTTCCTCTCAATTATATATTTTTTTAGATTTATTTTTACGTTGCCAGAAGCAAAAAAAAATATATTTTTGCAAAATGATTTTAAAGGGTTTAATTAATCCTGCTCTGGAACTAGGGAGCATCCATTGATTAGAGGACGTTAATACCAGACTGGCTGCAGGCCCTGACAAGCCGCGCAAACCACTGCTTCAGACATTAAAAGAGATCATTTCCTATTGGCATTTGCTTAATTCGCACACACCTGCAGAGAGAGTCTTGGCGGCAGAGCGTCCTCAGCTCCAGGCAGTTGGGTTTTTCTCTCTCTTTATAGGAGCAATCGGGCACGATGGTCTGGCGGCGTCGCTCGGCGCAGCCCTCCGTCTGGCAGGGGCAGAAAAGCAGGCGGTGGCTGAACTCAGTGGGGACGCGGTCCAGGAAGAGCCGCAGCGCTTTGTGGCAGCGTTTTTTGCTGCAGGTTTCCCCCTTGTTGGGGTCCTCCTTGCTGCAGGTGGCGATGTAGGCCGAGCGGTGTCTCTTGCAGGTGCCATTTAGATTGCAGGCTTTGGCCGCGTCAAGGCAAGGGTTGCACGTTCGCTCGGCGTCGGCACAGTGGAAACCCTTCGGGGCCACTGTCAGCATCCCTAGGCAAAGAGAGACATATTTTATTAGTTTAACTATTTCAGACGTCCAATCGTGTGGCTTGTTTCATCCTTCTGCTGTGAATTAGAGTTGTCAGATTTTTTTTTAACCAATAATCGATATTCCGGTATTGTCCGACTCCAAAAATCTGATATGATATCGGCCAAATCATTACAAATACAGGTAAGCAAACGTAGGACATGCTAATGCATTGAAATTTCCTACGATGCATTTTGCTGGGCTATTGCACAAATTTTGTATTTTATTGTTTTTCTACTAGGTGACAATTTCTTTCTGGTTACGTGGTATTTATATGTAATGAGTTTATAATACCGTATTTTTCTGACTATAAGTCTCACCTGTGAATACGTTGCACCAGCCCAAAAATGCACAATGAAGAGGAAAAAAAATACATATAAGTCTCACCGGAGTATAAGTCACATTTTCGGGGGAAATTTACTTGATTAAATCCAACACATAGAATAGATATGTCATCTTGAAAGGCAATTTAAGATAAAAATACAATAGAGAACAACATGCTCAATAAGTGTACAGTATGATAATGTTACATGATGCATGAACAATGAAATGTGAACGTGGCCGGTATGTTAACGAAATATGCTATTAAGAGTTATTCACATAACTATAGCATAAAGAACATGCTAACAAGTTTACCAAACCATCAGTGTGACTCCAAAACAACATATGAAATGATATCATAATGTGTTAATAATTTCACACATAAGTCGCTCTTGAGTATAAGTCGCACCTCCAGCCAAACTATTAAAAAAACAGACTTATAGTTCGAAAAATACGGTACATTATTTTTCAGTCATTTATTGTTCATTTAATTTTTACACCGTGAATGCAAATGGTTACGGTGGCCGAGAGGTGTCAGGCGAAATGCAAAGTCCAAACACTTTGCAAATTGGCAAAAGCACGAACCCCAATTGCCACAAGACCGCAGCAAATGGCTCGCTGCACGAATGCAAATTGCCACAACACAATCCCCAATTCCTAAAGCACGATTGCAAATTGGCAAAAGCACGAACACCAATTGCCACAACACGACATCAAATGGCTCGCAGCACGACAGCAAAAGACTCGCAAGACAATTGCAAAGACGACGACGCAGAAGTTAAAAAATAATAATAATAATAAAAAAGACGTCACTTTGTATATTGCTATACATATTATGTTAATGGAGCGTACCAACTCTCTCCCTCTGTTATTTTAATGATGCGTACCAACTCTCTCAATAACAGAGGGGTGTCCTAACAACTAGAACAAACGAATGGCACCAATTCGGAACCATTTTTCTTTTGCAGTAAATGAGGGGCTTAGAGGGACGTCATCACTTGAAATACATACAATATACTAAGTGAGGTCTTTTTTATTATTATTATTATTATTTTTTTAAACTTCTGGGTCATCGTTTTTGCAATTGTCTTGCGAGCCTTTTGCGGTCGTGCTGCGAGCCATTTGCTGCGGTGTTGTGGCAATTGCGGTTCGTGATTTTGCCAATTTGCGATCGCGCTTTAGGAATTGGGGATCGTGTTGTGGCAGTTTGCATTCGTGCTTTTTTTCTTTTACAAAGCGTTTGCAATTGGGGTTCGTGCTTTTTCTATTTGCAAAGTGTTTGGATTTTGCATTTCGCCTGACACCTCTCGGGCACCTTAAATGGTCAGCTCACATAACAATCCCAGGTGACAACTAACGGTCAGTAAGCCTAACTGCTGTGTTAAGATGTTTTTAGTTGACTTCTTTGAACAGAACATACACATTTTGAAGAAAAAATACAGTAAAAGTTTTTAAACAATGAAAAAAATGTTTAAAATTTTAAAAATACGTGGAAAACATTATTGAATATTTGAAAATAACGTTTGATGTGTAGACTTTAAAAACAAATTTTTTCAAATGAGGGCGTGCTTAAAAGGACATATTTTTTACCAAAACATTTGACAATTTCAAAACTGAAATTGTGCTACCATTTTTTTTGCACAAACCCATGTCATTCACTGCCATTGAACGCAATAGACGTCAAATTCATTTCAACTGAGATGGTTGGGATTTAATGATCATGTTTCAGTGCCATTGACGGTCATTGATTTCAATCCATCCATAGAAATCTGTCACACTTAATGGCAGCCAATTAGTTTACCATTATGATTTCATAGAGAAAAGTGGCTCATTATTTATTAGTGAAATCTCTCAGCACACAACCAAATAAGGATATCACCAAAAGTATAAATCGTGAAATAATGATAATTTTGATTTACTTAGTGGAATATCTAGTCCTTTTTAGTCCTGTTTTGAGCAAAAAGCTATTTTTCAGCTGTGCCAATGGCATCAAGGGAATACCAGGTATTAACTGTACAGGCAACCATCTTTAAGAACAGCGTTTCATTGTTCTGGCTTAAACAATATTTTGACTGCATAAATACCGTAGATAATGACACATTATTTGAATCCTTAAAAAATTTTCAACCAATGCAAAAACCTGAAAAACTCAAGGGAAATTTCTGATCAGTCCATCATTCGTCCGGCTCCACTACAGTCTGGTCAATCTCACTTTAGCTGATTATATCATGAATTTCAAGTGGAATTGATCGCACTTCACATGCATAAGCCACAATGCTTGTGATTTTGTCCATCCATTATCTAATTGCGCGATTCTGAGACAGATCATTAAAATCACATTAAACTACTTCAGTGAACATGACGTGCATGTACATGTTTTTAAACTGTGGAAGGAAATTGAAATATTGGGAACCCCGCAGTGAATGCCAGAAATGATTCAAGGTGGATTTTCAATAACAGCATGGTTGACTTGCAGTTAGCACATCTGGCTGACAGTCCTTCCTGTGTCGACTTTGCATGCTCTCCCCATGTTTAAAATGGCTGTTTTAAGGCCCTTCGGCTTGCCAAAAAAAAAAACAAAAAAAAACAACAACAAAAAAAAACAACGCTTTTTTTCAGTTGATTGAAGACTCCAAACCATCCATAATCTTTTTGTATTCTGCAATTGAACGTGGTCACTTCCAGGTATACGTAAAATCAGAAGGCTCCCTGCAACCCTAATGGGCAGGGGCGGAACTAGAAAAATATTGATGGCGTGGCGAGAGGGGCGCAGTATCTTTTTGAAGGTTGCAAATATTTCATGACGATATAATACATCATCGATACTTTTGTCAATGATACGATATTCTGCAACGATTGAAGAGCCTTCGATCGGTTTATTACAAAATTATAAAGACATTTTACACAATCAGTTCCAAGTTACCTAAAGCAATAAAAAATGCAAATCAGTTTTGATGTGTAGAACAAATTTGTTGATGAAACATCAGACTTTTTTTAAAATGGACAAAAATATATTTAACAAAACAGCATATCGAAGTTTGCATTTTGGTCAAATTACATTCAATTGTGCTTAAGAAATCGATATATTGAGCCACCTCCTTTGTTACACCCCTAGAGTCGACATCTGGCAGATGTGTATACATATTGAATTAGAGTTTGTTAAGAAACTGTATGTAGACACAACAAAAAAAGCACACGTTCGTTCCATACAATATTATTATTTTTTTCTTAAATTACTATTATAAGGATCCTCACTGACACCACTAGTTTTGACATCAATTGATGGCAGTAAATGTTAAATTGACTAGAGCTATTATTATTTTTCATCCATGCCGACAAGGGTGGCAACTGGTTTGGCAATTTTTTTCAGGTGGCAGTTGATACCCCAGCTACCCTGGTGGATCCGCCCCTGCCTTTGAGAACAAGCAATAAAGAAACTGGCTAAGATTGTCAGTTTAAATACGTACAATACATGTTTTCCTCCACTGCTACAAAACAAAAGAAAGCCTGTCCAAAACATCTATAATAACAAACAAGAGATACACATCGATACTGGGTCAACATCAACAAATCTATATTGCTCACACGAGGCTTGGCACTAAAGTATGATCAACAAACAAAGCACTGATCCTTGCGGTTCTGGTCAACAGGAAGTTCATTCCTCAATATCATCTGAGATTGTCTCTGAGAGTCACTGGAGAAGCAACTTGCTGTACATCCGTTCCAGCTGAAATATCGATTTCATGTGTGGAAAGCCTTGATTAATTTCATCTACATTTGAAATGAGATGTTCATCAACAACTTATTAAAAAAAAAAAAAAAAAAAAAAAAAACGTACATAAATACTTCAAACACTGTGTATATTTGATCATTTTAAAAAATATTTTCTTTAAGAAAAAACTCTAACCTCAGAAAATTTCATGCCAAGATCCACAAACAAGAGCAGTGGAGAAACTAGAGCAAATGTGAACACTGCCCGGGTGCGATGAGTATAAACAGAAGCCCTCCAAGTGGACCATCCAACAGGGGTGCTAGTGGACAATTATTAATTGGCCTCTCCACACTTTCGCAGGCCCCTCAACACGATCGTCCAGTGTGTGTGGGGTGCAATAGCTTACCGCACGAATGCTATTTTTAGACCATGACGACGCCCTCGCATACAATTCATGTTATTATTGCTTGTTAATCTTTCAAAAAAGAACATGCCCATTAAACACTGCTGCTATGGAACTTGTAGAAATGACTCTAGACATTACGACATATGAAGGACGTTTTCTTCATATGTTTCCCGAAGCCAAAAACTCAGAGGAAAAAATGTGAAAAATGGATCAACATGTGCGCGGACGTCCAATAGACCAGTTTAACACCAGCAAGGTAAAGCCATTCACCTTCAAATGCAGTAAACATTTTTTTGGGGGCCATGGTCCTACAGAGGATGATGAGGTAAGCCATTTTGATATTTTTACTTTTTTTTTTTTTGGCATGGCATTTTTGCGTGCTGCTACTGTCTGTCAATGAATGACCTGAAAAAAATGTAAATGCTATCTGACTGCCACTGTTGTTTCCTTTTCTGTTGTAAAAAAAAACAACTTTAGTAAGGGGAATGTGTAAATAAATTATCAAATTAAGATTTGTTATTAACGAAAAAATTGAAAGTGTTCGTTGGCTGTCACTGACTAGCATTTGCGATCGCAACACAAAAATAGCAATGTAAATTACCCCCAAGAATGGTCAGTGACGTAACACAACAAAAGGATACAATATATTAGAAAGATAGGGCATACGGTGGTAGAGGATAGATTGTTGAAACGGGAGAATGTCATTGTCAGTGGCGTAAGGCAATGCACAAAAGAAAAAGGTGTCGATAAAAAAGCTACCTCTGCATCAGGTTGGCTCTTTTTCAAGTCTTTATCAGCTTTCGGCACTCAAGCCATCTCTTTAACCGAACATTTGTATGTTCTGCCACATCTTTACCAGTGACTTTGGCACCAGGGACATAATTTTCGGACAGAATTGATAGGTTTAGCTCGTTAAACATCTTATTCTACATTAGTGACAAACGTGAGCCTGACCCGCCTAGCAACAATTGCTAACGTCATGAATATTAATGAGCAAAAGTGAAGTGTTGCGTGCGGCACGCCATTAGAATTTTTTTTTGCGTGCCCCTCCCGACAACCGGCCAAGCGACTGGCAGAGATATTTTAACGCTGAAACCCTATATTACAGCTCCGCAGCAAGTTTCACCCCTGGGTTTGAGTGTGTTTTTCTAAGTGGACCAATCATTAGTGTTGAGAAAACAGTGAAACCCCCACTAATTTTACCCGTTTTTTTCCCAAAAGCACAATTCTTTTTGGATGACCCCTTTGACGGAGTTATTGTGAGTTCGGCATAAAAAAAGTTTGAACTAGCACTCCGTTATTAGCCTCTTGTAGCTTTTCATTTAAATGTCCTATGTTGACATGCTAAATGAAGACTCGAGATAACTAAATATCACAGTACTCAAAATACCAGCCTCAAACCCCCATATTTTAATTTTAATCTCCTGCTTTGTTGTCAACCTTTGAATGGTAAACGATTAAACTCCTCGCCGTTTTTCAAGTGTAATGACAGGCCGAAACACTGTAATTAACCCCGATATTTGTAGATAACAGACGATGCCATTAGGTGTGCTGCATCCTAGCACAGGGCAGTCAGAAAAAAAGATACACCTTTTGTACCCCATTCACTTGCATTCAAGCAATATTAGAGAATTTAACCTCCCTCCCCTGTAGATAATGATATTTCGGAGGTCACAGCGCCATGGCGACACCCAGAGAGATTCATCTCTTATTCAACACAACCAATCTCACACTGTGTCTATCAGACAGCCTGCAGCAGGAAGAAGACCATTTGTTTTTGGAGGGGTGCGCCATGGATGCCACATTGTTTCTAAGCGGCGTATCACGCAATATCAATCCCGCAAATGGGGTTACATACAACGCCAGTTCATTGCAACGGGAAAGCGAAAAGGAAGACACTCAAAATTAATTATTTTCTGGTTTCAGATCCAGAGTAGATAAAAACCAACCCTTTTCTCTTGAGAAACTGCAAAAGGGCGTCTGAGTATTTCATCACAGGCAGTGGAACATTGTAAATCTTTCTTTCTATTAACTAACTTTCATTTAGAAGTATCAAGGTTAAATAGAGAAGGTAGTCTAGAGATCCAAAACGTTACAGTATGCGGCTCGCTCTGAGTCACCATTGAGGGCCATTAAACTACTTTGACACCAGGAGACGTCCAATCCATTTGAACTGGGAGGGCTCACAGCAAATGAACATTCTGCTAGCCCTCTCACTTCAAATGGACGTCTATCATCGTCAGTGGCACCCGATGAGTTACAGTAAATCGACTATTTGTCTGACTTTTAGCCTTAACTTCTACATTTGAAAACAAATGACTAAGGCTTGGAAAAAAGTTGGAAAAAATTACCTACCGTAATTTTCGAATTATAAGCCGCTACTTTTTTCCCCTCATTTTGAATCCTGTGGCTTATTTCTTGATTTATTTAAGTATTAGTCATAAGACTGTCATTAGACCGTCATAATTATTACATGACACTGTCATTGCAATTAATGAATGCTTATGACAGATATCAATAAGTGTCATCGGGCAAATGTTGTCAATAACTCCATTAATGTCCCGTCCAGAGACTCGACTCGCTTGAATCAACAAGCTGACTCGAAAAACTGGACTGGTTCCTCTCTGCCAGTGATCCGCTTGGTCGCCTTGGCTTCTCTTGCCATATCCTCATAGAACATCATGGCAATAAAAAAAAATTATCAAATAATCTGCAGATTTGTTTACAGATTTGTTTTGTGGGTGAGCTAGGGGACAATGGTGAAGGCCTTGACTGAGACCTGTGACTCGATCTGTGACTCGACTTGACTCGACTCGACAACCTTTGACTTGATACAGCTCATCTTTACAACCGTGTGACTTGGGTTGACTGGACATTACCTTATGACTCTACTCGACTTGACTCTATATAACCTTGTGACTCAACTCAACTTGACTCGACATAACCTTGTCATAGGCAGAGTTTGACTTTTGGGGCGGGGGGGCACAACATGTTGATGACCCCGAAACGCAGGGTCAGCAATAAAATTAACTTACAAGAATATTCATAAAAATAAGTTGAAGATGAGCATTTTTTGTCTCCCATCATTTTTGAGGGGAATTCTAAATCAGGCTGGACAGCTATAATTTTTGCCAAGATCGTCATCCGTTGAATATGGTACGCCCGCTGGTGGTGGCTCTGTTGAACAATTAGCGTCTTTAGTGGCGCAAATTGAAACTCTGCTCACCATTTGGGCGTCGCTTTCTGGCGTTTCATGGTCCACATTTTCAATCCTTGGTTCTTGCTCAATAGTTGTTGTCGCTTTTGAAAGCTTAGGTTTGAAAAAATTATGTATATCCATCTTGCCTCTTCGGTCCTCAGGTGGTTTTGGCTAACCAAAGCAAATGACCGTCTAAGGTGCTAGTCACATGATCTGTTCGAAAAATAATTTTAACCCATCAAAGACAATATTTTAACGGAGAACTCTTAATTTTAAAATCATATATAGGAAATTCAGTTACATGCAATGAAACTTTTCGGCCACCAGGCGGGGGGGGTTGGGGGGAGCATGCCCTCTGCATATGAACCTCGTGACCCGACTCACCTTGACTTGCCCACAACAGGTAAGACTCGGGGCTTACTTGTGTCTTCGATCATAGTGACTCGTGCAATTGTCTGCTACATAGTACAGTGGTACCTGGACATACGATCGCTTCAACAAACGGTCTTTTCGACATCCGGCATAAAATTTGACTCGTCATTTGTTTCTACATCCGGCGATGTGCTCGAAGTATGATGATTTTTGACAGCGCCGCAGCTTCTTTGTTTTGCCAGAAGACGGACGCACGGCTGATTAACTTGTGAGAGAAATCGACACTGGATCCAAAAAGGTTAGTGCAGGTGGAGAAAAAAAGAAAAGGTGAAGCTTACCATTGAAATGAAATGTAAATGATAGCAAAATATAAGCATGGTCTGTCCATCAATGAACTGGGTCGACAATAGGGCCGTAGGAGGTCGATCTCGGCCGGCGGTTCTCCTCCGTTCACCAGTCTTCATAAGTTAAGGTGACAATTGTTATTGTGGTAACATCGCCAAAGAAATCGCCAGCTTCGCCAGGTTTCTAGTCATTTATTCCATCAACTTGTGCAACACAACATCCTAGTGTCGGCTGTTGACGCCAGCATCAAAACAGATAGTAAAATAGAACAGCACTCTCCGTCACATCAGCCCCGCGGTGCATTCAGGTACAGCAAAAAAAGTGTGCCACATTAGAACCCGATTTGTTACATTATTACAGGTATTATTATTATTACTATTATTATTATTATCATTATTATTATTATTATTATGTTGTTGTTTTTCATTCATAATTTATTTGTTTTGCTCTTTGTAATTGCTATAGACCCTACCCACGTGACGTCACAACTCCGTCCTCCTGACTGGTACCGCCCAATTGTCCGTCAACACATCGTGTTTACCTGTTACGGCTACGTACATTCCTCCTATTTACGGCGTGTTTTTCTGCTCGTTAACATTAATAATCAAAATGGTGAAGGCGTGTGTGGCGGTCGGTTGCAATAACAGAGAAGATAGACGGAGAGACTTGAAGTTCTACCGGATTCCGAGAGACCCGGAGAGGAGAGAGCGAAATGTGCTGCTGCAATTCGACGAGAAAACTGGGCTCCAAACGATTACCACAGATTATGTAGTAGTCATTTTATATCTGGTAAGATGCATTTAATATATATTTAGAGGGTTTTGGGCTGACAACCACAATTAAGATCATTGCTAGGCTAATCGCCGACAACATACACGTACGTATGTAGTGAGAGTGCTATCGCTAAACCATATAAACATTAAAAGCCCTAGCTCCATTGACAAATGACATGAAATACATTAAACTTGACAGTGGATGTTAGCAAGAACAAAAGATTTTGAATTGAAAATTTCGTAACTCACCTTTCCAAGCACAAGATAGATTCCTGCCGAATTTTCGTGGACGAGGACCTGTTTCACCCAACCAGCAACGAAGTATTTATAAGCCTCCAAGCTCTTAAAGTTTTTCAAACTTTCGTGAGAATAGGCTGATTTTGTGTGGACAAGATAGTTGTACATATCAGGGTAGCTAGCAGATGTCAGGCAAATACGGCGGAGACAGCGGGTCGAAAAACATCGATTTAGGCATCAAATATGGATCTGGCGAATGGATAAACTGAAGCTTTTCCACATAACGCCTTTTATGCAACGCATCAAGTGAGTTTACGGCATCCGAAAGCACCGGGTCTTCCATGAAATGCATTATAAGTTGCTCGATCAATTGGGATCATTGATAATACAGACACAAAATGACGGACAAGGGGGCGGAACAATACAGCGATCGCGTGATTTTGTGACGTCGGTGGGTAGGGTCTATTTGCAATAGTAACAGCAGTATTTATTAAGGATTTAGTGAAGGTTTTGGGGCTGTGGAACAAATTAATGGAATTATAATGTATTCTTATGGGAAAATCCTGCTCGACATACGACCATTTCAACTTAGAAACAAGGTCATGGAACGAATTATGTAAGTCCGTATGTAGAGGTACCACTGTACTTTTTCTAATTGATTATTAGTTTGTTTGTATGACAATCCGAATTATGGCAATAAACATGATTGCCATAATTATTACTAATTATTAAAAAAAAAATGAATCATTGCACAGCCCCACTAATTCCACAAAAAGTATTGTCTCATTGACACTACAAGAGCTAGCTGTACTATGCGCTAGCTAGGAAATATGCTGGTTCAGACCTCAGTCACAGGGCAAAGTAGGGTTTAGTAACATCATTTAGATTTAACCTGTACTCAGGGTTTTAGTGCAAATTTCAAGAAAGTTGAACATTCAGCACCAACCTAACTTTGGTATTGTAATAGGAAGAGGTGGGAAGAAAAGAGCAACTTTTTCTCTATTTGCTGCAAGGCAGCTTCATCCAGTACAGTATGTACAGTATGCATTTAGCACATTTCTTACACAAGGTAAACTTAAGTGAAACATTGTGATAAGTTGTACTTGTCATAGTAGTTTTTTTTTCAACTTGAGCAGTGTATTTTTTTTGTATGTACATGCTGTACCTTCAGCAGACAACTAGTAAAAAACGAGGAGAGATTGTTCCACAGACTGTTGGTTCGTCTTCAGGGTGTGTTTCAGCTGCAGGGCTGACTTGTCATTGGGCTGCTTTAACGTGTTGACATGCTCATTTTTGTCAATAAGAGTCAAGTAAGTTAAGTTTAGAGAAACTGAGTGTGAAGAGTAACAGCTTCTCAAACTTGCTGTTCCAAGTTCGTACCCTGGCTGTCTGAGCTCTATATGTACTGTCGACATATACTATACTGGACAGTGCTAACACTGTATTTAAAAAAAATAAAAATAAAAATAAAAAAAATAAAAAATGTTCTACTAGTCAATGCTCACTAAGGATTTTAAGTAGACATACAGTACTTCAAATTCTTTAGTTCTCAAAAGTAACTTATTCAGACTATTCATAACTTATTTAGTCAAGTTAATGTCGTGAAATTCCTTAAATGAGTTTAATTAATTTGCATGATCAAGTGTGTAGGTCATACTTAAATTTCTGAGTAAAATGAATGAGGACATTACATTACATTAAACTCAAATTCAGTTTACTTCAAACATTGAGTTCCGCATACTCAACTGGGGTCCATTTTACGTATTGTATTGTGTTTACGATACTTTTTGTTTGTTTGTTTGTTTGTTTTCCATCAAACTTTAACATTGCTTGAAATTCCAAGTTCATTTTTTAAACTGTGCAGTAAGAATACATATGCTGGAAAGTGTTGGTTCAAATCTGGTGATGGAAACAAATTCAAAATAAGCTAGGACTGCCTGGCTCGCTCTCAAAATGTTTCATCAGCCCACAGATACTGAAAAGCACTACTGGAAAGCACGCATGCCTTTTTCTGGCTAACAAGTGACCTACAGGCAATAATAAATCAAAGATTAGTTAATGGAATTAATCGGTGCTGAGACAAAAAACTTAAAAATTCAGTTTCCAAAGATCACTGCTTATACTGTACAGTAGAATATACCTATCAATCTTCATCATGATCCATCTATTAATAACTGAGGTGTAGGAATTTTAGTGAGTGTCCTCTCTAAGAAGAAGAAGAAGAACAACAACAAAAGCACAACAGTGGTTAGAGAAACAGACTAGAATTGCGAGGGTTTCGAGAGCACATTTTGAGGCTCTTGGTCTTGTTTCGCGTTTTGGTCTCAGATAGTGTGTATTATAACATTAACTGATACAGTTGTTTCCTCAGATTCCTGATCAAGAAATCTTCCAAAAGTTCCATCCCTAGTCCAGTCAAAAGGCAAACAAAATAAGGTAATCAGACAGTATATGACACCCAAAAAGTATCGGGGAGGGGGGGGGGGGCAGAGAGAAGCCAGGCTGAGTGAGGTGCGCCCACGGGGGACAGTGGTCCAGCTGGACGAAAGCTTTCCAGGGCCCTTGTCCAGTTACATTGATGAATTGCGGCTCCTAAATCTCCACTGACCATCTGCAGGCTCTAATGTTGGCCACTGGGGGTCCAGGAGGAGACGGATGAACTACAAAGATTATTCCGGGTTGAAGCCGCTTCAACTTGTTTTTCTTCCGCGACTACCGCTGACTGCCGAGCCCAGATTGAATTTGGTGCTCAAATGAAAAAAATGTCCTGGGGTGAACATAAGACACAAAGCTCACTTCCTGGCAGTGTTGTGGCTTCGCACACTCCCAAATACACACGCAGGATGCACTGGAAACAACAGGAGGGAAAAGGGAAGGAAGCAAAGACTGCATATGGGAGGGGAAAAGTGCAGTATTGTGTTACTAATTGATTTTCTGAGTGCATTTCAAAGAAGGTTTGTTTTGCTCTAGCGCAAGAGGGAAGCGGTTGATAAGCTAATGATAAAAGACATATAAAATGGAAAAAGCTTTCAGTAGGAAGATGGTGGTTGGTCATGACAGATGAGGAATGTGATGAGAGGATTGCCACTTAGGCGCACACACATGGTGGGGAGAGCGTTCAATTAATCCCGACTAATTCAGGAAAGATGTGCGACTCCTGCTCCTAGTAATTAACCCGGCCCATCAGCAGTGCAATCAACAGCTCTCATCGCTACACTCTACACATACCTATTAACTTACCTAGCTGGCAGCGCTACTAAACATTAGTCAGAAAGTGTGTGAAGCTGCCGGAATAAATGAACGGCAGCTTGACGTGCTGAATCGTTAATGAATGCTCTCATTACTCCTCCATACAAAAAAGCCTCCATAACCATTTCTAGGGCACTCATTTGAAAAGCAACCATATGCTCAAGCTATACCTAAAAGCGATCAGCTTCTCAGATATACAGTGATAAACCGCAAAGTAATGTCAACACTCCCCATTTTTAATATTTCTTTGTGTATACAGGTAGTCCCCGTGTTACAACGAACCTGACTAATGTGATTTTGACTTTCCGACGCCTGAGTCTCGCCTGCCGTTTTGTCTCTAGTGTTTTTTCTAAAGTCACGTAACAGTGTCTCCTCCGCCAACACCACGCATTGATGGTGAGTACCGTGTTTTATTTGTCATTTAATGTCGTTTAATTTCGTTTCATTTAATGCTTGATTTCTAATTGCTATACATATCTGGTATTTCAACATTTTATTTTAGTGCGGTCCACTTTCCTTTTTTGCTCTCTGATTTGTTTGGCGTCACACCAGAGCTACTTTCTGTTCGTTTTGAGCTTTGCTTTCAAGTTGGGAAGTGGGGGTGGATTCCATTTAACATTTCAAGAAGGCAGAGGAACGGTAAAAGGCATAGGCATGGCGATGTAACCACATTAGCTCGCCATTAGCATTGGAATTCCAGGTTGTTGTTTTTTTACTATAATGAAAGACCAGAAGGGCGTCAGATGACCCCGATACCAAACTGACTACTTGGATTTGTCAAACAATAGACCACTCAAACAAGCAATCAAGCAGACAAACCCCTCCGCACTCTCCTGTGGAGTCCCTGCCTAGGTGTGAAGGCGGGAGGGGGTTCACTCTGGATAGCTGCAATTAGCATCTTGAATATTTGCAAATCCAGGGCTCCCTTGGCTTTGTCAAACACAGAGGAACACGGAGATGGCCAGTCACCGTTCTACAATGTGATTGACATGGCATCACTGAATGCATATGTGTTGTATCAGGCATGCACCGGAAAGCAAGAGAGACGTGTGGACTTCTTGGTGGGTCTTGCAAAGGAATTGGTTCACTCTCATGTGTGCGCAAAGAAGGTGCAGAAGGAAATATTGCTTCAGCAACAACCTCCAACACCTAGCCCCGGGAAAAGGGCGAAGTATCATATGTCACCACATAAAAATGTTTTGTTTTGTTTTTTATTACACCATCCCTTGTATATACTTTCTTTTGTTGTCTTTTTCACATATGTTTCTTTATTGAATAAAAAGCTTTTTTTTATTATTATTATTATTATTATTTTTTTTTTTGCAAAAAATGACTTGTGTTGTGCATCATCAGCAATATGACAATTATAGCTCCCTACACAAAAGAAACAGTGCAACTAAATTAGGGCTGGAGCTATCGAATATTTTAGTAATCGAGTAATCAACTGAAAATTCTATCGATTAATGGAGTAATCGGATAAAACTTTTTTTTTTTTTTTTTTTTTTTTTTTAAGTAAAGAGCAATTATAAATATACATGACAAAAAAAAAGACATTTAATCCAATATTGAACCATTTTCAGTCAATCAATGTCTTTATTTTCGATGTACATTGTTGAAAACAGCCAACAATTGCATCTCAGATGTGACTAGAAAAAAAAAATCACTGCTTTCACTCAAAAATCTTCTAGATCTTATATAAAACAAAAAAACAAAAAAACATATTTCTTACCTAAAAATGTAATTACGCTTGATAACACACAACACTTGAAAGCTACGTGTTTTCCCCACGTGTTTCAATTTAATTTCCATTTGTTTCAAGCTATTTTTAAGTTCTTGTTAAGTTTTAGGTTTGTCTAAACTGTAAGTACTGATAAGATTTTGAGTTTTTGCTGTGTTCAAAAGAAATGTATGATACCTGCTGTATTGGAGCACATTAGGGACCAGTGCTACTTGGTGTTTTATTCAGCAATGACTACTGAGCTAAAACTGACAGTTAGCTTTATTATATTTTTATTTTACACCCTCATCACTCTACTGCGCTGTGTTTTCACAGATTAAATAAAGGCTGTATGTTAGACACATTAGCCACGCATCGTCAGTGGTCATAATCAATAGAAACCTAGCCCTCCGAAGGGCTAACGTTACGTGAGCGAGTGACAGTAACCTTATATTTATTAGCGATGAGAAGTCTACTGCTTAAGGATGGCGGCTGTTTACCAACGCTGCCCAGACGTGGCCGAGTCTGTCATCTCGCATCTAGTCCTAAATGCATGCGATATCTATGAGACGCATCGGACACTACCTGCTACCACACTAGCATCATGCGGGCGTAGTTTTTAGCAACGTCGGCGTAGTTTGTAGCGGCTGTCGGCTGCAGTAAGTTTTTATTTATTTATTTATTTATTTTTAATTGCGTCTTCCTCTACACACGTGATGTCAGTGCATTGTTGTCCCGCATTAAAAGTAGTCCGTGCAAAACGTGATGCTTAGAGCTGGCAAAATTAAATGATTCCTCGAGGTGAATAAAATTACTCGAAACAGTTTTTAAACTCGAGTTACTCGAGTTGCTCGAGTATTCGTTTCAGCTCTAAACTAAATATTCAGAGAGATTGAGACAGATGTTCTTTCTCAATGCTGTAATGTCAGACAGTCCTCCACAACAAATCCCCAGCGAAAAAAGTGCTCTGATATCTTCCCAATTTTGTCAAATCGTACACAATTCGATCACATTAGACAACCATACTGAGCAGTTACCAAAAACCAAAACATACTGAAAAGGTTGTCCCCCTGATTGCGGCCTGAGCAGTCCACTGTCTGACAAAGCCAAGGCAGCCCTGCCCTGCAAACACTCAAGATGCTAATTGGAACAATCCAATCCTGTGGTTTTGCAAGTGTGAATGGGATTGACTAATGAGGACCTAAATGCTCACAAAATATGTGCTGATTAGAGTAGGATGACTCTTCTCTGGTAACAAAAGTGATTTGTATCAACTGATTCACTGTTGGTGTTAGACCGCTAGCTTTATTGAGCAATGTTCGGTTTCAACGCTGGACCGGTGCCACTAATAGCTGCCATTTTCCTTGATGAACTGACCAAGATTTTGACCTTATTTCCCTCGGTATTATTGTGCAGCTATTTTTTTGTGTATATATAATACCAATAAGTGTATATACTGTAAAACCCTATAAATACATATGTGATCATTAGAACATCATAAGAATAGTTTGCGAATAAAAATAATATACTCTAAATAACATCCACAAAATAATGTATAAATAGTATAAATAATACGTACTGTACATTCATTCTCTCACATGTCAGCCAATCAGCTTGGGAGATTTCCGAGTCTTGATGATCTCTTAGTGGGGAATGCTGGCCAGTGAGTCACAGCCTTGAGTTGTGTGGGTTCTCCCTGCCTTCTGCTAGCATGGGCAACTTTCGCGCCATATTTTCTCAATTTTGAATTTTTGATGACTGTTTTTTTCTCAATTTTGAATTTTTGATTAATATTTTTTCTCAATTTGAATTTTTGATGAATATTCCTTTTTTTTCAATCTTAATTACACGGGAGATGCAAAGGTTGAACGGCAAAGTATCGAGGGATCACTGTGTCATTTTTTCGAAGTCTACTTATTTCTTCAGGTTTGGCTTTAGTGCGAGTTCTTACATTTCTATGCCCCCCAAAAATGCATCACTGGGTCCACTAGCGAGTGTGACAGTGCACAAATCTATACTGTTTCAAATGTCCACAAAATATTAAATACCGGGTGATCAATGTGATATTTTGAGCATAAGATACAAAATTTGGGTGCAATTTTGGAAGTCAAGACAGGTATCAACACCCAAACGCATCAATAATAGTCTAATTTACAGTGAGTAGCGGGAAAATTAATTACCTCCACCAGTAAGCGAAACCCATGGAAGGTGTAGTTTATGTGTTCGCTTCCGTATGTCTGTTTGTCTGTATGTTTGCGTACAACTCAAGAACGAATTAAAGAATTTCTATCAAACTTGCAGGATATGTTTGTTTTATGAAATGGAAGACGTGACTAAAATTTTGGGGTGATAAGACCAAAGGCCAGAGAGATCAGAAAAGGAATTTCATAATAACATAAATAACGGTTTAGCTTATTTAACGCAAATTCACAGGATAGGTCATATAATAAGAGAGGCTCAAAGGTTACAGAGGTCAAAAATGGCCGCTTAGTTAGAGCTTGTCAGGAGCGAAACTTAAGGTGACCGCGCCCGCCCGGGCCTCTAACGTCCCTGGTTTGTGGGCATAAAGTAGGTGTTGTTAGGAAAGGGGAGGGTCAAACAAGAATGTAAGATGATGCGCGGAGCTGTAATATAGTGTTTAAGTGTTATAATATCTCTGCCAGCCGCTTGGCCAGTTGACTGGAGGGGCCTGCAAAAGTGTGGAGGGGCCAGCGAATAATTGTCCACTAGCACCCCAGCTACCACCCCATTGGCTGCTTCTAGTTCTATATATATTTATAACATTAGAAATTCAGAATATAAGTACCGTATTTTCCGCACTAAAAGGCCTTCAGTTTTCTCAAAAGCCGATAATGTGCCTTATAATCCGATACCTTATATATGGATCAATATCAGTTAATCATGGCATGACATTCCCTTTAAGGTAGCTTCATCAGGTGGATGCATAATGCAACCCCAACAACTACTATGACTGCGCATTGTAATGCAGTGCGCCTTATACAGGTAGTCCCCTGGTTACGACGGACCCAACTTTCGCGATTTTACTTTACAGCGCCTGAGTCTCGTTGTTTTATTTATTTATTTTTTTAATGTTGACTTTTGTTTTATGATGCATGCTTTTATTTCGGCACAGGAAGTGTAGAACAGGAAGCGAGGGCATGTACAAACGCACCGCTAACCCCTCACATGCACAAACAGCGGAGCTGAGTGACAGAGGTGACAGCCTGAACGCACATTTGTTGCTCGTGAAGCATCCAAAGGTGACGGCTGTATATAACCCCTTTTGAACTGTTTATTGTGTGTTTTCAATTGTGGTCGGATACGTTTTTGATGATGTGTGGACGTTAACTGATACATGCAAATTGTTTGTTATTGCTGTATCAGCAGCTACTTGTAAACTGCTGTTATTGAAGATGAGACTGATTTAATTTCATTTTATTTTAGTTTCATTCTGCAAGTGTTGATGTCATGAGCAGCTGAATAAAGTCAGCAAACCACGCGGACGTCCGACATTGTAATTTCGGAGCTTAGCTCACCGTCTGGCTATTTATACATGTTTTATATATATATGTTATATATATATATATATATATATATATATATATGTATATATGTATATATTTATATATATGTTTTATATTTATATATATACGTTTTATTATACGTGTTTTGGATATATATGGCGGAAAACACTCAGGTGACTTGGCGTTCCGCTCCGAGACCCCAAATTTGGCCAAATTTCAAAATTGTCCGATATGCATGTGTGATATTTCTTTGGAAAGCTTAAAATCTCAATTTTCTGGGGGAAGAAAATTTTTGAACAGGAGGGCATTTAAAAAAAAATGTAAACAGCAAAACCCTAACTGGAGGTGAGAGCATGAATGAGCACAATTAAAGATGCCATGATTTTAACAAGATAGTAACACGTACTTACCTTGTTTCGATCCAAAAACTCCATGTAGGATGTATCACCAAGTGTCAAGACAAAGCTGTGAATGGCCACAGCCGGATTTTTGGGGGATTTTATGTGTGAAATATGGTAATATAACAAGGGTCGCGATGCCAAAATCGCAGACATCAAGGAGTGGTTGAGATTTTCTTTCAATATATTTACCCTTTTAAACGTTTTTTCCAATTTTTCTTTGTTTGGATCGATTATTTATCGTATAACATATCAGGGAAAATGCGACAGTAACAAAAAAAAAAATACAGTTAAGCGATAGTTATGAGGTACATATCCGAGACTTATTTCCAGACACCATTTTTTTCATTGTGACATTTGTTTAAAAGTTTAAAATATGCGAATGAATAATTTAGGGCTGTCAAAATTATCATGTTAACGGGCGGTAATTATTTTTTTTAATTAATCACATTAAAATGTTTGACGCAATTAACGCACATGTCCCGCTCAGACAGATTTAAATGACAGTACAGTAAAATGCCCACTTGTTAATTGTGTTTTATGGAGTTTTGCCGCCCTCTGCTGGCGCTTGGGTGCGACTGATTTTATAGGCTTCAGCACCCATGAACATTGTGTAAGTAATTATTGACATCAACAATGGCGGGCTACTAGTTTATTTTTTTATTCAAAATTTTACAAATTTTATTAAAACGAAAACATTAGGAGGGGTTTTAATATAAAATTTCTATAACTTGTACTAACATTTATCTTTTAAGAACTACAAGTCTTTCTATCCATGGATCGCTTTAACAGAATGTTAATAATGTTAATGCCATCTTGTTATAATAAACAAATACAGTCCTTATGTACCGTATGTTGAATGTATATATCCATCTTGTGTCTTATCTTTCCATTCCAACAATAATTTACAGAAAAATATGGCATATTTTATAGATGGTTTGAATTGCGATTAATTGCGATTAATTAAGATTAGTTAATTTTTAAGCTGTAATTAACTTGATTAAGAATGTTAATTGTTTGACAGCCCTAGAATAATTTTTTAAAGTCGTTTTTTTAAACGATATATTAGACATCGATTAATGATTCGAAGCTAAAAATGAGAGACATTTTGAATAATGAGTATAATGACTTACCTTGTTTTTATGGCTGGGTTGAAACGAAAGCGGCTGTGCGACGTCTGTTAACGGGGGTTTCCAGGGTAAAACGGACAAATTAAAAATAGTTTGGGGGTTTAATGCGCCATAAATCTCCTATGGCAGCATATAGATATATTGTTCTATCAAACACAACAGTTCTTTTGGCTTAAAATACAGCAGTTTATTTTAAACAGGGGTGCAAGAGCAGAAACTGCTTTTCCAGTCTTGTCTGTGTTTTCCGCCATATATATATATTTTAAATTACCGGGTTACATCGCCAGCACAGGAATGGAATGCGTTCGTAAAAAGGGGACTACCTGTATATGAAAACAGTTTTCAAATAGGCTATTAATTGAAGGTGCGCCTTATATTCTAATGCGCCTTATAGTGCGGAAAATACGGTACACCTTTTTTTGCAAATTCAACTATGAAATGGAAACAAGACCGTTGGAAATCAATTTTTAAAAATTCACACGAGTTCTAAATGCAAGTCAACACATCGGAGTAGGCTTTGAAAGCCTTCAGTGTTGGCCACTGTTGTAATGCTTGTATTAACTTTGCTCAAAAGGCAATGTGTGATTAGCAATGTTTATTACTGTTTATTCAAGGCTCTGGTCGTTTTGACTCTAACTAGGATTTTAATGGGCATCATGCCAGCATAGTGGAAATCAGCCTCATTTGCACACTCGGGGAGAGAAAGCAAGACATGTAGAACAGTTTTGAATGTGACCGGAGAGCTCTATAGGGATAGAGAAGCGGGGCAGCTGAAAATAAAGCAAGATAACAGTGAACTCTACTCAAGAGGAGGTGGAGAAAATGTACACTATCTGGAATTTGATGTTTTTCCTTCCACACCATTTCCCAAAGAGAACAATCTTCTTTCCCAAGTAATTGCTTTCCGTCAGCCTAATTTGAATTGTGCATTTCATATATCATCCCTTACTCAAGGGACGCAGCGCCGCCGAGGGGGAGGGCTTCATCCCAAGTTTGGAAAGAGGCTTTCAGTTATGTGTATGTTCTCAGTAATTAGGAAAGGTGCCAAAGTTTGGATTTAATATGGCCCTGGGTGAGTGTGAGAGAGCTTGTTAGGGAAGTCTTTAGTCCGGACCCTGAGGAGCATGTCAAGCATGGCTGTGTCAAAGGGCTCATCAGTCATTAGCGATGTACTCGCCCTTGCAGCGGGGTCCGCATTAGGCACAAAGAGGGGTTACAATATCAGCCTCAGATGGCAAATCTTTCAAACAGGCATCCTCACAGGAAGAGTTCAAGAGCAAGGACCAGCTGAACTGTACCTCAGAGCAGGAAATGATTGCCATCCACGTCTGATGAGAACATTTTCAAGTGTGAGTGCGTGCAGAGCGGCGGGGGGGCACGGCTGAGCTAGATGGAATTTAAATTCATTGTAAGCACACTTGACAACACTCACACTATTTAGAAGCATCAGTAGTCTTCTAACATTCGCATCTGCCAAAGCGCTTCTGTTTCCTTTGTGTGGCGTCAAAACGTCTAGTGTCCCGTTTTTTTTTTGTTCTTGTTTTTGTTGTTTTTTAATCAGAGACTTTCAACAAATACCCTTAAAGGAACATAAAGCAGCTACTGTAAATGACTTCATGTGAAAGACATTTGCTCAAAGTATTTAAGCATGCAAATGTCCAATTTCTTAGAAGCATGGCCATTTTGTATCAACAGTTACACCCACGCACATACACACTGATAGACCTGAGCACAGGTGCATGGGAGTCTGAGTATTGGTGATGTCACGAGAAGCGGGGAGGGCCATCGAGGATACTCGCATTTGATTGGCTAAAATAGTATCGGCATTGATAAAATGTCTGCACCCATGTAAGACGGCTACTTCCGGGAAATACCGGCTACTCTACATGTTTTTCTCCACTATTAAACATCAGAAAAATGCTTTCTGCATTCTACATTCTTTCTGCTGGAATGCACAAGATAAAAGTGTCTGTGTACTTCTATGTTTACATCTTTTTACACTTTTATACACTTTAACACTTCAACTGTTGTGTGTTCCAATACAGTGGTACCACTACTTGCGAAATTAATTGCTTCTGGGAGTAGTTTCGTAAACTGAAAATTTCATAGAGATGCGTGTTCCAAGTAAATGCCCTAATCTGTTGCAAGCCCCCCCCAAATTCAGACTTAAATCTTTTAAAAAGTATAAAAATGCATTAAAATATGAACAATGAGAGTTGTGCATAATGTAAAAAAACAAAGAATGAAGAATAAAAGTTAATACACTCCCGCAAAGCAGTCAGAACAACAATACCTGAGGAGAGAATGAAGAGGACACTGGGATACACACATACACATACAGTAGAGGTCCCTCTTAGCCAAATGGATCCCAGGAAGATGCTTGGCAATAGTCAATGGCAAAGCAGCTATAATTATGTTTCGCTCAGTAAACGCTGAGAGCTGCGAGTAGCAGACCATGCTGTATTTTTGCCATTCGTATCCTGAAATTTCTTGGTAACAAAAGGCATTATTTTCCCCATTGAGACGTCTTGTAACTTGAAAATTCCGTATGTAGAGACGTTCGTAAGTAGAAGTACCACTGAATGACACATCAAAAAATGAAACTATGACACATCAAAAAATGAAAATGAAATTTTTGGGGGGAGTTTGATGAACACCAGTCTCTCTGCTGGGATGCACATGCACATGCATTGCCTTTATCATGCATCCCTTTATATTAATCTGCTTATGTGCAAGTATTTCTATTGTAACATCTTTTTATATTTTGTCATTGACTTCATAATATATTGACGGGACACGGGGCACGGGGCCGATTAATAGGGGGCCTATTTCCGTCAAAGCTAACCGAGTGGAAACACGAAGAGCTTTTTACGTTAAAAATTCTTGTGAATAAATGCTTAAATCCCTTAATTCTTTATAGATAAGGAAATAAAACAGTCTTGATTCTTGGTTAAAAGCAAAAGAAAACGGGCAGTTAGCATTTTTTTACGTAAAGATGTTGAATGTGCTGCTAGTCTTTAAGCCACTGTGGCGCCGCCTTATCACCACAAAGAGCTTTTTACGTTGAAAAATATTTTTAATAAATACTTAAATCCCTGAATTTTTTATAGATATGGACGTAAAATAGTCTCGAGTCTTGGTTAAAAGCAAAAAACCGGGCAGTTAGCATTTATTTTACGTAAATATTCCGAATTATGACGCCAATGCCGTAGCGGTTCATTTCTCCCATTGATTTTTTTTAACGTTTCAAAATGCATGCATGGTACGAAAAATATAATAAGTAACTTGAATCCTTGAACAAATCACTCCTGAGACGATGAAGCAGCTTACGTACGTTTTCAAACTAAATACGACATTGGATCGCTGCATGTGTTTGAGAATAACTGTGACCAACTTTGACCGACTAAAGCAGAGTATGGGACGGCCCCCTACTTGAAAGCGTGGTGCAGTGTCTGGGGATTGTGTCCCGTCAATATCATTATGAAGTCTATGATTTTATACACTTTTCATCACTAACTGTAGTGTGTTCCAATATAAGTGATTTACAATAGTGTAAACCTCTCCAAAAATCTTACAAATAGAGTTCAAAGCGACATTTGCAATAAAAAAAAACTAGTCCCAATTGGATATTCTGTGAGAGGTTAACTCTTTCGGGGCCACTGACGGCGATAGACATCCAGTCTATATGAACAGGGGCTGGCAGCGGGCACTGAAATGTTTATGTAAAATGCTAGGATAAGCAAGTTCCTGAATCAAATAAATCACAGGTTTAGCTTAAGTAAGCTTTAAAAAGCACAAGCTGTAGCAAAGATACAAAAAAATATGCAGTATAATAAACGCACACGAGCTTTACAGTATGCAAAGCCAATCACATACAGCCGAACACATGCCGAGATCCCTTCAAAGCCCTAATGACAAAAAAGCCATGTTTGCCGCATGTCTGAAAAGACCTCCGTGTTTGCCTAAGTAATTGTACGGAGGACAATGTGAAAATGTCAAATATTTCAGCTATTATGTTTCCTACCCTCCTACATTTCATTCCGCCATCCGTGGTAGCTCTGGGTATTTAATTGGATAGGAGACACACTGAGCTGAGATGAGAAGCTTAGTAGCGAGAGTTAGTGGCTCGCTCTTATAAGATGTGCAACTTAATTCCTGGAGCGAACTCACTAGTCGTCATTCTTAAGCTACCCTCTGCCCCTATTAAGTTCATTAGCTCAGTGTTGGGTCAAAAGACGACAATGCATTTCTCCTGCTGGAAATTAACAATTAAATTTAATGAAAATCTAATAACTATGCTGTATGGAATTCACCTTTTCAGTTGGGTTTTGATGAGGTTCTGCTTTCATTGCAAAATCATATTGGTCACATTTATTTGAAAACAGGGTTAAAGTCAATAATTTTTTTATTTTTTTTTAAATCCACATTCTTAATTATCTGTTTATGCGCACAACTGAACAGAGTTGTAAATCAAACAGCATATTTCTTTTGTTTTGACAATGACTTCACATTTTCTTGTTAATTTCACTTATGTTAGTAGTTTCTACTGCCAGCAAAATTCGGAATTTGTAAGTCTTTCACAACACCAATGACATCATGAGTTTATGCAATTTTTTTTAAACAGAAAATGCAGCTGTATAGAAAATAGTGATAAAATAGTGGTACAAAAACAATTATAAAATAATATTTTTTTTATTTGGAATATTTTGGAGATAAATGTGAATATAACAAACATGAAAAAAAAATTAAATTTGAACAAGGTTAACAAAACAAAAACAGAACAATAACAATAATAACTAATAATACATTTTATTTCAAAGCACCTTTCACGGCACTCAAACACATTTTAGAAGCAAATATATAAGAGATAAAAATACAGTAAACAAAAATGATTAAAAGTCAGAGTAGATCAAAATAGCAGGTAAGAAATCAAAACAAAACAGTATCAAGATGGATATGATAATTAAAACATATATGTTTTGAGTCTGGAGTTGAAATGTGGGAAAGAGGTTGTATTAATTATTAATTATTAATATTGTAAAAGCTTAGCCATTCCAAACTACTATTACAAAAAAAGAGCCAATGCAGTGGTATAATAATAAAAAAGGTAATATGATAGAAAAAAATGAAAATTCCTACCCACACACCATCATGTAATCCTAAAACATACAATTACTAAATCTTTAAACCAGTAATATCTAAGGGTGTTCCTTAGTTTCAACTGCAAATTGTCGTTGTGGGTTGTACTATACATACAGTGAAGAAAATAAGTATTTGAACACCCTGCTATTTTGCAAGTTCTTCCACTTAGAAATCATGGAGGAGTCTGAAATTTTCATCGTAGGTGCATGCCGGCAGTGAGAGAGATAATCTAAAAAGAAAAATCCAGAAGTCACAATGCATGATTTTTTTTTTTTTACAATTTATTTGTGTGATACAGCTGCAAATAAAGATTTGAACACCTGTCTATCAGCTAGAATTCTGACCCTGAAAGACCTATTAGTCCGCCTATTAAAAGTTCACCTCCACTCAATGCATTATCTTGAATCAGATGCACTTGTTTGAGGTCAAAAGCTGCATAAAGACACCTGTCCACCCCATACAATTAGAACTTGTAACATGGTTTAAACTAAACAGCTGTCCAAAGACACCAGAGACAAAATTGTACACCTCCACAAGGCTAGAATGGGCTACGGAGCATTTACCAATCAGCTTGGTGGAAAAAATGTCCACTGTTGGAGCAATCATTAGAAAATGGAAGAATCTAAACATGACGGCCATTCTCAATCGGAGTGGAGCCCCATGTAGGCTATCCCCTCGTGAGTTCACAATGATCCTAAAAAAGGTGAAGAATCAGCCCAGAACTGCACGACAGGAGTTGGTCAATGACCTGAAAAGGGCTAGAACCACTGTTTCCAAGGTTACTGTTGGTAATGCACTAAGACGTCATGGTTTGAAATCATGCATGGCACAGAAGGTTACACCGCTTAAACCAGCACATGTCAAGGCCAGTCTTAAGTCTGCCTAGGACCATTTGGATGATGCAGAGTAATCAGGGGAGCAAGGTTTGTGGTCACATGAGAGAAAAATAGAACTTTTTGGTCGTAATTCCACTAACCGTGCTTGGAGGAAGAAGAATAGTGAGTACCATCCCAAGAACACCATCTCTATACTGTAAAGCATTGGGGTGGTAGCATCATGGGGGGTGGGGGGATTATGCAAATGGTACAGGATGAGTGTACTGTATTAAAGAGAGGATGACTGGTGCCCTGTTTTGTGAGATTTTGGGGAAAAACCTCCTTCCCTCAGTCAACGCGTGGAACATTGGTCATGGCTGGGTCTTCCAACATGACAATGAACCTATGCACACAGCTAGGAAAACCAAGAAGTGGCTCCATAAGAAGCATATCAAGGTTCTAGCATGGTCTAGCCAGTCTCCAGACCGAAACTCAACAGAAAACCTTAGGAGGGAGCTCAAATTCCGTGTTTTTCAGCAACAGCCCAGAAACCTGACTATTCTAGAGAAGATCTGTGTGGAGGAGTGGGCCAAGATCCCCTGTAGTGTGTGCAAACCTGGTGAAAAACTACTGTACATGAAAGGTTTGAACACTGTAATTTAAAACAAAGGTTACTGTAGCAAATATTAACATTCGTTTTCTCAGGTGTTAAAATATGTATTTGCAGCTGTATCACACAAATATATCACTAAAAAAAATCATAAATTGCGATTTCTGGATTTTTCTTTTTCGGTGATCTCTCCCATAGTGGACTTCCACCTACGATGAAAATTTCCAAACCCTCCATGATTTCTAAGTGGGAGAACTTGCACATTAGCAGAGTGTTCAAATACTTATTTTCCTCTCTGTATTTAAAA
Organism: Corythoichthys intestinalis; assembly: GCF_030265065.1. Lineage (NCBI taxonomy): Eukaryota > Metazoa > Chordata > Actinopteri > Syngnathiformes > Syngnathidae > Corythoichthys > Corythoichthys intestinalis. The sequence continues at coordinate 12,499,423 of NC_080397.1, read as the reverse complement.
TGTAAACAGTACGTTTTTGTCAAATACAGAAGATAACAGTATTATAAGGCAGAGTAAATAATAATGATGACAATAAAAGTCTATACTGGATGGCAACCAGTTCAGGGTGTACCCTGCCTCCTGCCTGTTATTAGTTGGGATAGGCTCCAGCACCCCTGACACCCTTGGGGAGATAAGCGGTTAAGAAGATGAATGAATGAATGAATAAGTATCATTGTATGCTTTATTAGGGTTACATCATATAATCAATACGATAGAAAGTGGGAAGATAGGACTATTTTGGATGTGACAGGACAGCGTGAGTGGGTTTGAAGAGATAGACAAGAACAAGTGTAAATAACCTTCATGTGAAGTTGGGGTGTGACAAAATAGTGAAATATATTGTGAAAAAACACACCATAATCTTCCACTAGAATAGTGTCTCTGTTAACCCAATGGCTGCCACTGACGCAGCTAGTCGCCTAATCCACTTGGACCGGGAACCAGAGAATTCGCAGCCAGCCTTTCCCATTTTTGAAGCATTTACAGGTCACATTCTGTTAATTTTAGGGCATTTGGAGGTCACTTCCTATTCATTTTGGGAGATTCCAGGGTCACTTCATGTTCTGTAACCCAATATCAACAGGAAGTGACCCAGGAATGCCCCAAAATCAACAGGAAGTGATTGAAAATCAACAGCAAACAACCTTAAATTAATTGGACTAGTGATAACCTCAATTCAATTCACAGCAGCAGGGCAAAAAAAGCTTGTTTTTCCTGTTTATTAATTCTATAGTAAAATATTGTAGAATTAGTTCCTGACCCATGTATCGATAATTGTTATATCGCCATATTGTGAGATAATTGTTAATTGTTGATATACCCAGAGGTTACCACCCCTAATATGAAGATGGTTCCTCGTTTTTAATTTTGTTTTTAAGTATATAAAAGGTGAATTTCTTCTATCTCTAATAATGGTGTTTAAGCACAAAAATTGACACCGACCTACGAGAGCGCAGCCTTTTTGTGAGATCAGTTAGGCCCACACCACACAATGTCTGCCACAGCCTACAATGGCCAATTCCTGGATATATTGTTTTATTTTCTTCACTCATACACATCAGAAAAAAATATTTCCCTGTTTTTTCAATTTACTTCCATAGAGAGTGCACCTTTTTAAAAGTTATTATTGATCTATAAATAAACAAAAAAGAGCTAATTTGGGGTTTTATAACGTGTTTTCCTCAAATAACCAGGTACTGCCAAAGATCTGATCACAAAAGAGATATTGCTGCATGTAAATGTCGGCATTAATTGAAAGGGAGATTTTATTACCACATCGAAGGCAAAGTAAATAATATAAGACATAAGATGCTATGGCGTTTGTCGTCTTTGGTGGGTGAGGAGTAAAATCGGTTATTCCACACCAGAATGCTTTCCTGGTCCACACCTGCAGTCCAACTCCACCCGTGTGCGAACTAACCAACCAAAATTATAGCGGCAGATGCGATGTTATTTGCAGCCTTTATCGCAAAAGCACAAAACGATATAAATGCATCAAAGAAGCAGTGGAGCTGCAGTAGGAAGCGTAGATGATTCATCTTTAGAGGTAACTAAACTCAGTGGGGTGAGACGCTGTCTGCCAACGCTACGTGCGGGATTGTAAATAAGACAAATGTTCCTTCCTATTGCACTCACGTGTTTCAGCTTTTTGTTTGACTTCGTTGACATGTCGATTGTGTGGTACACAGGAAATGAACAAAATATATTTATGATTAGTATGAGCAGTGAGTAAGTCTTTGTAGTGCTGGCTGATATGGGGAAAGATCATGTTATACCATAATTTATGCCCCAATTTCATATATTGTTAATTATTTGATGGAAAAAAGTGTTTTAGTGGCTGATTGCTTCCCATTGTACAGTGGTACCTCTACTTATGAAATTAATTGGTACTGGAAGTAGTTTCGTAACTTGAAAATTCTGTAAGAAGAGACGTGTTTTCAATGCAAATGCCCTAATCTGTTCCAAGCCCCCCAAAATTCAGACATAAATCATTTATAATGCATAAAAATGCATCATAATATGAAACAAATACATTTTACAATTAGCGTATCGCACAAAAAACATAAAACCAGAATTGTGCAAATTAAAAAAAAACACGAATAAAGAATAAAAGCTAATACACTCATGTAAAGCTGTCGGAAAATGAGGAGCGAATGAAGAGGACGCTGGGATACACACATACACATACAGTAGAGGTCCCCATTAGCCAACTGAATGCCAGGAATGCTAGGCAATAGCCGAAGGCAGAGCAGCTATAAGTAAGTAACGTTCAGAAAACTCTGGGAGCTGCGAGTACCAGCCATACTGTATTTCTGCCTTTTGTATCCTGAAATTTCTTTCGTGACAAGAGGCAATATTTTCCAGTTGAGGCCCGTGTTCCCTCTAAGCTGCGCGCGTGCGCAATCGCACACTGCTTGCACAAATTCAGCGCACAAGAATATCTATGCAGTGCACGAAATAAAATTCAACAGAAACGTATTGTACGTCGAACGTAGTGATGTGGTGGACCGACACTCCTTTTGGTGCGGTTAATACAGCAACGCGAAACTCCTATTGGTGTGTTCGATATGGCAACGCGACGCTCCCATTGATGGAGAAAAGTGGGCTTGACTCCTGGGCTGATTTACTGAAGCAACATTCCTTTGCCAATCTTTGCAAGTGCTACAGTATTAATTATTATCCGTTATCTATAATGATCTATTTACACTAGAAACAAAGGAATTTAACTAGTTTTAAGGAGGTGTGTTTTTGCAGTGTAGCCGCTCAGACACAGAGAATAGGAATTATTGTCTAAACAGTTCTAATGTTTGAGTTTGATAAAAATTATTTTATATTTTATTTAATTATATTTTTGCTCTGCTTTTTAGCACTGACACGACCTCATGCTGCTGTTGAATCTTTGCTGTACATATGTCCAAAACTGTGTCAATGTTTACACTTGGTACTGATGGGTATTTATTTTATGGGTTTGCACTTTGCACTTTACCAACTTAGCTGTATGAGCTGGATGGATGCTCCAAACAAAGTTTCGTTGTGCTTTTTTGTTGCAATGACAATAAATATTCTGAATCTGAATCTGAAATATTATCAAATGGTGTTGTTTTACATCCTGCTATTGTGGTTGTTCATTATCTTTTATTTATCAACTAACTTACCCATGCCAAAGCAGGACTCTTCCTATGTTTAAAGCAGGACTCTCACATATAATATAGTCCATATCTCATGAACAACGAGATTTTGGTCTTTTTTTATTTTAAGTAGGCCAAATCAATTAAATTAAAAGTAAACTAATGAAAAATGCTGCTGTAATTTGATTCTTTAAATAAGCCATGTAACTTGCTCTGATCCAAGGTTTTGAACAGGCATGATATTGGTGTGTGGCCACCCTGTACACATCTGATGTTGCTCACCATTGTCCACGGTGTACTCAGGGAGCTTGTGTGTCTGCTAGGACACATGAAAAATTAGAGGGAACATTGGTTGAAGCGTGTCTTAACCTGAAAATTCTGTATGTAGAGACGTTCGTAAGTAGCTGTACCACTGTACAAGATACATTGTTAGACATACAGTACTGTGCAAAAGTCTTAGGCAGGACACCTGCCTAAAACTTTTGCACAGTACTGTGTATTTTTATTATATTATGTATACACAGGATATACTGTATGTATATATTTTCCTCAAGTGGAAGCTTCCATGATCCTAATAAATTTAATAATTAAAAATATATATATACAGTACTGTGCAAAAGTTTTAGGCAGGTGTCCTGCCTAAGACTTTTGCACAGTACTGTACATAGATAGAGTCCACTCCATTTGAACTGAGAGGGACTGGCAACATTTGAATGAATGCTGCAGGCCCTCCTGTTTTATTTCTGCATCATATATTTGTACACCATATTTAGTGGCTGTTTCACATCATTGATTTAAAAAGTATCAATGTTTTGATAAAAAGCGTAAAAATTAATACATTCAGATTAATATATTGATTGCTTAAGCACAACAGGATCCATAGCAATCAAAACACAAAATATTGATCAGCATAGTGATCCCTTATTACTTCACGGCTCAACTGTCTCTGCGTTGTGGATTTTAGAATGTATCCTTATATAAAAGAGCTCCAATAACATTTATTTACACTTTTACATCAATGTATGTATGTACACTTGCGCAGATACACACACGTATCATATGAGAGACTGATTGAATGAATGGACAGTATGTGGTATTTATACATTATTTTATGTAATTTATAATATTATTTTATTTAGATGTTTCAAACTGTTGTTTATTGTTCTAATGATAGCATGCATTTATTGTGTTTCATATGCACTTAAAAATGGGGGGGGGGGGGGTGACACTACTTCGTGTTTTTTCACTTTACGCGGTTGGTTCTGGTCTCCATTAACAGCCATAATTGAGGGATCACTGTATTGTTGTTGTTTTGTTTAAAAAGTTATCTGAAATGTTTCTTTTAAATGTTTTTTTTTTTCAAATTACTTTGTATTCACAATAGCCGAAGTTTCCATGGCAATCAAAACAGTCCGTGGAATACAGGGCGAGGTGCAGATTGTTACATTTTACTTGTAGTTGTCATCCTGGCCGCTAGATGTCATGGTATAATAGAGCCTTCTACTGTCCCTGCTGGTATTAGAAACAGAAATTGTATTGCTTGTACATGAAGTTAAATGCATTGTTCTGCAAATTATATGTTTTTTTGTTTCATGATACATGGTGTAGACCTATGTTTACAATATCGAGGTAAAGCAACTGGCTTGCACCTTATTTGAATATTTCCTTCAATATCACTTCTATCTCAAATCCATCTTTTAGTAAGAAATTAGGTAATGTATTAACAATGATACATTAACAAATTTTTCATATTGCATATAATTTCATTAGAAAATTCTTCATCGTGTGCCTTATAACTGGTCTTTTTTTTTTTTTTTTTTTTATGCCTACAGAAAACCCCCCTGCAGAATTAAGAAATTCTCAGAATCAGGATTGTTCTCGGCGGAATCAACGCTTTGTCACCGCTGATTCGTGGGGGATGATTTTATTAGGTCAGGGGTTGGCAACCCAAAATGTTGGAAGAGTACATTGGTAAATAAATCCGTATTGGAAAAATAAATATGTATGGAGCCGCAAAAAATTAAGCTCTATATAAGCCTTATAATGACGGCAACACATGCTGTATGTATCTATATTAGCTATATTCGCCTATTATCAAAATGACCGCCGGTAAATTGGCTACAAGTACATAATGAGCCTTCAGGATTACTATATTTTCTGCACTATAAGGCACACAGCATTTATAAAGATCACCTTCAATAAATGGCCTATTTTAAAAGTTTTTTCATATATAAAGCGCACCTCATTATAAGGCGCATAGAATAGACACTAGAGTAGAGGCTGGGGTTATGGTGTTATGCATCCGTTAGATGGAGCTGCACACCGAGTTGCGGTGAGACCTTTTGCGGCTCAATATTGCCATTTATTTATTTATATTATTTATTTATTTTCATATATAAGGCGCACAGGATTATAAGGTGCACTGTCGGCTTTTAGGTTTATCACGGTTTATTTTCCCTGCAGTGCATCCTATAGAGCAGGGGTCGGGAACCTTTTTGGCTAAGAGAGCCATTAACTCTACATATTTTTAAATGTAATTCTGTAGGAGCCATACAATACGTTTAAAACTAAAAATACAAGTAATGTGTGCATTTTATGTAATTTCAACACTTTTAAAGTACAATAAATCTCTGAATTCTTTTTAATAACTTATAATAATAATAATAATTAAATTAAATAAATAATAAATAATAATTAAACAATAATAAAAGTTATTTTGATATTTTGTTGTGTCCACAGATAGATTCACCGTCCGCTTAAAATGTTTCATCTTATTTCGTTGTTCGTGGAAAATATACACAAGTTTCAGCCTGAAAAGACTGTTGTACTTATGGTTTTAAACCAGCAGGGGAAAGTGTTCGCTTCTTGGCGTGCATGGGTAATAAGTGTTCGCATTTTAGAGCAAATAAAAAAATGAGCCATCTGTGCAGCAATGCGAGACGGATGTTGTTGTTAAAAGTATTTTTTTTTTCTTTTTTTTTTTTCTTGTTTCAGGTGAGAAAAAGTATCATTTGAATGTGTATATTGTGGATTGCTTTTTTTTTTTAGGAGGATTGTGATGTGTACTGTGTGTTAATATAGTTCAGAAATATGTTAATCGTTAAGTATGTTTATGTATGACTGCAGATGTGTGGCGAGCGGACGACGAGTGAACGCTAGTAGTGTCTAAAATGCAGAAGTTAAATGTTTTGTCACAAAAACTTGTATTTGTTTATTAATATAATTATATAAGAATTCACATTTTAGAGAGAATAACAAATGAGGCATCTGTGCAGCAATGCGATACGGACGCTGTTGTTTTTTTCTTGTTTCAGCTGTACAAGAAAAATGAAAATAAAATTAAATATGTAGCAACAGACTGAAGCATTTAATCTCTGTCTGCACCACGCAACAGATGCATAGCTATTATTTCAACCGACTGCCACACGCATCAGCAGACTTTTGCGTTCTCCACCGCCGCACCTGTCCTGAATGTCACCTGATCACTGGCTCTGGCACTGGATCACTGATCGCCCGCCAGGTTTTCCCCAAGGTCCTAGCGCCCTTCACATTACATAGCGAAACTTTTTTTTTTTTTTTTTTTTTTAAATAATTGAAGATTTTTCTGCGAGCCACATGCAACCGTCAATCGAGCCATATCTGGCTCGCGAGCCATAAGTTCCCGACCCCTCCTATAGAGAATGACACACCAAGTGACAACTCTGTTGTATGATGCTGCCTCAACTTCATTACAATATTAATGAATTAGAATCGTTTTTGTCCTCCTCAGAAACCACATTAAAAAATATATATATATTTCCCTCCTCCATGTTTTTCCATTTTCATACATTCTTGAAAAAGTTTCAGGAGCTTTTGCCACTCAGGCAACGCTAAAGAGCCGCATGCGGCTCCAGAGCTGTGGGTTGCTGACCCCAGCTTTAGGTGAACTAAAAGTTATTGTGATAATGTGTACATAATATCGTATTATATAGATCATAGGCCCTTGTATTGGAACTAAATGTGGCAGACTTTGTAGTATTGGCAAATGTTGTACAGTATCACCCAAAGAACTTATATTGTATCATCATAAAGCTAGTGACTTACACCCCTAATTGTTTTTTTTTTTTTAAATCAAAACTGACAATTCCGAGAATTTATATGTATATATCCATGTAAAGTGGGGCAAATAAGTATTTAGTCAACCACTAATTGTGTAAGTTCTCCCACTTGAAAATATTAGAGAGGCCTGTAACTGTCAACATGGGTAAACCTCAACCATGAGAGACAGAATGTGGAAAAAAAACAAAACAGAAAATCTCATTGTTGGATTTTTAAAGAATTTATTTGCAAATCATGCTGGAAAATAAGTATTTGGTCAATACCAAAAGTTCATCTCAATACTTTGTTATATACCCTTTGTTGGCAATAGCGGAGGCCAAGCGTTTTCTGTAACTCTTCACAAGCTTTTCACACACTGTTGCTGGTATTTTGGCTAATCCCTAATGCAGATCTCCTCTAGAGCAGTGATGTTTTGGGGCTGTCGTTGGGCAACACGGACTTTCAACTCCCTCCACAGATTTTCTATGTGGTTGAGATCTGGAGATTGCCTAGGCCACTCCAGGACCTTGAAATGCTTCTTACGAAGCCACTTCTTTGTTGCCCTGGCTGTGTGTTTGGGATCATTGTCATGCTGAAAGACCCAGCCACGTCTCATCTTCAATGCCCTTGCTGATGGAAGGAGATTTTCACTCAAAATCTCTCGATACATGGCCCCATTAATTTTTTCCTTTACACAGATCAGTCGTCCTGGTCCCTTTGCAGAAAAACAGCCCCAAGGCATGATGTTTCCACCCCAATGCTTCACAGTGGGTATGGTGTTCTTTCGGATGCAATTCAGTATTCTTTCTTCTCCTAACACGAGAACCTGTGTTTCCACCAAAAGGTTCTATTTTGGTTTCATCTGACCATAACACATTCTCCCAGTCCTCTTCTGGATCATCCAAATGCTCTCTAGCGAACCACAGATGGGCCTAGACGTGTACTGGCTTCAGCAGGGGGACACGTCTGGCAGTGCAGGATTTGAGTCCCTGGCGGCACATTGTGTTACTGATAGTAGCCTTTGTTACTGTGGTCCCAGCTCTCTGTAGGTCATTTACTAGATCCCTCCTGTGTGGTTCTGGGATTTTTGCTCACCGTTCTTGTTATCATTTTGACGCCACGGGGTGAGATCTTGCATGGAGCCCCAGATCGAGGGAGATTATCAGTGGTCTTGTATGTCTTCCATTTTCTAATAATTGCTCCCACAGTTGATTTCTTTACATCAAGCGTTTTTCCTATTTCAAATTCAGTCTTCCCAGCCTTGTGCAGGTCTACAATTTTGTCTCTGGTGTCCTTCTTTGGTCTTGGCCATAGTGGAGTTTGGAGTGTCACTGCCTGAGTTTGTGGACATGTGTCTTTTATACCGATAATGAGTTAAAACAGGTGCCATTAATACAGGTAACGAGTGGGACCTCGTTAGATCTCGCTAGAAGAAGTTAGACCTCTTTGACAGCCAGAAATCTTGCTTGTTTTTAGGTGACCAAATACTTATTTTCCACTCTAATTTGAAAATAAATTCTTTAAAAATCAAACAATGTGATTTTCTATTTTTTTCCACATTCTGTCTCTCATGGTTGAGGTTTACCCATGTTGACAGTTACAGGCCTCTCTAATTTTTTCCAGTAGGAGAACTTGCACAATTGTTGGTTGACTAAATACTTATTTGCCCCACTGTATATCGTTCTGACTATATACTGTACAGTATACTGTCATATCGGCCAGCACTACTGTACATCTTTGTACCTGAATTAGTACATGAAATTGATGTTTATTGTAGATCCAATCTACTTGTCAAACTCCACTTTAATGATTGTACAGTAACTTCATTACAAAGTGGAAATTTTCAAAGCGTAGGGTGTTGGCCAGTGCAGGAAACATAATGAACATTGATGCTCTCGCGCTTTGTGCTGCTGTCAAGAAATTTCATACACCCCCTAATTTGTTACAACATCCTTGGCATTCTTCATAGGAGTGGTCATCAATTGGTTGATATGACCGGTTGTGAAATAATGATGGAGGGATTAAGTTGTCACATGGCTTTCTCTCAATCACTTGCATACACGTGCTCAGCTGCTGGTCGTGAAGAGAGACACATTAAGCTTTTAGTGCATATTTTACTTTTTGCTGTAAAATTCAGCGCCGTGCTTTTAGTGTTTTGAGCGGCAGCAGTTTTCAAGGCGCTGCACAAAGCGTGTATAAAACTGTTGATGAACGAACTGTCAGATTGATTGCGCTGGCTTTATGTCTCTTGGAAGACGCCAAGGTGGGATTTGAAAGGAAGTGAGATTAGAGAACACATTTAATAGGCTACCATGTAGTTTTATTGTATATCAATTTAGACTATTAAACCAGCTTTTACTACAGGTATGTTCACATTTTTATCTCCAAACTGTTTTTTTTCCTTCATTTTATTTCTAGTTCAATTAAAAATTAATACAGTGATAATAGGAATGCATGGCACCAGATGGTGTGAATGTAATTTAAATCAGAAAGTAATGAAACTGTAGTGGGTTTTTAACCACAGGTACTGGTAAAATTATAGCTAAGGTAAAGTATTATCAGCTCTCTGGTCTATTTCGTGTATGTTTGTGTTCAAGATAACTCAAGAATGAATGGAGGGATTATTCTCAAACTTGCAGGATGGGTTTGTAATATGAAACAGAAGAGGTCATTGATTTTATCTGTAATGAGGTCAAAAGTCAGAAACACATCACTTTTTTACTATCTTGCACTTTATACTTTTATCTTTGCTGCTGTGGTCTTATGGGTGCTGGAAAACTAACTTCCCTAGGGGAACCCTCCCAATGGATTAATAAAGTGTACTGAATTGAATTGAATTTAAAAGAAATTTCCTGTGCACTCAAGAACGAAGAAAGGGATGATTGCATGATGCGTTTGTAATATCAAGATTACATCTTGGGGTCATGACATTAAAGGTTATAGAGGTCAGAAAAGGAATTTTGTGATAATATGTTTCATACCTAATAGGAGTGCTTACTCTGTCATATACGGTGATGCTTTCAATTTGGCTGCTCAGGCAGAAGTTTGCTCTAATTAGTAAACACTCTCTGCACTCTATTGCAGTGTTTTTCAGCCGGTGTGTGTGCCGTTAGAGATTATCCAATATCGCCAGAAATTATCCAGTATTGCATTTTTTAATTTTTTTAAGCCGTCAGGCAGAGTTGCAGTCGGAAGGAAGGAGTAGGTACTATAAGGTTTTTTTCATGTGCAGATGAGTGAGGTATTGCTCGTGTCGTCTTGAAGAACTGCTTGGATTTCTAGCAATCAGCCATCATGCTGTCCACGACAATGTGGAACCCGGCACGTCTACTTTATATCATTTAATTAGACTCGTCAAGTGTCGATGTACACAAAAGTGTACCTTCCGTTTTATCCATACGTGACGACTGTCAATCCTCCCCCTGGGTTTTATTCTAACACATTGTCAAGGACAGCAAGGTGGCTGGTGGCTAGAAATCTGAGCAGTTCTTGAACACGACACGAGCAGCTATCCAATGGCGCCACGGTGCCAAGCAAGCTTAAACGAAAGTTCCAAACGATACATCGTCACTTAAAAACAAGTCGATTGACTATTTTGTTTGCCTTTGTGAAAACACAGAGAAACAGGCAACTTTTTTGAGAAAAGCTACAAAGGTAAATGAAAAAGCCCGAAAAGCCAGTAACCTTGTTGCTGAACTTGTTGCTAAATCCAAAAAGTCCCACACTGTGGCAGAGACATTAATACTACCTGCCTGCAAAGCCACTGTCAGCGAGATGTTCGGCCCTGATGCGGTTAAAGTCCGCCAAAGTGTCCGCCTGTCTGATAATTCTGAGTTTTTCAAGCCTAACTCCAATAAAAAATAAAAAAATAAAAACAGACTGAGAGCTGTTGAAGAAGAGCTTCAAGTGTGACTTTCTTCCATTCCTGCCAGGATATCGGCTTTGTGTTCATCTAAGCAGGCTCAAGTTTCACACTGAGTAAGTATACATATTGATAATTTTTTTAAATAATTAAATGTACTGTACAGAAAGTAATTTTGGAACGTTTGTGGTGTGCCGCGAGATTTTTTCCAATGTAAAAACGTGCCGTGACTCAGAAAAGGTTGAAAAACACTGCTCTATTGGTATAGGATGTCACTTAATAACATTCTTTCTTTCATCTTCTGTACCGCTTATCCTCACGACGGTCGTGGGAGTGCTTGAGCCTATGTCAGCTACCCATGGACAGGGGTACACCCTGAACTATTTGCCAACCAATTGCAGGGCACACATATAGACAAACAACCATTTTCACAAACACAATCTGAGGAATTTAGAGTGTACAATCAGCCTACTATGCATGTTTTTGGGATGTGGGAGGAGGTCTGAGGGAAAACACACGCATGCAGGGGGAGAACATGTCAACTCCACACAGGAAGGCTGGAGCCGGGAATTGAACCATTGACCTCAGAACTGTGAGGCAGATGTGCTAACTCTTTCATCGTGCTATAACGTGATTCCTGTAAAAACTTAAGAAAGAATTTTTGATCGGCTGCTACAAATGCCATTTTTTGACATTGCTTACTTTGCTGATTATTGCACACTACATGTGAGTTCTTTCATGTTTTACCACATCGCTCTGTGAACAGCAGGCTTGGGCAACGGATGTTCATAAAAACACAAAGTCTCATATGTTCTGATCAAATGACAATTCTTTTGACATTTTGGAACCAAACGTCTCAACGGGAAATGTCCAACCTTTGCTAAAGGCAGGAGTCTCAAAGTTTTTTCTGTAGGATATGTGTCGTCATGTGTAGGAAAAACATGACACCAAAGTATTATCTCTCAGGACCAAGGCTCCTAAATTGTCCTGAAGAGATTTATATATTAAAAACCAAAAATAACATTCTTTTTTTTCCACATTTTTCCCGCAAGTCGTACTAAACTCTATTAAAACAGGTTACGTGAAAATGTTCCTCCAGTCTCCCAACACTTAATTGTATGAGAGGCATGCACAGTGTACAAGTGAATTGCACGTACAATGAAAATCATAATTAGGCACTCAGAGCTGTGTTACATGCCGTGCACATGCAAAATAGTGCACAGCGGTGTCCGGTATCATCAACTCAAACTGCTTATAAAAATAACATGCATTCAATTAGGTCAAGAAAAAATAAAAATGGCGCCACTAAATAGAATTCTGCATTAATTAGTTAACATTTTGTGAAGTCGTGATGCCAGCCGACAACACATCAACTTGGCGTAATTAGCAATTAAATGTATTTAGTGAAATATCAAATAGAGTGGAAGGAAATGGAATGTGATTGCTTGTGATTCAAATGATGAGGTGCTGATTAATTTCCATATAATAAGTGAGTGCCAAACGTTTGTAAAGCCTGAAACTCAAACCCAATTCAAAGCGCATTTAACCATAGGAGGAGTTTGTGTTTTCTGTGTGTGTGTGTGGAGGGGGGGGGGCAAAACATGTTGATGACAGGCTGTGTCAGCAATCAAATTAACTTACAACATAGCAAATAAAGGTGAAATAACTAAAAAAGTATAATATTCTAGTATCTTCAAAGTTTCCACCTTTGCTCTGATTACTTTTTTGCACACTCTTGCCATTCTCTTGATGAGCTTCAAGAGGGAGTCACCTAAAAAGGCTTTTGAATTCACAGATATGCCTTTTTAGGGTTATTTCGTGGAATTTATTGCTTTGCCAATAGGGTTGGGACTTTCATTTGTGTCGCATTGAATGAGGTATGTCCAAACATTTGGCCTGTACTGTAGATATACTTACAATATATATAGACACGTTTCCGAGGTACTTCTGCTTTACTACATGCATGTCTGCAAGTAACTTTGGTTTCAGAATTTCTCCATCCAAAACAACAGTGGAGCTGGAGTAACATTACTCATCAAAATCCCTTAAAAAAGACAATTTAGAAACATCGCATAAATCTGCCATCATCACGAGAGGAGAGGACAACATGTTCATATGTGGAACTAAGCTCGTGCCACCACAAAGACCGAGTGTTTTTGTAGCCTTGTTGCCCCTGTGTTATGGAAGGTATGTTCTTCCTATCCCTGCATTTTTATGTATCAAGTGCTCAAAAAATACTAAAGCTAAAATCTTGCGCATGAAAAAACTTGTTGTCTTTGCTATTGTTACTACGATGATGATTGTAATTAAGATGATCTTTAATTTTATTTACTACAACTACTGTATCTGCTGCTAGCCTCTTGCTAATCAGTAGCCTACGTTTAGATGGCACAATTATGTGAACGCATATTGTAGATGCAACAGTTGCAGCTATTTTGTTCGTTTGTTTGCAGATGGAAAATGCTGTTAGGCAAGGGAAGACAAGCTGATGTGCCTCACATTCACAACAACACTTACTGTACATTGATGAACATATATCGAGACTACGTGCGTTCTACTTTGATGATGGAAGGCTCGATCCCGGGGACGCCCGAGAGGCAGGGGCTAGGACAGACGGTGGCTTGCCTCATGGCAGACCGTCAGCTTGATCCCGATAACCAAACTCCGAGCTTTTTAACTACAGCAACAAAAAAAGACGGTATTGGGGCTGGAATTACTGAGGACAGCAGGAGAAAGCCCGTCAGGAGTCCACTGATGGTCTCCGTAATGTCGGGTGAAAGTTTGGCGAGGCTCTGGAGCTGTGCTGTCTGATCACGTTCTCGTGTGCTATTTATCTGATAAATTTATAAATTGTAATTTATTGACCTGTTTTGCGCATGCACCAATCGTTTTAAATAAAACAAGAAGGCAAGGCAAGGCAAGGCAAATTTATTTATATAGCACAATTCAACACAAGGCAATTCAAAGTGCTTTACATCACATGAAGACCATAAAAATCACATTTAAATCAACACAACGTAAAAACCAAGACAAAAGATTGCATTTAATCACAGATTAAAAATAAATAAATAAAAATAAAACAAAAATAAAAATAAAGCAAAAACTACTACTAATAATAATCATTGAAATCAGCAATAGAGATAAGCACAAGAGGAATAGAAGGCAGGTAGATTGAAATATATAGACAGTTATGTATATAAAGTGCTAAACAAAAGCGTTTTTAGCCCTGATTTAAAGGAGCTAACAGTTTGAGCATACTTCAGACGTTCGGGTAACTTGTTCCAGAGGTGAGGAGCATAATAACTAAATGCTGCCTCACCCTGCTTGGTTCTTGTTCTTGGAACATGCAGAAGACCCGTTCCAGACGACCTTAGGGGTCTAGATGTCTCATAGGAATCTAACAAGTCAAGCATGTATTTTGGTCCAAGGCCATTAAGTGTTTTGTAGACGAGCAGTAGTATTTTATAGTCTATCCTTTGACTCACTGGAAGCCAGTGTAGCGATTTCAAAACCGGTGTAATGTGGTCCAGCTTCCTTGTATTTGTGAGGACTCTGGCTGCAGTACTGTACTAGCTGCAGCTTCCTGACTGATTTTTTATCAAGACCTGTAAATATACCGTTGCAGTAGTCCAATCTGCTGAAAATGAATGCATGCATAAGTTTTTCCATGTCTTGTTGAGTCAGAAGCCCCTTAATTCTGGTTATATTTTTTAGGTGGTAATAAGCGGATTTAGTGACGGACTTTAGATGAAATAGAATCATGTTGTCGCGATCAATATCTGCAATAAAAAAATGACATACTATTTTTGTTTATATTTACATACTACCTTGTAGTATTTCCTTGTAACAACAAAATCCGTGTCAGCTCTTCTGCATTCGGCAAATGTAATATTGTTTGTAATGTCACCTCATTTTTGTCACTCAAGTGGCCGGCGTATCAATCTACACCTCACGTCAACACAGGCTGAAAGGTTATTATAATTCTGTCCACCTCTCAGAGTCTTGTCTACGTCATGCTGAATCCATTTTTGAAGTTTCCTTGGGTTCCTCTGGTTTGATTTTGCAGTTTTAACTTCGTCAACACACTGCTAACTTCAACCGCAACTCATGAGGTTTTTTCTAAACCGGAAGTTCGAAGCAGAAATTTTCCAAGATGGCGCGAGCCATGTTTCGCTCAGGAAACTCTTCTATATAACAATATATACAGTATATATACTGTGTACGAACACACAACTTGACACAGTTTGTGTTTTATCCTCGGTTCAAGCTCAGTTGTTGTTGAAGCTTTTGAAAGCTTAGGTTTAAAGAAATTCTAAATATCCATCTTGCCTCCTCAGGTATAATTTTGGCTAAGCAACCGTCTCTAAGGTGTTAGTGACATAATCTGTTCAAAAAATTGATTCTTGATAATTTGATTTATTTTTGTTTATTTTATTACTTTGCAACCTTTAACGACAACAATTTAACTGCTTGGTCTTTATTTTAAAGGGGAAGCTCAGAATTTTTGTCATAAGGCTTAATCTTTGAGGGGGGGTTAATTAGTCGGTGGAGTTGATTTCAACAAGTCCCGTGCAGTTTGTCAGTTATTTGTTGGTTTCAGGGCTCCGGAGTACCTAAGCTAACGTGAGTCAATGGTGCGTGCTTATCATACCAAAAAAAAAAAAAAAAAAACGATATTAATAGATCTAACATTGTCAAATAAATTCAAAATGCAGATCATTGTTCAAAAGATCCATGCGGCCAAAACAATGTCACACTCAACTGCCGTAATTAATATCATTCTGCAGGACTATTTTTTAAAGATGCGGAATGCGACCACAATAGAGAGGAGTGCTTCGGCCACTCACATTCAGTCTGCTGGGGAGTCCCTTTTGTTCCCACAAAAAACAATCAGCGGTGAAAAAAACGATGTGATATCACTCAGCCCTGCTTTCCTACACAGCCTGCAAAACTGATGGATTATAGATGTTGCTGATCATACTACAATTATTGACATGCAATGGTAAATTTTAATAACTTAATAACTGAAAACATAGCCAACACTATTGATTGCATGGGTCATCGCTGATTCTCATGTGTGCATATGTTGCTTTTTATTGGTATGCTAAGCAGGCACCATTGACTCGCGCTAGTCAAGCGATTCTGGAGCCCTGAAACTAACAAATAACTAACAAACTGCATGGAGTTTGTTCAAATCAAGTCCACCAACTAATTAAACCCCCACTAATGCAAAGATTAAGCCTTATGTCAAGAATTCTGAACTTCCCATTTAAATTAAATTAATAGGAAAGTCAGTTACATCCAATGATATCTTTTGGCCACCGGGAGGGGGCAAGGGGGACATGTCCCCCTTGCCCCCTTCAATCTCCACCTATGCGTTTAACTTGTCAATTAATCTGTCCGTTAATGCGCGCATGACATGGGCAAACCACCCAGCAGTCTTGTAGCTGATACTAATTAATATTCAACAAATACACAAAAGAGATTTTATACAAAAAGTGTGTGTTCATCAAAACTGTTCATCTTTAAAAAAAAAAAAAAAAAAAAAAAAGTCCATCCTTGATTTTAAATCAACTTTTTTAAGAGTTGTATGTTGTTATTCCCTTAATATTAGAGAATTGTGTACAACAGTTATGCGAAAAAACATTTTTCTCTTAATGTAGCTGAAAAAATTGATTATTTTTCATAAAAAATGTTTTTCAGGAGGTTGCTAGAGCAACAACACAATTGACTAATACATATTTATCACTCTGTGTGGTACATTTAATGTCGTAGAATCAGTTCAAGCTGACTCGGAAGTACACAGCAGGTTGCCTTTTTGTTTCACTCAGCTATTAATGTTATAAAACTGAAAGGATGTTCGCACAAAGATAAGGTTATGAAACCCTTTTGCCTTCGTCTCAACATTCAAAGAATGGCAAACTTACCTGATTTGGACTTGTATGCATCAGACTGCATTACGTTCATACTCAAGGTTGTCCACATTGGTTTATGAAATTGAATTCTTTCTTTTATGTCACTCTTTCACTGCCATTGACAGGGATAGATGTCACATCCGTTTTGACTGGGAGGGCTGTCAGCGCTGCCAACCCCTCCCAGTCAAAACAGATGGGACGTCTATCCTGGTCAATGGCAGCCAATGCAACAAGGAAGCATTTGTCAGTCCAAACATCAAGCAAAGACGCAGCAGCAATCATTCTAGCACTTGTGGTGAAGTCATCTGTGGGCATGTTGCAGCTAATCCAGATGAAGTCATTGAGGGCGACCAGTGTTCTTGTTAGGGAGATGAACCCCGCAGCTTCAAGTGACTCATTGCCTCATTGTCTGAGTGCATATGAAAATAACCGGCGACAACAGAAGACAAGGTCTAAGTAGAACAGATTTAAAGTCTACCTGCGGCATTGCTGGCCATGTTTACATCAACCCATTCAAAAGCTTTTTTTTTTTTTTTTTTTTTTATGCTTTACCTGCTGATGGCCATGTAAACCCACCTATCGGGGTAGTTTCTGTGCACGCTGCATTAGCAACAAATCTTGGTCTTTTGAGTACAAGAAGTAGTGCTTATCACAATAGAGGCAATTTTATATTACGATATTGATATGCCACGATACAATATACTGTAATACAGGTTTAATTATTTGTTGAAAAAATATGCAACAATTATGAAAGCTTGCAAATTTGAAATACATCAAGTAGTGCTGTAAACTAAAACTATCCAGTGTAAGCGGAAGCAACACAATAGCATACATATACAGGTAGTTCCCAGGCTACGAACGAGTTGCGTTCCTACACTGGCGACGTAACCCGAATTTCAGTGTAAATCAGAATTGACCCTTTAAATACTCTTTAGCAACCCCTAAATCTCAAAATAACTGTCCAAAAACATGTGTTATATGTCATATTAACAAAATTAAAAATGAGATATCTGAACTTACCACCATGGTGGATGGGGAAAAAGGTAACACTGAGTATGCCAGCTTGTTCACCATTGAAGACATGGCTTCTTGTTTCACTGATGTTTACTGTAGTTTTACTTTTAAACCACAGAAACACCATAGAACACTTAGGCCTGCTACTGAACAAACAGGTAAGTAGATGTGACTTATGAAGCTTATTTAGAACTTGATTTCAGCAACTTAGACGAGGTCGGGCTGCCTATGCTACACTGTTGCTTGCTACATTGGATTATTTTCCTTAGTACTGTAGAAAACATAAAGCGACTCTATAGTGTGCGCTCACTGTAATTCAACTTATAAATGTTACCATTTTAATTTAACTAGTAAACAAATAATTATGAACAAAAAAACAAAACAAAAACAATGCACACAAAAAAATAAAGTTGCGCATCATGTAAATTTTTAATTAACCTTAGTGAAACAACAGCTCTTATTGGCGAAACAAATATTTGCAGGGAAACTTGAGAGCTGTTACACTGAGAAAAATACGGAGTGCAAACACACACTCTACACCGTTACTCAACCAAAAATTTTTCACTTTACGTGCTAGGTTCCGGTCCTAATTTACAGCGATAAGTGAGGGATCACTGTACAGTATTTGCCTGAATGTAAAAATATCTGAATTAGCATACCATAGCAACATAATTACCAATAAATTAACAGCGATAAGTGAGGGATCACTGAACAGTATTTGCCCAACTGTAAAATATCTGAATTAGCACAGCATAGCAACATAAGAAGATTAACAATAAATAAATTAGTACTGATTATGGAACAAACAATGTTCTGTGTGAATTGTGTGCCTTGCTATTTTCAATTGTCCTGCATGAATTACTCACGGCAGGGGGAGTCAACTGGCCAATTATAGTCAGAAATGTTAGTTTGGTTGGACCCCCCTACATGCGAAGCCATTTTGTAGGTTTGCCTTTGCAACGGCGGGTAGTCATCGCTCCAAACTGGCAAGCATTGTTTACATCATATTCGTGTTGCACATTTATGCCGTGTGGTGACATGTTCGTTTAGCATCTTTGGGATGTGTTGTAAATCCGATTGAGGGTAAAGTGCTTCGTCGCCGCCACGTTTTGTGGCTAAGCTGACCGCGTTTGTGTACGGCTTACTTCTGGGTTACGCGCCCGCCTCCATCTTTGTGTTTATTGCACTGTGCAATTCATTTGTGTGTTGTTGATTATTGTGCAGTAAATTTGCATTGTTTAACATTGGAACTGATATGCTGTTAACCCTAACCCCTAACCCGAAATTCAAAATTTTTGACATTATGATTAATCTTCGAGTTAGCAGGGTTTAATTAGTCTGTGGAGTTGATTTCAACAAACTCCTTTCAGTTTTTCAGTTATTTGTTAGTTTCAAGGCTCCAGAGTGGCTAAGCTAACGTGAGTCAATGGTGCCTGCTTAGCAAATTCCATGCAGTTTGTCAGTTATTTGTTCTCCGGAATGGCTAAGCTAGCGTGAGCCAATGGTGGTTGAAATCAACTCCATTGGCTAATTAAACCTCTGCTAACTTGAAGATTAAGCTTTAAGTGAAAAATTCTGATCTTCCCCTTTAAATTCAATTATTGGAATGTCAATTACATGCGATGACATTTTTCTGTTGTCATTCTTGTGTTGAGGTGGCAAAGGAAGAAAAATTGGTAAAAAGTAACTGATGTAATGTAACTAATGTAAGTTAGTTACTTTGATAATAAAGTAATCAGTAAAGTAACTACATTACTTTTTTTGAGCCATAATCAGTAATCTGTAATTTAATTACTTTTTTCAAGTAATCTGTGACAACACTGCTAATAGAAAGTTTTCTTTTTTATTTTTTACAGTGCAGAAATATGCTGATTGTTTTACAGCTTTGTATACTTGCAAAGGGAAAACTCTAAGTCTAAAAAAAATGATATTAATATTGACGTTAACCCTAATATAGGCTGTATGTTTAGTAAATGTCACTTGAAAACAAAACAAAATGCATTCTTTTGTTTTCAGAGGAGATCAGTAAAATAGTAGAAACAATGTGTTTGTTTTTCTGTGGTTTTCTTTCAGGCCCACATTCAATTACTCTGTGAGCTCAGAAATGATAAATAATGAGGTAAGCTGGCAGCGTAGCAGATTCCTGAGAGCAAATCCGATATTTCACCTTTGGGAAAATGATGGAAAACAGCTGAATGAAAATGGCTGGGTTAATGACTCCCCTGTTACATCTTAATCAACTAAGTGGAATGTAGCATATGCTTAGTTTTAAACTGGGGGGACTAGAAATTGCCAAGCAATTATTACACATTTGGCTTGAATTGACAAATTGCAACTTCTTTACTTTGATTATCAATCATAAGGGATTTTTCATTCATCAAAAATTACAAATGCTACCCTGTCATTGAGGGCGATTCCATTTAAATGATGTCTATCGCCATCAATGCTAGCAAATAAATTAAGGTTTGGAAATTTTTTATCCTCTTTTGAAAAAAATAAAAATAAAAAATAAATCAGAAACATCAATTTAAGAAACTTTGAAAGCGCTTCGAATTGTCCTCACAAACAAAACGCATCAGATTTTTGCTCTTCTTCTTTTGAGCCACATTTGACTGAGCCGCCACGTCAAAGATGCGCGCGTGTGCCACTTTCCTAAATTGCAATCAGTCGCCACACTGTTTCTATGGTGATCGTCTGATGAGCATACTTTTCATCTTTGCCATCACTCACGGTTTTATGTAGTGACAAGAAAAGACAAAAAAACTCCAAACATCTGTGGAATTAATCTTCCTCAAAATGTTTACTCAAATGTGGTTCAATGTAAAATTAACCCCGTAATTCCTAAAGTCCCCAATTTGTTTACAACGTTTCTATTCAGAACGCACGTCTTTAGTTTTGTTACTGCATCGTTCCGGAAATTTGTCTCGTGCTCCAAATTGTAAAACTTCAAGGCCAATCAACATTCCACCTAATTCCAAAATAATCAATATTTTGACATGCAAACATTAAATGCGAGACCAAGTGATGCACCGCTGATTCCGAGCTAAGGGGATTATGCAAAAAGCGTGCCTTTGTGGTACATCCCTACAAAGCGAGAAACAAGCAAGGAAAAAAAATATGCTGTCTTTAGTGTTTCTAGATTGCTTTTGGCAAAACAAAAAACAAAACAAAACAAACAACAACAACAAAAACGGATAAAAAAGTAAAAGAACATCCTCTGGTAATGTCTTAACGGAAGAGGATGAAAGTGAACCACTGGATGTGCATTTGTAGCTCCTTGTTGGCCTCCAAACATGGCTAAACCTATTGAACAGCAGCATCCAACTCATGCGGCTTTGTTTGAAAGTTAGATCTGCATTGATTTGCGGCGCCGTGATGGTAATAACCGGTAAATTAAATCATTAGCTCTATGGCGCCTGCTGAGCCCAAGCTGTTTAATTAGTAAAGAGGAAATCAAACTGGAAGCCAAATCAATACAATATGGGCTTGCTCTCTAGTTTACCTCACGTGCCCACAATCCACAAGACACACAAGCATCATAAACACTAAAATGACCTTACGCACTCTTAGGCCTATTCTTTCATTACTAAGGATTTCAGACATACGAAAAGTAACCAATTGCCTTTAACCATTAACAACCCAACAACTAGGACTTTATAGATTGCTACCTTGTAATTTTGTACAAACAGTTTGGGGAATACCATTTTTGTATGGGGATTTGGGAGTGGACTAAATAGCACAGAAGCAAGGTCTATAAAGCCCTGTTGGGTAATTTAATGCAGAGGAACTTTATAGTTTTGACACCAATGGAATAGCCACTGATGCTAGTTTCTGAGAAAAGTCAATAGAGGGTCCATTAACTAGTGGACTCCAATCTAACACTTGAATTTTCCTTGTTTTTATTTTACGCTTTCAAGGCCATCATAGTTCTGGCAGGGGCAGATCCACTAGTGTGGCATGGGGGTGGCAACTGCGACCCTAAAAGATAGGCTTGCCACCCCAGTTGCTACCCCAATCAGCACTGATGAAAACTTACATTTTACATTTACTGCTATTAGTTACATAGTGGTGTCAGTGAGGATCCTTATAATTAATACATGTTATGTTGTACTTCATCGTTTTCACGTGGAATTCTGACATCGTTCAAATGGAGATGGAAAACCATATAAATGCAAACATGAAATTCTTCGTATTCTTGAAGCGTCACCATGGAAGCGGCCCCTAAATTAGTCTGTTAGTGTACAAGGCCTACCTGAGGAGATGGAAGCCAAGCGAAATGCATCCTGCTGTCGGCCCAGGGCCACTGGTTCATATGGGGACGAGTCGTCCACGTCGCTGCCTGAAAAGACACAAGTGTTTATTTTTCTTCATTCCAGCCACTTCTGCAGTATGTCATTGGTCGCCATGAAGGCCCGTTTTACCTTGACGTTCCATTTTCCTGATCAAAAGGTTATCGCGTTCTGCCATCTGCATTTAGTGAAAGAGTACAGTATGTTCATGGTCATGTTCCTTCTTTTTTGCACCTCGAGGTTTTATGTAAGTTATCATTGTAGGCAAAAGCATATTTTTCTTTGATTATGAGGTAGATGCACTTTACAAAAGAAAAAAAAAAAAAAAAAAAGAATTCTAAGAATCGATTTAGCACTGCGATGAGCCTCCTCTGCTCATCTGCCGTCTATAATCCGTGTATAACAAAATTACTGCCATTGACGAAGATAGACGTCCAATCCATTATGACTGGGAGGAAGTCTATTACTGTCAATGGCAGCCTGAGTTAATGTATGAAATAACATTAAAGCAGTTACAACAATAGTGTTGTAAATGGTAATATGTAAGTTATTGTTAGTCAATATAAAAATTGTCCATTTTAAAGCAGATCTGATTGGTCTAATCACCAAATCGTTAACATCCACTACTACGAACTGATCTTTTTGTTGTTGTTTTTTTCACCCACCATAACAAATTTTGAAGCCAATCAGCGTCGAGTTCCGTTTCTTTTCACCCGACGCGTACAACAAATTGAGTTAGAATCCAATGAATGTAAATGACAACTTCCTGTTTATTTCCCAGCATGTTTTGGGGTGTTTGGAAACTACAAGATATGCTTCCTGCACAATCAGAGAAGCAATCAGTTGATACAGAATATTTCAGTATTTTATTTCCAGGCGTTTTACCTTTTTACGTCTCTTGTGTGAATGCCTAATCACCAAATCAGAAAGCAGAAGGCAATGATGGCGTGAGTTGATATTCAACAAAAATATGATTTGCATTAAAAAGTGATGAAAAGCCAAATGAAAACCCTCGCGCATGCGTAGACTGGCATAATGTAAAAGCAAATGTTCAATACTGCATCCGGAGGGGAAAGAAAACAAATCTTTGGCATATGTTCATCTAAAGTCACTGCTTTACGTGAAGCTCCCGAACCCCTTTCCATCAATATTGACAATCATGACAAGATAGAGAAACTCTCATGGAGCCTCTGGCAGCTGAGCACGGTGTGTGTGTGTGTGTCGAGAGAGGAAGAAATGGAAGAGAAAATGTAATCCTCTAATCCTCAAAGTTTGGAGTGTATGCACTTTTCTTGTTTTCTCCTTTTTTGTTTGTACGCGCTGATCAAATTATACATCTGAGCTTGTTTGAAAGCGTATGTTGGCTGCCTTGCTCGCCTGCTTGCCGGAGACATGGGGACACCCCACAGTGTGTTTAATTACACTTGCTTTCCAAAGTCGTGCTCCTTCAGAAGCTTTTCGAGAGGTTGGAAAGCAGCAAGCCAAACCTTTACCACTATTCTATGTCCAGTTTCTCAGCAGTGGACACAGTTATTGTGTATTCCATAAAGATGTACAGTACAAGCTTTTCAGTGTGCGCTGCAAAATGCTTTTTGTATAACATCTAGAACACGCTGTGCTGTGCCTAGCAATCTGGAACAAAGGCCGATAAATACTCGCTCCTGCTGAGATTGAGAGTCAACACTAGATGGATGGAATAGCTGGTAAAATTATTTCAAATGAAAAAGGGCTGTAATTTCACTTTTCCAGGGACAGTGGTCACTACAGTAGACATCTATTCAAGAGTTGTCACTCAAGACCTTTTATAGAGCAACTGAATATTTTTGGTAATTTATTATTTTTTGGGGACACTTAAGGCCGTTTCACACTTGCGGATGCCCGGTGTGAAAGGGTGCGCGGCAAACCATTCATTGTGTTTGTGGGAGGGGACTTCTCAGCGAAAGTGAGCGGTAGCTGCCATTTTGGATGAAGCGGCAAGACTTGAGCGAATTTTCGCTAAGGGGCGGAAATTTGTTCCATGTTTACAGCGTTGCTGTGCTGAAATCGACAACCCATCCTTTTTTTTAAGTTTAACAAGCTCTGGGACACCCGAAAAATGTCTCTAAAACTGCGCCATGCTAAGCTAAACTTTATCTCGATGTGCGTTTGTGTAGAAATGCAGTTTACAAATAACAAAAGTTATTATAGTTATATATTATATATAGTTGTCTGATAATGACTCTTTATCTGATAGCAAATATGCCGATATTGTTCAACTCCAAAAATCTGACAATGATATCAAACTGATACAGATACAGTCTTAAAGTAGACTTAATATATTATGGCTAATTGTGGTGTGATGCCCTACTGGATGCTTTAATAATTATATTGCTCACATAACAAATCCCAACCATCTTAGTTTGGAGACATCTAATGGTCAATAAGCATAAATGCTGTGCTTAGTTGTGACCAGCCCTTGTAAAAAGGCAGAAGGCTTCCACATTCACTTTGAGGCAACATGCATATTGGCCCAATACCGATATTCAGTATACAGTACATGTTGATATTATCTGATATAATTTTTTAAATCCTTTGATAGGCCGATCTTATCAGAAACCCAATAATATCAGGTAATCTAAAAAAAAAAAAAAAATACTATTCACCTTCTCACCAAAACAAGTAACTCTTTACATGGCTATCATATTACATATATATATATATATATATATATATATATATATATATATATATATATATATATATATATATATATATATATATATATATATATATATATATATATATATATATATATATTCTCCCCTACTCCTTGAAATAGGAACAGTCACTGTTTTCTTGTATAGTATGGTATAGTATCGTATAGTATAATATATAAATGCACGTTTGATTAGCTGATGACTTGACCCACCCCCGACGCACACAAGCACGCTCACACTCACACAGCCCCGACAGAAATACATGTCCACAAAATGCCGCCTCCTCCGCCCTCTTAAAGAAAAGGGATATTAGAAGTTTTTTTTTTTTTTTTTTTTCTGGCCAGCAGCAGCCAATGTATAAGACATCAATGTAGTGGAGAGTGGGGAACACACCACAAATTTTGCTACTGAAAGTCTGACCTGCATCAGAGTTAGCATTATATTAAACAGTGTGAATTTGCTAACCTGCAAAACTCGAGTAGGAAGCTGCTTAGAAAGAAGTGTCCTTCTGGTTGTGTTTTTACTGTTGACGTTAATTAAACTATGGGAAATGTAGCGAACTCTGCTGGAAACTGTAGAAGCAGAAAAACGTGAGCAAGAAGCTGTTCGGAGAGAGAGAGAGAGACGGGTGCTGCATGACCTCATATGTTGCTCCCACAACACAACATGCACAAAACATAATCAGAATTAAACATGTACAAAAAAACTAAACAAAAAAACACTAGCGTTGCGATCGACTGGTCAATCGCAATGCTAGTGTTTGTGTAGTGTAGTGTGAGTGTGAGCGTGCTTGTGTGCGTCGGGGGTGGGTCAACGCTAGTGATCAACCTAATGATGTTAAGATAAGATGCTAAGATAAGAAGACCTTTATTGATCCCACCATGGGGAAATTCTCGGTGTTAAGCAGCAAAGATATAGGTCACACAGAGGCGATGTAGCCGTTAATGTATAACATTAGCAGCAAACATTCGAAAACACACTAATAGTCTGTACATAGTACAGAGGGAAAAAAAAAATATTAATTAGGTTCATATTTGTGAGAAATGTAGCCCTGACCCGCATTCATCCAATCTGTTTGGTCTTATTAATGTCCCATCCCGAGCAAAAACTGTACATGCAGTTTATGCTGTTATATCGTCCCTACCAATCTTGAGACCGAAACTACGCCCTAGAGTATAGTATAGACCCTACCCACGTGACGTCACAACTCCGCTCTCCTGACTGGTGCCGCCCACTTGTCCGGCAACACATCGTGTTGACCTGTTACGGCTACGTACATTCCTCCTATTTACGACGTGTTTTTCTGCTCGTTAACATTAATAATCAAAATGGTGAAGGTGTGTGTGGCGGTCGGTTGCAATAACAGAGAAGATAGACGGAGAGACTTGAAGTTCTACCGGATTCCGAGAGACACGGAGAGGAGAGAGCGAGATGGGCTGCTGCAATTCGAAGAGAAAACTGGGCTCCAAACGATTACCACAGATTATGTAGTAGTCATTTTATATCTGGTAAGATGCATTTAATATATATTTAGAGGGTTTTGGGCTGACAACCACAATTAAGATCATTGCTAGGCTAATCGCCGACAACATACACGTATGTATGTAGTGAGTGCTATCGCTAAACCATATAAACATTAAAAGCCCTAGCTCCATTGACAAATGACATGAAATACATTAGACTTGACAGTGGATGTTAGCAAGAACAAAAGATTTTGAATTGAAAATTTCGTAACTCACCTTCCGAGCACAAGATTCCTGCCGAATTTTTGTGTACGAGGACCTGTTTCACCCAACCAGCAACGTAGCATTTATGAGCCTCCAAGCTCTTAAAGTTTTTCAAACTTTCGTGAGAATAGGCTGATTTTGTGTGGACAAGATATCAGGGTCAGGCAGAGACGGTGAAGGCAGCCGGTCAAAAATCATCGATTTAGGCATCAAATATGGATCTGGCGACTGTATAGAACGAAGCTTTTCCACATAACGCCTTTTATGCAACACATCCAGTGAGTTTACGGCATCAGAAAGCACCGGGTCTTCCATGAAATGCATTTTAAATTCCTCGATCAATTGAAACCAATGCTAATACAGAGACAAAATGACGGACAAGTGGGCGGAACCATACAGCGAGCACGTGGTTTTATGACGTCGGTGGGTAGGCTCTATAGTATAGTATAGTATAGTATAGTATAGCCTAGCCTAGCCTAGCATAGCCTAGCCTAGCATAGCCTAGCATAGCATAGCATGGTATACTAGTAGTATAGTAAATATTCTTGCTGGAGTCCACCAGATTTTCACTTCCTGACTAGGTCTACGTCAGCCCACGTGACTCCTCCCACTTTTCACACAGGGCTGCTGCTAGTGTGTAGCAACCTTTAAGACAAACCCTTTATCGAGGAAATGACTATTTTAGTTATTTAAAATAACTGATTTTTAGCACTTATTATAGCTATGTATATATATATATATTTTTTCTTTTTCTTAATTATAAATAAGTATTGTATTTTAAGTCATATAGTACCAAATGAATTTGATAAGTAATTAATTAATATTATTAGTATGTATATTATATATATGTATAATATTATTTGACCTCGTAACAACGAAATTTTAATGACCCCTTCCGATGCATATCCCACAAGTTTGTTAATAATCCCTTCGTCCGTTGTTATTTTGTACACAAATATATGGAATCAGATATACTATAAACTCCGCTTTCCACAGGTTTCACCTATTGACAATGTATCAATCTTTATTAACCCGATGATAAATGAACAGTTAGTCACCAAAAGTTAGCATTTCTTTTTCAAATAAGACTCCTGTAAAAGTCAAATGTAACATTGCAATTAGTCTGAAAAATACAATTGAAAAATACAAACTGCCAAAAAATGTACTTATACTGATTGTACAGAATAAATGTAGCACATTACAACCCACCTCTTCTTCCACAAATAATGTGTACTGTGTGTGTGTAATGATGTTTTTCGTGCCATGACCCCAAAAAAAGTTGCAACTTAATCATCTTTTAGCATGGCAGTACACCGAGAGAAAACCCAAGCAAGAGTTGCTATTTCTTATAAAATGGCATACAAAAATGATTTTGAGCAGTTCTTTCATGTCGCAATACCAATGCTGCATTTTGCCACAATTTCCAAGCTGTGAGCTTCGTTAGTTAGCTCACTTTTTCAAGTCATCCAAAAATATGTCACCTAATTACAGCGCATTTGCAACAATCTGACGGAATTCTTATCAAAGGGAGGTTTCTTCAAATTAAGCCCAACAGATTCCTTCAGAAAAGGATTCAAAAAGCATGTTTAGTCCAAACACCCGATGAATCGCGTTTCCCATCCTTAACGCGTGTGATGAAATTAATCACACGCACTCCAATATCACTGCTCTTTGACCTGCAGCCAATCATGCGTCATCATCATCATCGTCATCATCAAGCAATAGAAAGTCTCCCCAGCTGTTTTGTGATATGTTTTTAGCTGCGGGGCAACGATTTATTGCTGTAATTAAGCCTCCATTTGCCTTCATTTTCTCTGCCAGAGCAGAGCATGACAGACCATCAGGCCCTCGCGCCCGCCCGCTGCATCCGTCATCGTCGCGCATGCATTATCAATGAAGCTCAACTCCCGAGGTGATGGAGATTGTCCTTTTGATTTTCCGCGGCATTCTTGGCAACCTCCTAATGGCTGCCAGCAAAGTCAATTTTAATAACTGTCATTCACAGCTCCCTTATTGTGCTCCTGTTTGATTGATTTCTCATTCCCTGTTTTTCTGCAGGCTAATGTTGGGGAAAAGTCACAACACGGCCCGATCGTAAAAATGACACTAGTGTTAAACTGTAGTATAATGGAAGCCGGCCTGTGAGACGCGCAAAGACTAGCTTCTCGTGGCACTCACTTCAAGGGAAAACAACAAACAAAAGTGACAAACTTTTGCTGTCAGAGCTCCAAAGAGCTCGCAAAATGAGCTGTCAGAGATCTGGAGAGTCAAATTGCTTTCGAGGAGGCGACGCCGCTAAACGTCAACTTCATTACACTAGCATGAGTCGCAAACACGCAGCGAACGTGCGTCTTTCTTTGAATTCCGCTCCCACGGACGCATCGGAGAGAATAAATTCCGTTTACAGCTTTTGAAGTGATATTGACATTTTAAACTCAATTTCAAACCTGACAAATAGAATATTGGATTAGCCCGTGATAATATTTCAAGTCACATATCCGAATGCGGTGGCGTGCGTGCGTGCTAGCGAGCGGGCGGGTGGGTCTACCTGCAAATAGAAGCACTTTCCCTTACATTTCCTTGGGCTATGTGTAATGGCAATATGAATAGTTACACACTCACTTAGCTGAAATCACCATTTTTATGTATGCCTGGCAATTGGTGATTGAAAACTGCTTTCCTTCTGAAAACTTTCAGTTAAAAAAAAAAAAAGGAAAAATCCTTTTATTGCGTCGCCGCAGGTCAGAGGGATCATTAAAAGCAGCTCTGCGGCCTTGTCGTATCAGCCTCCAAATTTCCTCATTTTTTAAATCAAAACCAAAGGCGGAATTTGGGTTGTCATAAAAGTAAAACGGCTTTAAACGTTGCTATCGAGCGCTTCAATATTTCATGTAAAAACATGATTAGTGCTTCTTTATGGTTGCGTTGCTTACCCGCAGGAAAGGCAGCCAAATAATTAATCTGCCAGACAAAGTATTTACAAAATAATTCAACCCCTCCATGAGGAGAGGGGAGGCCTCCGCTGACAACGTGCGGCAATTTCAATTAACGATGCTGAGCGATGCTCGTATAGAGACGTGCTGTGATGTTAGCCTGTGGCTCTGGAAGTTGACTCGGGAAATGCACATTCATTTAGTGGCGCCGTGACGATTCAGCCTTTAGGGGGCACTAGACCAACATTACAATTTTTTTTCATGAATAATTTATTAGAACCCCATTAAACCATATGGGCAAGCAGCTAGAAAGGTGCCAGATGCATACAGGTGACTGGTAGAGGTGGTTTTCACTATATGTATTTGCTTTTGTTCAACATTTAAGAATGCTTTCAATCCTCAAAAAAGATCTTGTGTCAACATACAGTATGTGGCAGTGGCGATTTCTCCAAGACTGTAGGGAAGCACAGCTTCCCCCAAAATGTCCAAAAATAAGTGACCAAATGTAACCTGTTGTGCGGCTTGTCATTAACTAAGTATGCGCTACAATGTGCTCAACTTTTGTTGAGATTTGACTTCTTATCACTGGTTACGATGTGGCTTGCTTTTCATTCATTCGCACAGCTTCAGAGCCCTTTAAACAGTGACAAAAAATAAAACAAAACAAAAAAAAAAGATACAATGCTCAAGTAGGTCAAAATCCAGCGTAGGGCTACTGCACCTTAAAACAAACTGTTTGTTTTCTCCTTGAGATAACTGTTGTTGTGATTTGGTCTAAACAAATAAAAGTTGATTTGATTTTATTTGACTTAGAGCACATCCATAACTGAACAGTATGGACATGCACGTGACATTGTTTTTTTTTTTAGGTAACCTATTGTGGTTCCTCGGTTTTATTATTATTACTATAGTTAGTCTTTGTTCCGCAGCCCTTTTGAGCTCAATTTGACCCCCTTCGAATGATTCAAAATGCACCAAAATCGGCAGGCAGGTCAAGACAGGTGCAATCTTTGATACCGTGTAAAGACAAATTCCAAATACACTATGTATCGCCCCCTAGCAGTCATTCTTTGTCCCGCCGACGCTTTGATCCCTACTTTGACCCCCTCAGAATGCTTCAAACCTCAACAAACTCAACAGCCAGGTGAACACAGGTGTAAACTTTGATAAAATGTAGAAAAAAAAAAGAAAAATCAAAATATGTGTAAATGTGTGTAGCGCCCCCTAGGAACAAAGCCAACATTTCATTTCATTTTTTATTTATTTATTTATTTATTTATTTATTTATTTATTCTAAGGTGAAAGAGGTAACAACGCAAAGGTTAAAACTTCATCACATCAGTACTATATGAATGGGATACCATACGCGGTGCCCAGACTGCCGTTAGTACTACATCCAGTTTTCTTTGGGTGGGCAGAGCGTGTCCGTGGGTGGGCACTGCCCCCCCCCCAGGCAATGGCCCTGATTGGACCACACTGCACCGGTTTTGAAATCGTTACACTGGCTTCCACTGAGTCAAAGGATAGACTATAAAATACAACTGTCTACAAAACCCTTAATGGTCTTGGACCAAAGTACATGGTTGATTTGTTGGATCCCTATGAAACATCCAGACTCCTAAGGTCTTCTCGAACCGGTCTCCTATATGTTCCAAGAACAAGAACCAAGCAGCGTGAGGCAGCATTTAGTTATTATGGTCCTCACCTCTGGAACAAATTACCTGAAGGTCTGAAGTGTGCTAAAACTGTTAGCTCCTTTTAAATCAGGGCTAAAAACGCTTTTGTTTACCACAGCATATCCATAACTGTCTACATATTTCAAACTTCAAGCTGTTTGCTTTTTATTCCTTTTCTGCTTTATTTCCATTTCTGATTTCAATTTAATGTGATTTTCATGTATAATATTATTTCCTGTTTCGATTGCCTTTGTTTTAACATGCTTTTGATTTAATGTGATTTTTATGACCTTCATGTGATGTAAAGCACTTTGAATTGCCTTGTGTTGAATTGTGCTATACAAATAAATTTGCCTTGCCTTGCCTTGCCGGTGCCTAAAGGCTGGGTTTAGCCCGCCAATCGGACGCTGAGCGTCCCTGGGGGTCTATGGGCAGAGGGCGGGCTCGTCTTACCACAATGCTGTGTTTTTCTGCATGATGATTGGATGATCTGTCTGAGGCTGAATCCCTTTTTGATTGACAGCGAAATGAGCGAATCAGTGATCTTGTCGTAGTAACGTCCATGGGACGCATTTTTCAATTTTCATTCCGTTGTTCTGAATTGAAACAGAGACTATCATAATCATCATAGCGACACTTGATTTGTTAAAAACAACTAGCGAAAAATTGGGCTTCTATATCTGGTGTTTTTTTAGATCCTTGTCTTTGGAGACTTGACTTCTGGCACTCTAGTTTCTTTCCCAACTGAGCAGCGGGTGCGGCTCAGCCCTTCCAGCGTCACGAAGCACTCACAGGCGGACACACATTCCTTCATTAAAAGACTAGCATCTGACACTCGTATGTGGGTATCACATTTAAGGCATGTCGGAAACAATTTCAACATTTGTATTACAAGTGAAGTGTCACAAGCTCTAAATTAAAATCATATATATTTTATTTATGATTAATCATTATGTTTATATTTTTGTTAAATAAAATTATAAATTGAAAAAAATAATTAAGACTAATTCCATATGAACAAAAACTAATAATATCACTCTAGTTATGGCCCCACTAATAATACGTTTTTTTGTTGTTTTTTTCAAAATATTAAACTCATTGCTTGCCGTTGACAACAATGACTTCCAATTCATTTAAACTGGGATAAATGGCTGTGAATGCTCATCTTTTAGTGCCATTGACGTGACAGTAACGCTCCAATCTGTTTTGACTGGGAGCAACGTCAAGCAGCCAGTGAGTTCAATGTATGCCCTGTGAAGGGTTAAACATGTTTTGAGATTTCTTTCCTTTAGAAATAAAAAAGTACAAGGGGCGTATAATTTTTGGTGGGGAAAAAAAACGGATATTTTCATTTGTTCGACCAGCCCTAACTATCATGACCACATTTAAAGTGGCCAAGTTATTCACCTTTCACTAAGAAAGGGAAAGGAGGTGTGCAAGATCTTCAAATTCAAGGATGAAAGCGGAAAAGGTGGCCTGTCAAAAAAGAGAGAACTTATTGATCATGCAACGGAAAAAAAGCTATCGGCAGGTTCTTTCTTATGATGATGAAGCAGCTGGCTGTGTCGGCAGTGAGAGGCTTAGGGGAGGGAGGTGAGGGTGCAGGTGGGAGTATGTATTCAGCATGCAAGAGGCTGCTTCCCCTCCTGATCCGCCTGACATGAGGGGCAGCCTGGAAAAATGTTCTGCTTATGACAGTGGATGGCTAAGGTAATGGCCGGTGACTGCTACCATTGCTCATAGTAATGATGGTTTCACCCAGGAATACTATGTACCTTTGTAAAACCTCCTCCTCCTCCTTACTCTTTCTTTTCTCTTCTCCTCCCTCATTATTTCTTTTCTCTGTCTCTAACCGAGCCACTGCCTCATAGCATCCTCATAAGCTGGCGGCAGCAGCATGTGATATTAACATGATATCACACGTCATAAGCAACTTGTGATATTAACATGATGTAATGGCCTACTCGCTGGGTGACCTTGCAACGATGACATTTAAGAAAAAGATGAAAATAAACCAAATGCCCACCCCAAAAAAAACAAAAGTCAACACACTTGGTTTTTGTTTTGTGTGTTTCAATGTAGAATATTTATTCGTTTAGAATACTGCAGTAAATCATTAGCTGCAGTTGACAGCAATAGACGTCCAATCCATTTTGATGATAAGGCATAAACATAAAAATCTTAATTTCACCAAATATTATACAGTGGGGCAAATAAGTATTTAGTCAACCATTAATTCTGCAAGTTCTCCCACTTGAAAATATTAGAGAGGCCTGTAATTGTCAACATGGGTAAACCTCAACCATGAGAAACAGAATGTGGAAAAACAAACAAAACAAAAAAAACCGAAAATCACATTGTTTGATTTTCAAAGAATTTTTTTGCAAATTGTGGTGGAAAATAAGTATTTGGTCAATGCCAAAAGTTCATCTAAATACCTTATTATGTACCCTTTGTTGGCAATAGCGGAGGCCAAACGTTTTCTGTAACTCTTCATATGCTTTTCACACACTGTTGCTAGTATTTTGGCCCATTCCTCCATGCAGATCTCCTCTAGAACAGTGATGTTTTGGGACCGTCGTTGGGCAACACGGACTTTCAACTCCTCCAAAGATTTTCTATGAGTTTGAGATCTGGAGACTGGCTAGGCCACTCCAGGACCTTGAAATGCTTCTTACAAAGCCACTCCTTTGTTGCCCTGGCTGTGTGTTTGGGATCATTGTCATGCTGAAAGACCCAGCCACGTCTCATCTTCAATGCCCTTGCTAATGGAAGGAGATTTTCACTCAAAATCTCTCAAAACACTGGCCCCATTCATTCTTTCCTTTACACAGATCAGTCGTCCTGGTCCCTTTGCAGAAAAACAGCCCCAAAGCATGATGTTTCCACCCCCATGCTTCCACATGGTGTTCTTCAGATGCAATTCAGTATGCTTTCTCCTGCAAACACGAGAACCTGTGTTTCTACCAAAAAGTTCTATTTTGGTTTCATCTGACCATAACACATTCTTCCAGTCCTCTTCTGGATCATCCAAATGCCCTCTAGTGAACCGCAGACGGGCCTGGACGTGTACTGGCTTCAGCAGGGGGACATGTCTGGTAGTGCAGGATTTGAGTCCCTGGCGGCGCATTGTGTTACTGATAGTAGCCTTTGTTGCTTTGGTCCCAGCTCTCTGTACATCATTCACTAGGTCCCCCCGTGTGGTTCTGGGATTTTTGCTCACCGTTCTTGTTATCATTTTGATGCCACAGGGTGAGATTTTGCATGGAGCCCCAGATTGAGGGAGATTATCAGTGGTCTTGCTTGTCTTGAAAATGTCTTCCATTTTCTAATAATTGCTCCCACAGTTTATTTTTTTTACACCAGGCGTTTTACCTATTGCAGATTCAGTCTTTCCAGCCTGGTCCAGGTCTAAAATTTTGTCTCTTGTGTCCTTGGACAGCTCTTTGGTCTTGGCTATAGTGGAGTTTGGAGTGTGACTGACTGAGGTTGTGGACAGGTGTCTTTTACACCGATGAGTTAAAACAGGTGCCATTAATACAAACGAGTGGAGCCTCGTTAGACCTCGTTAGAAGAAGTTAGACCTCTTTGACAGCCAGAAATCTTGCTTGTTTGTAGGTGACCGAATACTTATTTTACACTCTAATTTGGAAATAAATTCTTTAAAAATCAAACAATGTGATTTTCTTTTTTTTTCCACAGTCTGTCTCTCATGGTTGAGGTTTACCCATGTTGACAATTACAGGCCTCGCTAATCTTTTCAAGTAGGAGAACTTGCACAATTGGTGGTTGACTAAATACTTATTTGTCCCACTGCATATACAGTATATATTTTCCACCCCGACTTATTCTTAAGATAGGGAAAGCTCAAAACAAGTTTAACATTTATAGGGCACTTAATGAAGTCATTGGCTGCCATTGAAAATCCATTTTGTGTATGAACGTATTTGTTCCTCCCTTTGAAAATGGATTGGCAGTGGCAATGGCAGTGAAACACCAGTGATTTACAGTGAAGGCCTTCAAAGCCTCCTCTGCTTCTCCGACCCGCATTTAGAATTTACATAAATTGGGATGCACCGAAATTAAAAAGAAAATTATATGAAAAAAACTGAGAAACTAAAAGGAAACCAAAAGTTTGGACACACCTTCGCATTCGTGCGTTTCCTTTCATTTCATGAATCCCACAGAAGGTACTAAAACTATGAATGAAGACATGTGGAATATGCTTAGCCAAAAAGGAGAAATAACTGAAAACGTACAGTATAATATTCTTTAAAGTAGCCACCCTTTGCTCTGATTACTAAAATGGTTTTTGACTTCACAGGTATGGCTTTTCAGGGTTGATTAGTGGAATTTATTGCTTTATCATTGGGATTGGGACCTTCAGAGGGTGGGCTACTTTAAAGATAAGCTTTTCTATTGCCATGCTAGAACCTTTTTATGCTTGTTACAAAGCCACTCCTTGGTTTTCTTGGCTGTGTGCATCAGGCCATTGTCATATTGGAAAACCCAGGCACGACCCATCTTCAGTGCTCTGACTGAAGGAAGGCGGTTGTTTCCCAAAATCTCAGAATCAAGGGCCCCAGTCATCCTCTCTTTAATACAGTACACCTGTCCTCCCATGTGCAGAAAAACACCCCTAAAGCATTATGCTCCCACCCCCACGCTTCACAGTAGGGATGGTGTTCTTGAGATAGTACTCATCATTCTTCTTCCTCCAAACAGGGTTAGTGGAATTTTGACCAAAAAAGTTCTATTTTACTCTCATCTGACCACAAAACTTGCTCCGATGACTCCTCTGCATCATCCAAATGGTGATAGGCAAACCTGGAATGATGGGCCTTGACATGTGCCGGTTTAAGCAGAGGAACCTTCCGTGCCATGCATGATTTCAAACCATGACGTCTAGTGTATTACCAACAGTAACCTTGGAAACGGTGGTCCCAGCTCTTTTCAGGTCATTGACCAACTCCTGTCGTGTAGTTCTGAGCTGATTCCTCACCTTAGGATCACTGAGACCCCACGAGGTGATATAGTACATGGGGCTCCACTCCGATTGAAATTGACCGTCATGTTTCGCTTCTTCCATTTTCTAAGATTGCTCCAACATTGGACCCTTTTTCACCAAGCCGCTTGGCAATTTCTCCATAGCCATTTCCAGCCTTGTGGAGACAAACTATTTTGTCTCCGGTGTCTTTGGACAGCTCTTTCGTCTTGACCATGTTACAAGTTTGATTCTTTCTGATTGTATGGGGTGGACAGGTGTCTTGATGCTGCCATCGACTTCAAACAAGTGCATCTGATTCAGGATAATACATGGAGTGGAGGTGGACTTTTAATAGGCGGACTAACAGGTTTTTCAGGGTCAGAATTCTAGCTGATAGACAGGTGTTCAAATACTTATTTGCAGCTGTATTACACAAATAGATTGATTAAAAAATTATGTATTGTGATTTCTGGATTTTTCTTTTTAGATTATCTCTCTCACAGTGGACATGCACTTACGACTAAAATCTAATCCGCCCTATTTGTATTATATTTTGGCATTCTGTGGCTTTCATTTGTGTTTCTGGATAGTAATTGAAGAGATCTTTTTTAAACTCTTTTCTCGGAGAGGCGATTGAACACACCCTTTAGTTATGATTACTTACAGTCGAGTCATCATGAGAAAAGAAAAGTTTCCAAAGCTGGAAAGACAACCTGGTAGCTGCTCAAAGAGGACAAGAAAATTGTCCATGGACATCTATCGCTGTCAGTGACAAATAAGCATGATCATTCCAAATTTAAATTGACTGGGCATCTATGGCATATAGGACTTAAGTCAGTTTTTCTAAGAGCACATTTGTGAAGTTCAACCAGTGGCGCATGCATGCTAATTTGCTTTTGAACAATTTCCAGCTAAATTGTCATGTGGATGATTGGGGTTAGTGTATGTGGGTGGCGGTAGTGTCTGTTCTTGCGCTGCAGAGGAAGCTGGCTCAGCTAATTAAAGCGCTCTGAAAGGTCCTCATGAAAGCTCTTTCGCAGCTAAGCCCAGGAAATAATGTATGTCGGAGGTGTATGAGTGATCTGTTGAATGTTCTACTTCCGCGAGGCCACACGCTCAAACCAAGGGTGCTAATGAAATATCCTATAGATGCTTGAGCCTATGTGTGTGTGTGTTTTTTATCACTGCTGTTTTACATGTAGAACAGGAACTACTCACCATTTGTTGATGACTACTGCATTGACGCAATATATTTAGCTGCCATTTTCTGATGGAACACATTGTTAATAAGTTGCCATTAGCACCGTTGCAGATGGTTTCTACAGTTATATTACTTAGGTCAGAATTGAGAAAAGAATAACCACAAGCTGGATTCTTCTGCCTGTCAGGCATAATCTCATTTGAAACTCATGCAGCTATACTGCTGTATGTACGGTATAATACCACAATATTCAGGGTTTTCGTGAGGTCTTAAAAAGTCTAAAACATTTTTTAAAATCCAATAATTAGAATTCAAGGCCTTAAAATGTCTAAAAATCTCCTGAAATCTCACAAAAGTTCTTAAATACGATTTTGAAAAGTCTTAAAAATTTATTGATGTTACTTTTATTAACTTGCAAGAACTTCAGTCTTGCTTTTAAATGTTTTGATTTTGGAGGACACCAAAACGTAACTACAAAGCGGAACTACCTGTGCTGCCCAGTCATTTTCCTCTACGTTTTTCATACGTTTGTTGTCGGTACCGATGTCAAATGGTCTTAAATTGTATTAATATGGTCTTTAAAAGGCTTAAATTTGGCTTGTTGAAACTTGCAAACTGCCAATGGGTTTTCCCATTGACTGTGTATCAAATACTTGTTCTCCCCACTGTATATATATGTGTGTGTGTGTATATGTGTGTGTGTATATGTGTGTGTATATATTTGAATGTATATATATATATATATATATGTATGTATCTGGGAAAACCCATTGGCAGTGTATCAAATGCTTGTCCTCCCCCACTGTATATGTGTGTGTGTCTATATATATATATATATATATATATATATATATATATATATATATATATATATATATATATATATATATATATATATGTACAGTGCCTTGCAAAAGTATTCGGCCCCCTTGAATCTTGCAACCTTTCGCCACATTTCAGGCTTCAAACATAAAGATATGAAATTTATTTTTTTGTCAAGAATCAACAACAAGTGGGACACAATCGTGAAGTAGAACAACATTTATTGGATAATTTAAACTTTTTTAACAAATAAAAAACTGAAAAGTGGGGCGTGCAATATTATTCGGCCCCTTTACTTTCAGTGCAGCAAACTCACTCCAGAAGTTCAGTGAGGATCTCTGAATGATCCAATGTTGTCCTAAATGACCGATGATGATAAATAGAATCCACCTGTGTGTAATCAAGTCTCCGTATAAATGCACTTGCCCTGTGATAGTCTCAGGGTTCTGTTTAAAGTGCAGAGAGCATTATGAAAACCAAGGAACACACCAGGCAGGTCCGAGATACTGTTGTGGAGAAGTTTAAAGCCGGATTTGGATACAAAAAGATTTCCCAAGCTTTAAACATCTCAAGGAGCACTGTGCAAGCCATCATATTGAAATGGAAGGAGCATCAGACCACTGCAAATCTACCAAGACCCGGCCGTCCTTCCAAACTTTCTTCTCAAACAAAGAGAAAACTGATCAGAGATGCAGCCAAGAGGCCCATGATCACTCTTGATGAACTGCAGAGATCTACAGCTGAGGTGGGAAAGTCTGTCCATAGGACAACAATCAGTTGTTCACTGCACAAATCTGGTCTTTATGGAAGAGTGGCAAGAAGAAAGCCATTTCTCAAAGATATCCATAAAAAGTCTCGTTTAAAGTTTGCCACAAGCCACCAAGGAGACACACCAAACATGTGGAAGAAGGTGCTCTGGTCAGATGAAACCAAAATTGAACTTTTTGGCCACAATGCAAAACGATATGTTTGGCGTAAAAGCAACACAGCTCATCACCCTGAACACACCATCCCCACTGTCAAACATTTGTTCCACTTCACGATTGTGTCCCACTTGTTGTTGATTCTTGACAAAAAATTAAAATTTTATATCTTTATGTTTGAAGCCTGAAATGTGGCGAAAGGTTGCAAGGTTCAAGGGGGCCGAATACTTTTGCAAGGCACTGTACATACACATATATATATACATACACACACACACATATATATATATGTATCAGAGGTTGCGCTAGACATTTTCGTTGTCTGTCATTTTGACTGACAGGGTCATAAACATCCGTTCATAGTCTATTTTTACCCGTCACTTAAATTTTTAAAATGATATTGATGACATATTCAATAGTATTTAGTATTCATTCATTTTTAATTAATATTGTAACGCTTGCTTGGCGGCGAAAAATTAGACACGGAAGTCGTGCTTTTTTTCTCCCTTTTTACTCTGCTTACCGCCAACAACTCCGCCCCCAAAGAAAAAGAGGCAACGATATAGACCCCAATCACCAACGTCACACAATGATCTTAATTGTGGTTGTCAGCCCAAAATCTTCTAAATATATATTAAATGCATCTTACCAGATATAAAAAGACTACTACATAGTCTGTGGTGATCGTTTGGTGCCCAGATTTCTTTTTGAATTACAGCAGTCCATCTCGCTCTCATCTTCGGGTCTCTCAGAATACGGTAGAACTTCAAGTCTCTCCATCTATCTTCTCTGTTACAGCAACCAACCGCCACACACGCCTTCACCATTTTGATTATTAATATTAACGAGCAGAAAAACACGCCGTAATAGGAGGCATGTACGTAGCGGTAATGTGTAAACATGACGAGCTGACACACAATATGGCGACTCCGGTCAGGGGGGCGGAGTTGTGACGTCATGTGATTGGGGTCTATACACAGGCGGCAATCTTGTCCATCAATTGGATGACGCGCTGGCACACCGGGTGCACCAATAAGAACCTCGCGTTGATGTGTCAATCACGGTGCCGCCGCCAGACCCCGGTGACGCTACAATATTCTGACAGAAGAGCCAACGACGTCATGCATTAAGAGAGACAATAGCTAATTAATATGCTAACTCGCCACCCTGTGGTCTGGGGTGTGAATTGCAACCTGTCAAAATGACGGACGGACTTCAGTTTTTTTCCGTCACCGTTTTAAAAAACCGGTCAACGACGGAAAATATCCGGTTAACGCGACCCGTGATATGTATGTATATGGGAAAACCCATTGGCAGTGTATCAAATACTTGTCCTCCCCTACTGTATATGTGTGTGTGTATATATATATATATATATATATATATATATATATATATATATATATATATATATATATATATATATATATATGTATGTATGTATATAGATAGATATAGATAGATGCTTGTCTAAAATTTGTTTTTGAAGTTTCGCAATTCCTAAAATATTTCTGTTTATTATATGATAAGTCATTCGAGGTTAGTCCATTAAGATTTTAAAGTTGGAAATGGACATTTACACCAATTTAATTCAAATTATTTTAAGATTAGTTTAAGTTTTATAAAATAAAATAAAAAACAAAAAAATAATAATACACACTGTAAACAGGTTATACCCCTGTAAACTACACTTTTAAATAAAACCCTGATTCTAATATTTTAAAACTGTACTAAGATTCCCCCCAACACCCCCCAAAAATATTGCTCATATTATTTGAAACAAGCTTTGCAACAGCATAATAAGTGATTTTCTTTTCTTTTTTTCCCTCCAAAATGACCTTTCATTATTTGCACACAAAAAATCGGGGCAATTTTAAATCGTGGCTTGGCTTATGAAACCACCAATATACTGGTGTGGGCAACGTGAGATCACATTTCATATTGTTACAAAATACATTTAAAAGTACATCCACATGGTTTCTATGAATACATGAATTTTTATTGAACACAACTGAAGTTGTTGTGTTAATGTGGCCTCCTAGTTTCTTACATGGCCTCTTTGAAAATTGAATTTCCCACGCCTGATGGGAAGAGCGATCAAAAGAATCTTTTTATATTCTTTTGTTTTATATTCAGCTCCTCCTACACCTTTAAGAGCATATTAAACACAGTCTTTTCAAGTTAAAAAGTCAACAAGCAATACTACCAGGCAGATGCTGCAATCTCTATGCTTTGTAGGCCAGCATATGTGTTGTTTATGATAGTGTTGACTGATCAACAAACAAAAAGTACAATTCAACTTTCCAGGGACAGCCAGTTTTGCTAGACGTTTGATAGCTTTGGTCATAGCAAGGCGTCTCCAATATGTTTTATTGAATCTCCTTTCATGAAAAAGGATATTTGCTAATTTGGCACAACAGACTGATTGTTCTATACAGTATATCCGCCATGAATATATTCCACATATCAAACTGGAAAAGAGCCAATCGAGACCTGTTTCATGGTAGGAATTAGTGATGCACGATAATACGTGCAATAATTTTTCAACCGATACTGATAACCGATAATTTCCTACTC
Source organism: Corythoichthys intestinalis (assembly GCF_030265065.1). Taxonomy (NCBI): domain Eukaryota; kingdom Metazoa; phylum Chordata; class Actinopteri; order Syngnathiformes; family Syngnathidae; genus Corythoichthys; species Corythoichthys intestinalis. The sequence continues at coordinate 12,457,554 of NC_080397.1, read as the reverse complement.
GTTCCAGCCAATAACCGATAATGTCGAGCCATTAATTGTATTAAAAGATATAAAAGATGTACAAATTTAAAGTCCAAACAAGAGCTAATACTACAGTTCAAAAATAGGATTTATTGCTCTTTTTTTCCACATCAAATGTGAACAAATAGTAAATTCCAACATCTAAACAATTGTCTGACATTGTGTAATGGTAAACATTTGGCAACAATTACTTACAAAGTCAATACCTAAGTTGCACAAAAATGCCTTTAAAAGTAAGCCATTCCTAACATATATTACATTACTACACTACAAAAACACACCTCTTTAAAACTACGTCAGATTTTTTGAAATAAGAAAAATAGCTAGCTGAAAATAAGCTTAACAGCATTATTTTAAGCAATTTAATCCTAAAAAAAAAACTTGTTTGTCAGAAATGTTCTTTATTCAAGAAGAGATGTGGCTCAAAACATTATTTGAAAGCATTTTTTTCTTGATTTAGGTGAAAAATGACCAATTTCTTTTTAGATGTATGGCATTAATAAGAACAAATAGTAATACAGTGGTATCTCTACATACAAAATTAATTCGTTCCAGGACCTTGTTTGTAAGCCGAAATGGTCGTATGTCGAGTAGGATATTCCAATAGGACTACATTATAATTCCATTAATTCGTTCCACAGCCCAAAAACCTACACTAAATCCTTAATATATACTGCTGGTACTATTACAAATGGCAATTACACATAGCGAAACACATTAATTATAAATAAAAATCAGAATAACAATATAATAATAATAATTCCTATAACAATGTAACAAATCGGGTTCTAATGTGGCGGAGGTTTTTTTCTGTACCTGAACGCACCGCGTGACTGACGTGACAAGAGAGAGGAGCAGTGCAATTGAGTTTACTTTCGCTTTCAATGTTTTACTGATTACACAGTCAAGTGCGGCGGACAGCAGGCGTTTTGTGTTGGATAACTTCTGAAATAAATAATAAAAACCTGACAAAGCTGGTGATTTCTTTGACGATGTAACCACAATAGTAATTGTCAACTTAACTTAAAGAGCATACGACATGGGAAAAAAAGTCTTAAATGGCATTATTATGTGAATTAGAATCATATTTTGAGACGATTCGATTATATACAACAATTTAGCAAAGCGCAGATGACGAGAAATTAGTCTTTTAATCTGCTGATTAGCCACGCCTACCATTATAGGGCTTTAGCGTCCCCAACAGGTGGATGACGTCAGCGGTAGACTGGCTCATCGGTTTTACTATTCAGCCCATTGAGGGAGAATTATTCAGAACGAGGAAAACGCGACGAAGAGAGCCGCAAAACGTCATTGTTTCAGTCTCTCTACTCCAATATTTTTACAGGATATTCTTTTTATCCAAGCATTTATCCCCAATAGCTATATAAATGGCTTGAGAAGGACCAGTCAGCCTGTCGAGGGGGAACTATTCACAACAAGGAAAACGCGACGAAGAGAGCTGCAAAATGTCATTGTTTCTGTCTCTTTACTTCAATATTTTTACAAGATATTCTTTTTATCCAAGTATTTTCCCCAGTTGCTAAATAAACGGCATGGTCATGACAAATAACAGTCTTGTGCTAAATGGAATATGAAATAATAAAAATGCATTTATTCAGGACGACATGGCAAAATTACTCCATCATGGTCACAACTGTTGACTTCACCTTTACTGTCGCACCTCCCGAACGATATTTTATGACACCTAAATCGGACATACTGTATGTCATTTCCCTTCCCCGGCTTCGGAGAATGTAAACAAACCAAAAGGCGTGACAGCTAGCCGACATGCTAACACGAACCAAGTGATGTTTCAAAGTCTTCGAAGCGGAAAATCACACATAACTCGCCTGGATTATTTGACATGATGACTGAGTTGTCGATTGTCTTCACGGATCGGCAAACCGCCTGGCGGAGAGCAATTTACAGTTCGTTCCCCGGAGGAGGGTGGCTGCAGTTGTTGTGCAGCTAACGTGCTAATGTACATGAGGAGAGCTTTTTACATGCCTATCAATGATCAAACGTAAGTAGTCCTTTATTTGTAGAAAGTTTGTAGTGTTTACTTTGTAATAGCTGTATTAATATTTGACATAATACTAAACAAGATGTTTACTCACTTCCTCGTAAGTCCAATGGTCCCACTGTAGTCGGGCATGTTTTGGCCAATATCCACAGTGAATGGGAACCTTTTGAAACTCCAAAAAGGCGCATACGCCTCTCCCTCATCCAGAATGATTTTTCTGCAGCCGTTTGGCTGGCGTGATGCGAAAAATAAACGTATTAATCAGCAAAATCAGCTGAATCCTTCGTCCTCATACACAACAGTACGCTGTATAGTGAAGAGGACGTCTTCTACCGTACACGTCACAGCGGCCTCCTCCTCAATGCAAGACCGAAGCCGGAAGTCACTCATTTTCATGGCGCGGGATTCAAAAAACTAAATAAATATAGCGATCGCTTCCACACACATCCAAGCGGTCCATATCATCCAGGAGCATAAAATACCGCGTGTATTATGAAATAAACATGCTTTTTCGTGTCACATGCACTTTAAAGACTGCCGAACGGTGGTCGGAGGAGAACCGTGGAGATGTATTGTTGAGCAAGTTCACGGATGCGCACCACACGCTCATATTTCTCTATAATTTGCATCTTCATTTAGAAGGTAAGCGTCACCTTTTTCCTTGTTTCACCACCTGTACCAACCTTTTTGAAACCTGTGTTGATTTCTGTCACAAGAAAGTCAGCCATGCGTCTGTCTGCGGTGATGTCATGTCGTCGTATTTCGTGCATGTCGTCGGATGTAGAAACAAATGGCGAGTCAAATTTTATGTCGGATGTCGAAAACATCGATGAACCACTGCTAACTAGTCTTTAACGCTCAAAACAAGATGGAATTTTTTTTGACAAGATATAGAAATATAATGTGATTAAGACGTTATAAATTTGCAGTGTAGTGAATGCATTATTGACCCAGGCAGTCCTTATGAGTGTGTTTTGGTGCATGTTGAAATTATCATCTAACCACTGTGCCGTCATGATAAGCATGCTTACTTGACTGACATCACTTGTCCAAATGTCTGTGGTGTAACTGATGTGATGGCCATGTTTTTCACGAAGAATGGTGGTTGCATAAACAAGTTTCCGAGGTACTTCTGCTTTACTTCCCAATGTCTGCAAGCAACTTCCATTTTAGAATTTCTCCATCCAAAACAACAGTGGAGCTGGAGTAACACTACTCATAAAAATCCCTTAAAAAAGACAACTTGGAAATACTGCATCCATCTGCCATCATCACGACAGGGGAAGACAACATGTTCATGAAGGCAGATGTGGAACCAAGCTCGTGCCACCACAAAGACCCGGTGTTTTTGTAGCCATGTTGCTGCTGTGTTATGGAAGGTATGTACTTCCTGTCCCTGCATTTTCATGTGTCCGGTGCTCAGAAAATACTACAACTAAAATCTTGAGCATGAAACGACTTTTTGCCTTTGATATTGTTATTAAGATGATGATTGTAATTATGATGATCTTGATATTGTTATTAAGATGATGATTGTAATTATGATGATCTTTAATAGTATTTACTACAACTATTGTATCTGCTGCTAGCCTGTTGCTAATCAGTACGTGTAGATGACAGAATTATGTCCATGCTAAATGCAAGTGTTACAAGTTTTTTGTTCGTTTATTTACAAGTGGAAAACACTGTTAGGCAAGGGAAGATAATATGATGTGCCACGCAGCAACACTTACTGTATGTTGATGGATATATATCGAGACTACGTCGTTCTACCCTGTGGCGGCAGAGAGGCTAAGGCTGGAGGCGGTGGCTCGCCTCGCGGTGGACCGTCAGCTTGATCCCGAGATCCACCTATGAGCTTTTTAACTACAAAAACTTTAAGATATGCTATTGGAGCTGGAATTACCGAGGACAGCGGGAGAAAGCCCATCTGGATGCTGCCAAGGGTCTCTGTAATGTCAGGAGCTCTGCTGTCTGATAAGACATTCCTCGTATGCTCAACCTTCGTTAATATTTTTCTAATACTTTTATAAATTTCTTAAATATATTGACCTGTTTTGCTCAAGCACCAATCGTTTTAAATAAAAAAAGGAATGGAATCATGTTGTCCAAATGTTTTATTGCGATCAATGTCTGGATTAAAAAAAAAAACTGACGATTTTTGTTTATATGTACATACCTTGTAGTATTTCCTTGTAACAACAAAATCCGTGACAGCCCTTCTGCATTTACAAATGTAATATAATATGTAATTTCACCTCATTTTGGTCACTAAAGTACCCGGCGTATCAATCTATACCTCACGACAACACAGGCTGACAGGTTGTTATAATTTTGTCCACGAATGATCAACAAAGTCTTAAGAACAATCATACAATCTCATTTAAGTCTCATCTACGTCGTGCTGAATCCATTTTTGGAGATCCAAATAACGCTCGCGCCATCTGTTTCATAAATGGAAAAGTCAACCCACAATGCTACCATGCTGTCCTCTTTCTTTAAGCATGTCGTGCATCACGTCACACATGCGACAGGAGCTTCAGAGGGAGGAGGGGCTGAGGTAGCAGTGCGGAATTGGACAAAACTGCGTCGATTGCGCACATTTGGAGGGTAAATCAAGTATATAATTATCGAATTGCATCATCGGTTAAATTTTTGTTTATCTAGGTTATCTGTGTGAGGTCATAATTGCCATTATCAGCCGATAATTATAGGTAACTGATATTATCGTGCATCTTTAGTTGGAACATTCAAAAAATATACAGCTGCTGATTGGACGATGGCTTTTTTCATCACACTCAATCAAATCTTTTAGTGACATTCTTTGCTTCCCTTATAAAGAGGAAATTAAGTGTATTTCAGACAAAACCTTTTGGAAATTGACCAATCCAGAAAAAAACTCTTTTCATTCCACCATAGCATTTAAGCAGAGAGTCGCTTCTTGGGCATGTCTGTAGCTCCCGCCTCTTTCCCCTGTTTGGCTCGCTATCATAAGGCAAACAAAACAATCCAAATTAGAGTACAGTATGATGGATGTATAGGTTCACAGAAGCATCGTTTTCCATCAAGAATTTTTTTTTTTTAACCCCCAGTGCTTTTATAAGCCCGATGGCCCATCAGGCTTCTGTTAGCCAGGTTATTAACATTGCTCCCCAAAGAGGAATAAAATCAGGCAGCATAGAATAGGAAGTCAACATATCCACACTTACGAGTGATTCACATAATACTGGGTTCTACACCTCATATTCCTGATTTGTGTACTCTCCACCCCACGTCATCACTTCTCTTTTCGACTCATACTCCCCCCCAATCCTTTTTCTTCGCGGTCTTCAGCCCCCCCACATGGTGTCAACAGGAAATACAGTGGTACCTCTACATACGAAGTCAATTCGTTCTAGGACCTTGTTTGTAAGTCGAAATGGTCATATGTCGAGAAGGATTTTGCCATAAGAATACATTATAATTCCATTAATTCGTTCCACAGCCCAAAAACCTACACTAAATCCTTAAAAAATACTGCTGGTACTATTGCAAATGGCAATTACACATAGCAAAATAAATAAATTATAAATAACAATCGGAATAATAATATAATAATAATAATTCCTGTAATAATGTAATGACTCAGGTTCTAATGTGGCGGACGTTTTTAGCTGTACCTGAATGCACCGCGCGGTTGACGTGTCAGAGAGAGGGAGCGGTGGAGGTTGAGAGTTTCACTTTCACTTTCAATGCTTTCTTGAGAACGCAGTCAACTTTTGTGTTGGATAAGTTCTGAAATAAATTATGAAAACCTGACGAAGCTGGCGATATCTTTGGCGATGTTACCACAATCATAATTGTCACCTTAAAGGGATCCTCGATCTTAAAGACATGTAGGCTCTAATAAACCACAATTGTTCTCTTGTACTAAAATATTTTGTTAGAAACACATAAAATGTTAAATCAATGGTAATATTTTATAATATTTAGGACATATGTTGACCGATAATTGGCACCATGTTTTGCGGGCTCAGAGTGATGACGTAATTGAGACGTTTCCACTTGTGTACAACAATTGGGTATTGCTGCCTAAATTCGCTAAGTAAAATGCCACGATGTGCTGGTTTTGGATGCAATTTCCAGTCAAATGGAATCAAGGGGATTGATGTGAGTTTCTACAGATTTCCTATTGACAAGAAGAGGAGAAAGTTTTGGGAAAATGCCCGTAGACTGACAAAACTTCCCAAAGACCCAAGGCTTTGTTCTCGCCATTTTTCTCCGACTGCGTTTAAGGCTTTTAGTCGACGACAACTTCTGAAAGAGCTCACCGGAGCGGCTGGATATAAGCGAAGACTAAAATCAAATGCTGTTCTAAATATTTTCCCTCACAAGGAGCCTCAACGCACTCGGATAGCGAGTGGAATGCATGCAATAAAGCGCCAAAGACAAGAAAATGCTGGCCGCTCTCTTAAGCATGCAAGATGCTCCTGTCGCTACAGCGGTAGGCGAACCTTCGGGCGTACCGCTAGTCACAGAGGAAGCTAAAATTCACCTCTACTGTCAGTTCATCAGGCAGTAAGTGTGTCTGTTCAGTATTCACCTAATATATGTGATGCTGCCACTCAAACTGATACAGACACGTCCGATGCAGCGATACAGTGGCCAGCTGATGCGCGCCCAGCACTTATAAATTAAAGTCAGTTATAATTACAGTAATAATTACAGTCAGCCACGACGCGACTCCGATCCTGACTATCACATGTGGGCATTCATAGTTTTATTCCCTTCAGTGAGAGTTTATAATGTCAATAGTTGTGAAAATAAAAATGCACGAATGACAAGGTGTGTTCAAACTTTTGGCCTGTACTGTATGTAAAGCACACGACAGCTCTGGATGCTAACAGTCTTCATATTTATATTGGAATAAGTTTGATCACAGAGTAGCTCACCTTGAAGATCTGCTAACAAAAACCGGAGTTCTCACCAGCATACGCTCTCTCGCTCCGTTGTCATTAAGACGCACTTGCCGTAAGTACATCACCAGTTTTGCCCAACTCTTGTCTTATCAGGTATTTCATGCTCTGCATTTTGCCTTTGTTGCTCGTCTTGTGAACGACCGACAGTGCTGTCCTGCTCTTCACTTTTCCGCTCTAGTTCAAATTGGAAGGGACCGACGACATGTTGGGGTAGCTAACGAGTGACACGCTGGAAGTTCGGCAGCGGGCCAGGTGACGTCACCACACTGTGACGTCAAAAAGAATGGCGACCTGTCACTTAAAATAATTTTACAGATTTTATTGAAACGAAAACATTAAGAGGGGTTTTAATATCAAATTATTATAACTCATACTAACATTTATCTTTTAAAAATTACTTTTCTTTAAGCTCGAGGATCCCTTTAAGATGCTAAACACATTCCCTCTTCACAAATGTGCAACGCGAATATAATGTAAGCAATGCTCTCCTCGACGCACCGAGGACGAGCGGGAGAAACAGCGAAGACGAGCGGGAGCAATCAGCCGACATAACAGTAAAAACACAAAACAGTTGCGCGAATAACAGCTCTAACATATTATAAGAACTTTATGACATGAAGACGAAATACTTACATTTGTGCATGGACGCACACAGATTAACATTTCCTCACACAAATCTTAACAGGTGGCCGCACTCTGGTCGAAATGCGCACCTTACGCCTATTCTCGGTCCCAAAATATGCATAGCATGTGACAAAGGACAATAACAGGAAGTAACTGACTGGTACCTATGGAAACGAACGCATACCCAAGCAACGTTTCAAACAGGAGTATTAAAATTGCTAATAAAATCGTTTAGGATTATTTTAGATTCATATATATTATATTTTTCTTATAGAGTATTCGACGGGGAATTTGATAGACCCATTAATAGACTTTTTTGGAAAAATCACCATCATCATCATGGCAATTTCTTTAAATAGTCTCATGAATAATGACCCGGCCTTTGAAAATCAATGCAAAGTCACTTGGCGACGACTCTTCAGATTATACTTGGTGAGTGGTCCCTCTCTGAGTAATCATGTAGTCTAACTTGCTGAACCGAATGTGAGTAACATGCGTAAGTTAATTGACGTAAATCGTAATGCTTGGAATCTATAAGAGAATCGTTAGGTAAAATGCCAAACGATTCCATGGAATTTAAACAAACGGAACGGGTTCTCTTTGGGAACTGGTTCCCATCCCTAGTCGTCACCATCTAAGCAGTTGACAACGCAAAAGTGAGTTTTGGGTGACAACTGACTTCCTTAGTCCGGAACAGTAGGTGGCAATAAGGCTCCAATATATTTGCCAGTGAATGGGGTTAAGATACTGATGACGTCAGTGCGCGCGGACAGCCCGACAGTGTATGAAAACATGTCTTCAAATAGCAACCTTGTACATGGTCTAACTCCATTCAACATTATTCAAGAATCTAGTCAACTATCCAAGACGGTAATTACAGAAACTCATTTATTACTCTGCCTGATGCACTTCGCCATGTTGTTATGTGACCAGGATGGACGAGGAATCAGCAGAAGGGAAGGGTTACATGTCGGAATCAACTTTTGGTGGTGTTGCTACCTACACATTGGGAATGCATACTACATCAGCAAATTTGAGGTTTCATGCACTTTTGCGCTTCCTTGTGCACGCAGTTTTCCCCACACATAATGGTGGTGGAATTAAAATAACTGCAAAACGCAGCTTTAGCGTTATTGTGTAAGATCGTTGCCGTGTAAATGAGGCCTCAAATGAATACCTGTCTTTCCAGGATTATTAATGTGGTAAAGCAACAAGCATCTGATGTTCAATATTTCTTTCAAACATTTATAATAGTACAGTTAATTCCTCTTATGCAACTCCTACTCCAAATATGCAAAAGTTTTGTTTGTAAAAGTGAAGCGAAAAGTCTTGCGTGTCACCCAGCATTTAAGTCTCAATGTTATCTTGGGGTCATTTCAAATAAGGAAGAGCTGCAGAAAATTGTAGCGTTTGAGGACGCAGACTTTATCAAGGTCTTCACAAATGTCTCTCTGTGTGTGAACTGATGTGCAAGATGCTTTTATGTTTTGCACTCCTTTAGATGGTAAAGTAATTTTGTTCGGAAGAAGAAAGACAATCATGATGAGGTTACTGGCTCATTCTAAATATCTTTTCTGCTTTAAGAACTAATCCGCCGCACTCTCTTTTGCTGCTAAACTGTTCGTTTCAAGTATCTTTTTATTGTTTCAAGTGTTCATGTGTCTTTATACAAGATTGCTAATCTGTAAACAACTCACCAAAGTGACCGTATGTCCTTGAGTATGTATTTAACGAAACTGACATCCTGGACTGCTTAAAGACAATCATTCACAGTCACATTCAGACCAACCAGCAAATATAATAGGGCCCGGGTTTGTCCAATGGTGGTGGTGGTGGTGGTGGTAGTGGAGGGGGGGGGGGGGGGGGGGGGTTAGTGGACAGTTATTCGCAGGCCCCTCAAGGCTACGTCTACACTAGGACAGATGATTTTCTCAAGGGTATTTTGCCGACTATTTTTATGCCTGTCCACACTTAAGTTTAAGGTGCGTTTAAGGCCCCTCCCCGCTTCTGCAAGGTAAGCCTGCATTTGCGCAAACTGCGCATGCGTAGAAAGGAGCAGCCTTATATGTTACGTCACTGCCCGCGCGGTTTACCTTTGAATCAGAAACTCATTACTCGCCAGTAGGGCCAGCCCAGGCCATTTGGGGGCCCTAAGCAAAATAATGCAAAGGGGCCCATATTTTTGGCCCACCATTTCGTCACAGTGTACTGTGAAACCCATACATGCAATCCAACCCATACGTCCATATTTTGTATATTAATCAGATTTTGCTGCACTGCATACTTCAAACTTCTCACCCCAAATGATTGTCAGTACTTAAGGTAGATAGCGCCAAACCTTTTTCGAATAGAGGAAAGAAAGAAGTTAAGGAAGAACTTTTATTTTTTAAGCTTGTAATCAAGTCTCAAAACTCACAAAAGTCAAATAAAGCAAACTGTAGTAAACAAAATAGAATACAAATTAAACAATTGCCAGATTGGGGGGCCCCTTGTGGTCAGGGGCCCTAAGCAGCTGCATAGTCTGCATATTGGCTGGGCCGGCCCTGCTCTCCGGCGGCAAATTTCGAAATTACTAAACCTTCTAGACTGTCATTTTTTTGTGATCACTGTTTTTTTTTTTTTTTTTTTGTGATTTTTTTGTGCAGTTGAACGCGTCACGCAGGAGTGAGAGCTCGCTCGGCTTTTACAAGCAGTCGCCGAGTTCTGATTGAAATAAGCCTGACATCGTTACTTGGGATGTTACAATCAGTTGCGCTCTCACCACTTGGAAGGTAACAAATTGAAGCATATGGTGTGGCGCTGCGTGTATTTCCTGGAAGCCACAACCAGGAGTGCTTGTGCATAAAGTGGAGATCTTGAAAATGGTGACAGTTTTGACAAGCAGATATGTCATGGAAAAAAACTGATCGCGCGCCTCTTTGACTGGGGGTCCACGCAGGTCACTATTCGGGGTTAAAGTTTCCTCTACGCATTTTTATATACTCGTGTTCAGTCGGCATTGAGTTGGGAGGGGCCAGCTACACAGTTGGCTGATTGGAGACAATGCGGGAGATGAGTTCTGTAAAAAACGCTCATCTCCGCGTCATCCGCAATAAGAGGACCACAAATGGGCACTGAATTGAAGCATATTATTGCGATGTAGTTTGAAGGTTCAAGAAAAATTTGTGGAAAAGAAAACAGCAGGAATACAACGTCGTGATCATCCGCCTCATTGGTTTACGATGCCGTCATGCTGAACTAAAAATGGCTACGGCATGACGTCACTTCCTTAGTATCCACTTGTTGTACGAAGACAGCAGTCCATTTTAAGTGGCGTGTAATATTACCCGCCTACATTATCCGTCTAGCAACTAATATAGTCCAACTAATTGCACGTTTATGGCCATTATCATCCTAGTGTAGACGTAACCCGTAGCCCCAGGGAGTGGGGGGGGGGCTGCAAGCGGATTTTTTTTTTTTTTTTTGCGAGCCCTCCAGACAACTGGACAAGCGGAGGTCTGGCAGAGATATTTTAACACGTAAAAAAATATACTACAGCTCCGCGCATCATCTTACCTTTCTGTTTGACCCTCCCCTCGCCCAACCACGCCCACTTTACACCTGCAACTGCAAACCAGGCCCCTTAGAGGCCCGGGCCCGTGTGCGGTTGCATCCCCTGAGTTCCGCCCCTGTTAAGGAGTAAAAATCACTTGAGAAACAATAATCTATATTACAATGGAGGATTAACAGCTAATGTATCAAAAGTTGGTGTAAAAATGCCTACGTGTCAACAAATTGCAAAAAGGCAATCACTGCAAGACGAACGCTAGATTTTTGCTGTTTGATGTCAACTGTATGAGTGTGATCACTGCAATAAATAATAATATAGTGCTATGGATATTATTTTTCATTGTTTTTGTTTTGCTCTATTATCTATGTTAGTCAAATTTATTTATGATTATTTATATCAACAAATAACACTGGCCAACATTTTTTCATTTTTCTGTTGCGTGAGTCTTTTTTTTTTTTTTTTTAACTATTATTCTACACCATTTTTGTCATCGATTTCAGATCTGCCAACAGATTTTATTTTTTTATATATTCCTGTCTTATTTCATACCGATTCTTCATATTTCCTTCCAATACCGGTTTAATTTTTTGGTCACTTGCATAGTTATACTGTATACATTGTTCTGAATCATTGTCAACATTAGCTTGTCATAGTTGACAAAATTTTACATATTTGAGCACTTTGCCAACAGTACAGTATACTGTATGTCACATTATCCCTGTTGGCTAAGTCATGGCATGATAGGTATTTTTTTGCAGCATACTGTTACTTTTGAGCTATAATATAAAGAAATTAGAAGTTACAGAAGAAAATAAGGTCATGTTATGATGCAACACCCCAAAATTCCAGAAGAAAAATTGTTTGGATCAGTGCAACACATTTTTTGTTGACCAGTGTATTTTTTATACGAACATAAAAAAGATATTTACATATATGATTTTTTTTTTTTTTTTTTTTTTTTTTTGCGCAACGCAAGCCCTATTAACAACAAAGTTTTGCATATTTTTCAGGAAAATTATGGCCCTCAATGGTTCAAAAACCTTATGTGATCAGGAAACAGATTAGTTTTGATTTCCACACCCATAAATGAGTTAAACAGCTGTCACACCTAACAACAAAAAAATATTATTACATTATTTATATATGTAATGGCAGCACATGTGACATTTATGCCAGAATTTCACTCAGACAAGTGTGCATCAAAAATGTCCTTTTCCTGACCTTGCATCTTTGAGATTTTCCAATTCCTATTACATACAGTAAAATCCACATGACATGATTTCATGACTGCTCCAACTAGAATTCCCAACAAACACACTCGAGTGCACAATCTATGAACAAAAAGGAGCCACTGCTGAGGGGCGGACTCTGCAATGAAACACAACCTCTGCGAAGGGCACACGGAGACAGCAGGACAACTCGTGTGACGAATTCCAAAACAAGAAAAAAGTCTCGGAAAGACCGAAAACAAGGCGCGAAGAGAACATCATTGAGCGGATAGAAAGACAGGAGGCCCGGGGCGCGTCGGCGTCATTCAATTTGCCTTGAACTCATGACAGGGACCCTCTGCTGCCATCAGTGTGATGAAGTGAAGCCGGCCGGTGCTGTAAGCGCTCCAGCTGGAGAATCGCTTCACGGATCACCACGCAAAAGTCCACAGTCCTCAAAGACGTTCCCACCATTAGCCTGTATGTCACAACAGCTGAGTGCATCATGTTCTTGCTAAGTCAAACCCCCTTCAGCCTCATCTATAGGACACCAGCAGATGTTTTAGTCTTAACACCAGATGACTTTTTCACCCTCCAAACGTGTTTTGGTGTAAAAGCCAGGGGTTACAACAAGAGTGCTATTTTATGTGCTGCGTAAGTGGACACATAAGGGCCATTGGGCTATACAAGCGTAACCTAATTACATGGTAATATGGAACACTTTAGGTGAAAAACAATAAGTCTACCATAACAGGTCCTCCTAATGTAATCCCATTATGGCTCCATTACCTTGGAGAGGATGGAGCGAGCAGGAAAAGCATGTATTTTTCATCCGCACCTCCTTAAGAGGACACCAGGGTACAAAGCATCAGCAAATAGCGAACCGGTGTACGTCTTCCAAGCCGTTAACTCGTTGACTGCCATTGATTGACCTCGGAAGGATGAATGAACATTTGTTCATTTGAGAAAATACTGATATTATAGATATTTCCTTTTTTCAGATTTAACATTTGTTACATCATGCACTGCTGGTTACACAACAGCAAGTTGTGTCACAGAGGATATAAAGTCAAGTCAATACCGAGGTTAACAGTATAGAAATCTATGTTTCAAATAGTGTTGAAATTGTATGATCAAAGTTGGAACACATCAATATTCATGCTTCTGTTCGTGTTGCTTCATGACGAGACGATATACAGTGGGGAGAACAAGTATTTGATACACAGTCAATGGAAAAACTCATTGACAGTGTATCAAATACTTGTTCTCCCTACTGTACATTCTTTGGGGGTTACACTATTTGCAGGTATTACAAATTCTGCCACGATTCGATTAGATATCAAGAGCTTTCGATTATATGTATACACCTTTACACATTCAGTTATGAAACCATTTTTGGTTTTTGCCAATTTTGCAACTGAAACATTGCGGCCACTTTATCGACTGCACATAACCAATTGATATATCGATCCACTTTGTTAATTCTTACACTTCTAGTTGCTTTTGGAACGAAAAAAATCGATTTGTTATGAAGACTCAAACTCGGCTAGAACCTCAAATGGAAAAGAGCAGCTAAATATATTGTTTGACATCACAGCGTTCTGTGAAAAGAGCCCATTTGCAGCATCGGCCCTAAAATAGAATTTTTCTCCTTACAAAGGGCCTCTAATGTCTTGCAGAGAAAAGTAGCATAGGTAATCTAGGATAGACAGCATTATAGAAAATGGCTTGATGAATGGTCTTCCATCAATATACTGTAAAACGGTGACAACCATCCACGTGCCTCTTACCTTCAGAAATTCCCATGTGGATGGTCCAGTAGTTTTGCAGACACTGCAGCTCCTTCTTCATGCCCCTCTTGCAGCGACAGTCGTTGAGAGGACTGTCCAGCAGCACCCCGAGGGCCGCTTGGCACTCCCGGTTGTTGTCCAGCATGGCTTCTTTCTCCTTGCCCACCAAGCACTGGCGCATCACACGGTATCGAGAACTGCAGCGGGGATCCTGGTTGCACATGTCGCTCGCCTGGATGCAGTCCACCCATTGCGACGGCGTTCCGGCAACTTCGGGCCCGTCGGCCTGGAGCGCCGACAATGCCGAGGAGCCGTCCCATGAACTCGCTGTCTCATCTACCGGGGAGACAAAAAGGGTTAGGTCATTTTTACTATAAGTAATTGTGTTTAGGCAACATGTTGAACACAGTGACAACAAATAGTGTTGATGGCCAGTGCGTGCTCAAACCTTTCATGGTCCACTGGAGTTTTTTTTTGCAATTTTTCTGCTATTTGTCATGGAAATGTGAATTGTTTGCAACACACATTATATTAAATCTCTACTGAATATATCACACATTCACTCCAGCATGTCCTGTCTGTTTGTGAACCATATGTTTCAATCTATCTTTAATGTAATAGGGTGGCATTTCAGGGGCATGAAGTCTCAAGATCACACTCCCACTGTTGTGCGGTGGAAAAGGAGAAGGACAAGAGTGACCCCTTGTGGAGAAATTAATAAACCAACTTTCCGCTGAATGAGACAGTATCAAATATGTGGTGATTAACTAATTAGCACCATTGACGGCGAGAGGCGTCCAATCTATTTGGACTGGGAGGTATGGCAGCGATCGTTGATAGCCCTCCCAGTCCAAATGGATTGGACGCTTGTCGCCGTCAATGGCATCCGATTAGTTACATTGGCAGTAATAACATGACCATTTAAAAATAAATATCTAAACATTTTCACTTATAACCACATTGAAAAGCTTTTAAAAGTGTACTCCTGCAACCTAACAGTGATGGTATGAGACATGAATTTGTACTGTTCACCTCTCACCTAAGCGCAGAAGAAAGCTGCACACGCAAATCCACGCAGTGAGGGTCCTCATATTGGAGCGAGGAGCTGCTTTCCAATTTGGATTTTTAAGATTTTTTTCAAATATTATTCCAAAGGTTAATCCGTGTTTTAAAAGGAGGGGGGCAAAATATCCTCATTCAACTCCTAATTACCGTCCCACGGATGCCATAATAATCCACTGTTATAATTTTTTAGAGGAAATATTCTAATCACGCTTGCTGAAAAATGAAAATTTTTAAAAATGGGAGACGCGAAAAAGTCAAATGCCAGTCAATCCATGAACGCAGCTTGTCAAGGTCCGTGCGAGCTCACAACGACCACCAACTAGTAAGACTTCCTCATCTGTCAGCATTCTAAAGCTCCGAGATACTCTTTTGCTCCCTCGTGGAATTGTGAGCGTGTAAGCAACGCGATTAGAGACTCACGGCAGTGAGTGAAAAGTCCGTGCGAAAATTGAGCTCTGGAAGGGGAAGTGTCAGCCTCACAGTGAACGCAGCTCCGACTGCGCGCGTGTGGAGGCATCGCGAACGTTTTATGGGAGGGGGGTGAGGTGTTGAGTTGAGGTAAACGCTAGAGGGCGCTGCGTGCGATGTGGTAGTGGGGGGTGTCTGACCTCATTGGAGTAGCTACGTGTGGAATGTGAGAGATTTGTTTTGCCTGCATAGTATATAGTAGGGTTTGGAAGGAAGAATGCTCCTGGGGGGCATGACATCAAGTGACCTACCTGAGTCACTCTTATACTTAAAGTCACTATATTAGGTACACATTCCTTCCAGAACATAGTTTGTCTTCATACTAGGCTACCATAAATGAATTGGTTTTGTCTCAAATCACCAATTAGACTGGTCAACAAAAAAATATGCAAAAGCTTGTTCTAGGGTTCTTTTTCTGTAAGCTACAGTTTTTTCAGTGTATTTACGATACAAAGAACTGAAAAAAAACTTATGCAACATAAATATATATATATATATATATATATATATATATATATATATATATATATATAGTGCCTTGCTAAAGTATTCGGCCCCCTTGAACCTTGCAACCTTTCGCCACATTTCAGGCTTCAAACATAAAGATATAAAATTTTAATTTTTTGTCAAGAATCAACAACAAGTGGGACACAATCGTGAAGTGGAACACAATTTATTGGATAATTTAAACTTTTTTAACAAATAAACTGAAAAGTGGGGCGTGCAATATTATTCGGCCCCCTTGCGTTAATACTTTGTAGCGCCACCTTTTGCTCCAATTACAGCTGCAAGTCGCCTGGGGTATGTTTCTATCAGTTTTGCACATCGAGAGACTGACATTCTTGCCCATTCTTCCTTGCAAAACAGCTCGAGCTCAGTGAGGTTGGATGGAGAGTGTTTGTGAACAGCAGTCCTCAGCTCTTTCCACAGATTCTCGATTGGATTCAGGTCTGGACTTTGACTTGGCCATTCTAACACCTGGATACGTTTATTTTTGAACTATTCCATTGTAGAGTTGGCTTTATGTTTTGGATCATTGTCCTGTTGAAAGATAAATCTCCGTCCCAGTCTCAGGTCTTGTGCAGATACCAACAGGTTTTCTTCTAGAATGTTCCTGTATTTGGCTGCATCCATCTTCCCGTCAATTTTAACCATCTTCCCTGTCCCTGCTGAAGAAAAGCAGGCCCAAACCATGATGCTGCCACCACCATGTTTGACAATGGGGATGGTGTGTTCAGGGTGATGAGCTGTGTTGCTTTTACGCCAAACATATCGTTTTGCATTGTGGCCAAAAAGTTCAATTTTGGTTTCATCTGACCAGAGCACCTTCTTCCACATGTTTGGTGTGTCTCCCAGGTGGCTTGTGGCAAACTTTAAATGAGACTTTTTATGGATATCTTTGAGAAATGGCTTTCTTCTTGCCACTCTTCCATAAAGGCCAGATTTGTGCAGTGTACGACTGATTGTTGTCCTATGGACAGACTCTCCCACCTCAGCTGTAGATCTCTGCAGTTCATCCAGAGTGATCATGGGCCTCTTGGCTGCATCTCTGATCAGTTTTCTCCTTGTTTGAGAAGAAAGTTTGGAAGGACGGCCGGGTCTTGGTAGATTTGCAGTGGTCTGATGCTCCTTCCATTTCAATATGATGGCTTGCACAGTGCTCCTTGAGATGTTTAAAGCTTGGGAAATCTTTTTGTATCCAAATCCGTCTTTAAACTTCTCCACAACAGTATCTCGGACCTGCCTGGTGTGTTCCTTGGTTTTCATAATGCTCTCTGCACTTTAAACAGAACCCTGAGACTATCACAGAGCAGGTGCATTTATACGGAGACTTGATTACACACAGGTGGATTCTATTTATCATCATCGGTCATTTCGGACAACATTGGATCATTCAGAGATCCTCACTGAACTTCTGGAGTGAGTTTGCTGCACTGAAAGTAAAGGGCCGAATAATATTGCACGCCCCACTTTTCAGTTTTTTATTTGTTAAAAAAGTTTAAATAATCCAATAAATGTTGTTCCACTTCACGATTGTGTCCCACTTGTTGTTGATTCTTGACAAAAAAATTTAATTTCATATCTTTATGTTTGAAGCCTGAAATGTGGCGAAAGGTTGCAAGATTCAAGGGGGCCGAATACTTTTGCAAGGCACTGTATATTTGTGGACATGAAAAGAAATGTAAAAAAACAATGTTGGCAAGAGTAATTGATTAATCTTTGTTTTATTTTTCTTTCTTTTTTTGCAAAGAGTTGATTTATTGTCTCGTACATAAATTATTTATTGTTATATTACTCTGAACTTTACATTATAGCAGGAAATGTATATTGGATTAAGCGTTAGTTAGTGGATGTATGGAAATAAATGTGCTTTGAAAAGTTGGACTATTATTATTAAGTACTGCTACTGTTTAAAGCAACACTTAGTAACTTTTCAGTTTTGGTTGATCTTAGCGACGACGGTGGACAAAATTCTTAAAGTGCCTATGACAGGATTTTAAAAAAAGTCTTAAATAGCATTATTATGTGAATTAGAATCATATTTTGAGACTATTTGACTACATACAACAATTTGGCAAAGTGCAGATGACGAGAAATTAGTCTTTTAATGTGCCGTTTAGCCCCTGCCTGTCATTATAGCGCTCAAGCGTCCCCAACAGGAGGAGGACGTCAGCAGGGTCATGGTTTCATCTGATTTACAATTCAGCCCATTGAGGGGGAATTATTCAGAATGAGGAAAATGTGATGAAGAGAGACGAAAAATGTCATTGTTTCAATCTCTCTACTTCAACATTTTACAGGATACTCTTTTTCTCGTAGTATTTTTCTCCAATTGCTAAATAAATATTATGGCCATGAGAAATAACAGTCTTGTGCTAACTGGAATATGAAATATTAATAATACATTTATTTAGTACGACATGGAAAAATTACTCTATAACGGTCAAAACTGTCGTTTTCTTGCACATTTATTTGCCACGGGAGTTAGTCTGGCTTTTGTCATTTCCCTGCCCTGGCTTCGGAGAGCATATGCAAACCAGGAGGCGTGACAGCTAGCTGAAATGCTAACCTGAACCGAGGGATGTTTCAGAGTCTTTGAAGCGAAAAATCACACAAAAATACCCCAGATCATTTCACACGGCGGCGGGGTTGTCGATTGTCTTTGCCAATCAGCAACCCGCCCAGCGGCAAGCAAGTTACAGCTTGTTGTTCTCCTGCTGCGGGCAGGAGAGCTCTTTTCTCGGGAAGATGTTGGAGAATGACAGGACAAACCGGCCGACGTCAGAGGAGCGCGTGGACATGGTCAACACGAATATGGTATTAATAATTGCTTAACTACACAGCGAAGGCGTGCAGTTGTCGTGCAGCTAACATGGCAGGATGTGTCCAATGAGAACTTTTCTACATGTCCGTCCATAATCAAAGGTAAGTAAATAGTCCTTTATTTAAAGAAAGTTTGTAGTGTTTACTTTGTAATCGCTGTATTCGTGGCCATTTTTAACAAGGAGTTTTCTGATTTCTGATGGGGTGGAAAATTGGATGGAACACCGGGTACACGAAGATGGCAATAAGCCAAGTATAGCGGTCTCCTGGTGGGCACGCGAAGGACCAAGAGGGGGTGCGACAAGTCGCCGGTCGTCGGCCGAGTAGCATTCTCGGAGGACAAGAAGCATTGTCAGCCACAATATGCAAGCCACATTCGTATTAAAACGTGAACCATGATCCCAGTATTCGACATTATACAAAATACGATGTTTACTCACTTCCTCGAAAGTCCAATTGTCCCTCAGTTGTCTCCGAGGGTGAACGGGAACTTTTTGAAACCCAAAACGGTTCACACGCCTCTCCCTGGTGCAGCAACAAATCCCTGCAGCACATTTGACTGGCGTGATGCAAAAAATAAACAAATTAATCTGCAAAATCAGCTAAATCCGCAGTCGTTCAGCATACTGTTGTTTTGGCTGTATATTGAAGATGTTTATCCCACTGCTGTCATATTCAACGTCTTCGTAAATCCAGGAAATCATTCATTTTCATGGCGCGGGATTCAAAAATTGAATAAATAAAACGATCGCTTCCACACACATCCAAGCGGTCCATTTCATTCAGGAGCATAAAATACCGCGTGAAATATGAAATAAACAATCATTTTGGTGTCATAGGCACTTTAAGGAAGACTGCGTTTCCCATGAGGATCAGCGCTGCTTTTCCCATCAGGACCAGCACACACCCGCATAGTGCTTTAAAATCATGATGGGTGCCTGCAGATGGATTTAAAAAACATTTCTGTTCCCCGCAGCCGTGTGAAGGATGAAAAGTAATAAGGTGATGAATCCATTTGTAGCTAAACAATAGCATGTGACGGTTGGCAATTGTGTGGCTTAATGTGGCCCCCGCAGGGGTTCGGTTGGGGGGGTGTCACTCCAATGTTTTTTCTGCCTCCTTTCTTTTTCCTCCTCAGACAAAACTTTAAGTCTCTTTTGTTGCTCTGCCATCTTTGCAGAATTAACACGAAAGCGTTAGCATCAACTTCCGTCTTTATAATGAATGGGGAAAGGGGCAAGTAACGTATGCCGTAAAGCAGTCAGCACATTTGTAGTTTTTTTTGTGTGTAGCAGGGCTCCTGCCACCCTCCTCACAGTTAATTTGCGCCGGTGAAAGCGATACAGACCCCCTCAAGATAGAGAGAAGGCGTCATTCAACTATTTGTCAGTCGGCATATAATCACAAATGTTATGAATATTTTTTATAAAGGTTGAAAAATAACCTAGTTTTGCTTTAAGTATCATTTTTTTTCCCCAAAACAAAAGTATTTTTTAAATAAACTTAATTCAGTAATTTAAAAAGATAATTATCTGTCTCTATCAATGATTACATAAGTAAGATTTTTTTTGTTTTTCCCCTAAATTTCAAAGAATAATAAAAGAAACAAAAAAATCCAAAATGTTGTTTTTTTTAAATTAAACGAAAAAGAGGATTTAAAACTCATTGCTTTTTTTGTTGTATTTGTTCATTTTTAAAAAATTACATTTTAAAAATTACAAAAAAGAAAAAAATGAAAAATGGAACAATAAGATTGCTGTTTTTATGAAAAAAAAAAATAGAAATAAGAATATTTCCGAATTAGAGCCTCCTAAAAGAGTCTAAAACCATTTTTAGGTCAAAAGTGTCTTACAATTGTCAAAAAGTAGACATTTGCACATTTTGACATATTCAAGTATATCGAAATTTAGCCACTTTGGCTGTGCTTTTCGTGCTACTTTCCATTTGAATTGCTTCATTTGCTTGGGAGCAAATCTGACGCGTGCAAACGTTGTCATTCACATCCAGTTAGATCTTTGCCTTATTTGAATGAGTTGACATGTTGCTTTGTTACCGTGTGCTGCATTAGAACCAACTGGCAGTATGATGCAGTGCACTGCTGCGGCACAATAATGATCTTACTGCTGAATGAATACTCCTCTGACAGCGTCAATGAAGCATACGGCTCTGTCCACTATAGTTGACTACAGACTTCCTCCGCACCAAATTTATTTCAGATTGACAGAAAGAAATCAAAGTGATTCGGAGAAGAATTGTTCCAGTGGATTCCAAGTCGGCCCGACCAAATGACATCATTCATTTCAGCAATATCCTGGCAATGGCATCCATGTTTCCCTTGACTGAAAGGGAGATTAAAGCCATAGCACAATGCATGGTATTATACTGTATTTGTTCTCCGAGAACGGACAAGCGGGCAGAATGTGCCATTTCTCAAAGCGCTTTCACATTAAACAAAATGACTTTGTTGTACATCATCGCTCAAATAGCAGTGAGAATGTCATAAATCTTTACCAATCTTGAAAACAAAAGTCTCCATTTAAAGACAGTGACAGTGACAAAGTGCCGGCCGACTGACTCATATAATGATGCTTGACTGTCAGCCCAAACGGCAAATTTTTCATCCCGTTCGTGTTGGTCTCAGCTTCTTGTCATCTTCCCCAAGAGTTTAGGGCTCCGTCATTACAACTTGGGCTTAACCCGCCATCTGCTCTCCGCTATTCCGCTACATAATGGCCTTTTTTAGCGGCTTCCACCCAAAAGGACACTGTTATTCTTTTATTTCAGCAGGAAGCATAATTTCTCACTGATGAACTGTTGCCTAAGCAACAGCGAGAGGACATTTTTATTACCTAGCATTATGAAAGAAGTTATTTTACAGATATTTATGTCCATCTTTTTCATTTGAGCTGAAGTATGAATAATCAAGATTTGAATTTATAGCCTCAGAACTGTGACGCGAGGTCACACAAATCATTGCCAGCCATTGACGGCAATACATGTCCAGTCCATTTTGACTGGAAGGGGCCTTGTCAACGGCACTGAAAAATGAGCGGTCAGAGAGAGTACTCTCAGTTTAAATGAATCGGACGTCTATTGTTGTCAATGGCAGGCAATGAGTTAAATAATGTGGGGGGAAAAAAGAGAAAACAGTGTAAGTGGAAGCTTTACACAAGTTTCCTGAGCAAAATATGAGCGGCGCCATCTTGGAAAATGTCTGCTCTGAACTTCCGGTTTAGAAAGAACAACAGGAATTGTGTTTGAAGTAAGCAGTGTGTTGAAAAAGTTTAAACTGCAAAAATAAACCAGAGGAACCCACTGAATCTCTAAAAATGGATTCAGCACGACGTAGATGACACTCCGAGACTTTCTGTGTTGTGTGTCAACTCCTGGAAGCGCCTATATATACAGTATGGTTTGAAGTGGAATGTTTTGAATGGCCTCCAGCTTCAAAGCGCCAGTGTGGATCTACGTAAAAGATTGTATGATTGTTCTTATCACTTCGTTCATCATTCGTGGACAAAATCATAACAACCTGTCAGCCTGTGCTGACGTGAGGTGTAGATTGATACGCCGGCCACTTGAGTGACCAAAATGAGGGGAAATTACAAATAATATTACATTTATTACATTATCGAATGCAGAAAGGCAGACACAGATTTTGTTGTTACAAGGAAATCCTACAAGGTATGTACATATAAACAAAAATAATATGTCATTCTTTTTTATTGCAG
This sequence comes from Corythoichthys intestinalis, assembly GCF_030265065.1. Lineage (NCBI taxonomy): Eukaryota > Metazoa > Chordata > Actinopteri > Syngnathiformes > Syngnathidae > Corythoichthys > Corythoichthys intestinalis. Next base: position 12,434,792 of record NC_080397.1, on the reverse strand, counting down.
ATATTGATCGCAATAAAACATTTGGACAACATGATTCCATTTCTTGTTTTATTTGAAGTATTGGTGCATGTGCAAAACAGGTCAATAAATCACAATTCATAGTATTGGTGGATGTGCAAAACAGGTCAATAAATCACAATTCATAAAATTATTAGAAAAATGTTAATGAAGGTGGAGCATAAGTCCATCCTTCTGTCATCAAAGTAGAACGCACATAGTTTCTATATATGTCCATCAATGTAGAGAAAGTGTTGTTGTGAGCACATCAACTTGTCTTCCATTGCCTAACAGCGTTTTCCACCCGTAAACAAACGAACAAAAAACTTGTAACTAGAGATGTCCCGATTGATCGGCATCCCGATCGATCAGGTCCGATCACGTCATTTTCAAAGTATCGGAATCGGCAAAAAAATATCGGCCATGCCTTTTTTTAATATATATATATTTTTTAATTAAATCGTTTTCTAATTGTATTTAACGTTACAGACATAATATGTTACACTCATCCAGAGTCTTTAGTTTAGGCTTAAGGTAGGGTTATCAAATTTATCCCGATAGCGGTGGCAATTAATTTTTTAAAAAATGTGTCACGTTAAAATATTTAACGCAATTAATGCATGTGCTGCACGACCCTCTCACTCATTGACGCACTCAATCCGTAATGACGCCGTTTTACCTATATAGAGAGATAACAGGCAGCGCAATATGAGTAGAGTGAATTTTGGCAGCCTTTGGAGCCTTTTTTTAATTGGTTAAAACCTTGCAATCCCTCTCTCTATGATTAGAAATATCATGGGAAGCAATGTGGGGAAGAAAGGATTGATCTTTGTCTTAACACCTTGTGTTATTTCCAAACGCAGAGAAGATATATCAGTTGGTAGCACTACGCACAGTCATGGTTCCACTTCCCATCATGCATTTGGGATGGCCACAGTGTCATTTACTGAAAGCTCAACAAATACACTAGATGGCAATATTTAGTCACAATATACAAAGTCACAAGTCTTTCTATCCGTGGATCCCTCTCACAGAAAGAATGTTAATAATGTAAATGCCATCTTGAGGATTTATTGTCATAATAAACAAATACAGTACTTATGTACTGTATGTTGAATGTATATATTTGTCCGAGTTTTATTCATTTTTTTTCTTAATACATTGCCAAAATGTATATGACCGGGAAAAATTATCGGGAATGATTGGAATTGAATCGGGAGCAAAAAAAAAAGCAATTGGATTGGAAAATATTGGGATCGGCAGATACTCAAACTAAAACGATCGGGATCGGATCGGGAGCAAAAAAACATGATCGGAACAACCCTACTTGTAACACTTACATTTATACATTAGCAAAAGGGTAGCAACCTGCATGTACAGTATTGCAGCCACAGCAGTACACTAGTTGTAGTAAATATTATTAAAGATCATCATAATTACAATCATTATCGCAATAACAATATCAAAGGCAAGTCGTTTCATGCACAACATTTTAGCTGTAGTATTTTTTTGAGCACCGGACACATGAGAATGCAGGGAAGAACATACTTTCCATAACACAGCGGTAACATGGCTACAAAAACACCCTGTCTTTGTGGTGGCACGAGCTTGGTTCCACATCTGCCTTCATGAACATGTTGTCCTCTCCTGTTGTGATGATGGCAGTTGGATGCGATATTTACAAATTGTCTTTTTTAAGGGATTTTGATGAGCAATGTTACTCCAGCTCCACTGCTGTTTTGGATGGAAGTTGCGAGCAGACATGTGGAAGTAAAGTGGAAGTACCTCGGAAACTTGTCTATAACTAGAGTGTATTTCAGGTTTTATTCATGTAAAACATTTTTCGAATATATAAATTAATCCTAAAAAAAATACATATCATTAGAATTGAGAGCCGGCGTCAATTTACTTGCATTTAAAATGTTAATAATGTAGCCGATGATCCAAAATGTGATGCCCATGTCCACATTCACTTTATGTGGATGGCAGGTCTTTATGGTGAGCTTTTGTTTTAATGCTCCCCGATATTTTTTAAAAATTTTATGTGATACTGTCCATTGGGAAATTAAGGAGAGTACTAAAATTTCGCATACAGTGTTGTACTTTTACATAAATTGAAGAAAATATATTGGGTGAAATGTGCTTTACGTTAGTAACGTTGTTATTAATTTAATTCATTAACTGGCATTGACTGGTTACGTTTACATGTACACATTTATTTGGATTAAACGCCTAAATGGAATAAATTCGGAATATTCTGACCCGATCAAAGACTTTATGCCGTATGAGACGGGGGGTTTATGTCAATATATAATCCGATCCGCATGCACATAAACACCTATTCCAACATTATTTGGAAAAGTCTTTACCACGCACGTCTGCGATGCAGTGGCGAATGGCGGTCTTTCAATGAGCGGAAGCTCAAAGAGTGACAGTGGAGGGGCTGCTAGGGGTAGAAAGAAACTAGAGAGCCAGAAGTCAAGTCTCCAAACACAAGCAGCTACAAGGAAAAAAAATGCCACCAGTAATAAAAGCTTTTTTTTTTTTTTTAATTTGTCATTTTTAACAAAGCATGTGTCACTTGGATGATTATGAAAGTCTCCGTTTCCACTAAGAACATTCACTCATTCATTCACTTTTCCTCACGAGGGTCGCGGAGGTGCCGGAGCCTGTCCCAGCTGACTACGGGCAGTAGGCAGGGTACACCCTGAACTTGTTGCCAGCCAATCGCAGGGCACAAGGAGACATACAACCATTCACGCACACACTCATACCTACAGACAATTTAGAGTGCTCAACTTAGAACAATGGAATGAAAATTGAAAAAATCTTCCTGTGGATGTTGCTACGACAAGATCACTGATTCGCTAATTTCACTGTCAATCAAAAAGGGATTTAGCCTCAGACAGCTCATCCAATCATTATTCAGAGAAGGAGAGCATCCAGGCCAGACGAGCCACGCCCACCGCATATAGGGCCCCAAAAATGCCCAGCGTTTGATGGGCGGGATAAACCTTTAGCCAATGACCCGTCTCGTTTCGCTGTAGTGGAACAATGCACTTTCAACTCTGGAGACGCACGGTGTCCACGCAGCTTAAAGGACTTTGCAACTGCTCGAATAAATTAAAAGCAAGCCGCATCGCAAACAGTGATAAGAAGCTAATTCTGAACAAAGGTTGAGCGCATTGTAGCGCATATTTAGTCAGTGACATGTACAAACAAAAGTGTATACTACATTTGATCACTTTTTTGCCTTTTCTTAAGGGAAACTGAATTTCCCTTTCCATTTCTGTTATTCCTGGAAGCTGGGAGAAGCAGAGCGAGCGAAAGACAGGAGGGGGGCAAACTGAACTGGCATGGGCGTCATAGTTTGGAATATTTACATAAAATAAATGCTAACTGCACGTTTTTTTTTTTTTTTGCTTTTAACCAAGAATCGAGACTGTTTTACGTCCATATCCATAAAGAATTCAGGGATTTAAGCATTTGTTCACAAGAATTTCAACAAAAAAAGGTCTCTGTGGTGATAAGGCGGCGCTACAGTGGCTTAAAGACTAGCAGCACATTTGACATATTTACGCAAAATAAATGTTAACTGCCCGGTTCTTTGCTCTTTTAACAAAAAATCGAGACAGTTTTACGTCCCTATTAGGGCTGTCAAAATTATCGCGTTAACGGGCGTTAATTAATTTTTTAAATTAATAACGTTAAAATAGTTGACGCAATTAACGCATGCACTGAATGAGCCGCTCTCGCATTGCCTCAAACAGATTTCAATGACGCCGTTTATGGACATTAAGAGTGAAGAGAATGCCACCGGCTGCTTGGGGGCAGCGCAGCGCCGTTCCATACTAATGTTATTCCTTCTAATAGTGGGAGAATTAGTAGTTGTGAGATGTTTATGTTCTTGCTTTGTGCTCCACACATATTTCGGTAAGTTTGCTTTCTTTTAGTGTCAATTATGTTTCTCTTGTTGTATTTTGGGTATGATATGCACAGAGATATATCTGTTATAAAGGCGAGTGGACACAGGCGTTCTTTGGGCTGCGCCGTTTATTGGCATAAGCTTCTGCAACTCCTTCACAACAAACAGAAGTATCATTTAGTGAATGCACAACAAAATAATATTGCTAACCCTCCCAAAAAAATAATGTTCACAAAAAGAAAAGCACTTCAGTCTGTAGTAATGAGGCCCTATTCTCACACAGCTAAACAAAATTGCAAAGTGAACTGGCATTACTCAGAGTTTGGTCACTCAATTCTTATTATTGTTAGTTTTATTGTTCTTATTATTATATTAACTCTACTTTTGATTGAAAATTGTACAAATTCTATTAAAACGAAAATATGAAGAGGGGTTTTAATATAAAATTACTATAACTTGTAACTATAACATTGATCTTTTATGAACTACAAGTCTTACTATCCGTGGATCACTTAAACAGAAAGAATGTTAATAATGCCATTTGTGGGTTTATTGTTATAATAAACAAATACAGCACTTATGTACATATATGTATGTTGTATGTATATATCCGTCATGTGTCTTCTTTCCATTCCAACAATAATTTACAGAAAAATATGGCATATTTTAGAGATCGTTTGAATTGCGATTAATTGCAATTAATTACGATTAATTAATTTTGAAGCTGTAATTAACTCGATTAAAAATTTTAATCGTTTGACAGCCCTAGTCCATATATATATTTATATATACAGAATTGAAGGATTTCCGCATTTATTCACACGCATTTTCAACGTACAAAGCTCTTTGTCTGCGTTTCCACTAGGTCAGCTTTGACCTTTTAATCTGCCCAGTGTCCCGTCAATATCATTATGAAGTCTATGTTTAGGGTTATTTATTTATTTTTGACTGAATAATGCATTGATTCAATTGACCAATGTGAAACCATACAGGTCCAATTCATGAAAGATTTTTGCCAAGGTAGAATTTTGTGGTACCACTCGTTTTGGGATCTCATGTATACCTAAAATTGTGGCTGATAAACATATGGCTCCCTAAAAACATATTGTCACTGCTGAAATATGCTCAGAAATTCATCTTCATGCATGCCTCTGCGCTACTATATCCTATTGTAGAAGAGGGACAACAATCTCACAATTGTAAGAATAAGCACTTGCACACACACGAAGTAATCAGCACGTCAGTTGATGCCGATGACGGCTAAGATAAGTATGGCGCTTGAACAAAGAGCACATCGCTGGCGTCAGCATCCAGAGGCGATGATACCACTGACAAGTGTGACTAATACGCTGAATATGGAACATATCATGATGCATTTGTAGGGAAATAATGATGGAGACAACAGTTAAGACCTCTTGTGGGTCAGATGAGATGAGTGTCAGCTTCAAATCAGGCGAGACGAGGCAGCATGCAAATACAGTAACCCCTTGCGCGTTAATCCTTCAGAAAATCCTCCCTCAAATTTATCGTCAACACCTCGGATTGACCGCTGATTCTCAGTGCCCGTAGTTCAAATGAAATGTCAGTACCGCTCCCTTGATAAGGTGTTGCTTGCGGTTAACTGAGGGCAAAGGTCACCTGGATGGGTCTGTCTTCTCGCACAACTAAAGTGAACGCACACACAGAGGCAGACTCTCAAAGGGAGGTTAAGCATGACTGATTAGATTAAGAATTATGAGCTAATTAATGCGTATCTTGGGAGACCCTTGCAGCATGCTTATTAGGTGGCAGCAGAGAACACTGAACTGTTGTTAAGTCCTCATATATTAAATGTGGCCTTGCATTAACTGGAGCAATATGCCGCCTTTCAGACCTTTCTGAGTGAGGAGGAAATGACATGTGAAAAGGAATCATCTGAGTGGAAACAGTCATGAACTATAATGGCACTTAATTTAGTGTAGATTGTGGTCAATCTAAACCCTTTAACAGGCAAGTAAATATTTTTGGGTCATTTCGGCGTCAAGCTTTTATATTGTCTCTGCAGCAATGCTAACAACACTCTTGTAACGTCTTGTCACATGACATTTTGGAGGGAAAATGACAAGCAGTACTCAATTTTGACATTTAGGGATGTACGTACTGTAGTTCCCATCCGGTGTACTCACTTTTGTTGTCAGGGGTTTAGATATTGATGGCTATATTTTGAGTTATTTTGAGGGGAAAATAAATTAACTCTTTTATATAAGCTGCACAGTGCACACAGACTACTTTTCATTGTGTCAAAGTGTCATTTTGTCAGTGTTGTCCTATTAAAAGATATACTTAAATATCTGCAGAAATGCGAGGGGTGTACTCACTTTTGTGATACACTGTATATGGCAAACTTGTTCAGAAGTAATACAAAAAAATGAAGACTTAAATTAATTTGGTAGTGATTTGGAGTGAGATGAAGAGTTAGGCAAAGAAGTAATCTCAATTTTGGAAAAAAAAAATCCCAGTAATATCAGAGCTAAAAAAAAATGCATGAAATCTAAAGCGTGAAGGGAAAAAATTGATGGCAGATTTGAAATCAGCATACCAACAATTATACAGACTTAGTTACAAAAAAAAAAAACATGCAACAGAAACTTTTGATCAATTGTTTTAATTGTGCTTAACACATCAACATCGATCCAGATCGAGGAATTACTGCAAGTACTGTATTTCTATGAGTGCCCTGTGAGGTCTTGAGTTTCCTTTGACTGCCAGTGAATGAACATTTATTCATTCACCCCTCTCAGTCGTAATGAATTGGACGTCTTACGCCGTCAATGGCAGCCAGCATGTTAAATGCACTTCTAATTACTAATGATGTAACTTTTAAAGACACACTTTGACACCTGTGTTCAGGTTATCCACTGAAACCGATGGCGTCAATGGAGGACTTGACAAGCTACTTCATATTCAGCCCATGCTTCGAGCAGCCTTGGACATTCCCTATTATGGTTGTTTTTGTTGTTATGTCGACATCAAAGTGCTCCGGTTCCCTCATCTGCTCTAACACGTCGGCGTTTAAGTGAATGTCAACGTTGTTTTGCTCATTTCAACAACAGCAAATTTGTGACGCGACCTCTGGCAGACTCTCAGGAGGCTATCGACCACTCGGATCCATTTGTTTTCCAGCCATTTCTCCACCATGTCCATTTCTATCACATTACTTTGACAGAAATTGAATTTGCTCTGATGCATTTTGATGTCTCCTAAGTGCATGCTCCGCCGGCGCTGGGAGTGTCACGTTTCAAGTGGCGCGCTGATGTGAAAACACTTCAGATTTAAACAAAAAAGAGATTTTTTATTGTCTTCTGCTGGCATTTGTTCATGTGATTTTCAAAAGGATTGTCCTTCAAATCCTTCCATTTGGGCTTTAGTTAAATGCACTTTTAAGACGTGTTTGCTTCCCAATCATTGTGACACTTTTCCACGAGCCCTAATCCAATCATGGGAAGCCATCAACAGCATTCCACCACATATTTCCTCTCTTTTTCAGTTGGACAGTTCATCAATGTTATAGGCTAGTGTTTCTTTGGGCAGGTTGACAGGTCCCTAAAAGTGGAACTTCTAGGCCAGGTGGTTAAAGATACCGTGGGTTCCGTATGGGATATTGACAGGGACTTCTGCTCTGCCCAGTTCAGTGAAGGTCTTCGCATCCAGAACGAGAAGGAAAGTACTTTTGTCCTAGAAAGAAGACATTTAGCTCACAGTAATCATTGATGGAACATAAAAGTACAACAACAAAAATAGCTATGACTTTGAAATTTTAAATCCATCAAATGAGGCATGGGCAAAATACTGCACAGGGACCACATACGTCCGTAGTCTCTGATTGGTCCACGCAAATTGAAAAAGTGCTGCATTCCTTTTTTGTGCTTATGCATGTGAATGGTATACCCAACAAAAAAGTGATGAGGTATGTGTTGTGTCTACAATGCTATCGACAGTGACTTTTATTCTTCATCTCTTTGTCCCCCGTATGCAGAGGCGTCGCGTCCCATTAGGCAAACCAGCCAGCAGGGGGCCCCAGAGGAGCAACAGATATAGCACACGCATCTTTACTTCACTGTCACAGCGACAAGTGCAACAGTGTCAGTGAAAGCCATGTGTCTGAGTTTCCTGAAGGGGCCCCTTCACTCGCTCTACACTACCCCCCCCCCCCCCCCCCCCCACACGTGACCCAGAGTGAGAGTGAGCGGCGATTTGGCTTTTTTTAAATTGGTGTATATCCAAAATGAAGAGAAGTTATCCTTCTGGAAGCGACAAAAGAAAGAAAAAAAAGCAGAAGAGGAGAAAAGGAAGCAAGACAGCGGGGAGTGTACTATGTTATTGTAGTTTTATGGTACTGTAGTTTTATGTCCTAATGTAGTAGAAGCCGGACCCTTTGAGTGTCCTAAAAAGCGCTCTATGAGACCGAGGCGTTATTATACTTTTATTAAATATGCTATTGCTCCAAGTCCAACTGTCCCCCTTACTTGCACACGCTCGAAGGGCCCCATGTTGCTTGTTGCCTGGGGCCGCTGGGGACCCTTGCTACGCCTCTGCCTGTATGCATCTTACTACTTTCAGTTCTTGAGCATTTACCATTTTTTCGGACTATTAGTTGCACCTGAATGTAAGTCGCACCAGCCCAAAAATGCGCAATGACGAGGAAAAAAAACATATAAGTTGCATTTAACTACATGCAGCTTGTAATTTGGAGAATATGATTTTCTTTCTGTGCCATTTTGTTCAGCCCTTCTCAGTTGTTTTTATTTTTTTACACCGTAAGTTACCATTTAAACACAGGCCTTGAATGCCCTCATGCCAGAAGCTCATCAGACTTACTCCAAAACCCAGGATTTCATTGGTCAATATGGCTCCATCTGATGCTATATAGTGCTACGAACCATTTTAAATGGATGGGCATCCACGATTTGCTATGACAAGAGAATGCGATGCAAGTGTTGATTAGCTGTTTTTAACTGGCACTCGGAGGACTTTATTGCCACAGTATGCTACAACAAAGCTGCTATATATTTTTGATCAATTAAATATTTCTGTGTAACATCTATGCAAATATCCAATGTTAAAATATGGACACCTGCGGCTTATAGTGAAGTACGGCATGTATGCAGATTTTTTTTCTAAAATTTTTAGAAATTTGGCCTGTGCAGCTTATAATCAGGTGTGCTTTATAGTCCAGAAATTACTAAGAATTTTACAAAGCCATACTTTTAAATTATACTTGATTAGATTTGTGACGAAGAAACGCTACTTGTTGCGTCCGCTGGGTTAAACGTGTTTAAATTGTGCCTCACCTGCTATCTTGTCCGGGAAAGGGTTAATTCACTGTCAATCGGAAAGGGGTGTGGATTCTCATTTAAGCGGAAGCTGGGTCGGCGTGGCTGTCATTCACGTTCACGTTGCCGAAAGAGACACGCACCGCCGGTGAGTTTGCGCTCATTTGCTTGTGTTTGTATTATGTATTTGCACCTACTGCATTGCTTTTAGATGGCTTGGCGTTTTTTTTTCACGGTGATCGCTCGATGGCCTTCAAGTTTTGTGTCCGCTGAGTTTGACAGTTGATGACTAGCGTTGGGTTAGAGTAGCCACTGAGTCAATCTCACAGCGAATCAGCGAGCGGCGTGGGTCGCGCGGTGAGTCATGGGAGATGTAGTGCCGGGACATCACTGTCTTGGTGCTTCGTAATCTGTTCACTTGTGTGAAAAAACTACATTTCCTCATACTGTTAGACGTCACTTCTTCCTAGTAATTTAAAGCATTGGGCAGCGTTCGTAACGTGAAGTGTTTAATGATTCTACTACTACCTTAATGAAATGATGGGAAATTTGATTTTAAAATAATGCATAATATTTGGTTATTGCAATCTGTGCAACTTAATTGTGAATGAATTATATATATTATGCACAGTATTATTTATTCATTTATATATAAGAAGCTTTGTATATATTTGTATTTCGCATTAGCATTATTTTAATATTTATATACATATATACATTTTGTTTGCATTTATAGGTTTATAACCTGCTTGGTGTTTGCTATTTACTACTCCAAACAAATCAACAATAAAAAACCAACAATATACTGTGAGCACAAGCCGAGTTATCCAGTGTGTTCTCTTTCGGATCCCTTTCGGCGGGGAAAACGCCACAAAAAAGCGTAAACGGCCGAACAGTTATAAACCGGCGCGCTGCACTGGGCTAGTGTAGCCGCAGCTTGCTAACCAGGAGGCAAAACCAATCCAGCCCTGGTCAACCTAACACTCCAGTAATTTATTGGAGCTGACAGGGACCTAAACCTGGACAAACAATTGTGCCATCCTGGGAAGCGTTCTGTAGCCGGATATTGGACGGCACCTGAAGCCAATCAAGTCAAATCACCTGCTTGAATTCCTGTTGAGCTCGGGCAAAGGAGCCAGTCACCAACAAAGTGGAGAATGGTCCCCAGCACGGACCCCATTGGTTGAACAGTCGGCTCTCCGGCCAACAAAAAAGGGAATTGAGATGGACGACTTGAAAAAACTTAAAAGTGCTCGTTCAAAAGCGCAGGCGTCATTCACAAGAAAAGGAAATGCACTTACTACTTATTTGGCGGCTGAACTTCTGGATCCAAGTGAGGTTCCAAAAGAATGGAGGAGTCTCAAACTGGACTTCTCTAAAGTTGTTGATACAGGGCTTGAGTACGCCCACGCCTTGAGAGAGTCAGATGATGAAAGGGTTAAAGAGTCCGCGGTGGACGTTGACATGCTGACTGCTGAGTGCGAGGCAAAGTTCCTAGAGGTGAAACGAGCCACCCAAGAAGCCTTTTGGAATGGCTACGCCGAGGAAATGTTTTCCGCCCAGGCTAAAGTCGCTGAGTCTGCAGTTACTCAGGCTGAAGAGGACGAAGTCAGCCCTCAACAACCAATTAAGGACCGCAGGCTTAGGAATAAAGGTCTGGACAGAGAGGTCTCGGAACTCGGTGACATGCTGGTGGAGTGGAAGGAATTGGTTCCTGCCTCTAGGTTGATTGATCTGAGGTTATGCTACCGAACATTGAGGAAGAGGCTCCTGGCTTTGTCAGACAAGCTGGAAGAGGAGGAAATGGAAGAGCAAAGTGGTGAACCACTGGCCCCAAATTCCGGAGTGGGAGCGTCCAGGATGGACAGGCCGTCTCCCCCAGTCGAGTCTGTTAAACTAAAACCAGGACCTGACACCTGGAAAACATTTACTCCAAACCTTGGAGTGGGGACCCCAAACACAATCACCCAGCCTTTCTCACCACAAATCGACAACAGTAATGTTCAGGGAGCTATCGCTATAAAGCCCCAAATCAGTCTTGAAAGGGCAAGACTACCCACTTTTTCTGGTGATATGAGGACTACTACAGGTGGAAGGCCGAATGGGTGAGCCTGGAGTTATTAGGCAACCCATATGGAGCTGAATCTGTGAAAAAGTTCCACCTTCTAAGCAGCCTGCATGAAAAGGTTAAAAGGGAACTTGTTCTATCCAGCTGTGGTTCAGCCGATGATGTATTCAGGCTGCTGGATAACAAGTATAGAAACAAGCAGAAGATCGTTTGGTTGATCACCAACGAGGTCCTGGCTCTTCCCCCTCTGAAAAGTAACAACCCCAGAAAAACCATTGAACTAATACAGGCTGTGGAAAGAACACTTTGCAACCTTCAGATTCTTGGAGAAGATGATGCTGTAAAAAATCTGGTGGTCTGCCAGTCTCTCGAGAGCAAGCTTCCCAGCACACTGAAAAAGGAACGGATCATGCATAAGTCCAACCCTGCTTCTGGATTCTGTCCAACAAACCACTTTGATTGCCTCTTGGAGTTCCTGAAAAAACAAGAGGAGATTCTGGAAGAATTGGACCAATTAGAGCCAAGCTCAGTGGAAAAGGATGCAATGGAGAAAAGTTTATCAGTTGTTAAGGTGAAGAAAGCTTTAACTAAATCCACAGCAGGTCAACAAGATGTTCAACCAAAATGCACTATGTGCGGCGACAACAAGCATGCTGGCAGGCTATTTGCGTGCAAAACCTTCAGAGAACAAGACCTTGCTGGTAAGAAGGCTCATCTGAAGAAGACTGGGTCATGGATCAAATGCTTGCGGCCTCACACCAAGGATGGCAACGGCTGTACCCAGAGATTCCTCTGCCCAAAGTCAACCTGCAGGGGATCAGGGGTTTCGGACCACAACTATCTCCTCTGTCCCAAGCCACCTACTCCAAAACAGGATGAGAGTGAGGACCGGAACAGCACACAAGCTGAAGGAAAGAGCCTTGGCTTGACCAAGAGACAGGAGGAGTTTCTGGCAGAACTCACTCCAGCACAAAGAGAAAGGTGCAAGAAGGTTTTCTCAAACAAAATCTCATCAACTGTATGCAGCAACACTGGAGATGAACTGAAGGAACACCCAGTAGTGATGATGCTCCTGAAAGCAACAACAAACTCAGGCTGTCTAATTGGCACCCTCATCGACCTCGCCTCCGATACAAACTACATCACTCATGAAGCAGCCAACCGCCTTGGTCTATCTGGCGACAACATCAAGCTGATAGTCCATGGGGTGGGGGGTATGAGGAAGACTGTCCTGACAAAGAGATATTCCTTTCGGCTGAGGGTGAAATCACCCAAAGGTAACGTAGCAGACCACAAGATACTCTGTTACGGCCTGGAGAAAATTGCTGAGGTGAATCAGCCAGTCTCACCCAAGCAATTACAAAAATTCTTCCCTGATGTTCCTGCTGATGAGCTGGTACGGCCAAGGAAGATAGACCTTCTTGTCAGTCACCGCGAGGGTCGGCTTGTTCCTCAGCCAACCAGGATTGTGGGAGACCTTGTGCTCTGGGATGGCCCGCTGGGCAAGACCGTCAGAAGAACCCACCCCAACCTCATTGAGGCTGTCGACCTTGCCGTGTACCGCTCTGACACCCACCTTGCAAGGAGCATGAGGTCTGCCTCGGTGGCATACAAAGAGGCCGTCTTTGACCAAGCAGCAGAGGAGAACACAGTTTCCCAGAGCTTCACGGCCACAAACAAGAAGGTCCTTGAATGGTTCAAGTGGGATAGTATCGGAGCAGCCTGCAGTCCCGTGTGTGGTGGCTGCAGGTGTGGCAAATGTTCCCCAGGTGGGAAGGAAATGACTCTCAGTGAAGAGAAAGACCTGGAGAGGATAAAAGCCTGCATCACTTACGTGCTGGCTGACAAACACAGCGATTCCCCCCACTGGGACGCAGCGTATCCCTGGAAGGGTAACCCAGCAACACTTCCGGACAACCGTCAAGCAGTTGAGGCGACCTTCAGGAGCACTGAAAAACGCTTAGAAAAGGAACCTGTGTGGAAATCAGCGTACAAAGAACAAATCCATGAAATGGTTGCCAGAGGAGCTGCAGTCAAACTCACCAAAGAGGAACTCGACAGCTGGACTGGACCAACATGGTACATAAGTCATCTAATAGCACCAAACCCTCACTCCACTTCAACCCCTGTGTGGATTGTATGGAACAGCAGCCAAGAGTTCCGAGGGATGAGCATCAACAATCTCCTGTACAAGGGCTCCGATGTTCTCAACCCAATACGGGGAGTGCTTTTGAGGTTCAGAAGTGGCCAACATGCTGCACTGGGCGATGTAACAAAAATGTATAACTCAGTGTGGCTGAAGGAAAAGGAAGTCCATCTACATCGCTTCCTCTGGAGGGATAACCTGGAGGATGAGATAGAGGTCTTCGCTGTTGTCAGGGTAAACATCGGTGACAAACCCGCTGGTTGCATCGCCCAGGTTGCCATGAGGGAGACGGCCAACCTTCCCCAGTTTGCTGACAGGGTTGAAGAACGTCAGGTTCTGACCGAGGATAGCTACGTTGACGACATCTTGACCTCTCATAATGACCTCGAAACCCTGCAAAAGATCACCAGAGGGGTGGTGGACATTCTGAAAGCAGGAGGTTTCCACCTCAAGCCTTGGGTCCTGTCACACCAAAGTGGGAGGAGTGGTAAACCTTCTGACATCAGGACTGAAACAAAAACTCCCAGGACCTTAGTGCTGCCAAACCAAATGAAGGATGAGGAGAACAAAGCTTTGGGTGTCGGCTACGAACCCGAGACAGACAAGCTTCGCCTCCTGACTTCCATCAACTTCTCCAAGAAAATGGGGAAAATGAGAACTGGACTCGATCTGAGTGAAGAGCTGGTCAGGGACTGCACACCAACACCCTTGACACGGCGTATCCTGCTCAGCCAGATCGCAGGTTTCTACGACCCAATTGGTCTCGCCTCACCAGCCAAGCAAAAGGGAGTCATGCTAGTGCGGGAGTCATTCCAAGAGGCTGGCAAAGACAACCCTGCCAAGGACACATGGGACATCCCTCTCTCGCCCAGACTCCGAGAAGCAGCAATAACACTCTTTGAAGAGTATGTAAGACTTAGCCAAGTCAGATTCGAGAGAAGCCTGACACCACCTGACGCTCTAGGCCCACCAATGGGAATTACATTTTCAGACGGGAGCGAATCCTCTTATGGAGCAGTGCTCTACCTTTGGTGGACAACCCCAAATGGGGTCATCGTAAAGTTGGTGGAGTCCAAAGCAAAACTCACTCCCCTAGACCAAAAGGGGGACATGATCAAGGCGGAACTCTGCGGCACAGTCTTTGCTACCTGCCTAAGGCAATACTTTGAAAAGCACTGTCACATTAAAGTACAGCGCTGGATCCACTTCGTTGACAGTCAAACGATCCTGGCAGCCATCCAAAAGGAAAGTTATGGCTACCAAACATTTTTTGCCAATCGAATTGGTGAGATTCAGAAAGCTGGACAAGTGGAGGATTGGAGGTGGATTGAGGGCAGCCGAAATATCGCAGACATCCTCACCAGAGGAGCTTCCCCTGAGGAACTCGGCGAAGGTTCAATGTGGCAGAAAGGCCCCGAGTTCCTACAGTTGCCAGAGGAGGACTGGGCCATGAAAATGGCTAGCGAAATAACAAGCTCAGCTGCTGAAAATGTAGGAAAACTGCAACGGAAGGGGTTCTCCGCGGTAGTCACCAGGGTCCAACCAGAACATAGAGCAAAGACCAGCCCCAAAGACGAAACAACCCCTCCAAGAGCCAGAGGAACCAGCGCCAGTACTAGGCAAACAAAGAACTTGGAGCACTGGACTGGTGCACCTTGTGGAGCCTCAGCGTTTCAGTTCCCTGTTGAAGTTGTGTGGAACTTTGGCCTGGGCTTGACGATCCGCTGAGACCTGGCTTAGGAGGCTCAAGACACCAGATCTACTAAAGTGGGAGGAAACCAACTCCATACTGAGTGCTAAGGAAAGAGCTGGAGCCTTCCAAGATCTGGCCCTCGCAGCTCAAGATGGAGTTGAGTTCAATGACTCTACACTGAATCGCTTGGTGGTCCACAAGGAAAAGGACACTGGACTCCTTCTCTGTGGAGGCAGAATCCAGTCCTGGAAGGCAGGTGGGACAGCTGTTCCACTTATCCCATTCCATTCATGGTTGGCGACCTTGCTGACGAGAGATGCCCATGAAAAGAACCACGAAGGCATTGCTACCACACTGCTGCGGACGAGGAAGAAGGCATGGATAGTACAAGGTCGGACAATAGTGAAGAAAATCCTGAATGATTGCGTTCCCTGCCGTAAACTGAAAGGGAGAATGTGCCAGCAGATCATGAGCGACTTGCCACCAGAGCGCTCGGAGCGTGCCAGTCCATTTGAGTACACTACACTTGACCTCTTCGGCCCTTTTGAAATCAAGGATGCCGTCAAGAAAAGAACCAGTAAGAAGATCTGGGGCATAGTGTTTTGTTGCATGGCATCAAGAGCAGTTCATGCAGATCTTGTTGATGACCAATCGTCTGAAAGCTTCCTGCAAGCCTACTCTCGTTTTGTAGCTCTGAGAGGCCATCCAAAAAGACTTTGGTCTGACAGGGGAACAAACTTCGTTGGCGCTAAACCAGCCTTGCAGGAACTGCACGAACACCTGGCCAGCCTGCAGGAGGCTTCCATCAAGAATGAAGCCGCTAAGAATGGAACAGAGTGGTCATGGGACTTTCATCCGGCTGACACACCTCATCGTAACGGAGCTGCTGAAGCCGCAGTAAAGCTCCTGAAAAGAGCCCTTATGAGTCTTGGAGGGACAGAAGGCTCATTCACCTGGAGTGAACTCCAAACCCTTTTCTATCAAGCAGCTAACCTCACAAATGAAAGGCCAATTGATGCCAGAGCACAAATCCAGGAAGACTCAGTCGAGTACATCACACCCAACAGTCTACTCCTCGGACGAACCGGACTTGGAGGCGACACGGATGGCCTTGAGCTTTGCATCCATCCCTGGCGCCATCTGAGAGCCATACAAATCAGTGTGGACATGTTCTGGTCGAAATGGAGTGAGCTTGCTGGACCTAATCTATTCATTCGGCCAAAGTGGCACCACACGAAGAGGAACGTTGAAGTTGGCGACATCGTGTGGATCGCTGACCAGAATGCCTTGCGAGCACAATTCCGTCTTGGACGGATTCAAGCAGTCTACCCAGACAAGAAAGGACTTGTTCGAGACGCTGATGTAAAGATGTGTGCTGGCCTGCCTGCAGCGCTAGCAGTCAGGCAACGCAGAAAGGACCTACAACAACTGACGACAGTCATCCTCCGGAGAGACATCAGGAGATTGGTTGTCCTCATTCCCACTGAAGAACAGAATGGTTCTGCTAGGCAAGGCACAAGCTGACTGGCTGATGTCATCCATCGCCTGGTTCTGGAGGTACCGCATCATGACATAATTGTCCTGACACCCTTAAGGGTTGGTGGTGCAAGCCAAGCGCTGCCACACCATGACACACACTTGCACATACACGAAGATAGAAGTTGAGTACACACATAATTGTGCCCTGACAGTACACACCCCTGTCAGCGTAGGTGCCCGAACAGTGACAGTGGTATCATCATCTTCGTTGGCCAGTAAGACTGAACTTTTACTCAATACCAAAAAAAAAAAAAAATGTGATGTGGTGTTAGAGTGGGTGACCTCTCTGAATTATCAGTCGGTCAAGTGGGAGGTGTTGCGTCTGCTGGGTTAAACGTGTTTAAATTGTGCCTCACCTGCTATCTTGTCCGGGAAAGGGTTAATTCACTGTCAATCGGAAAGGGGTGTGGATTCGCATTTAAGCGGAAGCTGGGTCGGCGTGGCTGTCATTCACGTTCACGTTGCCGAAAGAGACACGCACCGCCGGTGAGTTTGCGCTCATTTGCTTGTGTTTGTATTATGTATTTGCACCTACTGCATTGCTTTTAGATGGCTTGGCGTTTTTTTTTTCACGGTGATCGCTCGATGGCCTTCAGGTTTTGTGTCCGCTGAGTTTGACAGTTGATGACTAGCGTTGGGTTAGCGTAGCCACTGAGTCAATCTCACACCGAATCAGCGAGCGGCGTGGGTCGCTTGGTGAGTCATGGGAGATGTAGTGCCGGGACAGCACTGCATTGGTGCTTCGTAATCTGTTCACTTGTGTGAAAAAACTACATTTCCTCATACTGTTAGACGTCACTTCTTCCTAGTAATTCAAAGCATTGGGCAGCGTTCGTAACGTGAAGTGTTTAATGATTCTACTACTACCTTAATGAAATGATGGGAAATGTGATTTTAAAATATTGCATAATATTTGGTTATTGCAATCTGTGCAACTTAATTGTGAATGAATTATATATATTATGCACAGTATTATTTATTCATTTATATATAAGAAGCTTTGTATATATTTGTATTTAGCATTATCATTATTTTAATATTTATACACATATATACATTTTGTTTGCATTTATAGATTTATAACCTGCTTGGTGTTTGCTATTTACTACTCCAAACAAATCAACAATAAAAAACCAATAATATACTGTGAGCACAAGCCGAGTTATCCAGTGTGTTCTCTTTCGGATCCCTTTCGGCGGGGAAAACGCCACAAAAAAGCGTAAACGGCCGAACACTACTCTTACTCCGCTACTTTGGGCTGCACTACATTTTCTTCTTCATTCTATATATTAGATTTTACTTTAAATTTTTTTTAGAGATGTCAACAATGGCTCCACCAGTTTAATCAATGAGACGTCGCAACAGTAATCATATGACTCTATTATACCAATCAGACTCGAGCTTGCCTTTAAAGAACCATTTAAAATTAGTATTTGAAATAAAGCACTGCCGTCAGCATTAATCAAAAGCGTGGATTTTGACCTCTAATAAAAGAAGATCATATAGTCAATTTTGTGTTGAGAAAAAAAAATACCTTTGTTTAAAAAAACATCTTAAGCAGTTACTCACAATGTTACTCTTTACTTGAGTATTTTACTTTTAATTGAATAATATTATTTTGAGGTAATGTTAGTCTTACTTGAGTTAAATTTTTGGCTACTCGCCCCACCTCTGTTCACTTGTAACGTGTCCTTGAATGTTGTCAAAGGCGCTTTGAAATAATAAAATTTATTAATAATGTTAAGAGAAAATATTATTATTATTATCTCTTAACCCTTTAATGAGGCACATAACTATTTTGGGTCATTTAAAAAAAAAAAAAAAAAACCTGGACTCCATAAAGGCCTCGCGCCCACATACGTGGAAATTACATTTTTGATCAAGTGTGGCCTATATGACTGGGAATATCAAGTTCTCGTATGTGTATGCCAGGTTTCGATATCTATACTTACAGTTTTTTAATGAATTCATAAAATAAATTCATAAAATGTTAATAAAACCAAAATTCATAAAATGCATAAAACCGGAAATACACTCCTGTAGTGGTCCCCAATAATTGAGTACAATCCTAAAGTGAATTTAATGATGATAAGGATAATGAAAAAATTATAAATGTTTTTTTTCAGTGTCAAAAGAGTAATATGTTATAGTGTACCTCACTGCAAATACTTCTGTTTGAAATTAATATTTTCTATTTTTAACACTATACAGGTATAAAAGCTTCACAAGCAGCAGCATGTAATTAGGTATATAAATGCATTAAATTAAATTGGAACACAGTTGAGGTGGTTCCATTTTCTCAAATGGCGCTTAACGAAAGTTGATTGCACAACCGTAATCAAGATCATGTGCAGTATGATGGAATTTAGTAATGGGCATGGCCCTGCAACAAGTTCAAATTTTTAAGGTGAGATGCCACTGAGTAATATGTAGCATTGGACAGTAAGACTAAAAAAAAATCCACAGTTTGCCTTGTTTCTGCAGATATTTACTCACTTCTCGTGGTGTTATAATGACTGACAGCACAACTCCATCATCTTCCTCGGTTGCCTCAGGCGAAGCAACAAAGACAGGCTCAGACGGGAACAAACCAGCGTACCGCCACACCTAAAAAAACCAAAAAATAAATAAACTCTGATTCTACTGCTTTCCGGTAACAATCAATAAAATTGCCGTATCTCAAAGTGCAACGGCTATTTATTCTGTTACGCTTTCGTGAAAAGACGTCATCACAAATATTGTCAAGTTTGTGGAGACCTTGAGCTCTTTGGTGTGCACGTCCATTTTGAGCAGAGAGTCGCTGAAGACGTGGCCAAAACCACATGAGTAGAAGTAGCGGTAAGGTCGTCCATTGTAGTGCTCGTAATTGATCTGAGGAAACTCCAGGCCACCGTACTGCAGCAGTTCGTCATCATGAAGTTCCTCGTGGGTCAGGTGAACCTGGAAGAGGCCGAATTTCATTCACAAAAGATTTCTATTTGGTAAGATAATTTGATTATACTGACCTGAACATCCAACAAACCTTTTTAATTCAGTTTCACAGTGTGATGGAGAAACATATGGGAGGCGACGTCGCTCACGTTCAATACATTTTCAATGGAACAAGCGCGACGAGGCAAAAATCTCCAACCCTCTTGCGGCGAAGCGACACGCGACATTCATGCATGTGAAATTTCGCGCTCGTACACGCTGATACACACTGATACACACTGATCACATGTCAGCCAATTAAACAATTTCTGGGTGGTTTGCTAAGCCCATGGGTACATCGAAGCAACTCGTCAGACTCAGATAAACTGCAGCTGGGGAGAGCTCCGTGGAATAAATGAATAATAAATATCATCGGAAACGGATTACGCTACACAAGCACTTTATTATGCTTGTTGTTGACACTTGTGTATGTAAATATGACGTTGGTATATTGTTTTTTTTTTTTTTTTGGTAGATGAGATGCATTTGTGGCAACCTGGCAGGATTTTTTTTTATGTAGGGTTTTGACAGTTGGCGTCAAAGCACCGTTCCGCCCTGTTCCGACCCCAAATCTTATTCCGGAACAGCGTTCGGGTCTGTTCCGGCCCACTTTCCCCTCTGCTTATGACGCCATTGTCAAATAAAGTGCTAACCAACTTTATATGCTTCTGGTAACACATTTTAAAAACTATCTGTTATACTGTAACTAGTCAATACATCATTACTAAACTGTTAATAGATGATTTATTGTTCAATTGTTAAGTGTTTGTTCACCGTTTGCTGTGATGTATCGACATTAAATGCCCCCCTTAAATTTAATTTATTATTTTATTTATTTTATACACAAAAAGTGTCCCAAACTCATGGGTTTGTACTATACTGTTGTATTTTGTTGTTCTGCCATGTGATGGGTCAGTATGTATTTTTCTCTGCATTAAACAAAATGTTCAACATTTCATCTGTGGTGTTTCTTTGGTAAAGTACACAGAAAGTCCCATGGGGGGAACAACCTTGAGGGGAAAAAAAAAAAAAGATATTTTAAAAATCACATCATATTTCTGTACCGTGACCCTCTTCAACCTATTTTCTATTCTTCAAAGTTTAGTAGATGTTTAGCTAATTATGAAGAAGTTAATAAGTTAATAGTCATTGGTAAGTAAGTAATTAATAGCTTGTTAATTGTACATTACTAATAAGGTGTAAGTATAAATCATTGACATACAGCTTACAAGTTATTTATTACTCATTAATCATTAGTTTATGACATATTAACTATCAATAAGACATTATTATAAATACTTAACAAACTGTTAACAAACCCTTAACAAATCAACAATTAATCATTAATTAACAATTTACTAATGATCTACTAACTGTATATAACGTATAATTATTATGAAGTGTTACCATTGTTTTCTCTACTGGGCTCAATGTAGTAATGCTAACCTGTAGTGTAATATATGTATGTATTTTCTTATTTTAAACGTTTGAACTTTAGTTCTACGGTGTGGTGTTTTAATAAGCATTAAAACAAAGGCGTAGGTTGAACTTGCTAACTTGCAAAACTACTGCTGTCAAGCCAGCCTCAACAAGGACCAACGAAGTCAAGCTAGCTGTCCCTCATTTGGATAATTGTTTGCATTACGTGCATTACGATAATGCAACGCGGTGGGTTCAGAGTGCAAGTCCCTTTATTAAAAAAAAACAACAACAAAAAACGGGCCGCTATCCAAGAATGGGTCCACTTCAGGGGGACACCGACATGAACATGAATTGACCTGAAAAAAAAAAATCTGTGAAATGAAATTACACATTAGAATTTCATGAGAGTACTTTGGTTCAGATCTTGGGGTTGTTTAGTATGCCTCAGATGTAGATGCTGTTATATCGTTCTTAACAATGTTGAGACCAAACCTACGCCCTTGCATTAAACATCTGTGAAGGAACTGGAGTCTCGTACTCTATCAACGGGTGGTATAACTCACATCTGAGTGGCTAAAATATTAACGGCATTGATAAAGTTGCTGCCACCACTAACAATGGCCACTTCCTGCAAATACTGGCTTTCACTCATGTTTTTCTTTACTACTAGGCGTCAGAAAAATGAAATTCTCGTGTTTTTTCAGTTTATGAAAAAAGATTCTTTTCACTTGGATGGATGTGATAAAGGTTTTGTCTTTCCGCTTTAAATTGTAGAGTTCACTTTAACTCATAGACGTCCAATTCATTTGAACTGGGTCAACCCTCCCACTACTACTAGTGATAAACTAATTGAAATTCATAGCAAAAGAATAAAAACACACATGCATGATTCATTCATGCATTCATTCACCCTTTCCAGGGAAAAAGGATTGAAAGTCTATTTAAAATTAAAGACTGGTTTTAGGGTACCTCTCCAGGCTTGGTCATCTTGGCTGTGGCTGTATAGTTGGGCAAGGTCACAAAGTTCTGGTTCAGAGGAGTTTGCTTATCCACGTTCAATGGGAGGACATATCTTCTTGGCAGGTTTCTGCAAAGGGTATTGTAGAACTGAAAAAAGACAACACAACATTTGAGTTAAATGTAAATGTGTTCAAAACTGAATGATCTAACCCTTATCACAAATAAAACTAAGATCACGGTAAAATAATAAATGAATAAATAAATAAAAAATAAAAAAAATAATAAATAAAGGAGAAAAAGGTATCAGTTTAGGGAGCAAAACTTACATTAGTGATTAGCTATTTTCTACTAATGCATATTCTCCGAGAGGATATCTACAAATAAAAATGACACCTTGTCCATCTCCTCTCCAGGGCCTCGACGGAGGTTCTCCAGGGTAAAGTCTCCGATAACCTCGCCGTCATCACCGCAGCACATGTCCATAACCAGCAGGCCGTTGTCCTCAAAGGCGTTGATCTGATGCAGCGTGAACATGGGAGCCGCGCGGTACTTCACTTCACTCTCCTGTTCATAGATGTCATATCGCATCCATCACGAACACCGCACGACACACACCAGGTTATTTTGAATCCTTCTTCACACTACAGGCCCTATTTTCAAATGATGAATTGAGTATTTAGCAGATTATGCTTCCAAATATTTTTTTTAATCACATTTAACCCCAATGTAATCGCAACCCTGAACCCTGGATTGAAAACCACAAAACCATTATAGGGTTCCCGCAGGTCCTTAAAAAGTCTTAAATTTAAAATCCGGATAATCAAGCTCTTAAATTGTCCTAAATTTAATGGAAATTTGCTATAGTTATTAAATTTCCAAACAATGTGTTTAATTCCAGGGAAATCCTAGCAGTCTGGCGTTATAAGTAAGAACGATATGTTCTCCGCAACCTCGGGGTACGTCAGCGACTCATGGCCCAAAAGGTCACAATATGCTCCCACCAAGAATCGATATGTCGTTTTACAAAGAAGGTCCTGTTTAAAATAAAGAAAAGAAATACAAGGAACCAACAAGTTTCTACCAAAATCTTCGATTAGAATAGTGTCTACATTAGCTCAGTGGCTGCCATTGAAGGCACTAGACATCCATTTCATATTGACTGGATTGGACGTCTATGCCGTCAGTGGCACTGAAACCAAAGCAATCACAGTCTTTTGGAGGCACTTCCTGTTCATTTTAGGGCATTTACAGATTACTTCCTTTTAATTTTGAGTCACTTCCTATTCATTTGTAAGGTGCACAATAATTATCGGTCCAATAATAGGAATTATGACATCATTTCAGTGAATCCATTAACATTATTAATAGGCCCGATAATATATAATATTTTTGGCACGGTGTCGGTGGATTGGGATGTGTGCGTTTGTTTCCACTCCTGTTTTGTCAGTATGCAAAGTTTTGTCCATCACTGAGTGATAAACCTTACAATGGCAAATTAGCAAATGTTTGATTTTACTGGGTTATGTTTACAAGTTCTTGGGAGGCCTTTTGGTAATTGATAGGCTTGCTGTCCTATAAATTTCTAGGTTAAGAAAGTTGTTTCATGGACCAAGACCATAAAAATTTCCTCTCCTGTTGCACCAAAATGTTTAATCTACTGACAAAGCACAATACCTGTTGGGTTTATGTTTGTTTCAGTTCAGTGCTCATATTTCAGGGGAACACATCGACAATGATATTGACTGATTGATTGTGATTGACTCAAATTAAATTTATTTGAAAAAAATGAATCCATCCATCCATCCATCCATCCATCCATCTATATATATATATACATATAGATATATATAGATATACATATACATATATGCACTAGGGCTGTCAAACGATTAAATTTTTTAATCGAGTTAATCACAACTTAAAAATTAATTAATCATAATTAATTGCAATTCAAACCATCTCTAAAATATGTAATATTTTTCTGTAAATTATTGTTGGAATGGAAATATGAGACACAAGACGGATATATACATTCAACATACTGTACATAAGTACTGTATTTGTTTGTCATAACAATAAATCCACAAATTATTATTATTAAAATTCTTTCTTTCGTAGCTCTCAATGTGCAAAAAACGGCGCCATTGTAATCTGTTTGAGGCAATGCATGAGCGGGTCATTCCGCGCATGCGTTAAGTGCGTTAAATATTTTAATATGATTAATTAAAAAAAATAATTACCGCCCGTTAAGGCAATACATTTGACACCACTAATATACACACACACGCATATATACATATACACAGTATATATGCATATATGTATATATAGATGAGGGTTGGAACATACAGTAGATCGACTGGTAAATCGAGAGCTCCGTCTTTTGGCTAAGCTCCTTCTTCTCTACAGTGGACAGGTACAGAGTCCACATCACTGCAGACGCTGCACCAATCCACCTGTCAATCTCCCGCAGGGCAGGATATCATCCTTGACCGGAGAGGGCACATCACCCTTTCCCTACTGAAGACCGTGGTCTTGGATTTGGAGGTGCTGATCTACATTCCAACCGCTTCACATACAGCTGCGAACCGCAGTCACTTTTCAGTAGCCCAAAAGCATCAGAAAATGACGTGTAAATGCCTCAACAGAAAAAGGAACTGATCGAAAATCAACAGGAAAAGACGTCAAATGCCCCCAAATTAACTTGTTGCCTGGAATTGGCTGCCACTGACATCTCGTAGTGATAAACTCATTGCACAGGTTCCCACCCTTAGTGCAAAGTCTGCAAAAAGACTTTTTCATTTGGGACAATTAGGGTGAAAGCTGTCGTGTGGCACATGAGAGGAGAAAAACACCAGTTACAGTGAAATGAAAAGTTTTTTTCATCATAATAAATTGTTGCGGCATGTTTTGGCCTTAAATTATATTTTTAAACGCTTAAAAATGTCTTGAAAAGTATTAAATTTGACGTTAAACCCTTTATTACCACATGTATCATATTTCATACACTTAGTATGTCATGATTTTGAGACTAATCTGAATTTTGAAATTTTTCTTAAAAAAAAAAAAAAAAAAAGTCAACACATGCATCTGCAGGTTCCATGAGAAAAAAAATCAGGATTTAGCCAGGGTTGACTTCATTGACTTCATTTTGGTTTGTTGTGTGGGCAAAACTGACGTAGACCTATTAATTCATCTACTACAATCAGAAGCGAATGCATGAAAAAAGCAAAGAATGAAGTTTTGTTTGTTAATTAAAATTTTTGCAAACATTAGGTTGTAAAATAAGAATTTAATTTATATGTAGACTAGTTTTTTACCATTCACAACTTGTTATTCGCGTGATGTCATTTTGAAAAGTAAAAGGTCTTCCCATCTCAGACACTGGGGTATTATAATAAAATCCCAGTTCTCCAGTCGAAAGTATGACATGAGGGGCCATTCATATGCAATTTTCGACTCGACGAGTGGTATTTTGCATAATTATGACATCACATGAACGCAGCATTAATCCTAACCTGATTTTTACCTATGTCTGTTTGTCCATTGGGTAAGGTTTTCAACTAGCAATAATCGCGCCAAACCTGAGACTGTGTTCAAGATAATTTAAGTACAAATAAAGGGATTATCATTAAACTTGCGGGATATGTTCATAATATGAAATGGAAGAGGTAATTAAATTTTAGGGTCATGAGGTCACAGGTCACGGAGATCAGAAAATGAAATTGGCAACAACTCAAGAACAAATTAAAGGATTATTATCAGATTTGCAGGCAGGATGTGTTTTTAAGTCGTTGGTTGCCATTGATGAATGAACATCCATTCATTCGTTGGCAGCCCTCCCACTTCAAATGGATTTGATGTCTATCGCCATCAACATGAGATTTTATTAAAACTGGTGAATTTTCTCTTTTTTCGCATTACCACAACACAAACTCTGTTTGTGAATACTGTGGATACTACACATATAACATGGTCTGGGCAGAGTTAATATGAAATTTACGAGGTGATTAAATTTTGTAAGGTAATGTCATGATGTCAAAGGTAAAAGAGTTCAAGATAAAAAGTTATTTCTGGTGGAGATCTGCTGTCTCAGAGTGCTTCTTTAGTCTATTATATATGTTTTGTCCATGTAACATCTTGTGCCGTCTGACTCACTTTGCCAGTGTGCCGGTCGACCAGGTGGAAGATTGTATCGTACTGGGGCTCCCAGGTCATGACTTTGTGAAAACTTTTTCCCTGAATGCGGTACAGCATGAATTTGAGAAGATCCAGCTTGATGGGCTGCTCCACAAACACTATGTAGTTTTCTGACATTACTGTAAAAGACATAAACATAAACACAACAAAGTATTTCACTTTGTATGACACTTATTTCAAGAGAAGAGACAGGTTCCTTGAGATGCAAACGACCCGATTGTCACATTTTAGGAGAAACAATATTAGTTTTGTCATTTTTTATTAATTATTAAATCATGTGTGTCGGCTTAACGTTGTACACTAAAAAAAATGTATTAAAATTGAAATAAATTTTAAATAAATTAAAATGTATTTATTTTATTTAAATTTTAAATAAATTAAAATGTATTTAGACCCCGATGAAAGATTGAGGACTCCATAAATTGGAGAATTTTTTTAAAACATTTTTTTTATTTGAAATAAATGATGAAAAATATTTTGTTTTAATCAAAATAAAGGAGTGAATATTTGCATTTTCCTGTGTTTGTTTTTATCTTTTACTAAAAAGTAAAATAAATAAATAAAAACTATTAAAACTGTCAAACAGTGAGTTTAAAAAAAATCTAAATGTAATACTTCCTGCGTTTTCCTTTTTTTCTAATTTTTTTAAAAGTTAAAAAAAATATAAAGGATTTTATTTATTTTTTGTGCTTTTTTTAAATAAAAAAAATATAAAGGAATACATTTAATTTAAAATATTAAAATAAGAGAATATTTGCAATAAAAAGGCTAAAAAAAGGATTTAGAAAATTTGTTGGGAAAAACAAAAAGTCTGTAAATGTACTGTATTACTCTACAGTGGTTTGAAAAGGATCTAAAGCTTTTGGAATTTCTCGCATTTTTGCATAAAACCCCCTTCTGTCATTGTTTGCAATTAATCATTTAAATCTGAAAACCTATAAATGTTTGGATGATTTTAGTTAAAGCAGACAATTTTTTCATCTGTGTGGTTTTGACAAAGATCACATCACATTCGATGGTGATTTTGTGCAGGAATGTGAGAAATTCCAAAAGGTTCTGATAGGCTGCCATACAACTGTAGTGCTTCTGTCTCTCCTTCTTTTCTTCTGTCCCCTCATAACCCTTCCTGTTCACTACTTTCTATTAATAAAAGAGGCATGTTGAATGATCACAATGAGAGTATGTCATACTCCTATGGGATACATTAAAATTGTTCAGACAAATCAGGCACTCAGATTTCCATTCTTCGTGTCAAGCAGCTGAACAGGACAGGTTTGTAAAAAAATTAATTTAAAAAAAAAAAAAAAAAGCTGTAAATGATTCACAATTGTTATTTGCCGATCCACGTGATAATTGATTAGTCACTATTAATTCTGGCAGCCCTAGTTGGAAGACATAATGGCCCTCCAAAAGAAACCAAATTATGATGCGTCCTACATCATAGATGAGTCTGACACCCCTGTTCTAGAGGAATGCAAGGGTTTTCCAATTGGACAGCCCAATTTTTTAAGCATAATAATACAAATCAATCACAAGGGAATTTGGAGACTGAAATATGTGTATTTGTACAACCAAGTAAAATGTGGGAATAAACAAATCCTCTGGTTCTACTGCTAATCTACCAAGGCATGCAAGTGGGCGCCTTGGCACGCTTTGCAATGCTTCACGGAGCCATCCAGGAATAGCATGGAGGTCTGATTCAAAATTGCATTGACTAAGTCGACGACCAAACCAGTGAAGGAACACTTGCTGGTGCTCCCTCTTGACTTTGATTATCAATATTTCTCAGTACATTTTTTGTTTTTTCGAAGAGTATATAAGTGCAGGATAAAAACTGTTATATGTAATTGGGAGGAATAAAGACAGTCAAATGCGCAGCTGGTGAGAGCTGAACACAATACAAAGGCACTGTGATTGACAAAAGGAAGCGGGGTGAGACTAGAATTTAAATGAGTAATTAATAAGAGTAGGGGAAAAAACAGTCAAGTGTAGGCTCAAGCCTGTCAAAGCAGGCAGGCGCCAAAGCGTTTCCCATAGAATACATTCATTCGACTTTATCCCTTTGGCGACGTGCCTCATCTCACCGAAGCTGTGATAGTAGGAGGGTTTTCTGGGTTCACTGGCTCGGATGGAGCATATCACTTTGGCTCCGTAGAGGTCTGCGCAGTCCTCGCTCGCCCCCGTCTCCTCGGGTGGGGGCACGCGGATGATGTTGTAGAAGAAACCTGAGGTGGACCGCAAACGCATCAAGCTGTGTGGAGGTGGATTCAATAATGTGTAGGGAAGGCAGGGATTGAGTTAAACACATGAATAAATAATTATATGAATAATTAATATTATTATTATTAAATACTGTAAATGAACAGAGAAAATTAAAAATGTGCACTGGTTTGGTATATCTGCATAATCCAAGAGAAGTATTAAATACAATTTGGCTTCTTTGCACAGAAATATAAAGGATAAGACAACACCAAGTACAAATAACCTTCATATATGAGAGACGGTTGCTCCAAGTATTGCGCTATGCAAACACGCGTTCCTTAAACCTCTCAAAAAAATGCCACCGCTTACGAGCAGTACATTGTGACGTCAATTATACACACGTGCGTACAGCACATAAATGATGATTCAATTGAAACAGGTACAATATTGCTAAAAAAAAACATTTTTTTAAAACAGGCAGAAACACTCTATCGTTCCCTGTACCTCTTTAATCCGTCGCTGTCTTTCTCTTTTCTCCATTTGAGACAAAATCCATATATAAAACACAACTCATTTTGTCTACTTCTGGAAAATATTGACTTTGGTGCATTGGCAGAAGTGCGAACAGGGCCCAGGTGCAATAAGCATCTATGAGCTCCTTGAGCCAAGCGGGGGGGGGGGGGGGGGGGGGGGTGCTTAAGGTTCAGGATAGGGATATGACAAAACATCGAAAAGGTGATGTATTACAATGCTTTGTAGCCCAAAAAGATATTGCTTTGCTCCCACCAAAAATCGATATTAAAACTGTGTCACTGTTTAAAAAAAAAAAAAAAAAAATTAAAGAACCATCAGATTGCTACCAAAATCTTCCATGAAAATAGTGTCTACGTTAGCTCACTGGCTGCCATTGACAACGCTAGACATCCAATTCATTTTGATTGGCTTGGACATCTAACACCATCAATGGCACTGAAACCCAAGTCTTGCAGGCATTTACAGGTTACTTCATGTTGATTTTAGGGCATTTATAGGTTACATCCTGTTGATTTTGAGTCACTTCCTATTCATTTGGGGGCATTCTTGAGTCACTTCCTTTTCAGTAACCCAAAATCAACAGGAAGTGACCCGTAAAGGCCCCAAAAGGAAAAGTAATTGACCGAAAAATCAACAGGAAATGATGTGAGATGCCTTAAAATTGTGGTGTTCCTTGCCCACACTCCACTCTTCTGACTTTTATTGTTGTAGCACTTCCTGTTTTGACGTATGGTATCAGTTAAAACTTGGCAGACCTGAGAGTGCACCTGCAGCTCATCAGCAATCAACACTGCTTTTAAGGAGCGGCCTGGGTAGTAAGCAGGTGCCAGATGATTCTGCCTGTTGACATTGGTACATCGGCCAACTAAAGCCTGTGGTTTTTGATTCTTGTTTTTGAACGCTTCATTGATTCTGTCTTTTGCCTTGAGGACACCCACTCAGCTAAGCCTCCTGTCAGAACAACGCCGCCTGCCACAGCCATTCACTGGATCATCAACCCCACCAGCCATCCAACACCTTGCCTGTCTTTAATAAATACCACTTTACTCTACATCAGCTTCCGGGTCACAGTTCGCCCAGCCTGCCATAACAAAAATTAACTAATTGCTTGCCATTGGCTGCCACCGACAGCCATAGGTGGTGGCAACTAGGATTAGAACTAGGTGGGAGGGTTGGCAGCGAATGAATGTTCATTCGCTGCCAACCCTCCCACTTCAGACAGATTTGACGTCTACTAGTGATGAAGGAATGAAGGATGAAAAGAACTTGTTTTTCTGTTATCAAATGTGTAGTGAAATATTGTAGAATGATTTCCTGACCCATGTATCGATAATTGTTGTATCGCCATGTCGTGATATCGTTATCGTGAGTCTTGTATCGCAAATCGTATCGTATCGGAGCTACTCGGAGATTCCCACCCTTAGTTCAGAATCCCATGAGTTTCACAAGTGCATTCACTTTGGAATTCAATAAAAACTGCATATCATAAATCATAAATAATGAGTAGGTATTTTTTTCTTCAAATTCAAAACTGATATCGGTTAGGTAGCAAGCTAATATCTAGATGAATTTGCATTCAATTTTCTACAAATTTCAAATTTACTTCATTAGTTTTACTATTTGCTATTGATTTTCAAGTTGGAAAATAAAACTCATTTCACTTCACTTATTCCTTTTTTGTTTGTATGCCTACGTTCTCATTTTATTGTTGCATCCATACATTTCATACTATTTTCATGGCGTAAAATTATGCAAAAATTTTTTTTTTTAATTATTATGTGCACGGTCCTCGCTGCCTGTAGTTTTTCAGCTGCAGCCTCCTGACTGTCCGGACCCCTGGCTGGATAGACGTCCTCGCTGCTACCCCCGTCTCATCTGACTAGAGGGACCTCTTTTTGCTCCTTTACTCCACTGTATTTTTACGGACTATGACTTCGCTTGCTAATTCCCATTAGCAGTTCTAGGGTTCCTGTCTATCCGTCCTGGGAGTGGATCTCTCCTGACTGTGGTACTCCCCAAGGTTTCTCATTTTTCTCCCAATTGACTCTGGAGTTTTGGGAGTTTTTCCTTGCCGGCATGGAGGGTCTTAAGGATAGGGGATACCCAGGACTTGAACTGTATCTATTCATCTTTGTTGCTTCATTTCTAATTGTGTATCATATTGCCTCTGTAAAGCCCTTTGAGACTTCTGTTGTGATTGAGGGCTATACAAATAAAATTGAATTGAAAATTGAATTGAATAGTTCTGCTAAACTACTTCATACCAAGAGCGAGTCAACCTTCCACTGAGCAAACCAGTTCCTTCTCCCATTAGAGGGCTAGCAGTTCAAAGAAATGGAATAAAGAATGTTAACGAGTCCAAAATCTAGTCTAAAACAACACATTGCCTTTAGTCAGCGTATGAGAATAGGGCCCTGTTACCTTCGCCGACCTTCGGTCGAGTTATACTTCTGCGTCAGACCTGCGCCGTCAAGGAAGACCCGAGTTACGCCCCTGCGCCGTAGCCTGACGCGCTCCTCTCGAATTTTCTAACCTTCGCGTCGCGTAGACGGCAGAAACAGACTGCGATTGGTCCGCTCAGACTGTTGTTTCCGGTTCAGCGCGAGATCACCGCCATTGCAGAATAGAATCAAACATTATTTTCTACACGCAAAAATGGACCAAGCCGACGCGAGTATCATCGAAAAACAAGTCTCGTTAAGACATCATTGTGATTGCCAAATGGCAAGGTCGCCGATTGAAAAAAAAAAACATTTTTTTAAATGGAAGAACCACCGAGACGTGTGTGTTCGGAATCGAGTGGCCACACGAAGCGGTGACCCAGTCGGCCAAAAACTGCCAACTTTTTATCACTTTATGTCGTAGTTTTGGTTGGTGCACTTCATCATTTATTGTGTACATACAGTGGGGAGAACAAGTATTTGATACACTGTCAATGGGTTTTCCCATTGTCAGTGTATCAAATACTTGTTCTCCCCACTGTATGTTTGCTGTGAGTCTGTGACTTATTTACGTGTCACACTTCAAGTATATGAAGAATAAAGCACAGATTTGGTGTCAAAAGAGTTGTTTTTATCTTTAATTTTTAATAAAAGACAGTTCACTCACGATACATCATCACTGATTGAGAGTGCCTCGGTGCTTTTTATGATAACGTTAAAATCAAGGCTCCCAACGCAGCTTGGGAAGTTTCATAGACGCCAGAAATCTGCTATGGCTTCCCACTGGCTGTTTGTAGGACACGGCAAACAAATCGGGCTGGAGGGCTTTGCAGACCTTGAACGCAGTGCTCGACGGCAGTTTGAAGCTAGCCGCCACAGCTAGCTCTCTCCACCCGAGTCTCTGTGCGGCATCAAAAGTCGGCCAGACCGCCTCGAAACCTTCCTCTGCGTCGCCTGCCCCTCAACATTTGTATGTTCAATATTTATTCAATGTTGATGAGCAGAATATTTACTTTCAAGAGTTCCATCTTTGCATTGTTTATTTTTTCTCCCTTAAACTAGACTAGCGGAAGTCAACAAGCATGCCCCAAAACTGTACAAACATAACGCCACACCCCTCTAGTGGCTTGGCGGTGAATTACAGAGCAAGGCGTTCCCTCACCGCAGAACTATCGAATGTCGAATGACGCCGTAGTCGCTGCGCCGTCATCGCAACGTGGGAGTATAACTCGGGTTTAAGATTTACTCACCAAACCCCTGGGGTTCCATCCAACCCAGGTTAAGAACCACTGACTTAAAAACTATATTATTGCTCCGCACATCATCTCACCTTTGTTTTAGACACTCCCCTTGCCCAACCCTGCCCCCTTAAAGCCTGCCAATCAGGTTCCCTACAGGCCCGAACCTGGGGGCAGCCGCACCCTGAGCAGCCTCCTAAGCTCTGCCCCTGCTTTGATGTTTTTCTCCGCTGTTATACATCAGAAAAAAATAAAAATAAAAATCCAATTTATTAACCAGTATTCTTTCTGCTGATGATTTCACATGATAAAGGTTTTTTCTTTCAATTTTTAAACAATTTTTTTTTACCACTGATGACAATTAATATCCAATCCTTTTGAACTAATAATACGATCGCTGCCGACCTCCCAATTCAAATGGATTGTACGGCAATTGCTGTCAATGGCAACTGTTAAGTACATTTGGCGTGTTGTGATCGTCAGACGACCAATCCGAAGTATGACATTTCTTTCGCTCAAAGTCAGCAGAGATGGACTCCAGCTCGCCCTTGACCCTGAAGAGAACGCGATAAAAAATGGATGGATGGATGTTTTTATTATGGGCTGTCATTTCTGTGATTGACTGGTCACCACTTTAGAGGAAAAAGGTTGTAAAAATAAAAAAGAGGGTGTAGTATACGTCATAATGTAATGCAGGGACAGCAAAAGGCTATAAATGCACAATGTAAGGTCTCAGTGGTGGTCAGTCGCTTAGTGTGCTGTGCATTTAAATGTTGAGGTGTGCTACCTCCTTTTCCATAAGAGTTGCCCATGTTGTATGTGGCACCTTGGCGGTCATAATGTGGGTGAGCTGTTGCTGCATTGATCGCAATGTACTGACTCCAGTCCACCTAAGATTGACATGCACAAAATTTGCATCTTTGTGGTTAAACCATGGCGAGAGTGTGCTGTCTGGCTACCTTTTCTTTCGTGTCCAGGGTTTGAGGGTCAATTCTTCTCATGTAATTTGTTTCTGTGCTCACGTAAAAGTCTCCCTTGTACTTGACAAAATGCACGCTTGCGTTGTCTGTGGCCTCTGTTGACGAAACAAAATTACAATTTATACAGCTGTGTTTATAACAATAGTAGTGTTTTTAAAAGGTGAGTTACAATCTTACTTACCTTACTTACTCTATGAAAAAGCACAATAAAACAGTCTGAAAACTACTCCCTGTCACCAAATATTTTAAAAGAAGCTGCACTAAAAGATTTATAGATTCAAGAAATTCCCAACAGCAAGGAATTTCAGAAAAAGGAAAGTTTTAGATTAGACATTCATGTGCTTGCTGAGTTCTGGACTAAAACTCCATAGGGAGAATGCATTTCACCTTTTAAAGAGGAGACTCGCAAGCTGATTATCATTACTGAAAAGGAACAAAATCATGAAAATGGTAATAGTAAAAAAAAAAAAATCAGTTGAAATAAGTAAAAACTAATTAAAAGAAGATACAGTATGTATGTATGTATGTATGTATGTATGTATGTATGTATGTTCATTAAACTGGCTAAAATATATTTGAACACCCTGCGATTTTGCAAGTTCTACCACTTAGAAATGATGAGCAGATTTGAAATTTTCATGGTAGGTGCTTGTCCAGTGACAATTTAGACACTCTAAAGAAAAAAATCCAGAAATCACTGCGTTTTTTTAACAATGTATTTGTATTATACTGCTGCATTTGAACACCTGTCTATTATCTAGAATTGTGAGCCTCAAAGACCTGTTAGTCGCCTTTAAAAAGTCCAACGAATAAGTAGAGTGTAGGTGGACTTTTTTGAGTCTGACTTTTTGACCTGTTTGAGGCAGTTAGCTTCGTATAAAAACCTGTCCACCCCATACAATCAGAAAGACTCCAATTCCTGAAATGGTTAAAGACCAAAGAGCTGTCCAAAGACACCAAGGCTGGACAGGGTTACGGGGCAATTGCCAAGCAGCTTGGTGTTATAAAATCCACCACTGGAGCAATTATTAGAAGATGGAAGAAGACTGTCAATCTCCCTCGTAATGCGGCTCCATGCAAGATCTACCTCGCAGGGTCTGAATGATGAAAGAATGGTGAGGAATCAGCTAAGAACAATACAGGAGGAGCTGGTCAATGACCTGAAAGGAGCTGGGACCAACATTTCCAAGGTTATTATTGGTAATACACTAAGACGTCATGGTTTAAAATCATGCATGGCATGGAACCTTCCCCTGCTCAAACCAGCACATGTCCAGGCCCGTTTGGATGATCCAGAGGAGTCATGGGAGAAATTCATGTGATCACACGGGATCAAAATTGAACTTTTTAGTCTTAATTCCACTAATAGTGTTTGGAGAAAGAAGAATGATGATTACCATCCCAAGAACACCATCCCTACTGTGAAGCATGGAGTTTGTAAAATCATGCTTTGGAGGTAATTTTCTGCATATGGGACTAAACGACTGTGCTGTATTAAGGAGAGGATGACTAGAGCCATGTATTGTGAATTTTTCGGGAATAACCTCCTTCCTTCGGTTAGAGCATTGAAAATGGGTCGTGACTGGGTCTTCCAAAATGACAACGGCCCGAAGCACACAGCCAGAATAACCAAGGTTCTGCCGTGGCCCAGCCAGTCCCCAGACCTAAACCCAATAGAAAATCTTTGGAGTAAATCCAAACTCAGTGTTTCTCAGTGACAGCCCAGAAACATGATTGATCTAGAGAAGATCTGTGTGGAGCATTGGTGAAAAATCCCTGCTTCAGTCTATGCAAACCTGGTGAAAAGTTACAGGAAACATTTGACCTCTGTAATTGTAATCAAAGGCTACTGTACCAAATGACTACTTTACACGACACTACACTGTACTCAGTGGACAAGCATCTACCATGAAAATTTCAAACCCGCCTGTCATTTCTAAGTGGGAGAACTTGCAAAATTGCAAGGTGTTCAAATACTTATTTTCATCACCATATGCTATGGACTCTGAATGACTGAATAAATTTCTTTAAAAATGTCATCTTTTGTTGAGTTTTATGAGTTTGTTCTTTTTGAATCCTGCACCTGCCAAATAACCCAATGCATTAAAAGCTAAGAACTGTAAATAGTCATTTCAATAAAAATGGAAACTAACAAAAACTAGCAAATCCATATGTTGTGTTTCACATTCAGATTAGGATTTCGAATGCAAACGATTGAAGTGTACTGCACAGCGAATATGAAATAATTGGCCTCAGGGCAGTGCGCATCAGGAACTCCATTCATTCTAATCTAGATCAAACCATGAAGAGCAATGCATCTATGATATAATGTATAAAGAAAGTAGATTATTAAATTTTTCAATAAACAGCACTGCCTGAATGAACCTTTTTAACATCGGTTTGTAGATTGAACTAGAAATAGTTTGGTATAAAATTTGCAGTCCTTTCGACTGGGTATATGTATGCAGTTAAATAACATTAAGGCCTCATCACTATTAAGAATTTAGAACAAAATAATACGTGATTCAGGTAAGTTATCCCTGCACAGGAGGTTATGGATTATGATTTTGATTGTTATGCAATGCTTGGCCGTGGTTGGGTCAAATCCGCTGTATTTAATATTGTTAAACTTTAGGTCAAGGTGAAAGGTCGTTGAACTGTCCATTATTGTCTGTGATAAACTAGAAAATGCATTTTCTGGAGAAAATGAGTGGGGATGATTTGCTTTTTGTACCATGGGAGACTTCCTGTAGATTTTCAGTCACTTTCTATTAGTTTGGGGGCATTATTGGGTCACTTCCTTGTTAACTCATTGGCTGCCATTGACAGCATTAGACGTGCAATCCATTTTGACTGTAAGGGGTGACTGGACGGCAACTGGATTGGACGCCTGGTGCTGTCAATGGCACTGAAAGATAAGCATTTACTGCCAGTCCATTTTCAAATCCAATCTGGGTCACTTTCGTATGTGGTTTAAATCCGATCTGGACTACATTTTTCCAGATTGTGGCTCGGTCTGAACTGTAAGGTCTCCCAAATCGGAATTCATGCAGCAATTATGTCAGCAAAGAGCGAGAGCAGCACGCAAGACGCCAGCGATGTACTGTAGCTGTTCATTAGCCTAAGCGCCTAGCGTGAACTCGGCCTTTACTACGCAGAAGACAAGCTTGACCACAGTCACAACAAACTACAATGAATAAAAGGATAAGCCTGAAAATGCTCCGTTTCTTACTGTGCGCCAAATGAATGAATATTTCAGAAGTGCTTACAGGGGCCGAGTCGAGGCAAACTGACGCACACACATGAGGCTTGTGTTTGTGCATCATACACGCACAGTGCTTAGTTTTTTGTTTTGATGCTTCTGCATATGCGGGTCAGTTTGCTCAGTGCGTCTTGGACTGCGAATTCGTGCGCATGCGTAATACTTGAAGGGGCTCAATGGACAAAGGCAGTCTGAACGGGCACACCAAAAAAACAAATGACAAAAAATCGGAATTGTGCATTGGGAGCTGCACTATGTACCTAGCCAAAGTTTCCTGATTTTTAATTATGTGAATCCGAATCGAAAGAGAGCAATTTTTTTTTAATTTTTTTTTTTCATTTCTAAGTGTGAGAATCGGTCAAGTGTGGGGCTGTGCGGTGCGATGAGAAATGGACCAGGAAAATAATACGAATATTATATTCAGGGCTTTGCTTTGTAACAACAACC
The DNA here is from genome assembly GCF_030265065.1 of Corythoichthys intestinalis. Taxonomy (NCBI): domain Eukaryota; kingdom Metazoa; phylum Chordata; class Actinopteri; order Syngnathiformes; family Syngnathidae; genus Corythoichthys; species Corythoichthys intestinalis. The sequence goes on along the minus strand of NC_080397.1, from coordinate 12,397,456 downwards.
ATGTTTTCTTAAATGCTGCAGTTCTATAACAGGATACAAACTCCATGTTTCACAGTAGGGATAGTGTACATTTCTGTAGTAACTGGTGGTTTAAGAGAGGGTTCTTTTTGTTTCCTTTGACATATAAATCTTGACTTTTTTTCATTACGATGCACCTGTCACAATTGTGTAAACTGCCTATTCAATGCACACAAACTCCGAAAGACAAGCTTTTGCTCTTCATCTGTTTTACGTTGCCTGCAGCCATGTGGCACATCTGCTTTTGTGCTCATGCTTCATTGGTATATATAATGTATTCAGTAATGCCATTAGGCTACACTAAAGGCATTTAAATTGCTCATACTTGGGATCTGAAAACGTGAGAAGAAGCGAGCGAAGATATTCTTGCAAGGATCGGGCATGGCCAGCGTTCCGAACTCTGATACCACGATACGATTCTTGGCTGAGTTCTGCACGTACGAGTCGCTTCGCAGGAAGCGGCTAGTGTACGTCACTTTGCCGTCGCTGATGTGAAATCTGTGCATCATGGCCATGCCGTCGAACCAGTGGGTGTATCTGAGAGGGGAAAGATTTTTGAGTTTAAGTGATCGATCATGTTTCAACACTATTGACGACAATAGACGTCCATTTCATTTGAACTGGGAGTCCCAGGGAGCCCAGTTCAAACGAAATGGACGCCTATCGTCTACAATGGCAGACAATGAATGACACAGTACTTGTCTTGGCCAAATTCAAACTTTCCTGGACCGTTCCTCAAGAAGCTCCCATTGATCCATGTTGGGATCGTTCCCTTGATGGTGGTGGCGATGGGGTCAGGGCTTTCCTCCACAGTGCTCACCAGAGGGGCCACGCTCTCCAAACCTTTGGCCTGGGGGCATCTCTGCCTGCTGGACACTGTATTAAAACGGTCATCACAATAACTGTAATTGCTATTCCAACAATCCTCTTTATGTCACCCAATGAGTACAATTAAAAAAAAAAAAAAATCACAGAAGACGGCAAGTACAATAAACACTGTGCAAAGCATGAAGAATGAAAAATATTGATGGGGTGGCGAGAGGGTGGCTGGCACTTTTTGAGGGTGGCAAATATTTCATGATGGTATAATACATTAACAATTCTTTGGACAATGATACAATATTCTACGACGATTCGATTCAAGAGCCTTCAATTCATTTAACATAATATTATGAAGACATTTAGCACCATCAGTTCCAATTTATCAAAAGCAATAAAAAGTACGTATTAGGGTTGTTCCGATCATGTTTTTTTGCTCCCGATCCGATCCCGATTGTTTTAGTTAGAGTATCTGCCGATCCCGATATTTCCCAATCCGATTACTTTTTTTTTGCTCCCGATTCAATTCCAATCATTCCCAATTATTTTTCCCGATCATATACATTTTGGCAATGCATTAAGAAAAAAATGAATAAAACTCGGACGAATATATACATTCAACATACAGTACATAAGTACTGTATTTGTTTATTTTGACAATAAATCCTCAAGATGGCATTTACATTATTAATATTCTTTCTGTGAGAGGGATCCACGGATAGAAACACTTGTAATTCTTAAAGGAGAAATGTGACTTTGTATATTGTGACTAAATATTGCCATCTAGTGGAGTTTTATGAGCTTTCAGTAAATGATAATTCAGCCATTTAACTTCTGCCCAAATGCATGATGGGAAGTGCAACCATGACTATGCGTAATGGTGCCAATTGATATATCTTCTCAGCGCTGGGAATTATAATAGGGTGTTAAGAAAAAGATCAACTACTACCTTTCTTTCCTGCATTGCTTCCCACAATATTTCTGATCATTGAGAGAGGGATTGTAAGGCATTAGCCGATTAAAAAAAGGCTTCAAAGGCTGCCAAAATTCTCTCTACTCATTTTACGTTGCCTTGTAGTTCTATGTATACTTAATACGGTGCCATTACAGATTGAACGCGTCAATGCGTGAGTGGGTAGTGCAGCGCATGCGTTAATTGCGTTAAATATTTTAATGTTATTACCTCCGTTGATGCAAAATTTGACAGCCCCACTTTAAGCCAAAATTAAACACTCTGGATGAGTGTAAGACATTTTGTCTGTAACGTTAAATACAATTAGAAAACGCTTTAATAAATAAAAAAAAAAATATATATATATATATATATATATATATATATATATATATATATATATATATTATATATATATATATAAATTTTTAATCAAGTTAATTACAGCTTAAAAATTAATTAATCGTAATTAATCGCAATGAATCTCAATTCAAACCATCTCTAAAATATGCCATATTTTTATGTAAATTATTGTTGGAATGGAAAGATAAGACACACGACGGATATATACATACAACATACTGTACATCAGTACTGTATTTGTTTATTGTAACAATAAATCCACAAATGGCATTATTAACATTCTTTCTGTTAAAGTGATCCATGGAGAGAAAGACTTGTAGTTCTTAAACGATAAATGTTATAGTTACAAGTTATAGTAATTTTATATTAAAACTAGGGCTGTCAAACGATTAAAATTTTTAATCGAGTTAATTACAGCTTAAAAATTAATTAATCGTAATTAATAGCAATTAATTGAAATTCAAACCATCTATAAAATATGCCATATTTTTCTGTAAATTATATAAATATATTCTGTAAAATAATTTGTTGGAATGGAAAGATAAGACACAAGATGGATATATACATTCAACATACGGTACATAAGGACTGTAGTGGGCATTTCACTCTACTGTCATTTAAATCTGTCTATGCTGTCCTCATTCCGAAGCGTCTACTTTTTCCAAAGCTAGACAGCTAGTCAACGACGCCTTAATAATCAGACTTCTTCCTTTTTCATCTGATATATTAATAAAATTGCCTCAAACCACTGTCCTCTTTAGACCGTAGTGAAACTACAAAAAAAAGTACAAAAGCATTGCATTAGTAACAACGTTAGCTTAGCACGCTATACAGGTTCACTAAACATAAACAAAAAGCGTCTCATACAAAAAATATAACATTTCGCTTACTAACATAATATGTACATTCTTCACAACAACCATACTTACGGACAAATCTTGTCCAAGGATCATATAAGCACAACATTACAACGTAGGCGTCAGCCCGAGACGTCGTGCAGCCATATTGAACTGGCAAGAAATCAATAAACCATGTCGCAAAGCGACCACAAGAGTTCACTGTTAGACAGCACAAAAAACCTTGCTGTAAAACTTACCAAAAGGCAGAATACTGTCTGAGCGGGACATGTGCGTTAATTGCGTCAAATATTTTAACGTGATTAATTAAAAAAATTAATTACCGCGCGTTAACGCGATAATTTTGACAGCCCAAATATATATATATATATATATATAATATATATATATATATATATATATATATATATATATATAATATATATAATATATATAATATATATATATATATATATATATATATATATATATATATATATATATATATATATATATATATATATATATATATATATTAAAAAAGGCATGTCCGAATTTTTTTTGCCGATTCCAATACTTTGAAAATGACGTGATCGGACCCACATATCAGTTTTGATGTTTATGACAATTTTGTTGATGAAACATTTTCTAATGATTTTTTTTTTTTTTTTTTTTTTACGAAACAGCATATCGAATCTATAATCATTTATCATTTTGATCAAATTACATTCAATTAATATATTGATCCACAATGATTAATTGTGACACCTCCAGTGTCAACAAATGGCAGATGTATACACGTATAGGAATCAGGAGTTTGCTAAGAAATCGTTTGTACACACTACAAAAACGTCCAAGTGTTATAAGGATCCTTACTAACACCACCACCTGCAAAATATGCAGAACGGACTTGGTTGTAGGCTCCTCTTCTGGCTCATCAGGTGGCCTTTTCGCCATAAAAAATGCTGTCCCGCAGCACACAGCCTACAGCAGCTGATGTTACTGTTTACATTGACTGACGATGGGCTGATATAGGTGTGCAAACCCAGTAATGGCGGCCAACCACTAGTGAGTGACATACACAAATTTCTACTCGGATTAGTCAATACAGTAGACAGGCATATTGATCTATAGGAGGCACAGGCCAGATTGTGGTGGTTAACAAATTATTTATTATTTCTCTACCGTCCGGTAGCAAATGCGCCAGCCCGGTGGTTGGGCATCACTGTTTTAGGGTGCCAGTTGCTACCCCATGCCACCCTGGTAGCTCCGCCCCTGGAAGCGTGACAAGCATATTGCAATTGCCTGAGGAATGATAATTATTTTAAACTTTTTACGTGATAAATTGCATAATTGTGGGAAGTTTTGCCTTTAAAAGTGAAATAATAAGAAATGCTGTTAATTTTCGAACTACAAGCAGCTGCTTTTTCCCGTTTTCGCACCCTGCAGCTTATTTATGGATTTTACAGGCAACAGAGCTGCATGTCTTTTGGTGTAAATATCCTATGCTACATATATGGTGGCTGCCACTTATAGTTTCGATACACTTTATAGTCGGAATTTTGCAGTATATTAGATCATTTTTTTCATCAAAGAGGACCATAGGCTAATGTGGAATCTATCATACATTTTAATTATCTAATTAATGTAATAATGTGTTAATAATAAATAGTAATAATGTGTTCTACCAATACTACAAAACTATAATTATTATTACTATAAGGACTCCGGATATTATGATTGTTGTATATTAAGGTTGATGATAAGGGTAAGTGGTTAGGATAAGGAATAAAAAATTATTAACAATATTATTTAAAATATTGATAATAATAAAACAGATTAAGTTATTTATAGTTTGATAACATTTCTATTATAAAAATCTGATCATTCACAGCTCTATGGCTCTTGTAGAATTTCAATAAACAACAATAACCACAATAATATACGCAAAGTTAAAAACTTAAGTATATAAAATAATAACAATGGATCTAAATTATATCAACTAAATCCATTATGTTCATGTATTTTATTTTTAATGCTGTTGTGGAATTATAATCGTTACGAAAAATACATATTACATTTGAGCACAAAAATGTATTTTTACTGTCGTACTGCTACTACTAAAGTGCTCTAGTGCCAGCACTCTTAAATGAAGTGTCCAAAAAATTGTGAGAAAAGTGAGAAAATCTTTATCTATTGTGTCCTTTGTGAGATTATATAACACTTCGTGCTCCTGTGGCATGGATCCCAGGGCTGTGACACCAGCTCATTCTCCTGCATTATCTGCCATCAATAAGCAATTCCTATACTTTGCGCGCTATGGCCACCCGCTGCTTCAGATTCATGCGATAAACAAAAAGCTAATCATTGTTGCCGTTAGTGTGATGTGTGCTGAGCTCAGGATTACACAGTTCTAAATATGCCCGACAATAGAGTGAAGGGAATAAATGTTTGTTGTTGTGATGCTAATAACACAGACAATTGTAATAACAAATTGTGCAGCGATAAATGCTGGAGGCTTTGCTAGACTCTTAGAATGTCAACAAGGTAATGTTTCATTGCAATTACCGCAGCATTTATTGAGGAAGTAGCATATTTGCCTGATCAAAATGGCTTGTTGCAGTGCCGTTGGTGGCAATAGACGTTCCTTTATAAGGCAAGTGATTATTTTGGGTAATTTCCGCAGTTAACCTTAATATTATTATTTATTACCTCTGCCAGTAGACTAAACCTTAAGTGCGGAGGTTATGTATTTTGTTATGTCTGCCTGCCTGCCTGCCTGTCCGTCCGTCCGTCCGTCCGTCTGTTTTTTTTTGTTTTTTTTAAATATATGTACAGTGAAGAAAACGAGTATTTGAACACCCTGCTATTTCGCAAGTTCTCCCACTTAGAAATCATTGAAATTTTCATCATAGGTGCATGTCCACTGTGAGAGAGATCATGTAAAAGAAAAATCCAGATATCACACTGTATGATTTTTTAAAAACCATTTATTTGTGTGATACAGCTGCAAATAAGTATTTGAACACCTGAGAAAATGAATGTTAATATTTGGTACCATAGCCTTTGTCTGCAATTACAGAGGTCAAACATTTCCTGTAGTTTTTCGCTGGGTTTGCACACAATGCAGGGGGATCTTGGCCCAACGTTCAGTCAGTTTTCTGGGCTGTCGCTGAGAAACTTAGAGTTTGAGCTCCCTCCAAAGGTTTTCTATTGGGTTTAGGTCTGGAGACCGGCTAGGCCATGCTACAACCTTGTTGTGCTTCTTATGGTGACACTACTTGGTTTTCCTGGTTGTGTGCTTCTGTTCATTAATAAGTTGGAAGACCCAGGCACGACCCATCTTCAATGCTCTGACTGAAGGAAGGAGGTTGTTCCCCAAAATCTCACAATACAGGGCCCCAGTGATCCTCTGTTTAATACAATGCACTTGTCCTGTCCCATGTGCGGAAAAACACCCCCAAAGCATGATGCTACCACCCCCATGCTTCACAGTAGGCATGGTGTTCTTGAGATAGAACTCATCATTCTTCTTCCTCCAAACATGGTTAGTGGAATTTAAAAAAGTTCTATTTTACTCTCATCTGACCACAAAACTTGCTCCCATGACTACTCTGCATCATCCAAATGGTCATAGGCAAACTTAAGACGGGCCTTGACATGTGCTGGTTTAAGCAGGGGAAACTTCCATGCCTTGTATGATTTCAAAACATGACATCTAGTCTACCAACAGTAACCTTGGAAACAGTGGTCTCCGCTCTTTTCAGGTCATTGACCAACTCCTGTAGTGTAGTTCTGGGCTGATTCCTCATCATCCAGGATCATTGAGACCCCACGAGGTGATGTCTTACATGGGGCTCCACTTCGATTGAGATTGACTGTCATGTTTAGCTTCTTCCGTTTCTAATGATTGCTCGAACAGTGGACCTTTTTTCACCAACCTGCTTGGCAATTGCTCCGTAGCCCTTTCCAGCCTTGTGGAGGTGAACAATTTTGTCTCTGGTGTCTATGGACAGCTCTTTGGTCTTGACCATGTTACATGAGTCTTTCTGATTGTGTGGGGTGGAAGTGGACTTTTAATAGGCTGACTTTCAGGGTCAGAATTCTAGCTGATAGACAGTTGTTCAAATTCTTATTCGTAGCTGTATTACACCAATAAATTGTTTAAAAACTCATGCATTGTGATTTCTGGATTTTTCTTTTTAGATTATCTCTCTCACAGTATACAGGACTGTCTCAAAAAATTAGAATATTGTGTATTCTAATTTTCTGAGACAGTCCAGTAAATGCACCTAAAAAAAAATCATATTCCTCCATGATTCTAAGTGGAGGAACTTGCAAAATAGGGTGTTCATATACACATTTTTTTCCCGGTATGTTTACATTCAAGATAACTCAAGAACGTATAAAGGGATTTTCGAACTTGCAGGATATGTTTGTAATATGAAACGGAAGAGTGTAGGGTAGGTAGGTAATAGGAGGGTAGGTAATATGACAGGAAGAGAAAGGGTTTAAGGTCAGAAATTAGAATTAGGCTTCTTAAGCGGAAGTCCGCTCTCTGTGCGCTCCTCTAGTTTTTTTTTTTTTTTTTTTAAATTTGTGAAAATACTACTATTATTATCGTATTAAAGTATTTTTACTTCTTATTTTTCCTAAATTTATGAATTAATTACATTTTAAAAACAAATTTAATGAAATGTAATCTGAAAATCTGAATGAAAACAGACATAATCCCTGTCAATAACAATCTAAAGTTAACGGTAATAATTTTAGGTTAAAGGGTTGAGTTCCATTTGGCTGATAGTAAATGATCTTGTTTTAGTCCCACTGACGTCCAATCAATTTGACTGGGAGGTTTGGGAGCGATCATTCGCTGCCAGCCTTGTGGACTGGACGTTATTGCTGTCAATGCGTTAAAGCAGTAATCGCAACCACCACATTACAATAACATTGAGTAATGTAATTTGACCTGATTTTTGAACAAGGGTGTGTACACTTGTATCCAGTGTCTATATTTATTGGACGTTTTTTTTCTGGTATTGTGTCATGATTGTTCCTAATATAGAAAACAGGCACAATGGTTGGATACATGTTGGAACACTCTTAAAAAACTTAAAAGTAAATTAGATTACAAACCTTTCCTACTTCGGTTGAACACTATAAACTTCAGTTCCCTGACAGCGCACATTGGCAAATAAAGTAGTGATTTGACAATTTCGGTCATTCGATTTTTCTTTAGTTAGGACATCACAACAATCATTTGAAAGATGTTGATGTTTTTCTTTCATGATAAAAACCCACATTTCACCCAGTAGAGACAATTAGATTTGTGATTCTACGCCCCATGAAGTGCTTCCAAGTATATGATTTTGTGTACGCGTAGTAATAAAAGTCGACAGGTACCCTTTGACCAGTGATATTGTTATTCTGATTTATCCTAAATGTCAAGTGAATACCTTTATGCGTTTTCCCCTTTTTTTGTCGAAATGAAGCTCTAAATGAATTAAATCTGCCCCGAGAAAAATGCCAAGCCTCTGCTCAAATCTTTCATTCACAAATTGCCAATTCCATCACGCTGATATACAATGGTGTCTACTCACTTGGCTTGGGCTCTGTGGTCTTGGACATGCTTGGCCGCTTTCTGTGCGCACTGAAAGAGACTTAACGCTGCACCTTTATTACAGAATCTCTGAAGAGGAGAGCCTTTGGACTCTGGGATCCGAGCCAAGTTCAAGAGTTGTTCAGTGGATATAAACTAAGGTACATCAGTCACGCTATCAAATCACTGCTCATAAAAATGTCTCAAGTCTCTTCCTACTGTTTCCCTTGAATGACATAATACAGTACATTATAAATGATTTTTTTTTTTTTTTTTTTTTTTTTTAATGGACGGAATGGTTGAGATCCACATGACTAGCCGTAATGCTTTATAGGGTACTGATTTAACTCGGTAGCTTTCATTGATGGCAAGAGACGTCCATTCCATTGCGAACATTTGTTCATTCACCCCCCCAGTCAAAACAGATTGGACGTCTAGCGCTGTCAATGGTACTGAAAGATGAGCATTCACAGCCAGTCCCATTAGCTTGAATTAATTGGATGTCTATCATTAGCCACGTTTACATGCTGACTTTTGTTCATACCGATTCAAATCATTCCGAATGGAAATGTTCAGATCAGCTGTTTACATGTCACTTCATCTAATCCGATCCAGCGTTTACATGTGTCTGCCTTTATTCCGAAAGGACGTTTGACAACTGCCGTCTGACATGCGCAGAATAATCAAAACAAAGCGTCACGTTGCAAAACATGGAGATCGATCGTCAGATCAGCTGCTGTTTTAACTTTTCGAGTGGAAACAAAACTTCAGAATGACACGCCGTTCATTTAAAAAGTTGTGTGGGTGCGCTGTGCGTGTGCTTGGAAGCCATGTTGCAAGAGACGTTACTTACGTCACCGAGTGACGTCACCACGTCAGTACGGAGCATGTGCAGAAAGAACGCAACCAGACACCATTCCGCTTCCCTGTTTACATGATATAATTTTACTTCTAATCGGTTTGGGAAAAGGAATATTCCACCCCTGTGAAACGGAATGAAATTCCATTCGGTTTGGGCCTGTTCATTCCGAAGGAGGTGTTTATATGGAACACATTTATTCGGTTTGAACAAATATTCCGATTGTAATTGGAATATTTGGCTCCCTGTAAACATGGCAACTGTGAGTGACGGGCGATGAGTTAAATACTATGAAATTTTAAAAAGTAATAAAGAAAAAAAAATCAGCTTGGTAACCATAACCAAAGTGTTTGTAATGTTGTTTTCATTTTAATTCGATTAATTATGTTTTTATGAACATGTTATTAATTTATTATTGTACTTATTAATTAGAAAATATGTTTTAAAATGATTGTTTACTTGAGTTTGATGATATAATTGTCAATGGCAGGCAAAAAATTTAATACATGGAAATCAAAAATAATAAAAACAAACATAAAAAAAAATCAACTTGGAGCCATCATAACATTCAGCCTTTATGTTTTTGTTTTTATTTTCTAAATTATATATATTTTTTATTGTTTATTTGTTTGTATTAGGGTTGTTTGTATTAGGGTTAGGGTTAGGGTTAGTTATAATATGGTTAGGGTTAGTTATAACATGGACACACCTTCTCATTCGTGTGTTTTCTTTATTTTCATTTCTATTTTCATTTTGGATTCTCAATCAACGTATCATACTATGAAAGCACATGTGAAAGTATGTACTTGGCAAAAAGGTGAAATAACTGAAACGTGTTTTATATTCTAATATCTTTGACATAGGCACCCTCTGATAGGCTCTGATTACATTTTTGCAGTCTTGACATTCTCTCAATGAGCTTCAAGAGGTAGTGAAATGGTTTTCAATTCACAGGTATTCCTTATAAGGGTTAATTAGTTGAATGTCTTGCTTTTAACAATGGGACCATCATTTTTAGTTAATTTTTTCTTTTATCCCAGACAATTTACCTGACATGTTTCGGCGACTACTTCCCTCTGGACACTCTGGACACTCTGATGAAGGCGGAAGTGATTATTGGACTATTGGATTATTGGACCTCCAACATGTTGGACTATAGGCACTGAGTTCTTTTCTTTGTAGGCCTTCTGGCACTGGGTGCCTTGACAGTGTGCAAGGAGTCATGAAATATTGACACTATTTTGGGCCTCTCATGGGTGTTCCGACAGGACATTGGCCCAAAACATACCTAAAATAGCACCAAGAAATGTTTGCAGACCAGTGACCAGTGCCAGAAAAAAGAATGAGGCCTACAAGCAAAGAACACATTGCCTATAGTCAAACATGGTTGAGGTCCATTAATGTTTTGGGGTTGTTTTGCTGCCTCTGGCACTTGGTGGCTTGACAGTGTGCAAGAGTCATGAAATATGGAGACTATCAAAATGTTTTGGGCTGGAATGTAGGCTATAGTGTCAGAAAACTGGGTCTTCGTCAGAGGTCATGGGTGTTCCAACAGGACAATGACCCAAAACATACCTCCAATAGCACCAAGAAATCATTGGAGACAAAGTGGTGGAGAATTTCGAGGTGGCCATTGATGAGTCCGGATCTAAATCATATTGAACACTATCGAGAGATCTCAAAATTACTGTTGCAAGAAGGCACCCTTCAAATCTGAGAGACCTGGAACAGTTCGCAATAGAAGAGTGGTCTAAAATTCCATCTGAGAAGTTCACGAAACATATTGAGTGATTGAGTTGAGGGTGAATTTTGTTCAGCCCATTTTGTGTACATTTTGGCTTTTCTCTTCAGCTTTTTTGTGTTTTTCCAATGCACATCCAAGAAATAAACAAATTCATACAGAAAGCTTTTGTAATTGCATTCATTTCTGTGAGAAATGCTGTATTATCTGGAAAAAATTCCAGGGGTGCCAATAATTTTGTCAATGACAAAATTATATATTGTATATATATGTATATATTGACCTTGCTGCATTATTATTGCTGCTACTACAATTATCGGGGTCTGCTGCTATTAATGATTTGTGGTTATCAATCTAGTTATTCATTTCATCATCAACACTCTACCTCCTTTGTACACTGTGTAGTGGTTTTATTATCATGAATTCATTGTGCGATGCTCTGAAACAGAGTTGCTACTCTTAATCTCATTGTAATATGTATAATAACGAATAAATTCTATTGTATTCTATTGTAATCTATTCTATTCTATTGTATTATACTCTATTTGAATAAAAAAAAAAAAAATAATAATAATTAAAGTCTTAGTGATATACAAGTGTAGCCCACATGTTTGTAATGTCATGTCTGTGTTTGTAGACGCCAGGTTTTTGTTTATTTTCTTTTTTCTTTTTTTTAATTACTAAAAATACTCACTTGCCTTATAAAGGGTTTGTCTCAAAAGTAGTGAAGCTAAAGATCAGCTTGTTTGTTTTGCTAGAATGTGCAGGTGTCGAATCCTCATTGCAATGTTAAAACCGGCAATTTATAAAGTGACATTTTAAAGCCTGTGCGTATTTCCCCCAAAGAGCCATACAGGATTTTATTATACCAACAAGTAATTGTAAAAAGAAATAATCAGTGCAGAGTTAAGAGTGGCATCCCGCCACATACTGTACATTCTTTGTGTGATATATGAGTTCAGGTTGTTGTTTGAGAATCACATATTTTGTGTGGAGAAACGTCTTGCCTGCAGCTCTCACGTCAGAATAAAGATTTAATGTCTTTTTTTTTGTAAGGTGTGGGAGGAGGCGGTTTGTTTTTGTACATTGTTCAGATGTATCTTATTTTTAAATGAATAAAAATTCCAACGGAAAAGAAAAGATAGAGGTTCATAACTCATTAGCTGCAATTGACGGTGATGAACGTGCAATCCATTTGAACTGTCAGCAATCGTTAACTGCCAAATGGACTAGAAATCAATCGCCGTCAATGGCGGACAATGAGTTAATGGTCTTCAGGTTATATCTGTAACACGTAACCAAGTTACTGTTGCTTTTTATCTTATCTAAACACACTGTGTCATCTCTTTGCAATCAATTTTGCGACACAAAATAGGTCTTTGCTTATTCCACAAACTGTCATGAAAGACAGCAGAAAGAACAGATTTTTGCTGAGGTTCATTCATATTAAATGTAGCAGCACGTCCCGGCGTAGGAAATCAAAAATAAATAATAACTCCTCATAGCAGAACGTCTTCACGCGGCATTGCTGCACTCTCTTGACATGAGTCAAGAGGAAATCTGGCAAGTAAGAACAAGACCTGCCTGAAGACCAGTCGGAGCACGAGGCGCATATGAAGATTTAATTAAACGGCTTATTCCTTGCTGCGTGTACTTTCAAGGTCCAAAATGCCAGGAAATGTCGAGCTGTAATTAAATAACAAAAGCAAAAATGTGGATTGGTGGAAAAGATGATCCATTTGAACTGGGAGAAGGGCTCCACAAACATTTTCAATAAATTATTCAATATACTGTAGTATCTTCCTAATCAATTCAGTCCAATCAAAATCTAATGTTATACTAAATAATACATGGTGTTACACTTGTATAGCGCCTTTCCACCTTTTTAAGGCCCTCAAAGCGCTTTCTCCTCATCTACCTACTGGTGATGCAGCACCAGGAGCAACGTGGGGTTCAGTATCTTGCTTAAGGATACTTAGACGAGTTCATCAGGGGGGAGAATCGAATCCACAACCTCTGGGTTGGGCAACGACTATTTGTAGGGACTCTGGCAGCAGCATTATGTACTAGCTGGAGCTTCCTGACTGATTCTTTATTAAGACATGTATATATACCGCTGCAATCGAGGTTTGCCTGTATTTTTTTTCTTTTTTTTTTTTCTTATGGTTAATAAAATGGACCACGTGTCTGGAACAAAGTTTTAATTGAATCATGACGTCCCCTGATCTAAATCCTATTGGGCAATGAAAACTAAAGAAAAACACGAAAAGTAATAAATGTAAAATATTAATTACTTACAAATAATAAAAACCATCATGCTCTTTCTGTTGGGTTACCTGCCTAGGCACTGCAGATGTGAATTAGCATTTTTGCAATGATCCGGCATTTATCAAACTTTTATTTATTTTATTTTTTTTTACGCCAGCATCAAAACGTCGTGTACACATTTATAAAACTCTTAGTTTTGTTAACCAGGTGGTAGTTAAAATGTTCAGGTAGACACACAACAAACCAAAATGAAATCCATGTCAATTTTTTTGTTTTGTTTTTTTGTTACAACAGCAAAAGCACATGAACAGGATTTACTCATAACTACCAATTAGCAAGCGGTAAGAATCCTCTTTTCCAGAGCATGTGAAGGCTTTTGGGTATCTTCTTGGCCCTTTAACACCTGACCCTATTTTGTCGGAATTTGCATGCCTTTGATGTTGCCTTTATATTTTAAAGAAAAAATTGTTCACAATGGCCAGATTGGGTCCCTTTTTTCAGGACACCATAACCTTCATGTTTAAACTGTTGTTTTCTTCATTGGCCAATAATAATCAACATTTTGGACCGAGAAAAAAAAAAAAAAAAGAAACATTTTTTTGTCAAAATTTTGAAGATGTATGACCCATTGACAACCAAACATGCTAAACAAAATGTTTTGAAGCGTGATAATATTTATTCAACTTGTTAGGATACACATTCAACAGAAAAAAAATGAGACTGAATCGTTTTATATTTGAAAATTCAACAAAAACAGCAGGTATGGTGATAGGCGGCTTTGTCCTTTCTACATACTATGGTCAAAACAGGTTATATACAGGAGACGAACAGTGCAAAATAGTGAATATACATACATACATACATACATATATATATATATATATATATATATGTATATATATATATATATATATATATATATATATATATATATATATATATATATATACATACATACATATATATGTGTGTGTGTGTGTGTGTATACATACATATATACATGTATACACATACATATATATATATATGTACACATTTTTTATTTATATACAGTATATACCTGTATATAATAACCATTTACAATAAAGTAGCTTACTTTTCCTCTGAATGTGCAAAACAGGCCATAAAATGAAAACTATATACACAGTAAATATTTTTAGTCTTTGATTCCTCAGAGGCCTTGGTGGAACTTCCAGTAGTAGTTCTTCTCTGGCTGGAGATACAGGTCCACATTGCATGTCTCACAAATCCAGGCAGTGCTCCTTTGACAGAGTTTGCAGCATTGGCGCCTTATGTTGGATCCGGGAGGGACTTTGCGTCGAACCGTTAGTCCTCCGCGTAGAGAGGAGCCAGCTGAGGTGGCTCAGGCATCTGGTTCGGATGCCTCCTGGACGCCTCCCTGGAGAGGTGTTCCGGGCATGTCCCACCGGCAGGAGGCCCCGGGGACGACCCAGGACACGCTGGAGAGACTATGTCTCTCAGCTGGCCTGGGAACGCCTTGGGATCCCGCTGGTTGAAGTGGCTGGGGAGAGGGAAGTCTGGGCTTCCCTGTTAAAGCTGCTGCCCCTGCGACCCGACCCCGGAACAAGTGGAAGATGATGGATTGATTGAAAAAACTTGCATAGAAAATGACAATTTTCACTTTTTCACTCGAGCAATGCCATACTGCTCGATAAATCCATCCAGCATACATTAAAATAATAATAATAATATTAATTAGAGATGCCGATCGATCAGGTCCGATCACGTCATTTTCAAAGTATCGGAATCGGCAAAAAAATATCGGCCATGCCTTTTTTAAATATATATACTGTATATTTTTTAATTAAATCATTTTCTAATTGTATTTAACGTTACAGACATAATATGTTACACTCATCCAGAGTCTTTAGTTTAGGCTTAAGGTAGGGTTATCAAATTTATCCCAATAACGGCGGTAATTAAATTTTTTTTTTGAATGTATCATGTTAAAATATCTAACGCAATTAATGCATGCGTTGCACGACCCACTCACGCATTGTCGCGCTCAATCTGTAATGCCGCCATTTTACCTATATAGAGAGATAGAAGGCAGCGTAAATTGAGTAGAGTGAATTTTGGCAGCCTTTGGAGCCTTTTTTTAATTGGCTAAAGCCTTACAATCCCTCTCCCTATGAAATATCATGGGAAGCAATGTGGCGAAGCAATGTAACAATTGATCTTTTTCTTAACACCTTATGTTATTTGCAAACGCAGAGAAGATATATCAATTGGTAGCACTACGCACAGTCATGGTTCCACTTCCCATCATGCATTTGGGCATGGCTACAGTATCATTTACTGAAAGCTCAACAAATACACTAGATGACAATATTTAGTCACAATATACAAAGTCACAAGTCTTTCTATCCGTGGATCCCTCTCACAGAAAGAATGCTAATAATGTAAATGCCATCTTGAGGATTTATTGTCATAATAAACAAATACAGTACTTATGTACTGTATGTTGAATGTATATATTCGTCCGAGTTTTATTCATTTTTTTCTTAATGCATTGCCAAAATGTATATGATCGGGAAAACTTATCGGGAATGATTGGAATTGAATCGGGAGCAAAAAAAAAAAGCAATCGGATCGGGAAATATCGGGATCGGCAGATACTCAAACTAAAATGATCGAGATCGGATCGGTAGCAAAAAAACATGATCGGAACAACCCTAATAATAATAATAGAGAAGCCCTAATTTTGAGGTTCCTTGTATGTTGATTTAACAAGCATTGGCCCCAACGACCCAGCAAAAGTAGTATGCGCTGCCATACCGCTAGTAATGATTAAGAGCAGGTGAAGTAAAATTCTAATTACAGAAAAAAAAAAAATCCCAGATAGCCTACAGTTTAGTTATATTCAGCCTTTTAGTGAACCTAAGGAGTGGCCAAGAACATACTGATACGCCGCACAATGTGCTGAAGCGCTTACTCATGATATTTGTTGATACCAATCCCTTTGCCCTGTATGAGGAGCTATCATTGAAAGGCAATCCTTGCTGCCACAAATAGATAGAAAGCAACCATAAACACTGAGAGTCACAGAGAGTTCAGCAGTAGTTCCTGACAGGTAAAACAGGCTGAGACCAAGCTGCTACAAAAGCCCAGAGGGGGCCTTCCAAAGGTTGGCCAGGACTGCGGTAGATCCATCACATGCTCCGTGCTGCAGGTAGCTCTTCTGCCCACCGACAATGTCATGAATACAAGAGGTTTAATCATCATCACACAGTGAGGTGGAAAGTAGTGGGGGGGGGGGGGGGGGGGGGGGGTCATGTATTGTGGACACAGAACAGCGATAAGCACAACAATGTCTGGCAGATTTGATGAAGAATTTTAATTAGCTTTCAATTAATTGCATATCAGGGCTGCTGAGGAACTCACAGAGGGATGCGGACTATCTCGGCTTATTCTCTTGTTGTCGTGATTCATCTGTTTCCACGCAGCCAAAAAAAGAGGGTCGCCTGAGTCCAACATGGCAAATGAAACGGGAAAATGTCAGACTTTCTTTGGCATTTTCCAGTAATAATTCTGTTTTCTTCTCAACTCGAAGAAAAAGGAAACAAAACTACACAGACAAATTGTCCCATCTAGTGGTGAGCTGATTGAATGCTCAGCTTGTTTTCAGTTATTGATGATAATTAGATCATGACATTTATGGAGAAGTCGTGTGGCAATGCAATCACGCTGATGGTGACATTTCAGTCCAAAATGTGCGCACGTGAAAAGCATTTTGCTAATATGTTGAATTATATAATATGTGAATGGATAAGGATGAACCTTGTATTTGAATGTGTCTAAGGTGGTTATAATGGAATTTTTTTATTTAAAAAAAAAAAATTGTGTAAATATGTTCAAATGCAAACGTGGCAATTGAATGTAACTGAAAAAGGAATTATATGAATTTGTGATGTTGCATGTGTCAGTGGGATTTAGTGGGATTTTTAAAGTTCAAATTTTAAATGCTTAGTGAAGATGTTCAAAAGCAAATTCGTCATTCAAACATAAAATGAACTATATGAAAGAGTGATGTTGAACGTGTCGATATAATTTAATGGGACTTTATCATTTAAATCAAATCAAATTTGATCAAACATTTGTTTGATATGTGAAACATTTGGCAATATGTGAATGCTTCAATCAAATTTATCAACAATAGGAATTAGGGATGTCCCGATCTCATATTTTTGCACCCGAGTCAGAGTCACCTGATTTTTATAATCTGCCGATACAAAGTCCCGAGCCGATACTGAAAAAAAAAAAGTTTTCTTTTGTTTTTTTTTAACAAAAGTTCCAAACACGTGACTGTAACACTATGAATTATTTTAAAACAAGAATAATATAGAAAAATGCTTGTCTTTATTGAGTGTGTCCACTCAAATCCACTCACGGTTTGATGTTCATGCTGCTGAAAACAGCCTCTCATTTACACAATGAGTTCCACAGCACACTTATACAAGTTTAACCATGATTGAGACATTTTGGCCTTTGATAAAGCTACCAAGCTTCTCTGGCAAGATGAAGCTACAACCACTGTTAATGTTAAGTACCAAACGCAAGATGGACGGTTTGGCCAGTGCTTAGCAGAAGGGAGGTTGAGGGACTGTACGAGCATGAAGCAGAAAAACGTATAATTATATTTTTTGTAATTAAAAACCCAATCCTCTCCACTCGATTACGAAAATTCATCTGAAAAATGGCGCGATCAGCCCAATTTACGATCACGTGATCGGATAAGGACAGCCCCAATAGGAATGATACGAATGTTCAATGACTGATATTCAATGAGTCAATTTAACTGGAAGTTTTTGGTAAAAAATTTTCAATTTCGGTTAAAAAATTTATGGGGGAAAAGATGTAAATATGTTCAAAGTAACCTTATTCAAAGTTACCATAATTTTCGGACTATAAACTGCCATTTTTTCCTTCATTTTGAATACTGCAGCTTATAGTTCAATGCGGCTTATTTGTCGATTTACAGTATTTGGTTTAATAGTTAACACCAACTCTATTTATGTCCAGCTCGTTTCTTTTACATCCATTCAAAAGTGAGATAATTTGGCGGAAACACTAAATGCCATCTGTTATAAGCATTCATTAATGCTATCAATTAATGAAACAACTGGAACAGTAACTGAAGAAATAATTAGCACACAACATAAATTTTGATTGTTATTTACAGTCAGCACTGCAAAGCATGCTAGGAGGCATGTTGGACAACAACAAAGGTGTACTGGATATGTTCAAATGTGAATGTGTCAATTAAATATTTTACTTGTCAATTTTTTTTTTAATAAAAAGGATGGAGCCTATTTAAAATGAGATGCTGTGTACAAAATATGACCGGTTCCTGCAGTTTGTGGCAGGATACCTGACTGTCAATATTAGCTACACCAATGACACCATCTGGGTATTTATTATTCTAATGCTCCCTTGCTTGGATTTTCATTTTGCGTTTCAGAACAACACGCCGTGTGCCAGCAATCCAGATGTTGGTTTCTCATGCTCTTATGCAAGCATTTAATTCCAGGTTAGAGTGAATTGAATTCAACCCTTGAAAGGGCAAGTGACTATTTTGGGTAATTTAACACACTACTCTAATATAATGAATTAAAATTATATAATTATTTTTATTATTAGTTATTATTGTTTATATATATATATATATATATATATTTTTTTTTTTTTTTTTTTTTTTATTTATTTATTTTTTTTCATTTCCTGTTGATTTTGGGGCATTTACGGGTCACTTCCTGTAGATTTTGATTCACCTCCTATTGATTTTGGGGTATTTGCAGGTCACTTTCATATGATTTTCTGTCAGTTACTGTTATTATTTTACAGATTTATGGGTCACTTCCTCTTCATTTTGCTTCTCTGCCTGTTGATTTTGGGGTACTTTTGGGTCTCTGTTCATTTTGGGTCATCTACAGGTACCTTCCTGTTCCTTTTGGGTTACTTTATTGATGTTTGTTCAAATCCACTGATGATGTCAGTGCCTGTTGAATTTCGGATATTTCTAGGTCACTTCTGGTTCATTTTTGAGTGAATGAATGCCCTATAAAGGATTAACTCGTTCACTGCCATTGACGGCAATAGACGTCCAATTCATTCGGGACGCCAGCACCATCCCAGTCCAAATGAATTGGACCTCTATGGCCGTCAGTAGAATCTAACGAGAAAAAAATACTAAATAGACATGACTTGTGTATTCCAGATGAAGGTCATGAGAAATTTTCCACAGGAGCCACCTGTGCGTGCTGCTTTGCCATTGGCACATTTTATTACACCAATAGCATGTACCACTGAATTCCCAAACGGGGGGGGTTGCCTGCGAAAGAACGTTTAAAAGTGAGCAAGTGTTGAGTGGCCTCTTTAGAGACGCATCAATCAACATGATCCCCATTGTGTTGGCCTCAGTTCTCATTGCTACCGGTAAGAACATCTGGCCTTCTGCACTCCTGTATGCGTGTGTGTGTTGGGGGGGTTGCCTCAGGTAAAGCAATGACTCAACATTAAGGACAGGGGGATGCACTGCCTCGCAGTCTGGCAGATGGCCCTTGATGGTCTTCTTTTTCTTTGCATGGTTCATGTTTTATTTTTCAGGGCAGAATTGGAAAATAGTACAGGTTGGATTTTGAATCTCCGCCCCAGTTTCCCCCTACATTCTTTTTTGGTTGCTTTTTGGCTTCCTCTCAAGTGGGAAAATTTTTTGTAGGTTAATTGCACTGTAATAAAATAAAATAAAAAGTATTCCTAACCCAAGAAGTCAGGTAGTAATCAAGTTAATAATATGAATAAAACCCTTTCATGTATGAATAATGATTTTTTTTTTTAATGTTTTTTTTAATTTTTTTATCATTCATATTCATACAGTACAGGGGTCACAAACTTGCAGCCCAGGGGTCAATTGCGCTCTACTGTGCAATATTTGCAGCTCCCATTTGACATTTAGTTGTAGTATTAGCGCTGTCCACATGTGTGGTTTTTTTTGGTGTGTTTTTTGTTTTTTGTTTTTTGTTTTTTTTTTTGCGATGGGCAATTTTTGAAAAATCTATAAATTATTGAGAGTGAAATGAATTTAATTTTTAAGGGATTGATTTAGAGAGAAAAAAAACAATTATTTAAATAGTAAAAATGAAAAATTTTACAAAAAAAGCCATAAGTAATTAAAAAAAAAAAAAAAAAAAAAAAAAAAAAATTCATTCATACATTTTCCAAGAAAAAGTTTTTACAAAAAGTGGGCAGCTGTGGGTGCAAAAAAAGGTATAAAAAATAAAGTCAAATTGTAAAAACATTCACAGATAAAACTGTTTGTACAGTTTTAACTGGAATAATTAATTCAGTAAAACATTTTAATTTTGTAACTTGAACAGACCTTTCTGTTTAATTAGCATGGAGATGCTGCCTCACCAGCCATTTCTACATTCAGTTGATGTTAATTGTTCTAAGAAATAATGAACAAAACATAACTTTTTTCTTTGATAACAACAGAACACAATGCATCTTCCAAACTACTTAAAGTCTTTATTTTAGTGATCAAACAGTTCGAGAACATTAAGACATCCTCATCATTTCTTTACAAATAAAAGCACTTATTTTATTGTTTTTATTTGACCACTATCATATTGTAAATTTTACAGAATTGTCCAATTGTTTCTTCCACAGTTTTTCTATGTCCGAAGTAAAGTATTTTGTCAAGGCTACAGTTATATTCAGTTGCAGTTTCCATTTTACATATTTTTCTGTCATAGTTTTACAATATTTTTCTGTCATATTTACAACCTTTTTTAACCTCAGGCGTCTTATGATGATCCATATCAGAGAGATTGGTCTGACAATGTGATGCAAAATGTTAAAAGATAATGTTATTCCACCTGTTGCCCTTCACGCGTCCTCTCCCATCAGCCCTCGGGTGCGGCACGCCACCCGTCGAGCCGCAGACTTCCCGCGTGGTCAACGGCGAAGACGCCAGGCCTCACAGCTGGCCTTGGCAGGTAACGCCGACACGTGTGCATCACACATCTGTCTGCCTTTTCAAATGCGCTGGCATGCGTCACGGGCCTGGCATCTGCTTCTTAGCTGACGCACTCAAAGGCTGCCGAAAGTGCAGTAATTAGATGTTTGCTGGGAAAATGAGCTCGCCAAACCTTTTTTCTTTCCACGTGCAGATTTCTCTTCAGTATGAGAGGAATGGAGAGTGGAGGCACACTTGTGGGGGATCTCTGATTGCCGACAACTGGGTCATGACTGCTGCTCATTGCATCAAGTAGGAGCGGGAATGATGACCATTCTTGCGACAGCAAATTCACATTGCTGTAAATGAATCAAATGAGTTGGCATTTCAATGGAATACTCAAGCTGCATTTACGTACGTTTGTGCTCCTGTAGCAAGAAGCTCTCGTACAGGGTGTTTGTGGGCAAACACAACCTAGTGGAGGAAGAGGCCGCCTCCAAGGCCATACTGCCTGAGAAGATCATTGTGCATGAGAAATGGAACCCCATCTTTGTGGCTTTGGGGTAAGACGAACATAAGAAGTCCTGAGCCATGTTATTGATTCTTAGGAGCCAAACAATGCTAAACAGCATTCTGTTGTTCAACAATAGTAAGGCTAAAATGCAAACATTTGAGGACAGGTCTCAAACTGTGTGCTGTTGAAAGCTGCACTGTTTAAAAAAAACACACGTGAAAACTTAAATGCACGTAAAAAATGTAGTTATTCACCCTCATACTCTGTTGGGGTCAGAATTGACCTGTTTTTATGTTTTCGTATGCAAAAATCAATGGTACTTTGACACGTCCAAACTTGAAAACGGGTCAATCTTCACCTGAAAACAATATACTGCAACAAGTGTGATCCACTCGCAAAAATATGGGCAGATTTCTAACACAATACAAGGGTTCAGTAACTGTAAATTTTACAGAAGATCCTTGTATATTGTAGATAAACTAAAAATCATGGGAGTAAAAATGTTTTATTATTATGTTTTACGTTGAAATTGACAACCAGCCTTGATAGCGGTGACATTATGTTGCACCTTCTCTTATTGTCCCCACTCTCCAGTCTTGACCTTTATCTTGGCAATCAAACATACTAAACACTTAGCTACTGCAGAACAGACGGATGAAGTCCTATGAATGTACAAGGTTATTCCTTGTATTGTGTTGGAAATCCACATTCAGTTGGTGGATCAAATGTGATCTGTGATTTAACTCAGGCTGAAAACACTCAACCCTTGCAGTATTTTGTGTTCGGTCATGATTGACCCTTTTTCAAGTTTCAAGTTTGATTAGAGAAAAATTCCTATTGATGTTTGCAAACCCAAACTTAAAAACGGGTCAGTGTTGACCTGAAGACCACAAGGAGGCTAGAAAAACTTGAAGAGTGTACTTGCATGTGAAGCTGTATTGTGCTATTGGCTCAGAAGTCAGCACATCTGACTGCCACAGAGACACTGTGTGATCAAACTGTGGAATAAGAAAGGGAGCACATAAACATAACAAGCATCTTCCCGGTTACAGATATGTACTTTTTATGTAATTTAATGTAAAACAAGTTTTATGTCTATTGCTGTCAATGGCAGTGAATGAGTTAAACACCTAGGAATACAGGCAGAAAACACTTATTTCCGTACTTGGCACACTTTCTATTCCAAAAATTTAGTGGCTGAACTGATTGTTGAATCCAACGGTCATGAACGGGAATAATTCATACTATAAATATTTGAGTTTGTAAAGTTTTCGGCAGCCTGATCTTCCCTTTCAAAGAAGAATTCATCTTCTGAATGCACGTGTTGGAAGAAAAGCTACTCAATCTTGACTCCTTTTTAAACAGTATTCTTTTCTCATCACAAGTGTAAGCTTTGTGTGCTTTGTACGCTCACTGTCTGCTTCTAAATCAGCCTCCAGTACAAACAATAGACTTTCCATATGTCCTGCAGAAATGACATTGCCATGATCAAGCTGTCTGAGCCGGTGACTTTGAGCGATCAGGTTCAGCTGGCATGCGTGCCCCCAGCTGGCACCCTGCTGACCAATCTCTACCCCTGCTTCATCACTGGCTGGGGTCGACTGTACAGTAAGTGTTTTTTTCCTTGTTTTATAGAGCTACTGAATTGAGCATTTGTCATCAGATGTGGTTGTTCACACGGTGGGCCTTGGTTTTCTAGCCGGAGGCCCCATTGCTGATAAGCTGCAGCAGGCTTTGATGCCGGTGGCTGACCACTCCACTTGCTCACAGCCTGACTGGTGGGGCATCGCCGTAAGGACCACTATGGTGTGCGCCGGTGGCGATGGAGTCGTGGCTGGATGTAATGTAAGGACCACGTTCTTCATTAGAACTCTTTTTAGGGTAATTCCAGAATGGAGGACTCTCTTAGCCTTCACTTTTCAGGTTTTCTGCTACATATTCATCAATAATAGGTAATAAACTATCAAAAACCTGATTAGCTTAGCATACAGATACAATTTTTCTTTAGTTTTTTTAATGAACGCATTATATTACAATTAGGGTTGCCAACTCCCTGAAAAAAACAATAAGGGACACCTTGTTGGTAGAGTCAGTCGCGCCTTTAACAGTCACCCTGTAATTATTTCTTTTTGTACGTGAAAAGTGATTTTTTTAATTAACAATTATAGTAAAAAAACGGTTTCGGTTGAAATTGGGAAATTGTGTAAATTGTAAATAAAAACAAAATACAATGATTTGAAAATCGTTCTCAACCTATATTCAATTGAATACACTACAAAGGCAACATATTTAATGTTCAAACTCATAAACTGTATTTTATTTTTCAAATAATAATTAACATAGAATTTCATGGCTGCAACACGTGCAGGATAGTTGGGAAAGGGCATGTTTACCACTTTGTCACATCACCTTTCCTTTTAATAACACTCAATAAATGTTTTGAAAGAGTGGAAACTAATTCTCTTAGCTTCTCATGAGGAATTATTTCCCATTCTTGCTTGATGAACCGCTTAAGTTATTCAACAGTCTTCTCTGTCGTATTTTACGCTTCATAATGCCCTACACATTTTCAATGGGAGATAGGTCTGGACTGCAAGCGGGCCAGGGGAAAACCTGGACTCTTTTACTTAGTAGCCACGCTGTTGTAACACGTGCAGAATGTGGCTTGGCATTATCTTGCTGAAATAAGCAGCGGCGTCCAGTGTTGTTAATCTTACTTTAAAAAAGTAATTAAATTACAGTTACAAATTACTTCTCCCAAAAAGTAATTGCGTTAGTAACTCAGTTACCTGAATGTAAGAGTAATTTGTTACTTGGCAAAGTAACTAGTGATCATTTTCATGTTTTTTTTTTTCCCAAAAAAAAAAACAAAAACACAAAAAAAACAGGTCACACAATTTGAAGTTTAAAGGGTTTTTGGGACAATTGGCCTTTGCCCAATTCTTTACCCTCCACTTAACTAGACACAGGGGTATTGCGATAACTAGATAGTAACCTTTGCTATGTGTGGAAGTCATTTAATGTTGTGAATCAACCGTTAAAGTTGTTAAAATTGCTCCCGTTATTGCCTCAGTTCCCTTCTGTCTACTTTCAATATGTATGAGTTTTAAAACTGTTTCATCATTTAAAGATAGATTTAATCAAGATTTTGCCGATTTAGGAGCATTTTAGATAAAAAAGTTACTTAGGGTCGCTAGGAAGGTTCTCTACAACAGAGCCTTCCTTAGAGGTCTACTGCTTTAAGATGGCGGCTGTTTACTAACGCATGTAGTCCTTAAAACATGCTGCCAATGCAGCCGTGTCTGTCATTTGCATCTAGTTCTATAATATGTGATATCTACCATATCATGTGGGCGTAGTTTGTAGGCTATCGGCTATAGTCAGGTATTATTGGGGAAACCTAGCATCGCGTTTGCAACGGCGTCTTCCCCACTCCTGCTCTGCTCTCTCTCAGACTTTTTTTATTCAACCAACTTAGTAACGCATAGTAACGCACGCCTTTCCCGCCTCAGTAACGTTGCCAAGATGAGAAAAGTAATTAATTAGATTACTCACTACTGAAAAAAATAACACGGTTAGTAACGCCTTTATATTCTAATGCCGTTATTAACAACACTGGCGGCGTCCATGAAAAAGATGTCGCTTGGATGGCAACATATTTTATCTCCAAAATCTGTATGTACTTTTCAGCCTTTATGTTGCCTTCACAGAAATGTAAGTCACCCATGCCATGGGAACTAATGCACCCCATACCATCACAGATGCTGGATTTTGAAATTTGTGTTGATAACAGTCCAGATGGTCCGCTTCCTCTTTGGTCCGGAGGACACGATGTCCAGTGTTTCCAAAAACAATTTGAAAAGTAGACTCATCAGACCACAAAACTCTTTTCCATTGTGCATCAGTCCATTTCACATGAGCTCGGGCCCAGAGAACCCGGCAGCATTTCTGGATGTTGTTCAAACAAACGGCTTTTGCTTTGCACGGTAGAGTTTTAACCCGCACTTACTGATGTAGTGACGAACTGTATTTACTGACAGTGGTTTTCTGAAGTTTTCCTGAGTCCATTTGGTGATATCCTATACACACTCATGTCGGTTTTTAAGGCAATGCCGTCTGAGGGATCGGAGGTCACGGTCATTCAGTTTTGGTTTCCGGCCGTGGAGCTTATGTGCATTGATTTCACCAGATTCTCTGACCCTTTTGATGATATTATGGACCGTAGATGTTAAAATCCCTAAATTCCTTGCAATTTTTCTTTAAAAAATGTTGTTCTTAAACTGTTCAACTATTTTGTCATGCAGTTGTGGACAAAGTGGTGAACCTCGCCCCATCCTTGCTTGTGAATGACTGAGCATGTTTGGGGAGGCTCCTTTTATGGTACCCACCTGTTCCCAATTAGCCTGATCACATGTGGGATGTTCCAAATAGGTGTTTGATGTGCTTTTCTCAGCTTTCTCAGTATTTTTTGCCGCCACCTTTCCCAACTTCTACTGGACGTGTTGCAGCCATGAAATTCGAAGTTAATTATTATTTGGCAAAAAACATTTACGTTTATCAGTTTAAACATTAAATGTGTTGTCTTTGTAGTGTACTCAATTGAATATGGGTTGAGAAGGATTTTCAAATGTTGTATTTTGTTTTTATTTACATTTTACAAAATTTCCCAACTTCAACCGAATCTGGTTTGTATTATAATAGTTGTACTCAAACCTGAATTAATTAGGTACATATTTCTCATTTTTTATATAATCTTTATTTTATCAGGCAGTCTGATTGAGATTAATATCTCTTCTACAAGAGAGGCCTGAGCACAAAGAAACATTCACAAATATCAGATAACACAAGATACACTAACGGAAACAGTTACAATGATCAGTAAAAACATCAGACAAAAGAGATTTAAAATCACCAAGATGAATGACTGACTGTAGTCTAAGAGTAGATTGCAATTCGTTCCACTTAAGAGGAGCATAATAGCTAAAGCCAGTTCTGGCAACATTAGTGCGTGTGAGTAATGTTTAGGGTTAAGTAGTTAGTTGATCGTGTTTTGTAGTTACTGGGTTTGAATGACAGGAGAGATGTGAGGTAGTTAGGAAGTTTGCATAGTAAAGCCTTATAAATGAATAACATGAGGTGGATATTTCTTCTTTGTAGTGAAGACCATCCAACGTTTTGATAAAGGGTACAATGATGAGTGCAGAAATTTTCATTGGTGATGAAACGTAGTGCACTGTGATAGACCGGGTTTGACCGATGAAGAGTTGATGGAGCTGCATGACAATACAGGATGTCCCCATAATCAAGAACAGAAACAAAAGAAGATAACACAATGATTTTTTTTTATTATAAATTGACAGACAGCCTTTGCTTCTATACAGGAAGCTAAATTTGAATTTAAATTTACGGATTAGATGATGAATATGGGTTTTGAATGATAAATTAATGTCAATCCAAATTCCCAAGTATTTGTATGAGTCAGTGAGAGTAATTTGAGTACCATTTAAGGATTTGATTCCGGATAAATCATTGTCAGTAATGGTGGAAGTGGAGAAAATTATGTATTTAGCATTTAAAACTAATCTGTGGTTATGAAGAGATATTTGTAAAGAATCAAAAGCAGTCTGTAAATGAATCAGAGCTAGAGCTGGGGAAGAACCGGGAACTATATAGAATGCAATCATCAGCAAAAAAAAGTGGACATTACAATGTTGATTAGGAAGAATAATATTATTAATGTATCACGTCAAAAGGAGTGGTCCAAGGACAGACCCCTGCGGCAAACCATTTGTAATAGTAAGTGGACTTGATTGAACACCGTCAGCAGCAACAGTTTGTATTCTGTAAGGTAGGACAGGAACCAGTTGAGAGCATTCACATCTAAACCTATGGCCTGCAGTTTATGAAGAATAATTTTATGATCAACGGTATCAAATTCTTTTGAATTATCAATGAAAAGAGCAGCACAAAACTGTTTATTATCAAGAAAGGAGACAAGATTATTTAAGACAGAAAACTGGAATTGTACTGTGACCTGGACGAAAACCAGACTCTTGCGGCTGAAGTATGTTAGATGAGTCAATAAAGGAACGTAGTTGAGAATTGGTCAAAGATTCAAGAATTTTGGATAAAAACGGAAGCCTTGATATTGGACGGTTATTATTGAAGTCAGAGATGTCACCGTTTTTATGTAGCGGGATTACATTAGCAGTTTTCAAAGAGGTTGGGATGATGCCAGATAGAAGGGTTTGGTTAAAAATATGAGTTAAATATGGACTGATAAAATGAGCACTTCATTGAAGAAGATATGGATGTAGATATTAGATATATCTATCTATATATAGATATATAGATAGATATATCTAGATATTTGAGTGATATAAGCACATGGAAAAAGAAAAAGAAAGTTTTGTTTCGGCCAGTTGCAGCCACTGTAAGTAATGTAAAAAGATATTGTGGAGGTGGGAAACACACCACTAATTTTGCTACTGAAAGTCCGACCCACATCAGAGTTAGCACTACATTAAACTGTGTCAACTTGTTGCTTGCTGCTGAGAGAGGAGTGTCCTCCTGTATGTGTTTTCTACTGTTAATGTTAATTAAACTGTGAGAAATGCAGTGAACTCTGCCGGAAACTATCGCACCAGAAAAACATGAACAAGATGCTGCTTAGAGAGAGGGCACGCAGTCTTTGTTTCACAGGAAAGTGTTGACAGTCCAAAAAAAAACAAATAATAATAATAATAAACACATGCTGATGCTTTTCTTGTAAACTGCCTGGTTTAGAAAGAAAGAAGGCTAGAGCGTGTTGTGACTTTTTCACTTTTGAAACTAAATACGTATTAGGGCATTTCATTAATTAATCAAAATGTATGTATTTATTTTCTAAATCATTTATTCATTTTTTTTTTTATTTGCAGCCTATGCCAACATTTTTTCAGATAATCATACAATGATCTCAGTCAAGGTAAAATGTTTTCATTCATCCCGATATAGATTTTTTTCCATAATTGTTCAACCCACTGATGTACTTTGGAAATGCTTGTGGACAAAAACAGTGGTGTTTTAGTTGAAGGAAGGCTCCATTTGTTATTTTTGCTAATCCCTAACCAAGAGGTTTTTTCAGTTATAATTAAGATATTTTATTAGACGGACAATGTTGAGTGGTTTTAACACATTTTTTTTTTTCATTCCTGGATATTTCAGAGATTATTAACATTAACAAGTTTGTATTTATTGTGTATGCTAATATAATTTATGTTAAAATACAGTACTGCAATTTAAATTTGCTAATAAATTCCAGACATTTATTCTGGAAGTTTTAAAAATGTTTTTTGAGTAGTTTTTTAAAACAAAGGTTGGAAACAAACGGTTTATCACTTGAACCAGTACACATAAAAGTTAGTATAAGTCAATACAGATTTAATATGTATTGATCATTTAGCCTATCAATTCATTAGGTTCATATCCGTGTAAAATGTAGCCCTGACCCCCTTTCACCCAATCTGTTTGGTCTTATTAATGCCCCGTCCCCAACAAAAAGTGGACATGCAGGTTATGGCGTTATATCGTCCCTATCAGTGCTCAGACCAAACCTATGCCCTTGCTCATACCTCATACATCCCACACTCCTATGTTGTCTTACGTTATTATCATGGCAAGCGACAGTACCTAGACCAATGAGATGAGTGAGATTTCGTATTGTCATTATTTTGTCAGATCATTGGTCAATAAGCGGGATATGTGGGCAATGCGTTTCCCTGCATATTTTTGTAAAGCACCATACTATTTTTCGTTCGTCCTACAAATAAGACACTATTTTTAAGTTTCACGATAATACGTGAAAAAGCACGTCCCTTGGAAGCTCAATACGGGACTGGTACTTCTTAATACGGGACGAATCCGTTTGTCAAGGGGCGTTTGGCAATCCTAAATCACAGTAACACATAGCTAGATATCAGTAGAAGCTAACTGTTTAGCTAGCTGTTAAAGTTGACGAAGAGAACAAACTCACTTATACTATAAGTGAAGAAAAATCAAAACAACAAAAAAATAGGTCCTATTCTGATCATATGCATAACGTGGTTGCATGAGGTAAGACATATCTAACTATGTTATGAAAATATGAAAAAAATAGAGGGGCATAGTAATTCTTTTGCAGGACTGTTTGATTGTATGATTCACTGTTATATAAACGTCCCATTAATAATAATATGTATTTGAAATACAGTGTTGGTAATCTTACTTTAAAAAGAGTAATTTGTTACAGTTAAAAATTGCTTTTCCCAAAAAGTAATTGAGATAGTAACTCGGTTACCTCATTGTAAGGGTAATTAGTTATTCAGCAAAGTAACTGACCTAAATTTTAATCTTCTACATTTTATTACATTACACATTATAGAACATATTTCACATCAAAGATGTTTAAATGATTTGGTTGAAGAATAAAAAAACTATACACCGTATTTTACTATATTTTGGTCTTTATTTGGATCAAATATATTACTAAGTCTGCTAAGAAGACACAAATGTACCATTAACCACTCCACATCTCTGAAAATGTATATTAGGCCTACTGCACAATAAGCAGAACACTATCCTTGAATGTTCCATAAAATAACAATATTATATATGATTCAAGTTTGAGAACACTACCTTTTAAATTCCCTGGCCCATCACTAGTATAGCTGTCTTTTTGTGTTTGCCAGAGCTTGCAGTGAAGCAGGGCATGATATCCATCCTAGTCAATCATCACTGCATTTTTAACTGCATCAACACCCCCAGCTGATGTGTGAAAATCAGACAACTTGCGCTTTGTTCAATCAAATTGTGTAAACGCGCCCCTTCGCATCCTCATGCTAAATATTACTTTTGAATTCTTTATCAGATCATGTGTCTGTTAATCCATCATGATTATTAATATGTGTAATAATTGCCCTGATCAATTTTTTAGATTTGGTCTCAGGACAAGTAAATTTACTCAACTGCATGTTTTAGTATTTTATGTGTTGATTATCTGAAATTTGAAGGGTGGGACATAAAACTCCCTCCAAATCTGGAATTACCCTTTAACTCACAGGCAACAACTGACGGCAATAGACGTCCAACCTATTTGGACTGAATGGTGCTAGCAGCAGATGTTAAGCGATTGAACACTTGGGCAAAAGTATTGGAATGCAGTTAAATCTTATTGCCTTAGGTAGACAGTGTTCTTCATTTCTTAACACCCTTGTCAAGGCAAGTCCTTTTGGAATAGGTTTTGTATAAAAGATTTAAAAAGCCAGACAAAAAGTGAGTCAGTCATTTCACGCTTGCGCAACCAAGGTCTCAAGTGATATGCCGATTCCGAGCATGACGACAGTAAGTTTTGTCATTTAGATGCATATTTTCCCTTAAAATGATGGTCAAGTTTCAAATGTTACACTTTTCATGCACTTACAGAGAAGTTATGTGCCTTTCCATTTTTGAGGGAATCAACATTTTCAGTCACTGATCCTTATTTTTGGTCAGGAACTCATTTTCACTGCAAGGTGTCCTAGAGCTTGTCAGTGCTGTGTGTCTCTAACCACCAGTAGAATAAAACATCATGTCCTGCTTCTCAGGGTGACTCTGGAGGCCCTCTGAACTGTAAGAACATGGAGGGAGCCTGGGAGGTGCACGGCATCGCTAGCTTCGTCTCTGGCCTGGGCTGCAACTACGTGAAGAAGCCTACTGTCTTCACCCGTGTGTCCGCCTTCAACGACTGGATTGATCAGGTCTGCGTGCACAAAAAATGTTTTTTTTTTTTCTTTCCATTTTTTAACAACTAATTGTCAAAATCTTTGTCTTTTAGGTTATGATGAACAACTAAAGATAATGAATTGTCAATAAAACTACCTACTGGCTGTATTTGTCTTGTGTGATGATGTTACATGTAAAAAAATGACATGAGGGAACTCACTGAAACGTGGTCATTCACTGCGTGCCCACCCCTTGCTCTCAATGGCAGCCAATGAGTTAATGTTGGCATATGGATGGGCGAGGGGTTTATTTGAAACATTTTTATTTGCCGCTGTGGAGTGAGATTTTACAGATGCATAAGATGATGCAATTAACCTGGGATGCGATCATGCCGATGCGTCAATTTTTTGTTTTAGTAATATCATAGACTTCATAATACTTGACAGGACACAGGAAACGGCTGATCCTTAGGGCAGGGGTTCCCAACCTATTCCACTAAGGCACACTGTGGGTGCAGGATTTCATTCTTACCAAACAAGATGACAACACTTTTTCCCCAATCTGGTGTTTTACAAGTGCAATCAGTTGATTGCAGTCAGGTGTGGCTTGTTTTAGCAGAAGCCTCATTGGTTCAACTGTCTCTGCTGGATCGGCTGGAACAAAAACCAGGACCCACAGTGTGCCTTGAGGACTGGGTTGAAAACCCCTGCCTTAGGGGACCTATTTTCAAAAACTTCAAAATCAAATATTTTCAAAACCAAAGCTGCTACCGACCTAAAACCTAAACAAGCACCTATACCTTAACCATATATGAGTCTCCATGAGCAGCTGCATCAAATAATTCAAAATCGTTCCCTTATAAAATCCTGATTTTTATTTTATTTTTTATTTTATTTATTATTATTATTTTTTTAATAGTATAACAAAACTTAAAATGGCTATAAAAGTCTCTGATTTTACACTAGATGCACAAAAATCACCAAATACAGAGATAATCACCTATATTTTCAGGATCAATAGCAATATTTTACATATCACAGAAGTTTTTGACCAAAATAGCAACTTGTTATTATTATTATTTTTTTTAATTTACTGCAAGTTTTCAACAGCTAATAAATCACTCACTTTAACATCAGAAACGTAATACTTGAGGAAAACATGCAGAATCAATTATAAATAATATGTAAATAGATTATTAATAAATTCGATATGCAATCAATACTTATTATAGAACAGAATAGCCCTTCATTATGATTATACAGTTATACAATGAAATTGTGGAGCATCCCTTTACAGTGCATAAGTTAAAATCTCAAAAGTGACGTGCAAGTATGAAATTTAAATATACATGAATCTAAAATGCGTATGAGGTCATAATAATATTATTATGCCTATAATTCAGGCAGTGCAAATAATCGATGTGGTGTTAATAGGATGTGAGCCTCGTCTTTCAACAATCACATAGCCTTTTTCTATGCCTTGCGTTTTCCGGTCACCTCGACTTGTACAAGTCCCTGTTCCTCGCCGTCTACCTCCTGCCCTCCTTGACTCTGCTCCTTTTCTTGCCGGCTGGCCACTCCAAGGCCTTGTTATTCCTCGCGTCTAAAGTCACATCCTTGGAGAAGTTTGCACCAAAACAGTTGAAGAGGGACTGCCAGGAACTCCAGCAGATGGTCTTGTGCTTCCTGCACATCAGGGAGTCCCACAGCGACATTCCGAAGGACGCCATGTGGGACATGGGGAGAGATGGCCGCTTGAGGATCGCCCGGCCTGTCTCCAGGTCTCCCTTGTCTTCTGGAACATCTCGAGGATGTAGGCCCTGTGTGTCCCTATGTTCCTCCTTCCCCGTGCAACCATGTTGGGGTTGACGACCACAATGATGAGCCCAACGCTCTGCTTCTCAATCAAAGAGCGCGCCAGCATCTTCTGGGTTAACTTGTAGCCGGCCTTGACAGACTTGTAGTCCTCCCACCTGGCCAGCACCTTCCGGTTTGAGAATCGGGCCGTCCTCATCCTCTCAGCCTCCTAAAAAACATGTTTGTTTCCAGTGTTGTTAATAACGACATTAGAATATAACGCCGTTACTAACAGTGTTATTTTTTTCAGTAGTGAGTAATCTAATTAATTACTTTTCTCATCTTGGCAACGCCGCTACCGTTACTGAGGCGGGAAAGGCGTGCGTTACTAAGTTGGTTGAATAAAAAAAGTCTGAGAGGGACGGACTCACGGAGACGAGAGAGCAGAGCAGGAGTGGGGAAGACGCCGTTGCAAACGCGATGCTAGGTGGCTCCAATAATACCTGACTGTAACCGATAGCCTACAAACTACGCCCACATGATACGGTAGATATCACATATTATAGAACTAGATGCAAATAACAGACACGGCTGCATTGGCAACATGTTTTAAGGACTACATGCATTAGTAAACAGCCGCCATCTTAAAGCAGTAGACCTCAAAGGAAGGCTCTGTTGTAGAGATCCTTCCTAGCGAACCTAAGTAACTTTTTTTTTTAATCTAAAATGCTCCTAAATCGGCAAAATCTTGACTTAAATCTATCTTTAAATGATGAAATAGTTACAAAAACTTACACATGTTGAAAGTAGACAGAAGGAAACTAATGCATTAACGGGAGCAATTTTAACAACTTTAATGGTTGATTCACAACTTTAAATGACTTCCACACATAGCAAAGGTTACTATCTAGTTATCGCAATACCCTTGTGTCTGGTTAAGTGGAGGGTAAAGAATTGGGCTAGGGCCATTTGTCCCCAAAACCCTTTAAGCTTCACATTGTGTAACCTGTTTTTTTTTTTGGTTGTTTTGTTTTTTGAGAAAAAAAAACATGAAAATTATCACTAGTTACTTTGTCAAGTAACTAATTACTCTTACATTCAGGTAACTGAGTTACAAACGCAATTACTTTTTGGGAGAAGTAATTTGTAACTGTAATTAATTACTTTTTTAAAGTAAAATTAACAACACTGTTTGTTTCAGAAAAATAGGTGTTTTGACTCATCTTTTTTATTAAGTGAATAAGGCTGGCCACTTACTTCAGCCCCAGGACACCTGGGCAGCACCATACAGCCGTTGTTGTGGAAGCTGCTGTAGATGTTCTTCGAAAGGCGCGCAGGGTCAAAGTAGATGAAGATCTGCTTGTTGCCGTTGGGGTAGGGGTTGGTTTAGGACCATAGTGTTTCACTGTAAGTTATTAGACTGAAATATTACATTAAATACAACATGCAAAAGCTGACTGTTTCTTTAATATGGATGCAGAAATTTCTAAAATAAAATCTAGAGATACAAAATCCAACATGGCCGCCGTAGCAAAACAATGAGCTTTTCCGTTGAAAATTCTTGTGAATAAATGCTTAAATCCCTGAATTCTTGATGGATATGCACATAAAACTGTCTCGATTCTTGATTAAAAGCAAAAGAAACCTTGCAGGTAGCATTTATTTTACGTAAATGTTGCAAATGTGCAGCTTGTCTTTAAGTTCACCGTGGCGCCGACTTACCACAAGTCCATAACAAAGAGCTTTTTACGTTGAAATTCATCATGATAAATGCTTAAATCCCTGAATTCTTTATAGATATGGACGTAAAACAGTCTCGATTCTTGGTTAAAAGCAAAACAAAAGGGCATTTTGAATTTACTTTACGTAAATACTGTATGTCGAAGAATGATACTAGTCTGATACTGTCTCTTTGTTATGACAAGGGGGTTTCAAAAATGGCTTTTTCCATTGAAATTCTTGTGAATAAATGCTGAAATAACTGAATCCCTTATAGATATGGACGTAAAACAGTCTCGATTCTGGGTTTAAAGCAAAATCCGGGCAGTTGGCAGTTATTTTTCTTAAATACTGCTAGGTATGGAGCGGCTAATTTCTGCGATTGATTTTTTTCACGTTTCAAAATGTATGCATGGCACGAAAAATATGATAATTACCTTGAATCCTCGAACAAATCACTCCTGAGACATTCCTTCTTGTTAGTATGCGGTCCAGATTTCGTACTTTGTACTTTTTTTTCTATTATCTATTTCTATTCATCTAATAAATGAAACTGAGTCACACAGCCCCCTACAGGCAGGTGGGCGCAGAGAATGACGAAGGATACCAGTCAAGTATCTTGATGTCTATGGTAATATGCTGAAATGCTGTAGTATATTAATGATGTAAATAGGCAAGGATGTGAACCTAGTATTTGAATGTGTCAAATGAATTTAAAGGGATTTGGGGGGCAAGGGTAAAAGATAAGCACATGGTAGTCAAAAAATGAGAATTAGTGGAAATTTGTGAAATCTTTTGAATGTGTCAAAGGAATTTAACGTGAATGGGAATTACTGTATTAATATGAAATGAATATAAGTTGTATTTAATGATTTTTTGGGGGTCAAAAATGGTACATTTTGGGTGAAATTAAATGAAATGTCTCGTGAATACGTCCAAATTTCAATAATTTTATTGAATGTAACGTGACTAGGAATGTTGAATGTGTCAATAGGATCCAATGTCATTTTTTTTTCTTTTTTTTTTTTTCTTAAGAAGGGTTTATTTTATTTGGTGAATGAAAGAAAGAAAAGAAAGGAAAAAATGAAAATTGGCAAACGTTTTTAAATAAGCGCGAACAAGAATGTGTGAATTGAAAGTAGCGTGAATAGAAATGATGTGAAAGTGGCGGTCCTACTGCCCTAAGCTAGGCTCTCCTATTTTAATGCATACAATGCACTACCCTCCCCACACAATACCATCACGGTGCTGGGTGATGGCTGCCAGCCGGGGACCTAAGGGCCGTTGGGGGTTGTTGCGCGTCCCATCATCCCATCCCTGAAGGCCGGTTCATGGGGACGCGAATGGCCTGGGGGCCCACCCTGGATCCCAGGGGGATTGCTGGGCTGCGGGGAAGGGATGGGCTACGCTGGCCGCCCCCCCGATTGGCTGGGAAAGGGACGTGGCCCTGGCGCCACGCCCACCCCACCTCCCACCCCGATTACCGATGGCCCTGGGGCGGCTCCTGCGTGGCATTTTTACTCATCTGCAGGAGTATCACATGTATGATGGGATTCACGCATGATTAGGTGCAATTAAACACACTCAAGTAGGAAAACTCGGTGTCAGGATTGGCGATCAGGCACCATATAATAGGATGCCAACATACTTACACTCACAAGGGATTCACACAAATACTGGGTTCCACACAACACATGGCTGATTTGGGTACACTCCACCCCTCCCAATCACTTATCTTTCTGACTCCCCCACCCACGTCCTCTTTCTACTTGGTCATCAGCCCCCCCATATGGTGTCGACTGGAAATACAACTAGCTAACAATATTACTATCATATTTATAGTTAGTGTAGGCGTTCAATGTATTTCTTGTTGTTGTTTCTGCTTCTTCTGTCTCTCTCTCGTTCTCTCTTTCCTTCTGTCCCCCAACAACTCCTTTCTGTTCGCTGCTTCCTCCTAATAAACGAGGCACATTGAATGATACCAATGGAAGTATGTAATAATCGGACACTCAGATTTCCATTCTCCATGTCAATCAACTGAACAGGACAGTTTAAAAAATGATGTGAAAGTATTACGCAGAATTATAATGAAATTGGAAGATTTTTTTGTGGGGGGGGCGGTAAAAAATTGGGAATTGTGGCAAATAAACATAAAGAATACCACACCGCATACGTTTCTGAAACGTATTGAAGTTGAAACGGTGTGAATCAGATGTCAAATGTGGGAGGGAAAATTATTCTGACTTGACGAGACGCAATGTCAACAATTATCCAGC
Source organism: Corythoichthys intestinalis (assembly GCF_030265065.1). NCBI lineage: Eukaryota > Metazoa > Chordata > Actinopteri > Syngnathiformes > Syngnathidae > Corythoichthys > Corythoichthys intestinalis. The sequence continues at coordinate 12,359,998 of NC_080397.1, read as the reverse complement.
AGGTGTCCTTACACGCTCGTGTTGTAGAATTGGGCCTGACAGCTTCACACTGTGCAAGATGAACCGTAGTGAAAAGATGAGAGACAGCCAACAAACAGAAGTGACATGCTGAAAATAGCTTCCAAAAACCAGCCTGGCGCTACAATAGCATCAGTGAATGGCGTCAGCCCCGTTATGAAATATGAAATTAATATCCCTCCATAATGTTCAGCTAGGGAATCCGCCCTCATATTCTTGTGATAACAAAGAATGAAGAGAGTGACAATTGGAAAGCTGAGATTAACACTTCTCTCATTTGTGTGCTTCACTGTAATTAGAGGGCCTTTTGTGAGAGTCACGACCCAAAATGATAATATTGATCCCAAAATGAAATAGCCTTCTGCTCCTCGAGTTATTTTTTTTTTTTGTTAACTAGTTACATTTGTGGGACATTTCCGCAAGGGAATTTAAAACCAGGACACAAGAGGTTGAAAGCGCAAAGAATGGGAATTTATTTGTGTGCGTATGCAAGTGAGAGAGAAAGTTGGTGAATAATAGGCTAGAAACAAATGTCTAGAAGAAGATTAAATAGTCACAAATTGGTAAGAATATCAGAAAAACTACAGTCATTGTTTATTGATTCTGAAGTAATGTGCTTGAAAAAGGACGGGAGGAGTAGTGAATCACAAAATAAACTCACATTTAGATTTGAGTGGAGTTTGCATATAGGCTTCTTAACTCTTTGCTGGCATTGACGACGATAGGCGACCAATCCATTTGAACTGAACTGAATGGATTGGACGCCTATCGCCGTCAATGTTAACTGAACTTTCCGTCTGAAGTGAGTGGGGGAGGAATAAATTTGCCTTGAAAAGAATGCTTTTGTCTCACACAGGATTTAGGACAAGGAACCCTGCTGTTGTGTTGCGTAGTAACCAGAAAAAAGGGGGAGCGCAAGAGGGCTCAAATAACGGGAATTTATCATTCTAACAATATAATGGGGTGTTATTTTATTATTTATTAACTGTTATTGTAATTTGCAGTGTTATCAAACTATCAGATCACTCACACAGAACTATTACAAATAAAGAACATAAGTTTTCATTCCTGCAATGAAATTGTATGTTGTTCATTTCTACAACCAAACCAGCCATGTTGGTATTTTTTACCTCTCAAATTGAATCTGGAAAAAACAAACAAACAACAACAACAACAAAATACAAGCAGAACAGCGACTTTTCACACACTTGTTTATTGCGACGTGTACTGCTTATCCCATACGTGCTATACACGAAAATGTGAGGTGCCAAAACTGTTCCACTTTTCACTGTTTTGCAGTTCTCTATTTATTGACGTTACAAGCCCGAACTCTTCTTTATCTGCTTTATGTCCAATGTGATGCACTGCTGCCATCTACAGAGATCTATTAGCCCGTGCAGCTGTTTAAAAACCTGAATTTCACAAAGACGCAAGGAGAAACATGTTTCCAAACCTTTCATTCATTCATTCATTCATTCATTCATTCATTCATTCATTCATTCATTCATTCATTCATTCATTCACTCACTCACTCACTCACTCACTCACTCACTCACTCACTCACTCACTCACTCACTCACTCATACTTTCTTTCATTCTTTCATTTATATTCTTTATAATTTTATCTTTGCTGCTGTGGTGTTATGGGCGATGGAAAACTAATTTCCCTGAGGGAACCCTCCCAAGGGATTAATGAATTGAATTGAATTGAATTGAATTGAATTGAATTGAATTGAATTGAATTGAATTGAATTGAATTGAAATGAATTGCACCGAACCGAACCAAACCAAACCGAACCGCTTATTCTCACGAGAGTCGTGGGAGTGCTGTAGTCTATCCCAGCTAACAACAGGCAGGAGGCAGGGTACACCCTTAACTGGTTCCAGCCTGTCAGAGGTGTTTCTAACCCTACCCATTGAAAAGCACATTTAACAAATACTGTGTATTTCTTTATGTTTTTCAGTTGACTAGTAGAAACAACCATGGCATGAAATGATTAATCCACTGATTGACTTTTTATTAAAAGGGCCGATTTCATAAATTTGGGGGGATTAGTGATTGTCGATCACTTAAAATATAATAGACTTAGAGTGAGTTAGCTATATTAGCCTGCTAGCACTTGGTCACAGACATTAGTGGTCACTATTATGAGCATATCAGTGCACTTGGGTATTTTTATACTTTAGCTGGTCCAACATGATGTTGACCATAGTAACGTCTCCAACTTTTCGCTACGTTAATGCGGGAAAGAGTGCAGTTTGTATTAGCGTTCCATACAGTCACTGTGTGGTAATTGTTTTGAAGCACCTAGATCAGGGGTGCCCAATCCCGGTCCTCGAGAGCCCCTATCCAGCTTGTTTTCCGTGTCTCCCTCCTTTAACACACCTGAATCAAATGATCAGCTCAACAGCAACCTCTGCAGTAATCAGTCAATCAATTGATCAATCAATCAATCAATCAATCAAATTTATTTATATAGCCCTTTACAAAACCCGAAAGGTAACCAAAGTGCTTTACAACAAAGACAAACATGGCTCATAGTAAATAAAAGGCAGGAAAGTATTATACAACGACATTAAGAAAAAAAAAAGAAACAAAACAACGCATCACGATAAAAGTCAGACAGCAAATAAAACAATAAAACAGATAAAATCCGAAAACATAAAAAACCCTGAAGAAATAAAACCAGGCTAAACTAATCTGGGGGAAAGGCGAGTCGAAAAAGGTGTGTCTTTAAACGAGATTTAAAAAGGCCCAAATTCGTAGTGGTGCGGATTTCAGGGGGAAGACTATTCCATAACCTGGGGGCAGCAACCGCAAAAGATCGGTCTCCCCACTGTTTCAGGTTGGACCTCGGAACGTGCAAATGAAGTTGGCCGGTAGAGCGAAGCGTCCTGCCAGAATTACGGATGTTAAAATTTCCGATAAGTAAGAAGGAGCCTGGCCATTAATAGAATTACAAACAAAAAGTAAAAGTTTAAAATCAATTCTAAAATGGACTGGAAGCCAGTGGAGCGATGATAGCACGGGGGTAATATATTCACGTCTAGGTGTATCTGTTAAAAATCGAGAAGCAGCATTTTGAATAAGTTGGAGACGAGAAATTGAGGATTTGGGAAGACCAACATAAAGTGCGTTGCAGTAATCCAGCCTTGAGTTTATAAAAGCGTGAATTGCTTTTTCAAGGTCGTGGCGAGTAAGAAGAGGCTTCACTTTGGCCAAGAGACGGAGCTGGAAAAAACTTGCTCTTACAACTTATCTATATTTCAAAGTTGAGACTGCTATCTAATATCACTCTGAGATTTTTAACATGTGTTTTAAAAAAGGGAGCCAGAGTGCCAGAGTTGGGCTAAAGGGAATTTAACATAGAAGGTGTGCCAAAAGTTATATATTCAGTTTTCCTTTCGTGAAGATGTAAAATGTTTTGTGCTAGCCACTGCTTCACATCGGATATGCACTCCATTAATTTAGTGAGAGCAGTTTGTTCGTTGGGTCTCAGGGGGAGATACAGCTGCAGGTCATCAGCATAAAAATGAAAAGAGATATTATGTTTTTTTTTTATAATTGATCCTAAAGGATGGAGATAAAGTGCAAAGAGAACAGGCCCTAAAATAGATCCTTGTGGCACCCCACAAGACAGAGAAGTTTGTGAGGAGGAAAATTCCCCAATCAATACCGAGAAGGTCCTAAGTTCCAGGTACGATTTAAACCTCTGTAGAGCGTTACCACGTATACCTATAAAGTGTTCTAAAAGAGATACAAGGACTGTGTGGTCGACTGTATCAAATGCTGCTGTGAGGTCTAGTAAAACAAGGATTGCTGGGTTTCCATTATCTACAGAAAGGGCAATGTCGTTGTGCACTGTGTGCAGCAGCCTGATAACAATTCTGATTAGTTGATCCAGGTGTGTTGGAGGAGGGAGATATGGAAAACAAGCCGGATAGGGGCTCTCGAGGACCGGGATTGGGCACCCCTGACCTAGATTGTCTCACTAGGACTTTGTGAGTGAATTCAGTCAGGTAATACCATTTTAGTGTAAGCTCACATTTGGCTCACATTACAGCAGTTCCAGCATTAAAAGGCATTAAGAGACGAAAAAAAGAATAGACTTAAGACCCTTTCAGACTTATATCCCGTGAAAAGTGACGCAGGATTTACCCGCATCATATCTTTCAGGCATGGAGAGATCTCTGGGGACTTGTTGGACTTTCACAGACTTGTCCCGTGTTGGCGACTCGAAGCTCTCTGTGCAGGAAGGGTGGTTGGCGGGATTTTATAACCCGGACATTACGTCATTTTTGGTCAGCATCAGCTGTCACATTCTGTTGGTCAGATTGTGTTTTGTTACGGAGCCGGTTGTGGGAGCATTCCCAAAGTCGCACCTACAATCAAGACTGTATTTAAGCCTAGGCGATCCAAGAGGAGGGTGCCGAGATATTGACTTGCTGGTCGCCATTCGGCACCTTGTCTGCCGCCCTTGTTTTGAAACCCTCTACCATGTGCAGGTATTTGAGCGTGTTTATTTTGTTGTCATATCGGCTTTCTGCCTACAGCTTAGTTTAGTATTATTGATCCCCGTCTACCTAATGTCACGGACCCATTTTTTATACCCCCTTTTCCGCCATCACGCAAGTTTTTGTTTGCATTTAATAAACCCTTGAAGGCATCCCTCGGTTGTTGTCTGCTTTGAGGTGCAACCTTGTTTCCGCAGTTGCAGACCGTAACATCGGCAACAAAATAAGCCAGCCATTCTAAAAGAGGGACGATGGACTGTCTTTTCCCAGCTGTACGTTCCAGTAGCAATTTAATTTCCAAATGTTTCCATTTTGCCATGTTGATAATTGCGATGTTTGTTTACCGCTTTTCATCGTACTGCAAAGAAAGAGGAAATGACAATCGACCCGCCATAATATTTACGTCATCAGCCTTCGTTCCGTGACCTGAGAAATAAACGGCTGTTTTCACACATTCCGCATCCTAGGTAAGTCTCGGATATTATACTATGACGCGACCTGGTAAATGTTCACGTAATCTCCGTGTCAGTCTACCCGGGAAATTGCTGTCACACATAATGGCTACCGGTTTAAATCCCGGGATTTTTACGGTGTTCAGGTATGTGTGAAAGGGGCTTAGTGACCTGATATAATTTGGTAGTTCTCTAATACAGAAATTTAATATGTGAATTTCCTTGTACCTTGATATTTAGTTTTTGTTCAGCATTTTGATCCAACGGTTTTGAAAGAAAAGATTGTAACTTTTCAAATGTTTTTTTTCACACAACTACTGCATTTGCATTTTTCTTTTTCTTTTTTTAATTCCTCCAGGTCAGGCACTTTAAAAAATGGGTAATTGGTGATCAGCCAGAAAATCGTGATTGGTGCACCCTTACTTTTTATGGCACTGAAATGTTGTTCTTTAAAATTTAGCACATCATTTTAGACCCTGTGGGCCAGATAAAAAACTAAGATTATAGGAGATTATCGACAGTTTAGTACCTTGCATTACACGTTTGTAGACTTTCACTGAGGTGTAAGAAGTAAGCACTTGATGGGATGTTCCAAGAGTGTCTTTCTATTAACAGCTCAGTAGGGAGCTGAAAAAGTAACAGGGAGGGAGGGAGTGAGGGTAGGGGTGTGTGTACGTGTGTGCGTCTGTATAGTGGGGGAGGAACCGTACAACCGTACAGTGACAGCATTCTCTCAGCCAGCAGCCCGTCAACATTCTCTGCGAAGCAACTGGGACACCCCCAGGGCAGACCGTAGGCATCCCGGCTCATCAAGTGCGCACTGAAGAGGGCCTGGGCTCACTTTTGTGACCTACTTCCATCCCCGGAGACCTTTCCTTGTGGACCGGTGCTGACAATGCGTAGGCTATGCTTTGTGGGAGAGGAGGAAGAGAACCAACTAGAGAAAAAAAGTAAGCTTCCCACAAAAATATGCTTTGTTTTTAAGTTTGGATTTTACTGAAAATGTTTGTGACTTTTGAAATTGATTCAAAATTTTACATTGTGAGACCATGTTAGACTATATAGTTGGAAGAAAGTTTGTGACTTTTGTTTAAAATTATTTTTTGGGGTGGATTTTCAAACATTTACAGTGCATACAATGAGCGGAAACATGTTTTACTTTGCCTTTGCTCAATAAAGACATGCTAATAACATCTTCATAGTTTACTTGTTGACTTTAATTCACAGCGATAGACACTCAGTCCATTTTGACTAGGAGGGGAGAATGAACAATTGGACATCCATCTCTGTCAATGGCGGCTAATCAGTTAACACAATGACAAATATTGGTGGACTAAAACTTTTGCACTTCTGTTTCTGTGACATGCTCACAAGCGCTTTGTCACATGAGATGAAGTTGCCTCTCTGTGTAGAGATGCATTATGCAAAAGTTCACCTGATTAGCATGTCCGGTGCAAGAGCAGCAGTGCGTGCAGTGCACATTTGTACAAAAAGGGCATTCTTGGTCAAAGCGCATGTTTGCATTAATTTACATTCAATTATTGGCTCATGTGAGCATAAGCACAAAAGTTGTTCTATATTAGGGGGAAATGGGAACAGGCGCACAATGAGATCTAATCACTGTCTACAGTCAGTTTGGGGACTGAAAGCTTGTTGGAGTGTTATTGCATAACAGATGCTCTGTTGTTAACCGTCTATTGACTGGAGCATGCACATGATGAGTGACTTTTGGAAACTATTCTTAAAGACACATTTGAAAATAATTAGGCGAAAATATCAATGCAATAGTTTTTACTTTAGCAAGAAAAAGAAAAAGAGAATATTAATATACTAATTTCTTTTTTGTGGTGGGGGGTCAATACAGATTGTACCTTTCTTTGCTGATTGTGTGGATGTGCGTGAAGACATTTTCCACTCATGTCAGTTACATATTCTTATACATAAACAGTACAGTAGTGCTGGGCGATATATGTATGTTGGTAAAATTATTTAAATTATTGTAGTTATCATCATAAATTCCTTCTATTTTCACTGTTGTATATTTTAATAATATAAAATTAAAATACACTTTACTTAACGAAACAGAACGGCCTCTAGATGTCCAGCAAACCAGAGGTGTAATAAAGCACCACGCAGCACAAACCTTAGGTATAGAAATATAACAAACAGTTAAAGAAACTACACATTACTACTACACAGGAAGAAGCTTATGAAGATAAACAAGCATTTATTATTTATATATTATACATATAAATAATATATTTAGTTTTTTTTTTTTTTTTTTAGATCTAATACTTCTTGTTCTTCTAATGCTTCTTCTAATACTACTTCTAATACATCTTCTAATACACCTAATAAGGGTTAGGGTTAGGTTACCTAATAATTCAACTTCTCTGCTACTTCTTGTTGATGACTGATGACATTAACTAAAATGGCTATTCCTTCGTTATCTATGTTAGGAAGGGTTGGTATATTCTACGGATTTATAAGCATTGATTCTCAGAGCCCGATTTTTGAGTTTTTGTCTCAGAATAATTAATTTCAAATTCATTAATTGCAGACTTGTTATGTAGTTACTCTAGTTAATCAAAACACTGCATTATTGCATCACATCTTGTTTAGATACCGGGTGGTCGCAGTTCATTTGAACTTGTTAGATCAAATACTGTATTGGCCCGAATATAAGACAGCACAGACGACCCCCTCTTTTTCAAGACTCAAGTTTGAAAAAAGACTTTATGAACACCAAATTAATTTTTATACAGAAAATAATTACAGTACATCCGAAACAAATGATTATAACAATATATTTGAGAGTAAAAGCATGTTATTTTGCCTCATTCAAATCTTAATATCTGAACATTTAAATATGTAAACTAAAGTGCAATCTAAAGTGTAAATAAATGGCTTCTGGTTTTTGAAATGTAAATAAACCAATTTATTGTGATAAAACAACAAAATTGCCATAACTGCATTAACTAGTTAAACGAGAGTAGCTGAGATCTGTCATGACAGAACATCGCTTCAAGGATATCTGGCGCCATCTAGCGTCCTGGATGGGTTTAACGTCTAGACTGCGAATATAAGACGACCTCCTCTTTTTCATTCTTATTTCAATGCAAAAAACACAGTCTTATATTCGGGTAAATACGGTAAATAAAAATCTACTAAATCATGGCATATCATGTAATGATATTCATTGGCTTATATCATGATTAAACATTGTTTTCAGCACCACTTCAGAGTACATGACAAACTTTTTAAAGTTAAATGCATGCATGCAAAAAAATTAACGATAATGGTACTGAGATTACTGACTAAGGATAACCTCTTTGTAGTCTGTCCAGCACTGAACATTCAAAATCCATATTCTATTTTCCACATCCCTCACCACATTAAATGAAAAAAAATCCATTACGACTTATGTTAATGGCATTTTTTCCCATGAAGTTTGCTTACTTGCTTGGGGGGACTCTGGTGATTGCATTATTAGGGGGACTTGAAGTTTCACTTATTTTATTATTTGAATCAAAATTTGAATTAAAAAAAAAAAGTTGAGTTACATTTGTATGCTGATTAAAAAGAGAACTAGCATGATATAGAGAAACTAAGATTTGTTTTGGCGTTAGTGACCTGGAAATTTGTTCAAAACAACTGTCAGACATAACTCCACTAAATTATACTCCCCAGTGTTATCTTGGATAAGATACTTGAAAACATCTGCTTCTGCTTTGGAAAAAAAAAAAAAGATAGTTACAAAGTAATCACAGTCCAATTTTTCTTTTGGTTCCAAAATACATTCCTAGCTAAAACATCAACCCCACACAGTAAAATAAAAGTTAAAAAAAATAAATAAATAAAAATAAAAAATAAAAAAAAAAAGTGATATACAGTATATGAACTAATTAGTCCACTCCTCTCAAAAATAATAATTGATCAATCAACTATCAAAATAATAATTTTTGGCAACCCTACTGTGAATGTGCCCTGTGATGGGTTGGCGATCAGTCCAGGGTGTACCACAATTATCAGTCAAAAACAGCTCTTGAGGACAAACTGCAAAGAAAATGAATTGATGGTGTAATTTTTACAATAAAGAGGACTACATGATGAGGCTTTATTAGAAATGCATTGTGTGTGCGAATATGTGTGTGAGTGCGCATGTTCTTTATCTGAAAGAAGACACACACACTCACACACACACACACACACACGCGCAGCTGTATAACCTGATAACATTAACATATTTCCCTTGAGCACTCTGCAGCTAAAACTTCCAAACGTGTTTTTAACATTTCCTTTATCATCTGTTGCTTTTCAATTCTCATCACCTACAGTCACTTTTTCAGCCTTGAGCGTGATAATTTGTATTACATTATGTATGTAACTTGTATACGTAGATAGTACGCAGACATTAATTAAACATGCTGCATTACTTCTCTAATTGTATTTCAGAGGTACATGTTAAACTCATATCTTCAAAAGAGTTATAATTCATAATTATGCACAGCGTGTAAGTTTTTAATACTCAGCATGTGTATGTGCAAAAATGGCCTTGGCTCACCTAAGATGATTACTACAGATGTGCTGTCAAATACATAGGCTATACTAGTAAGTATACTGTACCATGAAACCTTGAGGTGATTAATATTTACAATGTAATCAAAAATAACATATATAATGAATACAATGTCATGTGTGGTGGTGTGGAAAAGAATTGAACTCATTCCTTGCCGTTGGTGGAGAAAGACATCCAATTTTTTCAATTGGGAGCGCTGGCAGCAGTCATTCATTCACTGCCAACCCTCCGTGTTCAAATGGATTGAACGTCTATCGCTGTCAGTGGCATCCAAAGGGTTAATTGCTTTTGTAAATCATGGAAGCGAAAGAAGAAACGGACCAACCAGATTGTTATCAGTGTTTAGGGTTGGGTATTGCGGCTTGAAACTTATTTTAAACAGGGGAAAGGCACATTGCAATATGTATTGCAATCAGTGTTGGGCACGTTACTTTAAAAAAGTAATTAGTTACATTACTCACTAATTCTTTCAAAAAGTTAATAACTGAATTACTCTATAGTAAAAGTAACTAGTTACCAGGGAAAGTAACAATTTCCGTTACTTTAAAAAGAACTTGTTGTATGTCAGCGAATTTGAAAATTTCTGAGCAGTATTCGAGTCAGTGAAATAAAGAAGAACAGACAGGTAGTTAGCAGCATATTTGAATTGCTTACCACATATGTCGACAAAAGCTTTGCCCCGGGACTTAAATTTCACATTACATGCAGGTTCTTTCCTTTAATTTCGACAAACTTGAAATAGTGTCTATATCTCCACCTCTTAAAGGACAATTTTTCTTCTGAATTCTCTGCCATCCCTGTGCATCTGTTTTGCGTGTGTGTTTGCCGCACGCGCTGTTCCGGTTTGCTTGTGAAATCACCGGCTCTGATTGGCTTACCACGACACATGACTCTAACCCTCAGCCAGTCACAGTCACTTCCATCGCATCTCTCGCAGAATTATTGCTGGCTGACAGTGGGAGATGGGAACGAGGCTAGCATTAGGTGTAGCAAACACAGAAACGTTACCAAACTTTGGAAAGCATTGTCTAATTGAATGAGCAGGGACAAACAGCTTGGCGTCAGAAGTACGTGCGCTATTCTCGAACCTGAACACACCCCAAGTCTTGGATGACAAATCAACAGAGCAGAGAGTCGACTCGACACGGCTGGTAGTTTCTTCAATTTATTCAGAGTAAGTAACGCACTGCTTTTGACCGTCAGTAACGGTAATGGCGTTGTAACGGCGGAAAAAGTAATTAGTTAGATTACCCCGTTACTGAAAAAATAACGCAGTTACGTAACGGCATTATTTATAACGGCGTTACTCCCAACACTGATTGCAATACATTTAGCAATGCAATTTTTTGTTAAAGACCAATGGTGAAGTAATTTCATAACATGCCAAATAGGGTCACAATTAAAGTAATTAAACATTGTCCAACAAATAAAGCATGAAAAAAATATATATATAAATATATATGTTGTATATTTAACAAAATAATCGCGTTTCCGAAGTTCGAGCCTAAAAGTGGACGAACCCGGAAGTGATACGTCACACCGAGAACAGCGATGGCAGCGCTCCATACAGCCGCCATACAAAGCCCTTCAAACAATGATTCAAACAGCGATATAAGTGATAGATCGAGCGCAAGGGAGGAGATCCAAGTTTTTTAAGAGTAGGAGGAAGAAGAGGAGGTTGGAATTTTATGTTGGACCTAACATGTATTAGCCCTACGCTAATGACGATGCAAACAATGTGCCTAGACCACCTGACATGGAATGGATACAAGACCCATCGAGATTACAAGATTGGTAAGATATAGGCTGTTATTATTTTCATGATTTGAAGATGCAGGCATTTGCACATAATTTTATGTTTTTGTCTATCTGATGACATTGTTTAAAAAATAAATAATCAGACTTCATGTTCATTTTGGCAGATCGGCAGCTCTCGTGCATATAAAAAAATAACATAAAAACGATGGGGGGAGAGAAGGAGATGAGTCGTTGATGGCCTTCTCCACTTTATTGTGGCAACAATAAGAAAACAAAATAATTGTGGACTGCCGCCACATTCAACCGCGAAGTTTTGCTTCTCACTCATCTCCCCCTCGCCTCCTACTACTCACAGCTCTCCAGTCCCAGCGTCTCTTAAACGGATCGTGCATAGTGTCTTGTTATGGGCTTTTTGTTGACAAAGGTATCAAACACGCGACGTGCTGACAACTTTGTTTCTTTATTAACACATGGAGCTAACAGTACGAACACAGCTTGGGGCTCTCAGCAGGCTGTGCGGAGCAATAGATAGAGCCTGTAGAAGTGGCTTCTAATAGCGTGAGGAAATGTTGTTTTTTCACACAAGCGAACAGATTACAAAGCACCACTTCAGTGTTGTCCTAAGACTACATTTCCCATGATTCATTGCGTGACCTGCACCGCTCGCTGATTCGCTGCGAGATTGACTCAATGGCTACGCTAAACCAACACGCTAGTTTTCAACTGTCACCTGTCAGCGGCTCTCGTAAAACACAAACTAGAAGGCTATCATGCGATCACCGTGAAAGAAACACCGAACCGTCCAAAAGCAATGCAATGCTTGAAGCATTAAGGTGGAAATACATAATACAAATACAAATAAATGTGCACAAACTCACCGGCGTTGTGTGTCTCTTACGGCAACGTGACCATGAATTACCGCGACGCTGACCCGCTTATATGCACATCCACACCCCTTTCCCGATTGACAGTGGATTAACCCTTTCGGACAAGATCGTAGATGACGCACAATTCAAACACGCTTAACCTAGCGAACGCAACAACAACTATGATCGGGGATTGCCACAAGTTAGCTTTCGGCTAACGTAGCAAAGCTTCTACTGTTCATTCCACAACAGTTGGCAGCTCTGCTTTGACAAAGTCATCAGTCATCTATCCAAAAATCACACTTACTTTTTGGCAAATCCTTGATCATCAGCAGACCGGTTGAGGAAGCAGGCATCTTCGAAGTCTTTGTAGCAGAGAACACGACTCGATGATGGCGTGAAATTCATTCGCTTAGTGCGAACAAAAGATGTCCATTTACGTGCCCTGCTATCCTTCAGCCACTCATACAACTTTTCTTTAGATTGAGAACAATACATCGCTACACACCGCCATGGCATCTTACCGAGAAGCAATGCAACAATACTGTGTGTATGGCGGACTTCCGTCGCAGTTCTTGGTATGACGTCATTTCCGAAGATTTCCGAAGCTTATCGAAGAAAAGAATTTTTCGTTGTCAAGGGTGTTGCTATGGGTTAAACAAAGAATCTGGAAGGATTGCGTTAAAAAAACTAACGACAATATGCTTATAATTGTTTAGCCATTGATATTATTCAAAAACATGGTTGGCCAACCTTACTTCACATTTGGTCTTTAAGTGTTTATAGATGAATGAAAAACAACACAATGCTTGTTTAAGTCAATTCTATTTATTACATGCTACTGGAAACATTTTCAGCAATTACAGCTAGCTCCATGTAGCCCTATAGGTAGGCCAACATGTTGGACATTTATGACAACCATGTTAAAATCTATCATTTTTTTTAAATCTTAAGGATGACTGTAGTTGCTTTCGACACGCCCAAATCAATGAGGCGTCTGGATTCCATTGTCTATGGTTGCGGCAGGCTTCAAACGAGAATTACGCATGTGCGTGACCTTGATCTGTCATGTCACATGGTAAGATGGTATCTGTAAAAAAATATTGACCAAAAAATTAAATGGACGAAGTATTTCCCAAAAGGATATGCACGAAATATATTGAAAACACAGAATCATCAGTGGTCATCATATCATCATCATATCAGTGGTGGGAACCTCTGGGTACCTCACGATATGATAAGATTTGCAATACAAGGCTTACGATAACGATTATCTCAAAATATGGCGATATAACAAGTATCGATAAATTGGTCAGTAAATAATTCTACAATGTTTTACTATACAAGCAATAAATAGAAAATCAATCTTTTCATCCCTTTGCTTTGAAATGAATTGAGTTTTTCACTAGTAGACGTCCTATTCATTTGAACTGAGAAGGTGGCCTCCCTCCCACTTCAAACAGATTGGTGGTGTATGGCGGCCAGTGGTAACCAATGAGTTTAGTTTTGTGTTTCATTTCAGGTCATTTGCTGTTGATTTCCAGTCACTTCTTGTTGATTTAGGAGCATTTCTGGGTCAATTCCTGTTGATTTTGGGGCATTTCTGGGTCAATTCCTGTTGATTTTACGTTACAGACCAGGAAGTGACCCGGGAATCTCAAATGAATAGGCAGTGACTGAATCTCAACTGAAAGTGATCTGTAAATGCCCTAAAGCGAACAGAAAGTGACCTGAAAATTCCCCGAAAATCGAAAAGACTGGCTGCAAAAGCTCTGGTTTTGAATGAACAAACGCTCATTTGCCCCTACCAGTCTAAGGCTAGGTTCAGGCCGCAGGTCTTAATGGATGAATCCAATTTTTTTGTGTTTTTCCGACTCGAGTGAGGTATTAAGTTGATGATCTGAACGTGACAAGAGGTATAGAAGTGGACCATTTCAAATCCGATCTGGGTCACTTTCGTGTGTGGTTTAAATCCAATCTGGGCCACATTTTTCTTGAAGAGTGGATTACGGAAAAGTTTATTCAACATGGCTAGTGCGAGACAGACTGTTGTCAATGACTGTCATTTGCTGAGGTTTTAGCGACTCGATGTGTTTTTGGTCACTTAAAACTGAATTTACCGGGGATTTGAACATATTCTCGGCTCTCGCTCGCCATGTGTGGTTTTGTGGAGATGACTTTTGACGCACAAGAGTGACGTTGCTCGTTAAGAACACGTCACACAAATAAACGAATCTCATTACACGGATACGTTTGTTCTGGCTCGAGAGGCCAATAAGGAGTTGGGTCCCAGACTGTTCTCCCGGTGTTTGAAAAATACAGGAAGAACAGTCTAGCCGTGCCAGGCAAACATTTTTCCAGAATGTGGCGGCAGTATGAACTGTTAAGTCTCCCAAATCGGAATTCATGCAGCAATTACGTCAGCAAAGAGCGAGAGCGGCAAGCATTACGGCAGCGATGTAGCTGTGCATTAGCACCTAGCTTGAACTCGGCTTTTACGCAGGAGGTGGGCAGTGGGCTTGATCACAGTCATGATAAAATAAAATGAAGAAAAAGATAATCCTGATAATGCTAGATTTTCGTTTTGTGCGCCAAATGAGCAATATTTCAGTATTGCTCGCATGGCCGAGTCTGGGCAAACTGACGCACACACGCAAGGCTCATGTGCTTGCGTCATGCACGTACAGTGCGTGTATGCGTTCTATCAGTCCATATAAACTTTAATATCAGACTAAACAGGGATTAGTAATGTCTGTTATTTGTGTCTTCTTTTTGAAAATCAAAATATGATCCACCTGGAATGACATACAGCCAGCATGTGTAGTTATTTGTTTTGATGCTTCTGCGTATGCGGGTCAGTTTGCTCAGCGGGTGTCGGACTGCGAATTAGTGTGCATGCATAATACTTGAACGGGCTCATTGGACAAAAGCAGTCTGATGGTCGGAATTGTGCATTAAGACCTGCAATATGAAACTAGCCTAAATGGATTGGGCGTCTAGCCTAGCGCTTCTAGTGAAAGATTATGGTAGCAACTTCTTCTTGGTTCCCTTTTTTTAAAAAAAAAAGTATTTATTTATTTATTTATTTATTTGTTTGTTTGTTTATTTTAAGCAGTGACACCTTTTTAAAACAATATATCAATTCTTGGCAGGAGCACATCAATAACTTTTTGGGATACAAAGTATCATGATATATCACCATTTCGATATTTTGTCACACCCCTATTCATATCACAATATACTAATATACTTTTAATATTGCCCAGCTCTTATTAGCGCAAATAACCATCTTTCTTGAATCCAGCAGCTAATGAGTTAAGAGGGACGAGGTTAAAAATAAATACTTAAACTTTAACACTGTGCATTGTTTTGAAAACAACGAAACAAGCGATAGAAACTCGAATTATTTTCCCAGTTACTCAAGTAAAAACATTCCCCAAGACGCTCCACCCCATTGTAAATCATTTTTATGTACCTAAGCTTACACAAAAGAAGCAGTTGTGTTGCTTCTAACACGGACAAATGGATTTAAATTTAGTGTCTGTAGGGATAAAAGTGACAAACTTGGCTGAGACAAAGTGGTCTTTAGCAAGCTCATCTTTCTTGTGGACTCAGCAAGATCCACGTGACAGGCTAACCACAGCCAGGCATGTTTGCGTGTGTAGGGGTGTGAGTGCGTGTGTGTGTCTGTGTGCATGGGGCTGGAAATGAAAGGCATTGTGTTTGTATTTCAGGCTCTCAATGACGCGGCGCAGGAAGTAAATTTTGTGGAAGCGTCCCACTATGGAACACGAACTGAGGACGGGGCTTTCGGTGTGGGCAGTCGCCGCCATCGTCTGCAACTCGGTCGTGGCTGTTCTTATCCTCATTCTCCTGGTTATTTTGTACAAAGCCTGCCAGGTGCCGTCTAAACCCGTCTTCACACCAGAACCAGAGAAGACCAAGCAAAAACCCGATACCAAGTATCTTTTGGCAGCCTAATAATGACAAAGTGACAAAAAAGGAGCTCCTGTTTTTGTCTTCTGTGGACAACTTCTCTGCGTAAAGAGTTGAAGGCAGTCCAAGAGCAACGTGAAGCTGCCCCAATCCTCTTATCTCCGCTCTGCGTCTCTGGGACTGTCCATCTGTCAGCCTGTTTACTCTGCTCCACACAGGCGGACCGTGATATCCTCCACTCATTTTGAACCAACTGGGGAGGGAAAGCCAAATATGGTGGTGTCGGATAAGAGTGGACGGGCACCACTAATGATGTCGACAGCAGTTCACCTTCCATTTCCGTTGTGCAAACTCCTTTGAGATGTTTTGAGGAATACTTGCTGTTAATGTGCCTTTTTTCCAATTAAATAATAGACTAAGCAAAGCAATATGTGGTTTAATCGTGCATTAACTCATTGAATGCTATTGGTTACTATAGACATCTAATCTATTTTAACGGTGAGGACTGGCAGCAATGTCATCAATGATAATGAATGAGTTTATATTGCATTTTGGGAATAAGACATACACAGAATAATTAATGAATAATTGCTCTTAACTGAAATAAAAGTTGCAACTTAATTGACAAGTTTTATGTCCACCAATGATTACATATAGTTCATCAATAGGGGTTTAAATCACCATTTTCATGACAATACAACATTGTTTCTAGGCTGACAAGGATACGATATCTGATAATATTATTAAGGGGCCGTTTACACGACCACGGCAACGGGGGTGACAACGCAAAAACTTTTCCAGAGAGCCCTACCGTTTACATGGCGACTGCGTTTTGAGCGGCTGAAAATGCTAAAATTTTAAAACACCTTCCAGAGTGGAAATCATGAAAAAGCTCCCTCCTGTCATTGCCGTTTAAACAGTCAACAATGCAAAAGTGAGTTTTAAGTGACAACAGACTTCCATACTCCAGAACAGTAGGTGACGATAAGGGCTCAAATACACCAAGCACATCTTCGTTCCGGTTTCAGTCCGGGTCCGGCAAAAAATAGCGCCGGAGCCAATCCGTTCCCATTATATCCTATTGTTCAACGTATACCGGCTGCGTCAGTGCTCCGGATTGACTGCGGACCATCTGGTTTAGGCTATTTTCTATTTTTGCGGGAGACGCATCCGTCAAAATGGGTGGATCCAGGCCTGGAGTCAACAGCCAAGTGTCTTATTCACGGTTTAAACAGCAGCGAACATGAAAGAAGAATGTTTCATCATGGAGGTGGAAAGTCACAATGTTAGGTTTTGTGTTTGTTTTCTCCTAGTGTGACTTGTCCCTGTGATTGCCCATTGATTTCACCTGATGTGCCTTCTCCTAGACTATAATCCTGTGCTCACCTGTTCCTTGTTGTCTCGTTACCCCTTGTCTGCTTGTGTGTATATAAGCTCCCATTTTCTGTTCACTCCTTTGTTGCGTCATTGTCAATGTCTGTCTGTCTCAAAGTCAAGACCTCTCCAAGCCTTCGTGTACCAGTCCCTCCGTTTAAGTAAGTTTTGTTTAGAACCTTGCCTTTTGATCCCCAGTCCTTTTGTTTGTACTTTGTGCTTTTGTTATAATTAAAACCATTTTTTGAGTTCTCTGCCACCTGCCTTGCGTTGTTGTTTCCTTGCATTTGGGTCCACACAACCTGCCTGCCCGTGCGCTCCCTGACACACAAAGGGATTTATGATGCAGCAGATCATTATTATAAGAACAACATTAAAAAGGAAGCGGCAAGGTGTCCTATTATCTGTGTTTTTCTGGCAATGATATTCAACCCACGACGTGCTGAAAACTTTGTTTTTATTCCCACACGGCACTAACAACACTTCCTCAACCTGTGGCTCTCGGTCAGACACGGCGCTCCGCATACGCATAACACGCACTGCGCGTAGGGCACCAACTCTGCCTGAAGGGGCACAAAAAAAAATATCAAGTTTGTAAAAAATCCTAAAAAATAGTAATTGTAATAATAACAACAATATATAGTATTTAAAATAAAACTTTGTAAAGCCTGATAAACGCAAGTAATACAAATATAAGTAACATAGGCTCATTATTTACACAAAAAAAGAATCTCCTGTGCGACCCTCTCGTCAGTCTACCTTTGGTGCCCCCCCCCCCCCAATTCCCTAGTGGTTTGCTCCATTATGCTTCAGTAGCAAATTTGGCAGAAGTTTATTCTTGAAAGGAAATGTCATCGAAAAGACAACAAGAGTCGGGGGTGAAAAAAGGAAGAGGAAAAAGCAGCGAGATAGTGCCCGCGCATCACTTGCAGGTAAGAATGTTGTTGTTGTTTTTTTTTTTTAAATGATTGTTTATTTATTATCAGCTACGTTTACATGACTACAATAATCTGATAACTGGGAATAACCAGGTAATGACAATAATGAGATTTGACGCATTTACGTGCACTTCAGTGATGTGACAATCAGGAAAAAACTGGTTTACATGTTAAGTCAATAGTTCGATTTCTTTCCAAGTAGTACATGACGTAAAACTCTTGGTCTCAGCATAGGCCTTCCTCCATGTTTACCAAAAACCCATGCTTGCTTGAAGTTGTCCCACTGAACCTCTTCAAATGCGAGTGTGGCGATTGCGTTACACAAGCTCGCTAACTGCAGAGAAGGCCCATAGGCTGAAAGCGAATCAATTTGGCGTCCCTACGGCCTCTCTAGCGACATCCGTTTTTCCATTTGTACACATGCTCAGAGATGTAAAATAGCGGTGTTTATCAGATAAAGGATAGCGGATCATGCTCTTTACATGACCACTTGAATAATCTGGTAACTCCAGAAATCGGGTTATGATCGGTTTATTAGTGCGCACAACCAAAAAAAAACAACTCCAAAACGCTGTGGTGGAAATGATGTGACTTGCAAATGCATTGCACAATGAAAATTAAATGGAATGTTACGAGACATACCTGTAGTGGTTTTATGCAACGACTATGTTGATACCGAAATTTTTCCATTAGTAAGAAGCCGTAGTCATTTTTGAGAGTTTCAGAGGCCAAGAGCGACATCTACTGGTGAAACTAATTAGAATTTTTTTTTTTAAAAAATCTTAAAGCTATGTAGATTTCCCCTTTCATATTCATTGTTTCCACATTATGTCAGATATTGTTCATTTCTATCGTTGGGGAGGGGGTGAATGGGGGGGCTGGGGGAGGGGGGGGGGGTGTTACCACAAAGCATTTATGCCTAGGGCACCAAAATAGCTAGCGCAGGCCCTGCTCTCGGTAGACTGTCTTTGTTTCTCACTCCTGCATCACATGAACAAAACAACATCATCGTCGCGTGCACTTCAGGGTGCCTCGGAAAACATCCAATCAGAATATTACCCATGGAATGCCATAGCAGAAACTGTAAGGATGGATGGGGAGTTTTTAAGCAAGTTATGTAATTTAAAACAGTAAATAAATAGTGTCACAAACTCATGGTAAAAGCAGAAAAATAGGGGAAAAAATTTTCAATCAAATCAAAGTCCAACTCTCTCTCTCTGCCTCTCTGATGAGTACAGATTCCGTGTGTTTGTCATTGTTTTGAATGCCACATTACGATGGGACGGAGTTGGCGGACTGCAGCCGTGCTCAGCCGGTATGTTTTGCCTGTTTTTGACTTACTGTAGGGCACGCAGTCAACACAGAGCCGTGCCGGACCCGAAACGAAGATGCGTCTGGTGTATTTTCTAGCAACCTTGTACATGGCCTATGTGTGTTCGACATAATTCAAGAATCAATTCAACTATTCACTTCTCTAATTACAGCTGTGATGTGCTTCACCATGTTGCTATTTAACCAGGACGAAAGAGTAAACAGCAGAAGGGTTGGGACACCCCTCTCTTATTAAATGAGTTTCTAAGTTCCATCAGCCGCGGGAGTTCGGACACGCATGCATGCATGCATTCTTGTACTTATACCACCTACAAATCGGTAATGCATACTAAATCGGCAAATTGGATGTTTCATACACTTTTGCGCTTTCGTGTGCACACAGTTTTCCCAACACATCATAGTCGTGTAAACACCAGTGACGCACAGTGAGGTTCATGGTTGGTGAGGCACTGACTCCTTTAGTGTCAGATTTCCAAATATATAAACCAAAAAGGGTAGCTTATTCAATTGGCTACTGGTTATTTCATATCTCATCAGCATTCTTCACAAAACACGCACACACGGTAAATATTATCGATGCGTAAAAGTAAGAAAATAACATGCATTTGCTCTACACCCTCAATGTGTTGGCCGTCGCAATTCTATAATTCATGCAACATAAATGAGAGTAAAGAGTGGTGTACAAAACCACAGAATTCAATTCTGACCTTTAGTGAAATATTCAGTTGTTTTTAAAACTTGCAATTCTGATACTTTAATCAATTTATTACAGATTGCTAAACAAAAAGTGTGAAAAGAAAAACAAATAATATTTTATTTATTTAGTTTTTAAATATTCTATTAGTCTAAGCTCTTTTTTTTTTTTTTTTTTATAGGATTGAAATGAAAACTTTTTGTGGTCTTGCGCCTGTCCTTCACCACAAAAACCGTCGTTACTTTGGAAGGGCATAGGTTTGGTCTCAACATTCGTAGGGACGATATAACAGCATAACCTGCATGTAGGTACTTTTTGCTGGGGACGGGACATTAATAAGACCAAACAGATTGGATGAAGGGGGCAAAGGGCCACATTTCTCATGTATATGAACCTAATTAATTAATAGGCAAAATGATCAATGCAAAATATATACTTATCTACTGATAATAACTTTTACGTGCATTGGTTCAGATGATACGCTGTTTGATTCAAACCTTTGTTTTAAAAAAAATACTAAAGAAACATTTTGAGAACTTCCTGAATAAATGTCTGGTTTTTATTAGCAAACATAAACATAATGAAAATAATTCACTTAATAATGGTAGGGTCAATTCTATCCTTACAACATATGGAACTATTGAAAGATCTAAATTCTCTATATAACTGAACATTATATCATGCAAAAAAGGTAAGGTTGCTTAAACGTTGATGGGGACAATTTTAGCATCCTGAAAAGTTAGTAGTGTTATGTCCCTACCGTCCCTATGCAAACCTACGCCCTTTTTGTAAAAGTCCTCCTTATTTTCCTTTACTTTAAAAAAATCTCTCCGCCTCAATGGAGAGGATTGCTTCAATTAGATCGTTCTGTGTTCTATTTGACAAGCCAGAAAACACAGTGGATGTGTCCAAATGTCTAGCTAACCTTTCATCTTTCTCAGCAAAACCATGTAATCGTTCTACATATATGCCACGTTTAGAAGAGCTTACACGCTCATCGTTACAACAAAATGTTAACTCCTGTTTGGCTAGGATGCAGGTTGCATTAATGAGGTCTTTCAAACTCTTTCAGTTTTCCTTTACCTTAGCATTGTGGATGCTACCGTTGAGCTTCCGCTGTTCGTCAAAGCCAAATCGATCCTTGAGCTTCCAAAAGTTTTTAAAGCAATCAGGCTTTGAATGTGAGTGGTCGAGCTCTCATGTTTGCTGAGGCTTCGTGGTAGTTTTTTAATGTCACAATATCTCGTGTTAGTCCAGACATTGGCACAAGTTGAGAAGAAAAGGCAGGGAAAGCAGCAAAGGCGATTTTTCGAAGGACAGCCACATAGCCAGTCTTTTCGGGTGTACCAGTCCGTCTGAAAAGCGCGAGTTATCTTCTGTCCCGTAGTTTGAAGCAAACCTTTTAGCTCCGGTGTTGAGTTAATCGCGTCCACTTTTGACGGAAAGTCCAGTTTCACGTACGCCCCCTTTCAGTGCGGCAGAGTACTATCTGCCGCAACCTGCGCTTTTTCACTGCGGTTTTATTTCCCATCAGCAAAACTAAATATGTTGCTAACAAACATTAAACTTTAAGGGTTAAAGACATTAGCCAGACTGTGGAAAATCAGGTCAAACAAACGTATCTGGAAACATTATAATGGCGACATGCAGCTGTACGGCAACCAGCACGCTCCTATTCCATGTATCAACCTAGTTTGTTATGGATTGCGCATTCAGAGGTGAGGCTTTACTCGTTGCTGCCGCACCTCTCATTTCTTTTCTTTATTTGAACAGGAAAGAGGCAAATTCAGCGATTTTGACTATAAAAAATGTTTGAAATGAGTCATACATAAAGAGCAATGGACAAATATTAATATAAATTTGATGCTATAATTATTTTTTTGTCATGATGACAGGTGAGGCTCTGCCTCACCTGCCTCCCCTGACCGCACGTCACTGGAAAACAACGGCAGAACGGCAATTTTGAATTCTTGTGTGTGTTGTGTCGTGTATTTTTTGACAATTATGTTGCTTAAACATTGGAGAAATTTTGCCAATAAATCGATTTAAATCAGATTGTGCTCAACTAATCAGTATATCAATCGAATCAAATGGATTGTTTCATCCCCAATCGTCATACAAAAAAACACTAGAACTACCAAGGGTGGATCAGTTGATACAAATCACTTTTGTAACCAGAGAAGGGTTATCTGACCCTAATCAGCATATCTTTTGTGAGCACGGAGGTCCTCATTAGTCATTCCCATTCACACTCGCAAAACCACAAGGTTGGATTGCTCCAATTAGCATCTTGAGTGTTTGCAGTGCAGGGCTGCCTTGGCTTTGTTGGACAGTGGACCGCTCAGGCAGGCAGTCGGGCGGAATACCTTTATACATATTCCAAAAGCTGCAGTTTGCCCACTGTATGTATTGTATACTGAAGCTTGTGTTTGCTGTGACAAAGCAGCTGTTTGAGTTGCTGTGGAAAGTTCTTTGGTCATTGTGTGCTTCAACATAATAAACTGTGAACCTTGACAACTGAATGTTGGACTTGTCAAGAAAAAGTAAAGGTGCTTGATGAGATTTGTCCCAGATGTTCTAACACTCAATTTCCTAAAATTTAGACAGTCTGGTTTAGCTACAGTTCTGAATGCTAGTCATAGTTTCATGCCACATGTCCCTCTCCTCATTTTTACAATAACCCAGGAGTTAACAAGTCTGGATATGCAAATATTCAAGATGCCAATTGCTGCTATCCAGAGTGAACAATTCACACCTAAGCTGCTTGATTGCTTGTTTGAGTGGTCTATTGTTTGACAAAGCCAAGTAGTCCGTTTGGTGTCATTTGACGCCTTTCTG
This sequence comes from Corythoichthys intestinalis, assembly GCF_030265065.1. Lineage (NCBI taxonomy): Eukaryota > Metazoa > Chordata > Actinopteri > Syngnathiformes > Syngnathidae > Corythoichthys > Corythoichthys intestinalis. The sequence continues at coordinate 12,336,698 of NC_080397.1, read as the reverse complement.
GTATTTCTTTATAGCCCGCCCCCACCCCACCCCAAAAAACGGACTTCCAGTGATAATCCACCAGGTTTTATTAGGAGACTATGAATCTTATGGTCGCCAAACTTCGTGCGAGAACCAACTGGTCGGCACTAATTGAAGAACGTCGAAATATAAGTAAGTGATAAATAAGTGATAGGTGATGGTACGAAACAAATGACCGTAAATTAACACATTGTGTTCCAATGGCGGCGATAGACGTCCAATCCATTTGAACTCAGAGAGCTGGCAGCAATCTTACGACTTCTGTCTTGAACATCACGTAATGTTATATGATATGGAAATATGCTGACAGTATTGCAGCAACTCTGCAGCAGTTTCTTTTTCTGTCCCTGCTGATTCCTTGCCCTTTCTTCGGCCTCCCGCACTGCCTCATAACTGGACCCAGGCCAGATATTTGCAAACGAGCCATAGCACACTGATCTGCTTCAAAGTGGCATTTGTGCTTTGAAGGTCAGCACGTTCTGATGAACTGCTGGGCTGCTCTTGATAAAGGCTTATTGATTCCCAGCGCAAGAAAAAGAGTTTATGATTCACTCCGTTGCTGCACCAAAGGAAGCAAATTAGAAATGAGCATTCATCTCTTCCTCTGCTCCAGTGCACTGTAATCCCTCCACCTTGGGAGAGAGCTGTGCGGCCTGGATGATGTTAGTGGCGATGTGAGATTAGGCAATTGCCATTAGTCACCGCTTCCTTACATCTCAAGAGGGGCAATTTCCGAGGGGAGTCCGATGTGAGCTGAGATGAAAGCGAGTCACCGCCACGTTATGTAAGAAACGGGAGAAATAGCACCTAGCGATTACTAATAAACATGGGACATAGGGCCAGTAATCTGCGGCTCCATCTGGACCGCTGGAGGGCTTGCGTAACCCTCATCTGCCTGTCAAACCGTCACAAAAGAAATCCAAAGTTAATCTTCCTTTTTGGTCATGCGTGTGCGTGCACTCAAAGGCCAGTATTCAATGTTTATGCCAACACAAAGAGGTGCGAAAGGAGTGGGTGGATGTAGTAGCGATGTTACTTTTCCTATCTATGAATATTTGATAACTGTAGTCACATTTAATCAGATGTTAAAACGAGGGACCCTATAGAGTTGCCAGCGCTGATCCCACAAACAAAGAGTCATTAAAGTAATTTTAGCTCCATTTCATGCAGAGAAGTGATTATTATTCATGTTGTCTCACTACATATGGCTGTTAAATTGCCATGAGTATCATGGTTGGGTTTAAAAGGAGCAACCCCTGAGAGAGTTTTAGTTTAAAGGCAAGGCAATATGGCCTTAAAATAAAACCTCTGATGTTTTTTTTCACAAAGAATGTGGTTTAATATTTTTTCCCCCATTCGCTCACCCGACTTTTTAACTCTTTAAGTTCCATTGACGGTGATAGAAGTCCAATCATCTGTGAATTTTATTTTGTTTGTCCCTGGTAGGCGTCCAATACATTCTAACTGGGAGATTTGGCAGTGAAAGACAGAGAAAGCTCAAAACAAGTTTTTTTTTTAATGTTAAATGTAGAACAGAAGTAATGCAAATTTTAGCTTTTAGCTCCCAGATATAAAGTACAAACAACACAAAGGAACAAACTCTCATGGCAAAAATCTACAAAATAACAGGCTGCGAGAAAAATAAATAAATATTTTCAATAAATATGTGTAAAATGAATGGATTTTATGGGTTAAAAAAAAAAAAATAAATATAAAAATAATAATAGGTAGAGAGCTGTAAAGTCAATCATAATTGAGATCTTGAGGGGGCGATCTAACTGGTCCAATAGTAATAAATTTTAGAACGCGACTGCCGTCTCCAGGCTAAATTTATAACTACAAAGTACATTCATGCTTGTAAAATTCCTCACTGGACTATTAAATTGCACAAGCTTGACGATGCTGCCCTCTGTCGTTCAACAGAATACACAGCCAAAAACAACTGGGACTTGCATCACCACGATCTATCAACTTGACGAATCACCATTCAACGCACACTTAAGCTTTCACTCGAATTTTAAAATTCAAGTGCCTTTTACCTGGCTGTAAATAATCATGTTTCAGTTTTATTGACTGTGACAGACGTCCAATTGGTATTAGATTTTCTACAATTTTTCACTGTGTAAAGTAACGGGCCTCGCACCGGGGCGCCGCCGGTGAAATACCACTACTCTTATCTCTTTTCCACTTACCCGGTGAGGCGGGGAGTGCGAGCCCCGAGCAGGCTCACCCCCAGCCCCTCAGCCCCAAGCACGCCCCGCGCTCCCTTCCACAGGCGGGCTGGGCGCGCAACCCACTCTGAGGGCAGTGGCAGGAGGGGAGTTTGACTGGGTAAAGTAGGTGTCCTAAAACGAGCTCAGGGGAATCTGATTACTTTCTTTTAGTAACGAGTAATCTAACGCGTTCATTTTTCCCACCTAGTAATCTGATTAAAGTTAGTTTCCTTAGTATCTGTGCATTACTATTTTGTTATTGCCTCATAATGTATGTAGAATAAAGAATATTGTAGTCATGTACGAAGAGCATTTTGAGAGAAAATGCTTAGAAAGGTTCCCGCTACATGTTCGTTTCCATGGTAAGTACAGACAGTTACTTCCTGTTTTGGTCTCGAGTCACACGCGCTAAGTGTGTTCGGACTGAGAAAGGCGTGTGCCAGGCTGCCACCGCGGGTGCAAATTTAAGCCGAGTGCAGCCACATGTTGAGATGTGGAAGGAAATGTTGATCTGTGTACGTCCATAAATGAACGTGAGTATTTTTCCTTCATTCTGGATGGTTCCGGCGATAGGTTGGACTCCCTACATGTGCGGCCATTTCGTAGCTTTGCCGTTCCAACGACAGGTAGTCATAACTCCAAGTTGGCAAGCATTGTTTACATCATATTCGTGTTGCACATTTATGCCGTGAGGTGACATGTTCGTTTAGTATATTTGGGATGTGTTGTAAGTCCAACTGAGTGCAAAGTGTTTAGTTGCCACCACGTTTTATGGCCAAATTGAGTGTGTACGGTACTTCCGCGCCCACCCCCACCTTTGTGTTTATTGCACTGTGCAATTCATTTCTGTGTTGTTGTTTATTTTTCAGTCAATTTGCATTGTTTTGATTTGGCACTGATATGCTGTTAACCCTAAACTCTGACCTGAAATTCAGATTTTTTTATATTAGGCTTAATATTCGAGTCAGCTGGGTTTAATTAGTCAGTGGAGTTGATTTCAACAAATTCCATGCAGTTTGTAAGTTAATTGTCAGTTACAGGGCTTGGAGTGGCTAAGCTATCGCGAGTCAATGGTGGTTGAAATCAACTCCATCGACTAATTAAACCGCCGCCAACTCGAAGATTAAGCCTTATGTGAAAATTTTGGATCTTCCCCTTTAAATTCAATCATCGTAAAGTCAGTTACATGTGGTGACCTTTTTCTGTTGTCATTCTTACATTGAGGCGGCAAAGTGGGACAAATGGGCAAAAAGTAACTGATAAATTCCTTTTAAAGTAACTTATTTACTTTGATAATAAAGTAATCAGTAAATCACTACTTTTTTTAGGTGTAATCAGTAATCAGCAATTAAATTACTTTTTCAAGTAATCTGTGGCAACACTGGTTTTTATACAGTCACTTTCGTTAATATATTACTTGCCATGTTAGACACAACAGGGCAGTCAATAATAATGTATTAATAAATTTGTTTTATTGAGCACTTTCACAGTGTAGTCAAGATCACTACATAAACTGATAAAACAAAACAAATAAAAGACAATTTAAAAAAAGTAAAGTAAAATCTACTAATTTACTAATGACATGACATGATACCATGCAATATCTATTCTTTGGACGATGTGACAATCATTGCCGAGATTGTCTGAGAAGATTGTCTGAAAAGTCTGACACAATTTGATCAAAGGCCTGGTGGTGTTCGTCTCTAAATTGAGGATTTAAATGACGACGGGAGACAACACTGCTGTGTGATTAATTGCACTGACAAAGTCATAAAAACACACAATCATCCCGTCAAATTTGGTAAATGGTATTATACTTGTATAGCGCCTTTCCACCTTTCAAGGCCTACAAAGCGCTTTGCACTATCTCGCCATCCACATGGTGACGCAGCACCAGGAGCAACGTGGGGTTCAGTATCTTGCTCAATGACACTAAGGCTAGGTTCATACCGCAGGTCTTAACGCACAAATCCGATTTTTTGTCATATCTGTTTTTTTGGTGTGCCCGTTCAGATTGCCTTTGTCCATTCAAGTATTACGCATGCACACTAATTCACAGTCAGACATGCGCTGAGCAAGAAGACCCGCATGCACAGAAACATCAAAACAAATGACCACACATACTGGCTGTCATCTGTCATTCCAGGGAGACCATATTTTGATTTCCAAAAAGAGGACACAAACAACAGACATAAATAATCCTCGTTTAGGCTTATATTCATAGTTTATATGGCTCGATAGCATACATGCACTGTCCGTGCATGACACACACACATACGGACAGTTTGCCCCGACTCTCGGCCGTGTAAGCAATCTTGAAATATTGCTCATATAGAGCAGAGAGAAAAGCGAGCATTCCCAGGCTTATCCTCAACCCATTTAAATTTTTTCATGACTGTTGTCAAGCCCGACCGTTCCCCAAAAGCAGTGTTCAAGGCAAGCTAGGCGGTTATGCACAGCTGCAACGCTTCCGGAGCGCCCTGTCTCTCTCGCTCTTTGATGACGTAATTGCTGCATGAATTCCGATTTGGAAGGCTTGTCAATTCAGACCGCTGCGAAATTCTGAAAAAATGTGGCCCAGATCGTATTTAAACCACATACAAAAGTGACCCACATCGGATTTGAAATGGTCCACTTCTATGCGACTTGTCCCGTTCAGAACGTCAAGTTAATGTCTCACCCGAGTCTGACATTCACACAGAAAAAGGCGAGAACTAATAAAGTCCACCCAACTAAACGGAAAATGTGTTAGTTATTAATGACTCCATTACATTTAATTTAAAGCAGAAATAATAATAATTATTTAAAAAAAATAAAAGTAAATTTGATATTTTGGACGATTTGTCCGTCGAGACATAGACCTTTGAGCAAACACTTATTTTTATTTTTTTAAATAAAATGGCATATCCAAAGGAAGACGGTCTACATTTTGATTGACTTGTGTACAGTTATGCTTAACCAATCAATATATCAATCCAAATCAACCTCCTATTAAAATCAAGAAAATTTAACTCATCTCAATAGGAATGAAACGTTGGTGCAAAATCAATTAAGGAAAAAATTACTACCAAAAGATTGTCAATGAGGCGTTCAAGGGCCTCTGCTGAGTCCCCGTGCCTGAGCTTGGCCCACAACCGGAAGTGGGTGGTGGTCCAGCGGTCACCCCACCAGCAGCGTCGACGTTGGTACCAGCTGGGATGAAGCTCGCCTCCGCGGGAGCGCAGGTCTTCTTCTTTCGCGTCTAACATCGGCATCCTACAAACGCGTCCTCGTCGTCTCGCTTGGTGAATTGGAGGCGACATGATGGAGGAAATCGACCGATTCCAAGTGCCCAATGCTGTGCAGGAGGCGGAGATGCAAGCGGAGATGCAGCCGCTGGTACGTCGGCATGTCAGGTTGTTTTCCACTCGTGGTTTGTGCCGAGAAGTCGATAATACACATTTACCATCCAGCTGCTAACGCGTGTGGCCTTGCTAGTCATATAAATGATGCATTCACGTTCCGACAAGGTGTCGCTATTTTGAAAACAACCACATTAATATATAATTTCTATATATACTGTGAACAGCGTGACCGTAATTAGGTGTTTTATGTTAAATACGGATGGGTTGTGCTCCTCCGTCCAATATTGTGTGTTGAGAGCAGCATCCGTCCGGTCCATCCACATCATCACCAGCATCCACCTTCAATTTCCTCCGGCCTCTAATGACGTTTATAGCTTTTAGCTAAAAATCAAATCAAATAGAAAACAAGACAATGATGATGAACATTAGATTGAAGTGACTCATGTAACCGCATCACAAATGTATGTTTAGCTTTATTTTCGCCATCAGGTTATATCAAAATGATACTGCAAGGGACCAATGCTGTTGTCATGATACTAAAATCTCAACTCAATAGATTTTAATTTTGACAAATGACAATGACAAATGAAAAATGTAAAGTGCCCAAAACCAGGAAGTGACCCGTGAATGTCCCAAAATCATTAGAAAATGAGTCAAAATTAACAGAGGGTGACCTGAAATCAACAGAAAGTGACGCAGAAATCTCCAGGAAGGGACCAAAGAACAGAAAGTGACCCGGAAGTGCTCCAAAATGTACAGGAAGTGCCCCTAAATTGCAAGAAGTGACCCAGAAATCCCCCCAAATAATCAGAAAATGAGTCAAATTTGACCTGAAATGAAGTACTCCAAATTGAACAAGGAAGTGACCAACAATTAACCCATTACCTGCCATTGATTACAATAGATATCAAATTCATTGAAGCTTGAAGGACTCAATGTGAATGCTCATGTTTGAGTGCAATTGACGGCACTCCACATCCACTCCATTTTGACTGGGAGGGGCGAATGAACGTTCCCAGTCAAAATGGATTGGATGTTGAGTGCCGTCAATGGCAGCCAATTGCTTAAATAATGGATATATTTGCGTTAATGTCGCCAGGACCCAACCTCATCTACGACTTCTGAGGCCGACTCAGATACGAGAGAGGGGGAACCCGTTACAATCAACTACAAGCCGTCCCCTCTGCAGATGAAAATAGGTGAGAATTAAAAGTATGTTTTTAAAACATATGCCAACATTTTAGCAATGTCTGCTTTATTTTCTCTCCCAGAGGCTCAAACCAATCTAATGATGTTTAGTTGCTATAAATATACAGTACGTATACACACGTCTTTTAAGAGTCTGTACAGCACCTTGGATGGAGTCCAGCACTGAGCTGTCAGTCTTTTTTTTAAAAGGTTGTCACTCACATAGGTTAGTCTAAGCTTCCGCCAAATGTGTCTGGATAGTGCAGCGTCACTAGAATAAAGTAAGAATTATGGCTGCAGTCACACTTAATTGTATTCAGTCTAATCAGAATGTCAGAGCTATCATCCGATGTTCTTTACGACACAGGCTTGATTATTCCGTGACCTTTGGAATAAAGTTATTGAAAAACTGCGACGTCACCAACATTCTGAAAAGTTCACGGGAAACACTTCTGAATTAGCTTGTCATTGCTAATACGCACAAATTTAGTGACAAACAAGAGCTAATCCAGGATTAGAGCTGCCACAATCATTCGACAACTGATTATCAAATTTTGATGTAGATTAATCATTTAAAGACTTTGATGACTTGAAAATGCTCCAAACTCTCCTTTTTGGAGAGTCTTAATTCTCTAAATCAATATTTTTGGGGTGTGAAAAAGAAGAAAAAAGGAAAAAAGAACTTATTCTGTTTGTAGTTATTTATTGAGAATGATGAAAAACACTTTAAATTGAAAAACAACTGGAAAAACTGCAAATGTACTCTCAATTAATTTATTTTTTATTGATTTTTTTAAAAATAAAAAAACATCCTCAAAATTGTTTAAAACGTCTTTTTGTGCCTTTTATTTGCAGATATGTATTTCATTTTTATTTTACATTTTAATCAAACAAAAAAGTACATATCTTATTTTGAAATGTATTTAAAAAAAAAAAGATTTTTTTTAAAGGGATAAAATTAAATATATCTTATTTTTACTTCAAAATTTGTAGTTATGTTATTCTTTTTATAAAAATAATTTTCAATATATTTTAATTTTAAGATAATATTTATTTGTTCATTTATTTTTACTTTTTCTATTTAAAATTAAGAATATATAGATATAAATACAATGGGGTGAAAACTAAATGTTGTTGTCCTCGAAAGTAGATGATCAAAATAATTGTTTGTGGCAGCCCGAATTTATATAAAAGTGAAAAATTGTCAGACTAGTATTACATTATGGTAAAAATGCTGAATTATCACAAAGTGGCGAGAGGAATGAGAACAACGCTTGTTGAATTATGCTAATCTCATTCAGATCGCAAGTAGCTACACGAGGGCGGTGGAAAAACTTTTCAAGTCTGCAAAAAGACTATGCTGGTAGCTCAAGAGTGTGTGACATGTAAACCAAGCGCGCTGACCTTCATTTCTTGTTAGTTCTCTATTGAAGCTGATGTCTTGTTTGTGTCGTGCAGAGAAACAGAGAGATCTGGCCAGGAAGGGCTCCTTGAAGAATAGCAACAGTGTGGGCAGCCCAGTCAACAATCAGCCTAAGAAAAACAACGTCATGGCCAGAACACGGTGAGCACAATGACTGAATGACGGACAGATTTTGGCTCTGGCTACTTCTCTTAATGAATAGGGTTCAGAACAAACATTTCTTACATCATTCACTGCTATAGACTACAAAAGTTATCCAATCCATTTCAACAGGCATTGAATTATCATGTGTGAGTGCCATTGCCCTCCCAGTCAAAATGGATTGGACGTTTCTTGCTGTCAATGGCAGCCAATGAGTTAATACATGAAGAGACGTTAAAGCCGTAAGAAGAGTAGGAAGTAGTGGCGTGAATATATTTTAGGACATTTACAGTTTATTTCCTGTTGATTTTGACTCACTTCCTAGTCATTTGGGAACATTCTTGAGTCACTTCCTTTTCAGTAATCCAAAATCAACAGGAATGCCCCAAAACAAAAAGGGAGTGATCGAAAATCAACAGGAAATGACGTGAAATGACTCCAAATTAAGTCATTGCCAGGCATTAGCTGCCAAAGACGTCTAATCCATTTGTACTACTGGGAGGGTGGCAGCGAATGCTTCATGCGCCTCCCAGTACAATTGGATTGGACGTCTGCTTGTGATAAACTCATTCCAAATAATAGTTTGTTTTTCTGTTGATTACTTGTTTTGTAGAACATCCTAGAATAATTGCCTGTCTCATGAACTGATAATTGTTGTATCGCCAAATTGTGAGATCATCGTTGTTGTGAGCCTTGAATCGCAGAACGTTTCATTTCGTGAGGTACCCAGAAGTTCCCACCCCTAGTAGGAAGGTTGTTGATGTGTTTTCTTTGTTTGAGTGTTGTAAATGGTAATATTTCAACGGTTCTGTGTAGTCATTGTAAAAACAGTTCATTTTTCAAGCAACTCTGGTCTGACATTTACTGTCAATTGCAGCCAATGAGTTAACTAATGGAGGGCCAACTGACATGTAAAAGATGTTTGCAGAGGGTAGATTCAGAAGAGGCAATACCTCCATATGATTTCGCATTTATACAAAATTAAAGGTTAGTAAACACAGTCATGAATGTTTCCACATAGCTAGGAGAGTTAACCCCAGCGTTTTTACTGTATCTAGCAGCTGTTCTTTTGTTGTACATAGATCTTCATTTACACCGTTTGAGGCTAAGCTCGGGTATTTTAATTTTTTATGTTCCTTATCCAATTACTCGATTATTCGAACAAAATGGTTCATCGATTAATCGACTACTAAAATAATCGATAGCTGCAGCCCTAAACTCGGATATCTCAAAGTAACACGTTTTGGAGCTGTAATTGGAATACCATGATACCATGATATTTTTGCTTAAGGTTATCATACCGTTATACCGTCATACGTCTCATACCGGCACATGCCTAGTGTCATGTTATAATAATGACGGTCTTATGACAGTATTATGAAGCCGCTGTCAAATAAAGTGTTACCGGTTAATGTTTTTTCTTGTAAATACCCCCTAATACAGTGAGGACAGCTGCGGCATATAGTCCGGTGCAGCTTATCTATGAAAAAAATGCCGTTTTCGTGTCAAATTTGATGGGTGGCGGCTTATAGTCAGGTGCACCTTATAGTCCGAAAATTATAGTACTCAAAATGTGTTTTCGTCTGTAACATTCAAAAGTTTTAGTCCAAAAATAACGTAAAGGTTTCAACCAATTTCAAATGAACATAGACAGGCGAGCACATATTGTCTACAAGGACAACGCCAACTTTGTTATGTTAATACACACTCAGCAAGAAAAGCAGTACAGTATTTTCAATTCAACCCACCTAGAAGCCATTAACTGTATGTAAAAAAAAAAGTCAGAGCGTTTAAGAAGATGCTCTCCACGCTTGAGTTGATGCTAATGCTAACGGGAATGCTATACTAACGCGATGAGTTACATTCAGTGTGTGATGATCACTCAGCACATACTTTTAAAGGCTAAAGCATCATTACCATGTGTTTCCAAACAAGCAAAATGGAGTGCAGCCTAGTTTGAAACACATCCTAACCAGTGAGGAGAGTGAGGGAGAGGCGCAGCACATCTCACATGAGTGACATGACCCAAACATTGCTACGACGCGAGCTGATATACTCTACGTACAACATTAAAATGTCACGCATTTTGAAAATATGACAGAAACTATGTTGCAATTTCGTGTCGTCTGATGAAAACTGGCATTCATTTCGTTATGTTCTAGTCTCCCAAACCATGTTTTTAGGTCGTCGTCGAGATGAAGAAATTTTTCGTCGACGAAAAATTTTCGTTGTCGTCATTCTTGATTAACATCATAACCGAATGCTGTCACTCCTTTCAAGGTTCTTGTTCTTGGAACACACAACGAATCAGTTTCAAATGACCTAATGTGTCTGGATGCTTCATATGGATCAAGCAAATCCAGCATGTATTTTGGTCCAAGGCCATGAAGTCTTTTGTAGACCAGCAGCAAGATTTTATAGTCTAACATTTGACTCACGGGAAGCGAGTTGCTTGTGATTTCACGACCGGTGATGAATGGTCCTTTTGCTTGACTCTTGCTGCAGAATCCTGATTGATTTTGGTTTTAATTTTTTGTTAAGACCTTTAAACACGCCATTGCAATGATATGCAATATATATGCAATGATAGAAATTGACCTGCATGTACTGGCCTATTCTCATCTTCCAGTCTGATGTTTCCTTGAATTGAACTGAAGATGCTATCTCCCATCCATTATGTGGGTCTGTCACATGGGCTCTTAACAGGAAGGGTTTCATTGATTGAGGCTTTCCGAGACACTCATCGGTCTTCTCGCTCACTCTAATCATTTTGTTGTTTATATGATATTCCTCCTCTTCTATTGCTTTCATATCCCATTTTATGCCACTCTATCTTTAATAAATGTTGGTTTTCCTGCACAGGTTGGTGGTGCCCAACAAAGGCTATTCCTCTTTAGACCAGAGTCCCGATGAGAAGCCCTTGGTTGCATTAGACACAGACAGGTGAGCTCCACAAACATGTCTCACATTTGCTTAATAGAAGCCACGCTTCACACGAGTTGCTCTTGTTCAGCGACGATGACTTCGACATGTCAAGATACTCGTCGTCAGGATACTCCTCTGCTGAGGTAAGTTCTCACATCGCAACAAGACTCTGTTAGTCTCTGAGAGTAAAATGTCTCGGTTTAAGCATTGCGTAATAGCTGGCTGCAAGTGAGGCATGCGCCATGACAACAAAACGATTGTTCGAGAAAGAAGGAGGATGCTGAGTTAGTTTGCACATTTCAGAAGACTTTTATTAATTATATATAATAACAACCCAAACTGTAGTTTGAATCAATATTTTAAAACCCTAATTTAGGTTTTGAACCACGTGTGTCAAACCGGTCACCAATCTGGTGTCTAACAAGTGTAATCAACTGATTGCAGTCAGGTGCTGCTTGTTTTAGCAGAAACCTCATTGGTTGAACTGTCTGTGCTGGATCTGTTGGAACAAAGAGCAGGACCCACTGCGGCCCTTTGTTAAATTGGTTTGACAACCCTGTTTTAAACCCTACTTTGAAACCCTAACAGTGGCTTGTAGTGATGGGATTTTCGGCTCTTTTCGGTGATCCGGTTCATTTGGATCGGGTCAGTGAAAAGAGCCGGTTCTTTTTGGCTCTCAAATGGCTCTTTTAACTTTAGCTTTTCTTCTAAATATTTATGACAAATGTAGCATATATTTTGATAAATTACTTGGTAAACTAAATATTACACTCTACTGACTGCAAATAGCAACAATTATCAAGCAAAGAAAAGGGTTTTTACTTATTTTATTGAACATTAAAATGGCTCCAAACAATAAACAAGCAACAAAATTAAACTTCAACCAACAACAATCAAACATGCTGCATCATAACAAAAATAGTGAGTGGTAACTGCAACAGTGGCAGCGAACTAAACAAACATAAGCTACTCCTTGCTTTATTTTAACAAACATAAGCTACTCCTTGCTTTATTTTAAAATTGCATTCAAGAAAACTAAATACTTCAACTTGAACGGACTGATCCGGCTCCTTCTCTCAGTCATTATTTGTCCAGTCTTTTAGCTAAATCCAGATTTTTTTTCCCACATGGAACCTGCAGATGCATGTGTTGACTTGCATCCATCATTTAATTAAAAAAGAAATTCCAATTTTTAAATTAGCGTCTCAAAATAATGAAATTCTAAGTGATACACAAATGTGATGCATTAGGCTACAAGGGGTTAAGTTTGCAGACACGGCATTCTGCCCTATTGTCATCTGACCAATTAAAATGTCTCCAAATGTTACTGCATTTTCGGCTCATTTTGAAGGCCTACAAACCGCGTTTGTCTGTCGTCTTTTCCTCCTCCTCCTGTGTGTCTGTGGCTGTGCACTTGAAGCTGCGCGACGGACGGTGCTCAGCGTGGCGTGCACTCCGTGGCGTGGCGTGCAGTACTACCAAGCCCCTGGCTCCTCCCCTTTCTCTTCCTTTCTTCCTCTCTGCGCAAGGCACTCCCTCACCTGAGCCACTGCCACACCTCGCTTCAGACACGTGAGAAAGCGAGCGCGAGAGAGAGAGAGAGAGAGAGAGAGGGAGGGAGGGTGAGAGGGACGGAAAATAAAGAGCCGGCTCTCAAGGGAGGGTGCCGGTGTTGTGCCGGCTCTCTTCGTTCACTTCAAAGAGCCGGCTCTTTGTACCGGCTCATTCGCGACCGACACATCACTAGTGGTTTGAAACTGAAGAAAAAAGTTGATTTTCTCTTTTTACAGATTTGTATCCTAATTTGAAAGCCTAAATCTAGGTTGAAACCTTACTTTAAAACCATAATCCTAGTCTGAAACCCTACTTTGAAATCCTAAACCTAGTTTAAAACCTTGAATTAAAAACCTAATCCTAATTTGAAACCTTAACCCTAGTTTCAAACCTTGTTTAGGAACCCTGATTACATTGTTCCCCAGTGTAATAGGTTAATTATGAATTATTGGATTAATTGTGGCACTCCTATTCTATGCTCATAAACAATTGAAAATCCTTTGAACATGTTACCAAGGTAAACATTGCCTCAGGAGATTAGGAAAAAAGATCCACAACTGACGACGAATCATTCTCCAGTCCATGCAATTTCTTTTTGTAAGCCTCAAGACTTGCCTGCTCCTCATGTATCTTGTAGCAAATCAACCAAGATCTCAACATCCAGCTGTTGAAGGACGGTTACCGTTTGGACGAGATACCGGATGACGAGGACCTGGATCTGATCCCACCCAAATCGGTCAACCCCACTTGCATTTGCTGCCAGGCGGCGCCCTCCACCACCTGTCAAATCCAGTAACCACGCCCCCTCCTTCCTCTCTCTGCACAACATAACCCCGATGTTCATCTGCTCACTTTTCATCGCTATCAAGAGTGAGAACATTGAGTTCCAACTAAATTGTACTAGATTAGAAATGACCAATCCAGTCGTTTACATCAAAAGTGTGAGATGGGATAAAGTGAAAATAGTCAATCCCTAACTTTTTATGAGTATACTTATAATATACTGTATATGAATGCTGGTGTTTTCCTCCTATGGTAGGATATGTGCATCTCCTCAACGTGATGTAACATGATGATATTGTTGAGTCAGTTTACCTGAAATATGGTTTACAATTTGAACTACTGTTGTTGTTTTCATCGAGACTTTAACCCTTTCATGCACAAATTATGATTTTTTTTTTTTTAAACCCTTTTTAACACCAATTTAAGTCATTGGCAGCCATTGACGCCATGCGGCGTCCACCAAACCATTTTAATAGATTGGACACCTACACTGTCAATGCCACTGACACATGACCATTTACAGCTGGTCTTCCAAGTTTAAATGAATTGTATGCCTATCACCTGCAATCAGTTAAACACGATGAAAGAAAAAAAACTTTAGAGTGTTACTTTGGACAATAACTAGTGCGTGCTTATGCATTTTAATTTCATAAAATTTTTATCAACATTGTATTAATGTGTAATTATAAAAAAAAAATATTTAAAAAAAATATGATAATGGTTAATAACTTGAAAAAGATAATACAATAATGATAATTGCTAATATTTTTTAATGACCAAAAATAATCATTTACCCTATAAAGTAACCCTTTATTGGACAAATGATTATTATTTATAAGTGTAAAAAAATAAAATAAATGACCAAAAATAGTCATGTGCTCTATAAAGGGATAAACTTTTGAATAGCTGTCCACTGTAGTGACCAGTGTCCCTGAAAGGGTTAACATGTTTTGTTATTTTGTGTGGAAGAAGCTAAAACACTGCAGTGCTGGGGCTCCAAACTGCAAAATTGTACTGTACAAGGTTGCCATGTAGCATGACTGGACTAATTAAGTGAAAAAGGGAAGATAAAAAGGAGCATTTGCACATTTCATTTCTTCCCTTCTTGGCATGTGTGTTGGATAATTTTAAATTTGCACAATTTATTTTTCACCTTTATGGGCCTTTTTCTTGTACACACAAGTGGTAGTTTCCCCTGAAGTGTTGAGCTTTTTTTTTTTTAAATGGGAGATCATATACATGATGGTTTGCGGCCAAAGGATACATGATTCCATGTCATTTCACCAAATCAAAGTTCGTACATTTTATAGTGCCCGTCATCAGACATGAAAGGGATTTGATTCCTTTTTCTGCACACACGCGCATGCATGTATTGTAAATATTGTAACTCCCATGCCAATCTTGTGAATAGTTAGTTGAAAACTTTGAGACTCACAGCTTAACTCCCATCCATGAATTGACTGGTTTGCAGTTAGAGTTGCCTTAAGTACAAACAAATTAACAAGATGTGGGTATTATTTGTGTTACAATATTCCAACGAAAATGCTATAACTTGATTTTATTTTTGTACCTTAAGCCATGTGTTGATTCATTTTGTGCCGTAAAAATGTCCATTATGGTATTTAACATTATTGTTACATGTGCTTCATGAAAACACAAAATAAACACACAGCTATTGGAACATTAGCATTGCCTTTGCTTCTGTACTGTATAAAAAAAAAAAACTTCCAAAAAAAGCTATGCTAATTTAAGATTTTAAGCAAGCACAGCTCGAGTTTTCTTCGCTAACACTGTGAATATTCGTGACTCATTTTAGCATGTTACCACTGTCAACTTAATTAAATCTGATGTGAATAATCAGGTTTTGGGGGAAAAAAAGATTTCGGAGTAAGCAGAATTTTGTGTGAAAATTTGTGTTAAGCTATCTTGAAACGTTGTGCTAATTTAGCCATAGCCTCACTCCGATTGGCATGCAACAGCATGGTTAGCCAGACTGTTTAGCTTAGTTGTCTAAGCATCACTCTGTCAGTAACAAGACCCAGGTTTGAATCCTTCTTGGATTAACTTTATGTATATAAAGGATACAAGGGCGTAGATTTGCGTAGGGACAAAACACTACCAACTTTTCTGGATGCTCAAATTTACATATGTTTAATTGTTGTAATTGACCCCACCATTATATAAGTGAATTATTTTCATTATGTTCAGACTTACATGTACCTCATTTTACTTGTTGAATATGACGGTCAGTTTTTTTCCCTCCTAAACGCACATTTGATTGGCTGATGACTTGACCCCCCCCCCCACACACACACACACACACACACACACGCACACACACACACACAGACATCAGATATTAGCAATATTAGACGTTTTTTTCCGGCCAGCAGCAACCACTGTAAGAAATATAAAACGATGTAAATGTTGTGGAAGTGGGGAACACACCACTAATTTTGCTGCATGAACTTGCTAACCTGCAAAACTCGAGCTGGTAGCTGCTTAGAGAGAAGTGTCCTCCTGTATGTGTTTTCTACTGTTAATGTTAATTAAACTGTGAGAAATGTAATGAACTGAGTTTTACCCCCTTCTCCCCAATTTTACTTTATATTTTATGTATGTGGTCTTAAAGCAGCCCACAGGAGCTTTCATTTTTTTTGTTGAGTTTGGCTGTGCTGGTGGACAAAAGTAGTAGTGTTTTACCTGAAGGACGGCTCCATTTGATTTTTTTGTTATTCCCTGAAAAAGAGTTTTTTTCAGTTATATTGAATTTCTTTATTTAGACAATGTTAAGTGGTCTTATGTTTATTTTAGGGCTGTCAAAATTATCGCGTTAACGGGCAGCAATTATTTTTTTAAAATTAATCACGTTAAAATATTTGACGCAATTAACGCACATGCCCCGCTCAGACAGATTTAAATGACAGTATAGTGAAATGCCCACGTTAATTGTGTTTTATGGAGTTTTGCCGCCCTCTGCTGGCGCTTGGGTGCGACTGATTTTATAGACCCCACTCACCAACATCACACAATGACGTGTCGCTGTATCCGACCACCATATTGTCCATCATTATTTATCCGTATTCTCAATGGTTTCAATTTGTCATACAATTTATAGTGCAATTCATGGAAGCCCCGGTGCTTTCAGACGCTGTGAACTCATTGGATGCGTTGCATAAAAGGCGTTATGTGGAAAAGCTTCAGTCTATCCATTCGCCAGATCCATATTTGATGCCTAAATCGATATTTTTCGACCCACTGTCTTCGCCGTCTCTGCCTGACATCTGCTACCCTGATATCTACAACTATCTTGGCCACACAAAATCAGCCTATTCTCACGAAAGTTTGAAAAACTTTAAGAGCAGCACTGTAAGCAACATCACCCCGTGTGACCCTTCCAATTTTCTAAAATGGCGACAATCAATAAAAAAAAAAAAGTTGACTGCGACGCTTCAAGGATAGGTGGATATTGGACTATTTCTTCAATAAAATACGCAACTGTGTCTGCCTCATTTGCAAAGAGATAGTCGCTGTTTTCAAAGAGTTCGATGTGAGGCGATATTACCAAACAAGACACGTTGACATGTACGACAAGACGGAAGATACGCAACAAGAAATTAAAGCAACTTGAAGCTAATTTAATTTCAAAGCAGCGATATTTCGCAAGAGCCCAAGGGTCGAAAGAGAACGCCACAAAGGCGAGATTGTTGAAATTAGAAATTTTAAAAAAATAATAATAAAGCAAATGTTACACACAGAAGGGCTTGCTAAAATTTCTTTAAATGTATTGTTCTATGTAAATCAGCCCAGGTAGCCCCCCACCTTTTTACCACACCAAATCTGGCCCCCTTTGCAAAAAGTTTGGACACCCTTGTTTAACTGATGATCCGTAGACGAGGCCAGCTTCTTTCACTTGTTACCAGCTAAATATTATTCAAAAAATAATGATGGTGAAAGAAATAAGCATCTTGAATTTGAAACTGTATGTTGTCGGCGATTAGCTCCACAATGATCTTAATTGTGGTTGTCAGCCCAGAACCCTCTAATTATATATTAAATGCATCTTACCAGATATAAAATGACTACTACATAATCTGTGGTGATCGTTTGGTGCCAAGTTTTCTCGTCGAATTGCAGCAGTCCATCTCGCTCTCCTCTCCGGGTCTCTCGGAATACGGTAGAACTTCAAGTGTCTCCGTCTATCTTCTCTGTTACTGCAACCAACCGCCACACACGCCTTCACCATTTTGATTATTAATGTTAACAAGCAGAAAAACACGCCATAATAGGAGGAATTTACGTAGCGGTAATGCGTAAACACGATGAGCTGACGGACAATATGGCGCGGAGGCGTGGTTGTGACGTCATGTGAGTGGGGTCTATAGGCTTCAGCACCCATGAGCATTGTGTAAGTAATTATTGACATCGACAATGGCGGGCTACTAGTTTATTTTTTGATTGAAATTTTTACTAATTTTATTAAAACGAAAACATTAAGAGGGGTTTTAATATAAAATTTCTATAACGTGTACTAACATTTATCTTTTAAGAACTACAAGTCTTTCTATCCATGGATCGCTTTAACAGAATGTTAATAATGTTAATGCCATCTTGTTGATTTATTGTTATAATAAACAAATACAGTCCCTATGTACCATATGTTGAATGTATATATCCATCTTATCTTTCCATTCCAACAATAATTTACAGAAAAATATGGCATATTTTATAGATGGTTTGAATTGTGATTAATTGCAATTAATTACGATTAATTTTTAAGCTGTAATTAACTTGATTAAAAATTTTAATCGTTTGACAGCCCTAGTTTATTTATTTCAAATGTTTGTTTGTTTTTTTGCATTCCTGAATAGTTATGATTAACAAGCTTGTATTTAGCGTTATGTTAATATAATCTAGTTCAAATAATGCAATTTAAATTTGCTCATTAAATCCGCACATTTTTCCTGCATGTTTTCAAAATGTTTCTTTAGTAATTTTTGAAAACAAAGGTTTGAATTGAACCGTGTAGGCTTAACCAATACACATAAAAGTTGGTATAAGTCAATACAAATTTATTTTACATTGATCAATAAGAATGTCCCGTCCCCAGCAACAATTGTACATGCAGGTTATGCCATATTGTCCCTACCAATGTTGAGACCAAACCTACACCCTTGAGAGGACATGTACTTAAGCCCCATTCACTTAAAATTTTGAGTCCTACTTCGTTAACATGAATTCAGCTTACTTAAAACAGGGTTTTCAGTGATAACTTGTAGGTGATAAACCGTGATTATTGTCACTGTACTGATACAGCAATAAAGCATGTATGTATAAGAACTAGCACAGTACTAGAAATAACATTTTTATTGTTAAATTGTTTGAGGATTAAATATTACAATGCTTGTGATGCATTAGGGTCTTCAGTGACTCTCAATAAAGTAGAGAAGCATCATACCTGAAAAGGCACCAACAATAAATCCCAGATATCATAACGACAGAAAAGATAAAATAACCACAATATTTTTTGGCTCACATAGTGGAGTAATACCCCGTTAACTCATTGACTTCGATTGACAGCGATAGATGTCCAATCCATTTTGACTGGGAGGGCTGACAGTGAATGATCGCTGACCGCGATGGGGTGGCGTGGCTCAGTGGTAGAGTAATTGTCTCCCAAGCCAGAGGTTGTGGGTTCGATTCTCCGCCCTGATGAACACGTCTAAGTGTCCTTGAGCAAGACACTGAACCCCACGTTGCTCCTGGTGCTGCGTCACCAGTAGGTGGATGGTGAGATAGTGTAAAGCGCTTTGAGCGCCTAGAAAGGTGGAAAAGCGCTATATAAGTGTAACATCATTCATTCATTTACCGCCCTCCTAGTCAAAATGGATGGGGCATCTATCGCAGCCAACAAGTTAAGATAAAACCATTATTACAAAAAACAGTGTACAGAAGAAATACAAAGTCATGAACCAAATAATCAAAATTCCCAGTCAGATAGTGAGTGATATGTTGTGCTTCAACATCACCACTGGGAGGTGCAAAACGTTCATTTTAAGATCCCTGACAAAGTTCCATGCGGCACAACAAGTAAAAAAGTGTACATCAGCTTGTTCTGACAAGTCGTTCAGGATGAAGATAATGATAATCCATTCTGATAATGGCAAGGAATGGGAAAGCAACCCCAAGAAGGCACAGACCTCATGTGAAGAAAATATGTCACTTGCATTATTCACAAAATGCAACCCAACTTTTTTAGCATGATGTTTGTCAAGTTACTTTCTTCATCTAAAGTAACTTTGCAATTGTTTAAATTCTCATCTAGATAATACTCTAATTTCTCACTAATGGCTATAAATCAATTTTTCCTCTATGTACATGGTAATACTGTTCTACTGTACGTGTAATATTTTAATATTTATTCCCTTCCTCTGAAGATTTCGATGGTGCATCACCAATTCCCTTTCTGCTTCTACACCCGAGATTGGTCGCTAGCCAATCAAAAACGAGCAACCATTCATGGACACAACCAAGGGCAATCTAGCGTCTTCAATGAAGCCAAAACACAGGTTTTTGGTAGGCGGGTGGTAAACCGGAGTAGCCGGACAACTCCTGCGCGAGCACATGGAGAACATGCAAACTCCATGAATGATTCGACCATCTTATTCTCAGTTGGGGAAAAAACTGACGCTGGCCCACTGACACTCAAAAATGATTAAAAATAATCCCCCCTGACAGAAAATTTTGAATAAATACCTGTCACATTGGTAAATAAAGGATGGTAGACACAGAAAAAACCTGTGTCCGTTTGTCTCTATTTACAACCCCTGAGGGCTTCGGTCTCCAGAGTCGGACGAGGACACTGAGACGGAACAGCGGCGTCTCTTGGCGGCGCCTTGCAGCATGCTGGGGTGGAAGCCGGCGTGGCGGCGGGCGTGCTTGGTCAGGTGGTCACTCCTCATGAAACACTTATCGCAGAGCGGGCAGGTAAAGCGCTTCTCGCCCGTGTGTGTGCGGTAGTGGCGGGTCAGCTCGTCCGACCGAGAGAACTTCTTGCCGCAGGCCGGCCAGGTGCATTCGAACGGACGCTCACCTGTGGAACAACCACGAAGGGGGTTTACATCTGGTAAAAATAACAACAATATATTTATGGTAAAATACTGGCAGCAGAGGTTACCAAAATTTTACTTGAAAACTGTCAAATACAGGTAAAACCGGTATGGTGCTACAGTAACCGTAAAAATAACGGCAGATGTTTTTATAAACGGCATTGCATGGTATGGTACTATGAGCCGTATGCAAGCTGTCTTGATGGTGGTGGTGACGTCACTGCGCTTGACAGTCGAACATACTGACTAGTGAGCTATACTGAAGAACAGTTGGAGCAGGTACTGTAAGTGTAGAAGTTTGGAAAATGTTACTCCCTGATAACTTTTCGTGCTGGCAGTTAAAGCTAAACTTGGTTATGGGGTCAGTAGTCAGCACGCTTGACTGCCACGGTGACAGCATTGGTTCAAACCCCAGGGAGCACTGTGACGCCATCACTATCAGACCGGTTACACATACAGACTTTTTAGCAGTCATTTGCTGTAAAACAACAATTAAAATGCTAAAGTAATCACGGTTTTCATGTTTTTTAACAGGTACAAATTTGCCCCCACAGCTCCATCAGTCACAAATACGGACAGATGGGTAGTTGGACAGTGGAAGGAACAGAAAGGATACGATTGATTGACTCTATTTGTGTTGTACATGAACAAGTTCGACCAACGTTCATCAACTATTTCATATTGTGGGAACGCTCTAGTAAGGAAGTTCATTAAATAGACTTCAGCACACCATAAACAAGCTTTATTTTATATGTGAATAAACGGAAGTATTTGGCAATCACAGCCACAAACAGTCATGAGGGGCATGTGTCAAAACGTGACCTGACCTTAGAAATACTGTAAAAAGGACTGTAATTAACATTTTATTGAGTAAGTGACCATTTTTGGGAATTAAAAAAAAACAAAAAAAACATAGCCTCTGGCGTCTACATACATTACCTAGATATCACATAGTTGGTCATGTAGGCCAAAATATTAACATTTGGTATCCAGATGTGGCCAACAGACCCAAAATATGTGGATGTCGGGTCTCAATAATAAATTAGACATATTTTAAATATCATTAATCATGACTTTTTATAAAATTTACAAATTAAAAAAAATCAAAATTATTATTAAAAAAAATGAATAAAAACAGAAATACACTCTGGTTATGGCCCCCACAACTCTCGAAAGTTTTTTTTTTTTTTTGTAATTCTTTTTATATCATAGTATTTTACGCAATGCCTGCCATTGACAAAAATAGAAGTCCAGTTGAATGAATGCTCATCTTTCATTGCTATTGACAGCACTGGATGTCCAATCCATGTTGACTGGGGACGTCTAGCGCCTTCAATGGCAGCCATAAAGTTAAAGGAGTTCCCTATAAAGGGTTAGATGATTAGATCGAAACGTTTTTCCTCATATTTTTGCGCTACTACGGTGAATGCTGCACTTGGATTATAGTGTGGATTGATTGGGTGGCAACAGGATTATGAAATATCTATAAAAGCCAGTCAATTTTTTTCAAAACTGCTTTCTATTTTCTATAACGTAAATATGAAAAAGATCATGTATATCCTGCTATATTGATAATATAGCCTCACTCTAATTACGAGTAGCTTTTTGTTTTTGCCTTGTTTCTAGAAAAGGTCATAAAAAATAAAGAATGAAGCAATTCTCAGGCAAAGTACAAACTGCTCATCATTGTCAGGGAAAAAAACAAATTTTGTGGGAGGTGAGTGCGCGCACGTGCGTGTTTCCAAGGAACAAAATCCATAACACGTTGATTGAGCAAAAGTGAGTCATGATAACAACCATGATGATTTTAAAAAGAAAAAAAAAGGAACGAAAACCACACGGTTTCCTCCCCCGCCACGTGCTCCACTCAACCACGTGCTTCTTGTTTACAACTAGCCGTGTGAGGGGGCCGGGGAGATGACGTACTCGGAAGTAGCGGGTAGCAAAGAGGGGCGGGGCGTGTAATCTCTCCAGCATGTGTGTGCTGGGACAACCGTGTCGCAGTGACCTGCTGCCACGTTCACGTTTACTGTTTTCCTTCTTTTCGCTGTCACTGCACATTCACTCTGGGATTGAATGATCATGTTCAATGCTATTAACGGCGCTAGAGGGCCAGTCTATTCCGACAGGGAGGGTTGGCAGCGATCGTAACCCTATTGACGGCGCTAAACGTCCAATCCATTTTAACTGTCAAAATGGATGCCGTCAACGGCACTGAAACATGAGCACTGACATCCAGTCTTCTCAGTTTAAATGAATTGGACGTCCATCGCAAGCAATGGAAAACAATAATAATCAATAAGCAACTTAACAAAAAAAAAAAAAAAAAAAAAAAAAAAAAAAAAAAAAAAAAAAAAGCATTACCGTAACCAGTAAGTATTTTCATTTTGCTCATTTGAATTTTATTGTTATAAGTAACATTTTAATAATTAGAAAATGTATTTAGAATTATAATATATCTTAAAAAGCAATAATCATTAATGTATCTTTGTAATAGTGTAATATAATTATTTAATATAACAATTGCTTAATTCATCTATTTTTAAATGACCAAATATAGTTACTTGCCCTATAAAAGGTTAAAATGTCTTATATGTCCCAATAAAATATATATATTAAATGAATTACCAAAAGTCACTTGCTCTATACAGAGTTAAAGGTCTGAATAGCTTTCCACTGTAGTGTCCACTGTCCCTGAAGTGGTTATTATCATTAATAATAATAACAATAATAAGACGTCCAAGTGCAGCCAATGAGCTCAGCGATATCAAGAGGAAACGCCCATTACACACGACACACCTCCTCCTCCTGGTTTAGCACGATGATTCCTATTATTAGTTATCGATCCGCCCTCTCAGCATCACGACACTCACCCACGAGCCTTTATATCGTGATCCAATGACGCAATGACTTGAGATATACCCGTTACAGCATGTCGGCAACCTTAGACGTCATGATGAAAATGCAGTTTTTGTTAAAAAAAAAAAAAAAAACGGGCAGGTGAGTTTGACTTACCGGTATGCACTCTTAGGTGTGCCTTAAGGTGGGACGACTTTCCGTACATCTTGCCACAACCGGTAAAGGGGCACCGGTGCCTCTTCTCGGAAGACCCATGCGATTCGTCCACCCTCCTCTTGCTTTCGGCCGGCTTCTCTTTCTCCTCCACGCCGCCGGGCCGACATTTGTTCAAGTCCAACAGAATCATCGCCACCATCAGCAAAGTTCGGTGCTCCTGGTTCTCCTTCAGCGTGTCGTCCATCCGGACAGGGGCCGCAGAGACATCGGACATGACTGGTAGAGAAGTGTTGCAAAAAGCAATCCAAGTGGTACGGAGGAGAGGTGGTGTGCGATATCCTCCTCACACGTGTCGGCGTCAATGTGACTGTCCCACTAAGAGTGGGTCGTTCAAACTAAATACAGCAAAATAAAACCAGAAGAGAGTAGATTCACTACTTAGAAGGGTCTCCCTGAATTCTCAGTCCGCTTCCTGGTCCAACCGGCTTCCAGAAAATCCAGCGACTCTGCTAACTTGGCTGGTCCGCCACACACGTCCTCGTTTTCGCTTGCTTTGCCGCTTCTGTGTCCTCGTACTCCCAAGAAACAATTTCGCGGAATCCCACGGCGTCATCATGGATGAGGACGCCCATTGGCCCACGGGAAACGTGAGCCGTTGTTTTAGGGAATTGCCGATTCACGGAAGTCCTCGACCTGCCCTAGTCAGCCAATCAGAAGGCGACATTAAGAAGAAAAGGGGCGGGCCGTAAACAATGTTGCTTTCGGTGACGAGTATCGACTGGGAAAAAATGTCGTTGACAATTAAAAGTGTCAGTAAACATTAATTGGATTTAAATTTTACAGATAAAATAAGGCAACACACAAAATTTTATACAAAACAGCTTTGTAACGGTAGTTTTTGTATGGTTTGATGTTCTAACCAGCATTGTGGTTGATACTGCGATGTACTCACGTATTTTCATTTTATTATGCATTATAAAGGTAATGTTGACACGGATAGACATTTCGATTAGGAGTATTTTCTGGTGGCAGGATAAAGAATGAATTCTGAAAAAGCACCAGCAGGGACGCTAGTATAACTTCAGACCTGTGGTGTCCTTTTACCAACTGCTGGGTGAGGTTGCTGCTCTCGCTGTGGTTCTCCTGTTGCACTGTGGCTGAGAGTAAGCAGCTACAGAGGGTTAGTCAAATTGTTTAGAAATTGGCTGCCATCTTAAATCCCTGCAGAATTATGCATTGACCCAAACAGTTCCTGGGTTTGCACTGTTCTTCACAGCTGCTGTTTTTATTTCAATTCTTACCCAATGACAATAGAAGAAATTCTGATTTTGACTCAACTACTGGCTTGGGACATCTTCAGTAGCGTTAAAATGGTAGCTAAAGTTTTCCAATGATGTATTGTGGGTGATGTGTTGTGATGTATTCATTTCAATGCACCAACACAGGCAGAGGCATAGCAAGGGTCCCTGGGGGCCCCAGGCAACAAGCAAGAGTGGGCCCTTCGAGCGTGTGCAAGTAAGGGGGACAGTTGGACTTGGAGCAATAGCATATTTATTAAAAGTCTGATAACGCCTCGCTCTCGGTTTTTAGGACACTCAAAGTGCCCCCCCCCGCCCCCCAATTGCATTATTCATTCAATCCACACTCACTTTTCACATTGCCTTAATAAACAAAATGTACTTCAGATTAGTATTATTACTGTGCTTAGTACACATACCTTTACACATACCGTATTCTACTGACTAGCTGGTAAGTTATATTGCTTTTACTTAGTAAGGATAACATTCTGGCACAGAAGTGAATCATGTAAGATCTTATCAGTTTGGCTGATGTTAGCTGTGTTGATTCTAAACACTGATTTTATGTTCTAGGTAACATCTTTATGTATGAAGAGACACTTGCATGCTGCAATGCTGTTAGCAAGCGCTAACAAGCTAGTTACAACAAGACAAGGGAGTTAATTGGTTTTGGACATAAAAATACTACTACTACTACTAGTCGGCAGTGCTTCTACTACATTAGGACATAAAACTACAGTAAAATAGTACACTCACCGCTGTCTTGCTTCCTTTTCTCTTCTTTTGCTGTTTTTCTTTCTTTTTTCGCTTCCAGAAAGATAACTTCTCTTCATTTGGCCAATTAAAAACTCTCACTCTGAGTCACGTGACACACATACATACTCGCGCAGTATAATGAACACAAAGGTGGGGGGGTGCGAGTGCACGCTGCGTGCATGTGCGGTCATGTTTGCCATAAAAGTGGCGAAAACTAAGCACTTTACACTGACTCATATGGATGTACTTACATTCGTTCATGGACACACACATTTTGACAGATTGCCTTCCTCTGCTCGAAATGCGCACCTTACGCCTATTTTCTCTCCCAGAATACGCAGCGCTTGTGACGTAGGACAATAACAGGACCGGGTCCTATGGGAACGTATGCATACCCAAGGAACCTTGCTAAAAGGAGTATTAAAATTGCTAGTAAGATCGTTTAGGATTATTTTAGATGCAAATATGTTATATTTTTCTTATAGAGTATTCGATGAGGAATACGATAGACCCATTAATAGACTTTTTTGGGAAAATCCCCATTTCTTTAAGTGGTCACATGAATAATGAGTTGGCCTGTGAAAATCAAGGTCTAACAACTTGCCAAGGACTTTCCAGTGAGTTCCTGGTGAGTCACTCTGTAAACAGTTATAATAATTAAACGGACTTTCTTAGAAATGTAAAATCTACTTGACATGGTTAGTGCTGATTGGGGTTGATAACAGAATCGTTAGAATCTGCCAAATGATTCCATGGTATTGAAGCAGTCCCCACACTTGTCGCTGCGGCAGTACAGTAAAGCTGCGTGTGCTAAATCTGTTGGCCCTTTTGGGGCCCCTGCTGGCTGGGGGCCCTAGGCAATTGCCTGATTTGCCTAATGGGACGTGCCGCCTCTGAACACAGGCTTCTCTTTCCTCAAGTGACTTTTGACTAGGAGCTACAGGGAAGATCAGAGGTGCAATAGGTGACCTGCAATTGTGTGACTGGAAATAGCTTCTTGTTTTGATTCTTCTTAATGCAATCCTGTAGTGTCATAGTCACTGACCTGTCTTGCACAAGCAAGAGGCTCATCCTAAATTAGCCTCTCAGCCCAACACGACGTGACTTGACACTGCTCATGAGGTCTTCATGTAGGTGGACAGTCTGTTTTTTTGTTTGTTTGTTTGTTTGTTTTAATTCGTATGTCTGGAAGAAGATTTGTCAAATGATCGTTTAACTAATATCCACTATGAAACACTTAAATCTGCCTCATCCAAGTACCAACATATCAACAGCTAGCATTTTTGTAGAGCTACGTAGCTCCAGTATATCTATAGGCTATAGTATATATAACCCTCATGGGCTATAAGATACACACAAGATACACATAAGTATTTCACTTTTGGAAAAATGTGAATGTAATGGCACGTACTTGCAAAGTTTGAACTGCTTCTCACGTGTACACTCAGTCATCGGCCAAAATGCTAGGTATAATTGCCAACGATATATTACATAAGAATTTTATTAGTTGAATGGCCTTTATTTTGCAAAAGCTTTTTAAAAATCCTACCAAAAGGGATGATTTCTTTGACTGTTTATTTAAGTTGAACCCCTTGGTCAGCAGTCACAGCAAGCTTCTACTTCTGAGAGAAAGCTAACATTAGTACCTACAGTATTTGCAACCTTGCTGCTGTGCGTATATAAAGTACTGTAAACACAAAATAAATCATGTAAAAAAAAACAAAAAAACTTACCATTGTGCTGTTAACTGAGCTAATTAAGCCTTTTATCGTTTATGACCTATTTTTGATGAATGTGTAGCAGAAAATCTAAAAGTGAAGGTTTATTTTTCAAGAGTTTTCAAGCCCAAATGTCACAGAGCCGGTCTCATGATTGCAAAAGTAAAAGTTTGGGCATACTCAAGTTGCAAAACGGTAACACGTGTGCGTTGCATCTGTTCGGCTGGTTTATGACAGACAAAACATACATTCAAGGTCTCATATGATATACAGTATAGCCCGCAGAAGGGTGGGGGAGGACCGCTTGAACCGCAACATAGTGCAAGTGGGTGGTTCTTTTGTGGGGCAAAATTCCTCGAAAACCCCTTGGAAGTGAAGGGGGTTGTGTGCACTTTTAGGATCACTAGGCAACAAAACAGAGAAGCGAACTTAGAGGTCATGAATACAAAACAAAGACATGATAAACAAAGTCCTGCTGTAACTGAGCATGCCTGATTGTCCCTTCTAACGCAAACGGTGCGCACACACACACACACGTCACTCATTTGACAAAGTCTCTCACCCAAGCCCGGCCTACTTTCCTCGTGGCCTCACACTTCTAGGAATTATGCTATGGAACTTGAGTCTTCCTGACTCTCCTTCTTTTCCAAGGCTATAAACATTTCCTGGGAGAGCAAGGAGAAGGAAGGGGTGCTTCCAGCCCACTCTTTTGCTTCACTTTTTTATTTTTGGCGCAGTCGGTTGAGGCGCACATGTGGGTCAGGAAGACGTTTCGTCATCAAGTTGCTTACAGATAGTCAGTGGGTGCTGCAATGAAGAGGAATGTGTGTGGGGGGACATTGTGTTCTCCCATGAATGGCCAGTGGGTCACACACAGTTGGTGGTAAGGTTAGGTTACCCTGCAAAGGAAGGCCCGGGAAACCTTACTGACAGAATCAAGAGTTCCTATTGTAGAACCTTTATTTGGCTGTTTTCTCTCTCCGAGTAAAATTGCTTTTCTTCTTTTGTACTGACTAATTAGTTTGTTGTAAGTCGTTAGCTGAATAGCAAAATTGTCCAAGTCATAGCTTAACATTTTCGGAAAAAACATTTTTGTGTTTGGTTCAGAACACAGGGAGTGTGTTTATAAATTTAAGATGTTTTTATTTCTTCATCTCATTAAATTGTTCATTCGTTGTGTGTGTTTGTGTGTTTTTTTTTTTAAATAAAGTGAAATATTAGTTCAGATGTTTGTGATTTATTGATGAAATAAATGTTGATTCGATCGTATTTACCTTCTTTTTAAAATGGGACATTTGAAAATTGATTGACTTTTTTAGTAGTTTTTTAGTCTATTTTGTATTATTATTTTTATTTAATTAAACTATTCATTTACTGGTTTTGTGAAAACAAAGAAAATGAACATTCTGACCTAATTTTGTGATTTATTGAGGAAATGGTTAATCTATTATAAATACTATCATTATGAAAAAAATACCTTTGAAAATGACGTTATTTTCAATAAAATATTCTATTCTAAAAAATTATTTATTTAATTTTATAGATTGTATTCATATAATTACTTCCACCAATAGGTGAAATGGAAGGAAGCCAGAGGTTATGTACTCGGTTCTGTATGTTGATGATGGTAACTCAAGAACGAATAAAGGGATGATAATCAAACTTACTGGATATGTTTATAATATGAAACGGAAGAGGTGAAGCACGGATTGATGTCAAAGTTAATTTTATTAATAATAATTTTAATGTACCTCCTGATGTTCTTAAGTTTTGTTCTAAAATAGTTCAAATTGAGATTTTAGATGTAGATTTGAGGAAACAAGAGAAAATGACATTAGGAGATGGAGGTCAGGGATACTGGCGTTTTTGTTGAATGTTATTTTGCACATATTTGAAAAAATATAATTTGGAATGAAAATCAGTTTCTCGTGTATGCCTTGTTACTGTAAGTGTAATGCAGTATCCTAATGCATGTGCAAGATCTGTTATAGGTACTGTATAACTATGTATGCCGGTATTTCGGTGGTTTTAGGACGTTTGACCCCTCACACACTTCCCCCCAAAAATATGGCTCCGTGGCAACCTTAATGTCACAGAGTTGCAGCAAGAAATTCTAGCCACTTCATCCCCTGATGATAGGTGATATGATGAGAAAAAGGTCAAAGAGGTCAGAAGTAAGCAATGCTTTGAATTTGGCTGCTTAGACGGGGGTTTGCTCTCTCTGAGTCCTCCTGTATTTGAATTGATTTATTCAATTATTTGTAATTACATTTGTCTAACAAATGAACTACAAATAACATATTGAACTGATGTTGACGTTTACAATATTATGAGTGAAAACAGTTAGTTTCGATACCAGAAACAAACAAAAAAACAGAGCCCATGGCTATCGGTTTGGCAATCTATTTGTTTATTTAACAATGCATGCCAGACATGATCCTATTCACATTTAAGAATACAGATTTGTATTTGCATCCAAATACTCACTACTTTGATTTCATAGAATAATCTCTTTCTGTCTCTGTCCTTACG
This sequence comes from Corythoichthys intestinalis, assembly GCF_030265065.1. NCBI lineage: Eukaryota > Metazoa > Chordata > Actinopteri > Syngnathiformes > Syngnathidae > Corythoichthys > Corythoichthys intestinalis. Next base: position 12,306,678 of record NC_080397.1, on the reverse strand, counting down.
GGTCATCTCTGTACACTCTGAGTGGAAGAATCGCATGCATCTCAAGGACATGATTCAATAAATTAAATGTGAAGACACCAGCTTAGAAGTTATTGCAAGGAATAGGATACTTTATTATTATTACTTTTTAACTCATTTACTGCCATTGACAGCAACAGAAATCAAATTCAATTGAACTAGGAAGGTTGCCATCGAATGATCATGTTGAATGCCATTAGTATATCACCGTTAATGGCAGCCAATGAGTTAACTGGAGCATCACAAGGAGGGAATAAAGTGTCCTGATTATCTTCGTATGCTCTGGATTCCACGGTATAATTTTTTAGGAAAATACTGTACACAGGTGAATGCACACAAACATACACACACTCCTCATTAGATTGATCCTTTCGCACAACAGGCATTCCACATTTATAGCATCATGTCACTGTAAGTGTTCAAATCAACGTAGGCCTCCACCCGGACATCTGTTTTCAAACTTGAGTGGAGGCCCCCCTCCAATGAGGTCTCAGCTGTGCAACACGGCAAGTTCAGGAGAAAACCACTCAGCTTCTTTGGATTAAAAAGAAAATTGCTTTGATTCTACACATAAGGGGCAAAAAACGCCATCAAAACATATAGTAATTGTTGTAGTCCTTAGCAAGGAAATGCCTGTGAATTCATCAAGTTCTGACATTATTTTGTTGTCCTTTATGAGGACATAAAACAGTCAAGTATGTTTTGTATTTTCTCCAGTGCAGGTTTTCTAAGATATATCTTGGTTTTAATCTAGTCTCATTTTTCTTGACAAATTTATAAGCTTACATCACTGAATTCTATTGTCCCTGAGCACTGACTTTGGATCACGCTTTTCTCTTTCAATCATCTACAGTGGAACCACCAAAGAACCTCTGGGACAGTTTTGCTTTTTATCTGGCAGTGTTTTTCTTTTTTTCCCCTCTAATATCAAAGTATGTGCAATCCCTCAGTAGACAACACAAGTTTAGACTACACCATTAATGTGCTTTGTGCATTTTTCCCCAGGTTTTTATCACATTCCATAAATAAAAGTGGAGAAAATTATTGTCACGGTCATACATTTTTTCGTGTGACCATTTGAGGAGCGCAAAGCAAAGGTAAAGACTGTTAAAGAGTATGAAAGCACCTGGGGAAATGCTAATATTCCATCATTTATCCATAAACCCATGCCTTTTGGATTCATATCATGCCACTTCGTGTGATTAAACACATCGCAAAACCAAGAAAATGATAGAAATTTGGATCGATTGTCAAGCTAAAACGACCGGCGCCCGAGATCCCGGAAATCTAGCATATTGTGTGCGTGACGTCACAACTAGGAAACAACCGGCTCAGTGCTGAGTACTGAATGGCAGCGATGATGGCGGACAATTTTGTCCATAGTTGCAGCGACGAATCAGACGTAACGAACGTTCTTCTGATGGTGACGAGGAGAGTTATGAACCTTTCTTTGGTGTTTTGGGTTATCAATTTGAGCCCAAACGAAAGCCAATGCAGCCTAATGAAACGATCATTAAGGGGAACAATCACACTGATAAAACAACAGATCGTGTGGGAAACACCGAATGGTTTGTTTTGCATTTCTTTTTGTGAAGCTGATACACCGTGACCGCAAAATAATTATAGAATATTTATCATTTATTGTGCTATCATAGGTTTTCGCTCTGCCAACAGACACAAATTTGAATGGGATTAGAGGATTTGTTGTGTATATTTTACGAGCGATAATTTATACATGTGTCCAGTCCTATATCCAATGCGTGATTTTTTTTTTTTATTATAAAAGAGTACTCACGCTGGCCATTTTGAGCTTGGCTGCTCCCCTCCTTTGCTTAGCTTGGGGTGGTGGGGTGGTCTCATCAGTGCCAGTCATCGTCCTCTTTCTTGATATCTCGGAACATTTACGTGGCTGTGCGTGCATGGTGGGCACCGCATCTGCTTTCAGCAGCAATTTCTTAGCAAAACCTGATTTCATTTGTCCATAGTTCGAATAGCTTTCAGGTGTAAAATGTGTACCACACAAAACCGTGCCGGAGGCTGGGTCTGCAAAATCAGCCCTCTTTGCACGGACGAACTTTACTCATTTTCTGCGTAGTCTAGCTCTTTTTCTCACGTTCGGGAACTCATGGGTACTACATTGCGACAAATGGCTATTTGTACACCACATAGCATGACAGGTTTGAACCATTTTAGCGATTTTTTGATAAAACACGAAAGCAACTCTCTCGTCGATAAACAACAATGGCACTTGCCTCGACCTTTTGTTTCCTGGCTGTGAAGTCAAAGCCCAATTCGGCTGTTTCCGGAATACTTTTGGAAATGTTCATAGTTTTCAATCTATTTTCGATAATTCCTCATGAATGTGATTTATTTTTTTGTTAACTTTATTAATATTTGTTATTTTGCCACATAACGGTTCTATTAATATCTCACACCCCTTTAGTATTATCATTCTCTTTAAAGGTTGAATTAAAAAATGTTAAATTTACAGTAAAATACTGTTTGCCAGAATTATACCATTAGAAAAACACTGGAACCGTAAAATGTTCACCCTCAAATTACCAACAAATTACCGTACAAAGAAATACATTTTAACTGCCTTTTTACATCAAAATACTGTAAAACATATTCATCTGTAACCAGTCAGATGGTGGTGACATCACAGGAATGCTGTTTTTGTTCTCCTCCTTCTCCAACTGGAATTTGAACCCAAACTCTTAATATGGCAGTCAGGGCTGCTGACTACTGAGCCAACAGCACAGTCTACCTTCAGCCGCCAGTACATTATTTTAACTTCTCGGGGACAAATGTTTTCCAAACCTTCAACACACAGCATTTTCTCCACAGTAGCTCAGCAGTAAGCATGTTAGACTATCAAGGTAAAGGTGTGGGTTTGAATTCAGGCTGGAGAGAATGGACAAGAAAGGGTACAATGGTGATCCCGCCACCATCAAGACAAGTTACATATTAGAGTACATAACAATGAATTTATTGTACAGTAATTTTAGGTTTAAAAAAAAAAAAAAAAAAAAAAAAACTATGAAAATCTACCTAAAAATCTATGGTCACTGAAGCACTATACCATTTTTACATGTATTTTATTTTATTTTATTTTTTTAATGGTTTAATGGTAAACTTCTAGAAAACACACAGCTGCCAATATTTTACCATACATTTAACGTTTTTTTTTTTTCTTTGACTGTGTACTTCAGGTTTTGGTCACTTTGTGGACATCCACTTTGGAAAGAAGCCAGAGTGGACTCCTGACTCATTCGCACTAATCAGCAGGCTTCCTTACACTCTCATTTACAATATTGGTGCATTTCTTTGCGCTACTCGTCAGCTACAGGAGGAGAAACTAATTTTCCCAGAGGACATTTTTGTATAATATGTCAGATTCTGGTTTCTGTTCAACTTTAAAGGTTCCACTGTCCTAACCTAAATAGTTAAGAATTGTATCCCATCTTAGACAACACTTGAACTAATGTTATCTATGTCTTCAACATTAACCTGTTGTGGTTTTGCCACAAATTCAACATACAGGTAGTTGCGAGACACTAAAATAAATAACTACCAATAAATAGAGTCCGTGTTGCTATTTGAGTTTCCCTCTCTGTGCAAATAAAAACATGTTGCGTCCAGCTCATTCTGACAAGCCTCCACTCTGTACACTTAAACAAGCTAAAGCAGATGTCTGTGCTGAGGCCACATGCTTACAGCACTCATGGATATTTTAATTTAATGATGTGGGGGAACGTAGAAAGTCAAAATGTGACTCAGCAGCAACATAATTCATCAATGCCCTGAAGGCACCCGGAAGTTTAGTAACCAGGCAACTGTGAGTTGCCGTGTCATTCCATTTTTTTAACCATACGATAAAAACTATTTTAAATACTTTGAATAGGATCGAAATGTCTATGAGACACTGTTATACTTCATAAACACATCAGTATTTAGTGTCTTTTCTTTTAGAAAACTATATAAATATCAAGAGGTTCTAAATATAGTTGTAAATCAAACAAGGATTTATGAGTGATTGAAATGAATTGTTCATGATATGAAATGTTTTATAGAATCATTTGGACTCCCGATAAAAGACAAAATGGGATATAATGGTCAGAAAATGCAGATTTATAGTTACTGGATGTTCTTATGATAATCTAGCCCTCTTTACCAGATTCTCCCCTCAACTATTTCAAAAACTCTTAATCCAATATCTAAACTCAGAACCCGTCATTGATATGTCGTGGAGGTTGGAAGGCACTTTTACTTATGTGCGACTCACTTTTGCCAAATTCTTCTCAATCATTCACTTGCAGTTAGCCCTACAAGCTATAAAATAGTTAGCTCAAAGGTTACCATTGACAGCGACAGACATCGATTGGACATCTATCACTGTCAATGGCAGTGAATGAGTTAAAAAGAAAAGATTAAAACATATACTGTAATGACCCCCATTCCTTCTTTATTCTGCTGCTATAAAATAATTTCAAATTATAAATAGAGCTGTCAAACGATTAAAATTTTTAATCGAGTTAATTACAGCTTAAAATTTAATTAATCGTAATTAATCACAATTAATCGTAATTCAAACCATCTATAAAATATGCTATATTTTTCTGTAAATTATTGTTGGAATGGAAAGATAAGACAAGATGGATATATATATTCAACATGCGGTACATAAGGACTGTATTTGTTTTTTATAACAATAAATCAACAAGACTGCGATCCATGGATAGAAAGACTTGTAGTTCTTAAAAGATAAATGTTAGTACAAGTTATAGAAATTTTATATTAAAACCCCTCTTAATGTTTTCGTTTCAATAAAATTTGTAAAATTTTCAATCAAAAAATAAACTAGTAGCCCACCATTGTTGATGTCAATATTACTTACACAATGTTCATGGGTGCTGAAGCCTATAAAATCAGTCGCACCCAAGCGCCAGCAGAGGGCAGCAAAACTCCACAAAACACAATTAACAACTGGGCATTTGACTGTACCAGAGGTTGCGCTAGACTTTTTCGTTGTCTGTCATTTTGACTGACAGGGTCATAAAAATCCGGTCATAATCTGTTTTTACCCGTCACTTAAATTTTTAAAATGATGATAATGACATTGTGGTGACCCTTTGTTTGGCATAATCCACCTTCCGTACTTGTGTGTCCATTTGGCCGAGCGTGTTAGCGGCTACGACACAGTCATGTGACAGAGACACTTAAGAGCCGCGCGCGTTCCGGCTTGAATAGAGAGTTCACAGAGAGCAGCAGAGCTACAGCGGCTGGACACAGCAATTCGAGCTAACAAGACTCTTAACATTGCATACCGCTTCAACATATTCAATAGTATTTAGTTTTCATTCATTTTAAATTAATATTCTGTCCGAACAAGCTTAACAGAGAATCCACACCGTGCCATCATCACACATCAAGCAGATGAGGTTACATACGGAACAATGAAATTAACAGTTCACCTGCTGTGGCCTGAACGCAGTCTCACACTTTCCTCCTGGTGCGCATGGACTTGAATTGCGTGCCCGCTTGTGCAGTCCCTCTTTTTTCACCTCTTTTATCAACACCATCGTCGTTTTGGGGCTTTTTGAAGAAACTTCGGACACTCAGTTGCCTTGACATTTTTCAGAGTAAGGCCAACGATGTCATGCATCAAGAGAGACAATAGCTAATTAATATGCTCACTCGCCACCCTGTGGTCTGGGGTGTGAATTGCAACCTGTCAAAATGACAGGTGGACTTCTGTTTTTTCCGTCACCGTTTTAAAAAAAATCAGTCAGCGACAGAAAATATTCGGTTAACGCGATCCCTGGACTGTACTGTCATTTAAATATGCCTGAGCGAGGGATGTGCGTTAATTGCGTCAAATATTTTAACGTGATTAATTTAAAAAATTAATTACCGCCCGTTAACGCGATAATTTTGACAGCCCTAATTATAAAGCAACCTCTGAACCTCAAACATTTGGATGTTTTTATAGAATCAAGCTAACAATTTCTCAGCCTTAACAGTCATATAGTTTAAATGAATTTGGGGGTTTTGGTTTAACGTACATGGTTGGATGTTTAAATAAGTTCACATTTGAATAGGTTACGTACATTAACAATAAATGTGGTGCCAGGGGATAGCCTGCCACCATTTATGATGACTTATTGAAGCAGAAGAAAAACATGCTGAAATGGGCGTGTTTCGAACTAGCTCAAAACAATTAGAATGTAGGACACATTTGCAGGTGGACTTCAGATTTGAATTAATTGGGACATTTTTGCGCGATGTTGAGATGTAACTGGCCTTCAACTGCAGCCTTCTTAGGCTACAGACCCTCAAATGGGACATAGCTAGTATAATTCTTTTAAGTGTAAATGTAAGACTTTTTTTAAGGACAGCGTTATCTAGGGATGGGAATTGATAGGATTTTTACGATTCAGATTCCATTATCGATATTGCTTAACGATTCGATTCTTTATCGATTCTCTTATCGATTCTAATTTGGGGAAAAAGAACAAATGTGTTGATTGGCATCGAGTTTGTTTAATCAGAAGTCACAACTTTACAAACTCACAACGAGATCAAAAGAGGCCCAAAGCCTCAATGTTAACTGTGGCAATAAGTGGCAAATACACAAGAATGTGTAACATTTTACTGAAACATTTATCTAATAGAAATAAAAAATATTGGTATGTATTGGCAGATAGGTTTTTGTTCTGCCTTTGGCAATATGTATTAAAGCAGGGGTCCCCAAACTTTTTCCTGTGAGGGCCACATAACTTTTCCTTTCTCTGATGAGGGGCCGGGGTCAGTTTGTTACAGAAAAAGTGTGACGATTGCAGAAGTGCATAAATGTAAAAAATTATTGTTTTTCAGAAAGCCACAATCAAATAACCCTTTCTGGATTATTTATAATAATAATAATAATAATAATAATAATAATAATTAATAATAAAAACACTATTAATTAAATAGATAATAACCAAATAACCCTCTCTGAATTCTTCAAGGAAAAGGCCAGAAAATAAATAACACGATTGAGAAAAAAGAAAAAAAACATTTAAAATGGCCGGACCAAATGTGGAGGCTGGCCGTATTTGGGCCGCGGGCCGCAGTTTGAGGACTGCTGGAGCGCGCATACACCCAAAGAAGAAATGCCGTATCCAAGTGAGTGAGAGAGGGAAACACTTCTACGAGCCTACGTTCTTTGTTAATTTTAATATCTACAGAGGCAACGCCTGTATGTATCATCTTTTGTGTTGTTGTTGTTGTGTTTCCACTCGCGATCGGACACTTAAATCCAGTTGTGTAGTGGTTTGAACGATGTGCTAATGCTAGCGAACGAATGCTAACCATACTGTTATTAGCAGCTAATCATCGATGATTTACGTTGATGCAAACCTGTTTGTTATTGGGGACGAAATTGATTTGTTTCATTTCTATTCTTAGTTTCACTCTTCAAGTGATGGGTGAATAAAGTCAGCAAATTATACCAACGTCTTCTGCATCGTCATTTGGGAGTTTAGCTAGCTGTATAGCCGGGACTTTTATTTATTTTTTTTATAGCCAGGACTGAGCCTTAGCCTCTCTGTGAGGACAGCGCAATCGTATTCCCTCCCAATGCAGTTATCTCCACCTTGCAATGACTGCAAGTCGCTTTGTTGTATTTTTTCCTCGTGAAGTGAAGACACACTTTTGAGCGTTTGAACCTATGTGCTGTCATTGTTATGTTTATGGCTGCAATGCTCGTGCTTACCCGTCCTAACCTTTCATATTCACACTCTTTCCTGGTGAAGTGTAGTCAAACTTTGGAGCGAGTGGTTCTTGGCGCCATGCTAGTTTGATGTGTCTGGACAACAACACACGTCACGACGCAATACGCGTCTTTAGGAATCGTTAAAGGGATCGTTAAGGCTTTTTCATTGTGATGTCGAGGCCTCAAAACACTCGGAACCGGTTCCGAATTGGAATCGGATTTCGATTCCCATCCCTAGCGTTATCTTTTATCCTGTCATATAATGTCAGATTGACAATAGTAAAATAACAAAGCCGGTGGTGGCCGAAGACTGCTGCACAGTTACATGTGAACGTACACTGGCCAGGAAATCCAGCTTAAGAACATTACTGACTATGAACTTAATAGCAAACGAAAAGTGAACAAGAGCGGAATTTGTGAGAAAAAAGTGCAGCTTCAAATGATGTAGAGCAGCTTCAAATGATGTAGAGCAATCTCCCCTGGGTGTAATTTGACTTTAGCTCAGTCAGGTGGTATTTCCCGGTTTAAAACTATGTCCAAGTGAAGGAAAGCCAATGAATGACAGAGGACCTGATAGCAAGAGCCATTCTTTGGATAGAAGAATTTTTGGTTGTAGGTGAGGACAAGCAAAATAGTATATGATGATGAAGAAACGGATAAACACCCAATCCATTGTATGTAATAGAAATGTTTGGTGGGGGAAAAGTCAGCAGGGTAACCTTCTATCCCTGAATCATTTACTGTTGCCATATCTTACTATTGTGCAATTCTGCGACGTTTAACCAATGCGCTAAATAGCCTAAATACGACAAGCTCATTTCATGGATGGATGTCAAGTTAGGGGTTACCATGGCAACGATCTGGTGTTGTAGGATTCCCTTATATTTTTCTTACCATCATAGCTTCTGTTTCTTTTCTTTTATGACGTGACCGTGATGCAAAGATGGCATAATACGTGGTGGGTGGACGACACACAGCACAAACACACAGCTTCCACTGAGAGTTGAATTAGATACAAGATGGGAGTGGGTGAATCCTAATATAAATCCATAGCTCTTTGTTTTTTGACGTGTGGACAGAAGGACCCGCTCACACACTTGGGCTACTGATTCCGAATGCACTACATATCTGGTTCAGGTCCTGCTTTCACGCTTTCCCTTTTCCCCTTCCAGTGTGTGTGGTGTGTATGCGTGTCACGTGTAGTTCTGTCTATCAAAGCTGCGGAATGCCGACGGAGCGGCCAGCTTCCTCATGGAGAGGTTGTCAGTCTTGGCCGCTTCGGGCCGTGCCCCGGACTTGCTCCTGAGGAAGGGGTTTCTGGTTCCCGCCAGACCCCGACCCCCGGGCCCCCTGTCTGCCCCCAGACCCGGTCCCCTCTCCATCCTCTCACTCACTGACAAGCTCTTCCTGTGCGGAGGGGCCAGTGTGAGCGAAGGATGGGAGTCGTCTGAAGAGCAGCTATTGGCTCGCTCCAGCCTGGAGATGGGGAAGCAGAGAGGGGCCCCGCCGGATCCGCCGAGGGTCCCCAGACGAGGGGTGTCGGGAGGTGCCATCAGGTCCTCTGGGTCCTCTGGATCAGACTCAGTGTGGCTTAGCTCAGCTTCTCTCTCTGGATGAGAAGAGCCAACGTCTGAAGGCTTGTCAAAAGGGAATGAGGTGGAAGCTCCGGGCGAGTGCGAGCGTTCTACGGGGGTGTATGGTGATGAAACGCAGCGTGTGTCAATGCAGTCGGTGATGCTGGTGTACTCTGCAGCTTTGACCTGGACGCCCGCACCCAGTCCGCCGTAGCAGCTCCTCGTCGTGAACATGAGACTGTGGGACTTGACCAAAGGAGGCTCTTCCAGGAAGGACGTGCCTACTGTTGAGAGGAGACGGCTGCTCTTGGAGCGCTCCAGCGGCCCGGCCGAGGGGGGCGGTGACGGTTCTGCGTCCCAAGAGGGTAGGGCGCTGTCCGGTAACAGGTGGGCGGAACACAAAGATAAATCGGCTGCTGCACTGTCATCGAACACGCCACCGGCCGCCCCACCACTGCCCCCGCCACCTTCTGAGTGCCTGTCAGCACCGCCGAAGTCCCGGCCTCCCGGCAGCGCCGCCTCGATAATGTCGGACTGCAATGACGCCTCTCTTTGGAGGGGCGGTACCACACGCAGGGAATCCAGAAAAACCTCGGCTGGAGCAACCTCCTCAGAGGTCGAGACATAGATATCGATGCACGATGAGGGTCGGTGCTGCTGGGAGACAGACAGCGTAGCCAAGGGCAGGGGCTTCAGCTCTTTATTGGCAGCTGACGAAGACACAGATTGTGAGCTGTTGGCTCGATGGAGACTGAGTGAGCGCTCTTTGAAGAAGCTATCTGCCCGTTCAGGGCCGCTGGAACGTTCGCCACCACGACCGCCTCCCACATAAAAGGAATGGCTTCTTGTCCGCTGAGCCCCGCCGGTAGGAGAGGGAGGGGACATGGAGCCCTCGGCAGTGCACTCCAGTGCTTCCTGCAAACGGTACGCATTCCCCTCGGTGCTGTTGAAGCTACTTTGGCGGAGAATGTATGCTGCGTCCGTGCACTCCCCTTGGCGGAGGACATATGCAGAGTCGGTGCAATCAGACGACGTCCGGGATCGAACCTTGTTGACTTCCCCGCGTTCGACACCTGTCACACGTTCTAAGGCCACGGCAATCCGTCCGATCAACTCCTCCATTTGCGCTAGCCGGATGTCAACGGTCTGCAGAGAGGCCTTCATGAAGTGCTCCCGTTCGTTGACTTCCTCGAGACGCATCGCCATGTTCTCCACCCTGACAACAGTAATAGTTGTGACCAGAATTCTTTGTTGCAACCACATTTTCAAATTTTGAAAACATTGACTTTCATAGAGCAGTGGTTCTCAGTGTAGTACGAGTACCACCAGTGGTACAGGGGCTTAAATTGGTGTTACGCAAAAGGTTGACTGAATGAAATGTTTCGTTTTGTTAATCCATTTTAGTGCATTAATCAAGTACATTTCATTTGTTGTTGGTGTCAGGAGATTCCCATTTAATGTTTAAGAATTGTTTCTTTTCTAATCCTTTTGTGTATTTTTACTCAATCCTTAAAGTGCCTATGACAGCAAAAAACATGTTTATTTCGTATTTCACGCGGTATTTTATTCTCCTGAATAAAATGGATCGCTTGGATGTGTGTGGAAGCGATTGATATATTTATTCAATTTTTTTAATCCTGCGCCATGAAAGTGAGTGACTTCCTGGATGACGAACAACGCGAATGTGACGTCAGCGGGCTAATCATCTTCAGTATACAGTCAATACTACAGTAAGCAGAACGACTGCAGATTCAGCTGATTTTGCGGATTATTTAGCTTATTTCTTTTGTGCTGCAGGCTTTAGTTGCTGCATCAGGGAGGGGCGTGTTTCAAAAAGTTCCCGTTCACCGCGGATAATGGTCAAAACAAGTTAGACAACTGTAGGACCACTGGACCAACATGAAAGTGCGTAAGCTACGTGTTTTAAATTATGTCAAATACTGGTATCATGGCACACGTTTTAATAAGGAGGTGGCTTGCATTTTGTGGGTGACAATGCTTCTTGTCCGCCCAGAAGGCCACTCAGCTGACGACCGGTGGCTTGTCACACACCATGGGTCACTTCCACCCCCTCGGTTCTATTCGCGTACCTGCCGAGAATGCGCCTCCTTGGCTTGGCATTTTTAATATTTCATATTCCATTTAGCACAAGACTATTATTTGTCATGACCATACCATTTATTTAGAAATTGGGGCAAAATACTTAAATAAAAAAAATATCCTGTAAAAATATTGGAGTCGAGAGATTGAAACAATCATGACATTTTGCTGCTCTTCTCTTTCCTCGTTCTGAATCTTCCGTCTCAATGGGTTGAATTCTAAATCAGATGAAATCGTGACCCTGCCGACGTCATCATCCAGCTGGGGACGCTAGAGTGCTATAATGACAGGCGGGGCTAAACGGCAGATTAAAAGACTAATTTCTTGTACAGTGGGGAGAACAAGTATTTGATACACTGCCAATGGGTTTTCTCATTGTGAGTGTATCAAATACTTGTTCTCCCCACTGTATATGTCGAATTGTCTAAAAATATTATTCTAATTTACATAATAATGTTGTTTAAGATTTTTTTTTATGCTGTCACAGGCACTTAAAGTACCTTACCAATTATTCAATTATTAGCAATTACTCAAACTTTGTCTGATCAAGCCATGATAGCAATGATTTTACAATAAAATTAGTATGCAGTCATTTAGTACTAAAATGGGGGAAAAGTGTTGTATTTGTTTTCAAAAAACTTGGTATTGGTGCAGTCGGGGGGGCAAAATCTGTATCAGGAGCTAAAAAATGGTATCGGTACAACACTATTTCAAACTGTGGTTCATAAAAGGAACTAAAATCTCTGCAATTTTTCTGAACATATTTGCCTACTACATTTAGAAATGTTAACTCACCGCCATTGACAATATACGGCCAACTCATTGAAACTGAGAGGGCTGGAGGTCAATAATACTCATTTTTTAATGGCATTGACGTCTGGTGCCGTCAATGGCAACCAATGAGTTAATGTTATTGCTCACTTTGTTTGCACTCATGTGGTTAGTTTAACCAGAAAAGTGGTCCATCAATTTGTTATGACTCATAACAAATAGGGATACATAAATCCTTGTTAACATCCTCATTCTTATGTGAACATTCCATTCAAAATAACCTTGTTTTTATAGTAGACAAACCTTTCTGAAGTGACTCTAATCCTTTCGTCATTAGACGAGTGGAATCGGTCATCCTTCTCTCTAAAATATTCTTCTATGCACTGCTCCTCAAAGTCGTGGACCTTCTTTAGCTCGTCCTCTGTGATGAAAAGTTCTGTGTAGGACAGAAGTTCGAGGGCGTTATAATAGCAGCTCATTAATAGACGAAATAATTGTGTCAAGTTTAAAAGAACTGATAAACAACCAGTATTGTGCTGATTGATCATAAAAAATGTGAGACAATTAATATAAAAAAAAAAAAAAAGTTACAAATAAGACATTCAAATATTTTAGGTCAACAATGTCTCTAAATACCATATTGGCCCGAATATAAGACAGTGTTTTTTGCATTGAAATAACACTGAAAAAGAGGGGGTCGTTTTATATTCGCGGTCTAGACATTATACCCATTCACGACGCTAGATGGCGCCAGATATCATTGAAGCGGTGTTCTGTCATGACAGATCTCAGCTACAGTCCCCATTCACGACGCTAGATGGCGCCAGATATCATTGAAGCGATGTTCTGTCATGACAGATCTCAGCTACTCTTTTTAGTTTACCAGTTTGCATTATTTTATTGCAATGTTTTTCCTTATTCAGATTTGTTTCAAGACTACAGTTACAGTTAGCCTTCACTTTGATGGTTAATGCAGTTATTGCAATTTTGTTGTTTTATCACAATAGATTGGTTTATTTCCATAACATAAAACCAGAAGCCATTCATTTACGAATGTGATTGCACTTTAGTTTACATATTCAAATGTTCAGATATTAAGATTTGAATGAGGCAAAATGACATGCTTTTTCTCTCAAATATATTGTTACAATCATTTCTTCCGGATGTACTGTAATTATTTTCTGTATAAAATTTAATTTGGTGTTCAAAAAGTGTTTTTTCAAACTTGAGTCTTGAAAAAGAGGGGGTCGTCTCATAATCAGGGCCGTCTTATATTCGGGCCAATATGGTAATTAAAATAAAATAAAATAATTTAATTATAATTATATAATATTATAATAAAAAATAGTCGATTCATTTGATAATTGACGAGTTGGTGATTATGTTGGGCTCATGCCCAAAAACTTTCAGTTTCAGACTAAAGACTGGAAAGAAGCTTGAACATCGCTTACTCAGTCCGTAGTCTCTCTCGTCATCATCGTGCTTACGCCAACGACAACACAGGTGCTTGAGCACCATGGTGATGTGGCTAAAGATGATAAGCGGCGGAGGAAGGACCGGACGCTCGTGGAAGGTCATAATCAGCTGGTAGCGCTGGAACTTCCAAACCTGGTTAGAGATGGACTTCACCTCGAAGAATGTATTGCTATATGACAATGACAGTAGATGATGATTAGCTAATTTGGCAGAACACAACAAACACATCAGCTGTTTTTGTCAATGTAAAATGTATATCATGTAAAATGCCTTGAATAATATTAATGTTAATTTAATTGCTCCACCTTATGTACCGTATTTTACGGACTATAAATCACAATTTTTTTTCATAGTTTGACTGGGGTGCGACTTATACTCTGGAGCGACATGTGTGAAATTATTATTATTGTATTAATTATTATGTTATTTTCACTCTAAACCACAAGAGGGTGCTCAAGGCCTGTGTTTCAACATTGGCCGTAAATTGTAAAACCAGCCACACAAAATGACACCGAAAAGAATATCATATTCTGCACATTATAAGATGCAAGTTACTGCAAGTACTGCATGTTCTGTTTGCTGTTTATGAGTCATGGAATGTAAGCATACCAGACACTTATTCAGCCTGTTGTTCTCTAGTCTATTTTTATTTTAAATTGTATTTCAAGACGGCATGTCTGTTCTTGGTGTTGGATTTTATCAAATACATTTCCCCCAAAAATGCGACTTATACTCCAGTGCGACTTGTATATGTTTTTTTTAGGGCTGTCAAACGATTAAAATTTTTAATCGAGTTAATTACAGCTTAAAAATTAATTAATCGTAATTAATCGCAATTCAAACCATCTATAAAATATGCCATATGTTTCTGTAAATTATTGTTGGAATGGAAAGATAAGACACAAGATGGATATATACATTCAACATACGGTACATAAGTACTGTATTTGTTTGTTATAACAATAAATCAACAAGATGGCATTAACATTATTAACATTCAATTAAAGCGATCCATGGATAGAAAGACTTGTAGTTCTTAAAAGATAAATGTTAGTACAAGTTATAGAAATTTTATATTAAAACCCCTCTTAATGTTTTCGTTTTGATAAAATTTGTAAAATTTTCAATCAAAAAATAAACAAGTAGCCCGCCATTGTTGATATCAATAATTACACAATGCTCATGGGTGCTGAAGCCCATAAAATCAGTCGCATTCATGCGCCAGCAGAGGGAGACAAAACTCCAAAAAACACAAGTAACAAGTGGACATTGCACTTTGCTGTCATTTTAATCTGTTTGAGGGGGTCATGTACGTTAATTGCGTCAAATATTTTAACGTGATTAATTTAAAAAATGAATCACCGCCCGTTACCGCGATAATTTTGACAGCCCTAGTTTTTTTACCTCTTCATTGCGCATTTTTTGGTCAGTGCGACTAACACTCAGGTGCGAGTTATAGTCCGAAAAATACAGTACTTAAATTAGTAGTATCAACAGTATATACAATGTATTTCTGTTTTTATTCATTTTAATTTAATTCGATTTTTATTTACATTGTATTCATTTTTAAATCTATTTAGATTTTTTTTATTATAAAAATACAATAATTAATAATGATAATATACTGTATATACAGTGGTTTGAAAAAGCTGAACCTTTTGGAATTTCTCACATTTCTGCATAAAATCACCATCAAATATTTTCTGATCTTTGTCGAAATCACACAGAATAAAACATATTGTCTGCTTTAACTAAATCCAACTAAACATTGATAGGTTTTCATATTTTAATCAGGATAGTATGCAAACAACGACAGAAGGGGAAAAAATAAGTGAGTGAACCATCATATTTAATATTTTGTCCTTGAAAGGGTTAAAGAAAAAAAAGATGGCTGAGTTAGAACAATTTAAGAATGGTAAAAGAATGAAATTTCAAAGGTGTTGGCATCAGGCTGGCTCACGTACTTGAACACTGCGATGAGAAGATTGACTAGCAGTATGTTGGCCACCAGCAGATAGCAGGCCATGATGGCCGGGACAATCCAGGCGCCTGTCTTACACGGAGGCAACGCGACCACCACGCCATCTTCAGTGGTGATGTTCTGACCACAGGGGGCTGCACAAACAAATAACATCGCTTAACAATCTTGGATGTCATCATTTGATCAAAAGTGCAAAGGACAAGCTGACATGATCGTAATGTGACAAATGCAAGCAAAGGTAAAAAAAAGAAAAAAAAAAGAAACTAAAAAAAGGACAAAAAGCATTATTTGCAAACAAACAAGAAGCATATGTTAATTTATGCTTCTTTTCATAATGAGGGGGCAAACAAAAACACGTTCATCATGTACCAACACAGTGTTCACAATATATTCAAAACATGATCATGTTTTGAGTACATTGTCACATCTGGGCTAGCTAAGCCATAACCTGTTTTGATGGCTGCTTTGGAATGTATTCAAGATACATTCAGTGTTTTTTCCATCTGTGATGGTTCAGTTGCTGTGGATTACCAGCGGAACATTCAGCCTGGGTTCTTTGGTTTGTTTGCTTTTTTTCGGATTCATTCTTGTCATGCTCGTCAATTGTTCACACAATGCAGCCCAAAGACAGAGAACTGAAGTAATTGTCTACTTTCACAATTTTGTACGCTCAAAATAGAGAACTCTGACAACTGAACCACGTGAAAAAACAATTTACACATGATGATGGGTGGCTGATCATGATGCGTTGAGTTGCATTTTTTCCCTTTATGTGTCTCTTTTTTTGTAGTCTGGCTTATGCTATGCGGGTCCAGCAAGAAGCTGAGTCAGCGGTAAGGGAAGGTGATGTGTGACAGGTAGGTCTTGCATGGCTTATATGTACATCATGTATTCTTTATGTATAACTTGGTGAAATACAGGGCGTCCAGACAGTTTGTGACATCACTTCATAGTTTAATAATCATTTTAAAATCCAAAAGCCCAATCCTGGAAGTGACTGACCATGTTTCAGTACCTTTGACGGCAGTAGATGTCTAATCCATTTTGACTTATTCGTTCATTCGCCGCCTCCCAGTCAAAATAGGTTGGACGTCTACCGTCGTCAATGGCACCCATTGAATTTTTAAAAAATTCCCATTTCAAATTATGTCACATTTTGGGGGATACCCTGTATTACATTACAGTAGCTGACCCAAGACACCAAATAGGGCAACTTAAACCAAGTGTGTAGTGTTGCATGCACACTTGCGGCCTCTTGTGGCAAAAGTGGGCATGGGGTGGAGGTAAAATGAGGATGAGGAAGCAAAGGGGGTGAATTAAGGTCAGTGTTATCATTAATTCTATATTAAGTAGATTTACTGGAATTTTGAGAGCACTGGGCAATGTGGGATGCGCCACTACTACGCCAGGTTCCCAGAGTTCGTAAGTAATTTTCGACCAGCCAGAGTTTTTCATTCAGCCTGTGCTGTAACTTCCTACTATGAATATCTGAAACACAGAATGAAAACATTATTTCAGATCTCTTCTCTTTGGGCCACTCCTCCCGTAATGGACAAGCAAATATATTCACAAAAGCAACAGCACACAAATACACTCGAACCCTATGTTATGTCTACAGTGACATTAGAAAAGAGACAACCAAAAGACTGATGTAATAATGTAACACAAAATGCATTTTAGGACAGAGAAACAGGTCTGCCACAAATCCTTATTTTGATAGTTGATTAATCCCCGATTATTTTTGTGGTGAGTCGTTATATTAGTTGGACTATGAATAGTAGATATTCAAGTAACTATTGTTTTACTGTATCATTTTGATTAGTCACAACGATAATAATCTGCTTTAATCAAGGACGACAGGAGTCAGATGATATTTACTTATTCCCCCTCCTATCAACCCTTTATTGCCAAATGAATCACATTTGATATACCTAAGATTTCATGATTTTGAGAGCAATTCAGAATTTTGATATTTCTTTTTGGGGTAAAAAAAAATGATGGATGCAAGTCAACACATGCATCTGCAGGTTCCATGATAAAATTTTTTTTAAAAAAAAACAGGATTTAGCTAGGGTTAAAGATATTAGAGCGCTTATTACACATATTCATTTTGACATTTCTTTTTACAAATTTGAAAAAAAGGTTTAATTAGGACCTTATTTTTCAAATTTTGGGATTCTCTGATAATTGCTTCATATTGCAGGTCTTTAAGGGTTAATAAATAAATATATCTTCAATTATGGACTACAGGAATCAGAGAATATTTAATCTTGTTCAACATTAAAAAAATATTTAGGCTTTCAGTGGGGCCAAAAGTATCGGGCAACTTAAAGTTTTGCACCAATTTAAAAAGATAAGAGAGATTTGTAATTTTCATCATAGGTACACATCAAGTCTGGGAGACAGAATGTAAAAAAATCCTGAAAATAGCATTCTATGATTTTTTTAACAATATATTTATGATAATGGGTGGCCAACACGCAGCCAGCAAAAGTTACTTTTAATACTTTGTAATGTAGCCTGGGTTGGCAATGACAAGTCAAACTTTTCCTGTACTGTAGTTCTTGACCAGGTCTACAAACATTTTAGTTGGTATTTTGGCCCAGTCCTCTACACAGATCTTCTCTAGAGCTGTGATGTTTAGGGCTGTTGCTTGGCAACATGGAGTTTCAACTCTCTGCACATGTTTTCGAATGGGTTGAGGTCTGGATACTGGCTAGGCCACTCCAGAACCTTGATATACTAAGCCACGTTTCATATTCAATTCTCTGAAGTTTTTACCCAAAAGGTAAGATAAATGCAGTGTTGTGACTAAATCAACTAAGTAATGTCTTACTGTAATCTGACTAATTTCTTTCAGTAAGGACTAATCTAACGCGTTAATTTTTCCAAACCAGTAATCAGATTAAACTTAGTTTCCTTAGTGTCTGTGTGTTACTATTTTGTTATTTCCTCATAATATATGTAGAATGAAGACTATATATTCATGTACAAAGAGCATTTTGAATAAGAAATGCAAGAAAGGTTCCCGCTACGTGTTTGTTTCCATGGTAACCGCTCACAGTTACTTCCTGTTTTGGTCTCGAGTCAAACGCGCTAAGTGTTTTGGAACTTAAAAAGGCATGTGCAAGCGTGGGTGCACATTCAAACCGAGTGTTGAGCAGCAGTGTTGAGATGTGCGAGGGAATGTTGATCTGTGTGCGTCCATGAATGAACGACAATATTATTCCTCATTCTAGATGGTTCCAGCAATAGCTTGGACCCCCTACATGAGCGGCTGTTTCGTAGCTTTGCAGTTGCAATGGCGGGTAGTCATAGCTCCAAGTTGGCAAGCATTGTTTACATCATATCCGTGTTGCACATTTATGCTGTGAGGTGACGTGCTCATTTAGCATCTTTGGGATGTGTTGTAAATCCGATTGAGTGTAAAGTGCTTAGTTGCCGCCACGTTTTGTGGCCAAATTGACCGCGTGTGTATACGCCGTGTTTCTGGGTTGTGCGCGCGCATCTGCGCCCGCCCCCACCTATGTGTTTATTGCACTGTGCAATTCATTTGTGTGTTGTCGATTATTGTGCAATCAATTTGCATTGTTTTACATTGGCACTGGTATGCTGTTAACCTTAACCCCTAAACCCGAACCTGAAACTCAGAATTTTTGACATTAGGCTTAATCTTAGAGTTAGCGGGGTTTAATTAGTCGGTGGAGTTGATTCCAAAAAATTCCATGCAGTTTGTCAGTTATTTGTTAGTTTCAGGGCTCCGGAATGGCTAAGCTAGCACAAGTCAATGATGGTTGAAATCAACTCCATCAACTAATTAAACCTCTGCTAACTCAAAGATTAAGCCTTATGTGAAAAATTCGGATCCTCCCCTTTAAATTCAATTATTGGAAAGTCAATTGCATACGATGACATTTTTCTGTTGTCATTCTTATGGAGAAACATTGGTAACAAGTAAACGATAAATTACTTTTAAAGTTAACTAGTTATTTTGATAATAAAGTAAATCAGTAAAGTAACTAGATTACTTTTGAGGCGTAATCAGTAAATAAATTACTTTTTTCAAGTAATCTGTGACAACACTGTATGAATGTAAACTGTAGGTCCCGTTGACCTGCTGTCAAAGCCCCTTATGTTAGCTCCTTTTTTTGGTGGCGTGCTTCCTTAGTTCAATAAATTTTGGAACACGCTTCATTTTTTGAGTTGTTACTTTGGGGTCCATCCCTGCTTCTGTGTTCGCGGACTGTAATAAGAAATTTCTTTTCCGTTTTTTTTCTTTTATAATTTCAAATACATTTTAAATACCATTAAAAATATATTTACAGTTTATTAAAATTTTCGTTGTTGTTTTTTTTAATCATAACAATTCAAAATAAGTGAGAGAATACAGCAAAACCTCTACTTGCAAACGTCTCTACAAACGGAATTTTCAGGTTACGACACACTTCAATGGGAAAATATTGCCTCTTGTTACAAAAGACATTTCTGCATATGAAAGGGAAAAATACAGTGTGGGCAGCCACTCGCAGCTCCCAGAGTTTACCGAACGTAACACACTTATAACTGCTCTGCCTAGCATCTTCCTGGCATCCAATTGGCTAAAACAGGCCTCTACTTATGGGTATATGACTATCCCAGCGTCCTTTTTATCCAACCCTTGGGCTATGAGGTGTTCCGACAGCTTTACGTGAGTGTATTAACTTTAAGTCTTTAGTCTTTTTTTTTTTACACTATGCACAACTCTCATTTTATGTTTATTGTGCAATATTTTAATTGTAACATGTATTGATTACATGATGTGATGCATTTTAATGCTTTATTTAAAAATGTCTAAATTTGGTCAGCTTGGAACCGATTAGGGCATTTACATGGAAATCGCCTCTCTACTTATGGAATTTTCAGTTTAAGAAACTACTTCGAGAACCAAGTAATTTCATAAGTAGTGGTACCACTGTATATAGAGGCTCAAACAAGAGGTTATTTTTTAGGTCAACAATGTCCCCAAACGATTAAAAGCCTATAAAAATGATTAATTAATGATTAATTTAATAATCGAAGAGGTGTTGATTAGTTAGATAATAGTGGCAGCCCTAGAAACATTAAATAATTATTTTCCTTTGTGTGAAGTCAAAACAGTACATTTTAACTTGTAGAATTCTTGTTCCAAATCCTGCTGTGACGAAAGAAAAACACTTTGCATCTCTCGTCAACGTCAAGAGCTGTTGGATGTGAACTTACGGTCAATCTGGTCGGCAAACACCTCTCCGTATATCATCCAGTAAGGCATGAAGAAGATGTTCCGTGCCAGCATCCAGGAGGGATCTTCGTTGGGGTTAAGGATAGCTTGCCGCGCCACCCCAAAGCTCATGAGCACCACCAACATGATGATCACAAAGTACATCATGTCGATCATCTGACAGAAGGGGCGAAGAGGAGGGTTAAAGGAAGAAGGTAGCTCCAAAAAAGATGGGAAGAAAGACAGGATTTGGACATAAGAAAAGCCATGGGGCCAAGTACGGTACACATTGAATGCTTTGTTGCAGGACTGGTACCCTCACAGGTACTACTTTTGTGCACTTGACTTTTACTGCCTGATAATCCTGTAATCAATTGGCTCTGGAAAAGGTACAGCTACGTCAGAGTCCAGTAATTAGCCCTTTAGGGTACATTAGTGGAGGACTGACACTAGCAATAAAGACTTGTCGGACTGGCACTAGCAATAAAGAATTGTTCACTATTTGCAGCTGGGTTCGGTCCCTATGTTACCTAACTGGTCTTGAGACAAATGTTTTATGATACAAAATGTTAACACTTTCATGACAGTCAGAAATGCCTTCCAATTTCTTTAACTCTTTATATGGCAGGTGAAAAAACTTTAATTTATAGCGACCTGGCGGCCACATGTGTGGACATGACATTTTGGGTCATGTTGGATACAGTATTGATGGTAGCTTTGCATGTAATGCGAAAGCAACCATCTATAATATTCCTAATATTGTTATATATAATATTCCTAATATAACTCATAAGTTCAATGCAGTTTTTGCTATCAAGGTACCGCTCGGACGAAATTAGCCAAAAATATACCCATTCATTCCCAATGGGCAACATTTCCCGTTTATTTCCGATGACCCTATTTACCATTCATTTCAATAGCACACAAACATCAATTGACTCCCACTGATTTCCAAATCAAAAAATCCCAGTAAGTGACCTGATATACAGGAAGTGATCCTGAAATGCCTCGAAATGAACAGGAATTGACCAAATATGAACAGGTATTGAGCCCGAAAAGCCCCAAAATCAACAGGAAGTGATGCCGAAAACCCCTCATATAAACAAGAAGTGACCCAAAACCAACAGGAAGTGATCCCAAAATCCCCCCCAAATCAACAGGAAGTGACCCGATATCTACAGAAAGTCAGTGAAGCCTCAAAACCAACAGGAAGTAACCCGATATACAACAATCACAGCAAAGCTACCATCCAGAAATTGCATTTTCTATTGAACATATGGTAAATACCGTTAAGTATGGCCAACATGACCCAAAATGTCTGAGCCGGGGTCAAAAATTCAGCAAAATTGACCTCAACCAAGGTTATCTACAGATGCACGTGGACAAAGAATCACGGGAGTAGCTGGCAATTAACACGCACAAAGGACTCTGTTTCAACGGGTTATGGATCAAATTTTGAGTGGATTGCCAGGAATACTAGTACAGTGCTACTTGGATGACATTCTCTGCACCGGTGCCAACGACGAGGAACATCTTCGCAACTTGGAAGCTGTCTTAAAAAGGCTAAGGCAGTAAGATCTTTGAGTGCGCAAGGAAAAATGTCAATTTTTGAGACCATCCATGGAGTATCTCGGGCATGTGATAGACCAAGAAGGGCTACACAAGGCGCCATCAAAAACAAAGTAATGTAAATGTAAAAAAAAAAAATCTAAATAATTCAATTTTGATTTTGAATTGACACTCCTCCTGTCCACTTCGCACCTCTTCTACCATCCAACTTTCAGTACCCCGTGCCTGTCTACCATCGGTTCCAGAACGTTTAGTCACCCTGCCCCCCCCCCAACTCTGGAACTCCCTATCCCTTGTCGTTCTCAATATAACCTCTTTTTCACTTTTCAAATCCAGACTCAAAACACACCTGTTTGAATTGTCTTATCCACCTTGATCATCACTTCTATTTTCTTATACTGTAGGACTTTTAATTTCCTGTTACTTTTTTTTTGCTTTTTTAAACAGCGCTTTTTGTTAACGTGGTGTTTTGATATCTTGTACCGGTTCCTTAAATATTCTGAATTGAATATTCTGTTGTTATGAAATACATACTGTATATTAATTGAAGGATCCATTTTGTAAAAAGAAAACCAATCATTTAAATAGTAATAAATAAAAAATGATATAAAATGCAAATAAAAAAAAAAGAGTAATAAAAAAATAAATACTATTAAATAAAATGAAATACTTAAAGTTAAAAAAAATCTATAAATAAACAAATTGAATAAATTGAAGAAAAAAAGGAAAAAATACAATTTAGTGTGGCCCATTAGTATTTTGGTCTGGAAATATTTGTAATTATAATTTTTTTGTTTTGTGACCTTACATAGATGAACTCTTTGGCTACCATTCACGGCAAAAGACGTTCAATCCCTTCTAACTGAGCGGGAATAGACGTTATCAAACGATGGCTTCGAGCCCCTCCCAGTTGAAATGGATTGGACGTCAATAGGTGTTTTCAATACCAACTTCCCACTTTTACGACCTACCCAGTCTTGTTAGTACGCGTTACTGTAATCTGATTACTTTCTTTCAGTAACAAGGAATCTAACGCGTTCATTTTTCCAAGCCAGTAATCTGATTAAAGTTCCTCAGTGCCTGTGCGTTACTATTTTGTTGTTGCCTCATACTGTATGTAGAATGAAGAATACTGTAGTCATGTACGAAGAGCATTTGAATAGAAAATACTGCTTTTGAGTTTGGGAGTGACATCACATCTCACGTTTTCTCATTGGGAAAAAAAACGGGTCACGTGTATTACCATGCTGTGTGCGTGCCGTCTGCCACGGGGGTCAACAACATAGCCTGGCTAGCTTGTCAGAATATACCACAAACGGCATTTGCTCAATGAAAATGAAAATACAGCCATTACTTCACATTTCTGTCCAGTAAAGATGACAAAAATATCTCCGTGCATCGCAAACTCTGCGCTGGCTCAGAAAGACTGTCGACCGCTAAAAACTCGACATCAAATTTATCAAGGAAGTACTTGGAATTACAGCACAACGTGGAAAAACTCGAAATAAAGCCAACAGGTAACGAGACAGTCAGCACTTCTACAGTTTGTAACCAGCCTTTATAATATGTGTAATTATGTACATTTTATAGTTAGAGTTTGTAATCATAGGCGGAGTTTGTTTCAACATGCTTCTCCCCCAGTCCCAAAGTCAAAGGTTTGGACACATTTCATCATTTTTGCGTGTTATGTATTTTCACTACTATTGTAAATTCTCACTGAAGACATCAAAACTATTAACAAACATGTGGAATGGCAAAAAAAGCGAAATAACTGAAAACAGGTTTTGTATTCTACATTCTTCAAAATATCCACCTTGCTTTGACGATATATACAGTATATATATACACATACTTACATACATATATATATATACATATATATATATATATATATATATATAGTACTGTGCAAAAGTTTTAGGCAGGTGTGAAAAAATGTAAACTAAGAAGAATGCTTTCAAAAATGGAAGTGTTAATAGTATATTTTCATCAATTAACAAAATGCAGTGAATGAACAGAAGAGAAATCTAAATCAAATCAATATTTGGTGTGACCACCCTTTGCCTTCAAAACAGCATCAATTCTTCTAGGTACACTAGCACACAGTTTTTGAAGGAACTCGGCTGCTAGGTTGTTCCAAACATCTTGGTGAACTAACCACAGATCTTCTGTGGATGTAAATCAAATCCTTCTGTCTCTTCATGAAATCCCAGACAGACTCGATGATGTTGAGATCAGGGCTCTGTGGGGGCCATACCATCACTTCCAGGACTTCTTGTTCTTCTTTACGCTGAAGATAGCTCTTAATGACATTGGCTGTATGTTTGGGGTCGTTGTCATGCTGCAGAATAAATTTGGGGCCAATCATATGCCTCCCTGATGGTGTTGCATGATGGATAAGTATCTGCCTGTATTTCTCAGCATTGAGGACACCATTAATCCTGACCAAATCTCCAACTCCATTTGCAGAAATGCAGCCCCAAACTTGCAAGGAACCTCCACCATGCTTCACTGTTGCCTGCAGACACTCATTATTGTACCGCTCTCCAGCCCTTCGGCGAACAAACTGCCTTCTGCTCCAGCCAAATATTTCAAATTTTGACTCATCAGTCCAGAGCACCTGCTGCCATTTTTCTGCACCCCAGTTCCTATGTTTTCGTGCATAGTCGAGTCGCTTGGCCTTGTTTCCATGTCGGAGGTATGGCTTTTTGGCTGCAACTCTTCCATGAAGACCACTTCTGGCCAGACTTCTCCGCACAATAGATGGGTGTACCTGGGTCCCACTGGTTTCTGCCAGTTCTGAGCTGATGGCACTGCTGGTCATCTTCTGATTTCGAAGGGAAATAAGCTTGAGGTGTTTTTCATCTGCTGCACTAAGTTTCCTTGGCCGACCACTGCGTCTACGATCCTCAACGTTGCCCGTTTCTTTGTGCTTCTTCAAAAGAGCTTGAACAACACATCTTGAAATCCCAGTCTGCTTTGAGATCTTTGTCTGGGAGAGACCTTGCTGATGCAGTATAACTACCTTGTGTCTTGTTGCTGTGCTCAGTCTTGCCATGGTGTACGAACTGTGACATGATACTGTCTTCCACAACCTCACCTTGGTAGCAGAGTTTGGCTGTTCCTCACCCAGTTTTAAGCCTCCTACACAGCTGTTTCTGTTTCAGTTAATGACTGTGTTTCAACCTACATGTGACATTGATGATCATTAGCACCTGTTTGGTATAATTGGTTGATCATACACCTGACTATAATCCTACAAAATCCCTGACTCTGTGCAAGTGTACCTATAAGAATTGATGCTGGTTTGAAGGCAAAGGGTAGTAACTCCAAATATTGATTTGATTTAGATTTTTCTTTTGTTCACTCACTTTGCATTTTGAAAATTGATAAAAATAAACAATCATTGTTATATTTTTAAAAGCATTCTTAGTTTACATCATTTTTTCACACCTGCCTAAAACTTTTGCACAGTACTGTTATTTGTATGTATATACACATCTTGACACTGTTCGAGTTCAATAAACTGTTCAAGTATTTGTTGGTAGCGTTTGAAAGCTTAGGTTTAAAAAAATTCTAAATATCCATCTCTCCTCCTCTGGTGTAGTTTTGGCTAAGCAAAGCATTGGATACTCTCCAAGGTGCTAGTCACATAATCTGTTCGAAAAATGATTTTGACCCATTATGAAAACTGTACATTGTTGAATTTTTTTCCCATCACATTAATTTTTGTTGTTTGTTTTATTGCTTTACAACTTTTATTACCAACATTTTAACGGCTAGGTCTTTATTTCAAAGGGGAAATTCAGATTTTTTTACATTAGGCTCAATTTTGGAGTTAGCGGGGGTTTAATTAGTCGTTGGAGTTGATTTAAACAAATTTCGTGCAGTTTGTCAGTTATTTGTTAGTTGTAGGGCTCCGGAATGGCTAAGCTAGGGCGAGTCAATGGTGGTTGAAATCAACTTTATCGACTAATTAAACCCCCGCTAACTCAAAGATGAAGCCTTATGTGAAAAACTCAATTAAACGCAATGACATTTTTCTGTTATTTTTATGTTGAGGCAGCAAAAAGAGAAAAAGTTGTTAAAAAGTAACTGATAAGCTACTTTAAAGTCACTTAGTTACTTTGATAATAAAGTAATCAGTAAAGTAACTAGATTACTTTTTTGAGGTGTAATCAGCAATCAAATTACTTTTTTAAGTAATCCGTGACAACACTGGACCTACCACAACTCATACGCTGTGACCTGGGCTGGCACTGAATGCAATAAACTAATGACAACTTTTGAATAGATGTCTACTGAAGAGACCCCTGTCCCTGAAATGATAAACTCATTGCCTGCCAATGCCAACGACAGACGACAAAACACATTCGTTCATTCGCCTAGCGCTGTCAATGGCAGCCAGTGAGTAAAATGAGTGCAGTATAAAGGGTTCAAGGAATCATGTACGGTTGAGACTTCAGTTTGATTACTCAGCGCTTATGTTTGTTTATGAGTACTAAAGATGATTTCAAATTCCTGCCAAGTGGCTCTAACAAAAGACACTTGGCAGCATTTCCAAAGTTGGCACTCTGTATTTTGCTTTTGTACTTGTTAATCTGATTCAATCCTACAATGTCTCCAAAATGACCTGACAAGTTTTTATTATGTGCTTTTTAAAAGTTTCACTGGCTCTTTCCCACAAATCATGTGGCGTGTCAAAGTCATTATAACTCCGATGACTTTAGGACCTTGTGCGCGTTCATGCTCGTGTTTTTACTCAAAAATGCTTTGAGTTCAATGCCGCCACAAGATCAGAGTACACGCTAATTACCTGACTAAATTACACAATCCCCACCTTAATTGCTGATAGTGTTGTCAAATAGAGCTTGTGTACAGCCCCACATAATAACCACAAAAACATCACAGGGTCATTCCAGAATTAGAGGGCATCACTTTTGAAATGTTCAGCTACATATTCGTAATAAATGATCAAAGGCTTGATCAGATAATCTCACATATCAATGGTAAATTTTTGTTTTACATGATATATTTGATGTTTACAATAATAGGTTGCAAATTCATACTGTTAGCTTTCTCTCAGGAGTAGAAGCGCTTTAGCTAGCTGTTACTGCTGAGCAAGAGGAAAAATTTACTTGTGAGAAGATACAATTTCCTTGGTCACGACGTACCAGGCTTACATGATTTCATGGTTTCGACTTTACGAAGCCGAGGTCTCTCTTTTTTTTGGGGGGTTTGTGATGAACGCTTTTATCTAGAGCAGGTAATACTAATGACACGTGAGTAAGAGCGCATCTACACACGAAGAAGAACGTAAAGTGGTATGAAAAAGTATCTGAACATTTTGGAATTTCTCGTTTTTCTGCATAAAATCACCATCAAATGTGATCTGATGTTTGTCAAAATCACACAGATGTAAAATCAGTGTGTCACTAAAACCACCCAAACATTTATAGGCTTTCATATTTTATAGGATTTTTAGGATAATTATAGGATATTATGCAAACAATGACAGAAGGGGGAAAAAATAAGTAAGTGAACCCTCTGCATAAGGAGGCATAAAGAGCAATTGAAACCAACTTTTACCAAACAATTTAAGTCAGGTATGTGCCCAAGCACTGATGAATTGTCTTGATGAGAAGCATTGTCTGGTATGCATCATGACTCGGTCAAAACAGCTATATATATATATACATATATATATATATATATATATATATATATATATATATATATATATATATATATATATATGTGCGTGTGTATATATATATGTGTGTGTGTGTATATATATATATATATATATATATATATATATATATATATATATATATATATATATATATATATATATATATATACATATACATATATATATATATACATATACGCCACATTTCAGGCTTCAAACATAAAGATATAAAATTTTAATTTTTTGTCAGGAATCAACAACAAGTGGGACACAATCGTGAAGTGGAACAAAATTTATTGGATAATTTAAACTTTTTTAACAAATAAAAAACTAAAAAGTGGGGCGTGCAATATTATTCGGCCCCTTTACTTTCAGTGCAGCAAACTCACTCCAGAAGTTCAGTGAGGATCTCTGAATGATCCAATGTTGTCCTAAATGACCGATGATGATAAATAGAATCCACCTGTGTGTAATCAAATCTCCGTATAAATGCACCTGCTCTGTGATAGTCTCAGGGTTCTGTTTAAAGTGCAGAGAGCATTATGAATATATATATATATGCACAGTACTGTATATATATTTTTTTAATTATTAACTTTATTAGGATCATGATCATGGAAGCTTCCACTTGGGGAAAATAAATACATACAGTATATCCTGTATATACATAATATAATAAAAATATACAGTACTGTATATATATATATATATATATATATATATGCACAGTACTGTATATATATATTACATATATATATAATATACATATATATATAATATATATAATATACATATATATATATAATATACATATATATAATTTTTAATCGAGTTAATTAGAGCTTAAAAATGTATTAAACGTAATTAATCGCAATTCAAACCATCTATAAAATATGCCATATTTTTCTGTAAATTATTGTGGGAATGGAAAGATAAGACACAAGATGGATATATACATTCAACATACGGTACATAAGGACTGTATTTGTTTATTATAACAATAAATCAACAAGATGGCATTAACATTATTAACATTCTGTTAAAGCGATCCATGGATAGAGGGACTTGTAGTTCTTAAAAGAAAAATGTTAGTACAAGTTATAGAAATTTTATATTAAAACCCCTCTTAATGTTTTCAAATTTTCAATCCAAAAAAAAAAATAGTAGCCCACCATTGTTGATGTCAATAATTACTTACACAATGTAATGGGTGCTGAAGCCTATGAAATCAGTCGCACCCAAGCGCCAGCAGCTTTTCACTGTACTGTCATTTAAATCCGTCTGAGCGGGACATCTGCGTTAATTGCGTCAAATATTTTAACGTGGTTAATTTAAAAAATTAATTAACGCCCGTTAACGCGGTTATTTTGTAATTTTGACAGCCCTAATATAAATATATATATATATATATATATATATATATACATATATATATATATATATACCTAAAAATGCCGTTACGCTTGATAACACACATTACTTAAAAGTTAGGATTTTTTCCCCACGTGTTTCAATTGAATTTCTATTTGTGTCAAGCCATTTTTAAGTTCTAGTTAAGTTTTAAGTTAATCTAAACTGTTAGTCTAAACTGTAAGTCCTGATAGGACTTTGAGGTTTTGTAGTGTTCAAAATAAATGTATGATACAGGCTGTATAGGAGCACATTAGGGACCAGTGCTACTTGGTGTTTTATCCAGCAATGACTACTGAGCTAAAATTGATAGTTAGCATTATTGAGTTTTTATCTTACACCCTTATCACTCCAAAACGCTATTTTATGTTAAAGCCAGTATGTAAGACACGTTAGCCACGCATCGAAAGTGGTCATAATTAATAGAAACCTAGCCCTCCGCAGGGCTAACGTTACGTGAGCTAGTGACAGTAACGTTAATCTTATTTATTAGCGCTTAGCGCTGTTTATTAGCGCTTAGCGCTCTACTGCTTTAAGATGGCGGCTGTTTACTAACGCTGCCCAGACGTGGCCGAGTCTGTCATTTCCCATCTAGTTCAACATATATGTGATCTCTATGAGACTCATCAGACGCTACCTGCTACCAACGTAGCATCGTGCGGGCTAGTATTTAGCAACGTCGGCGTCGTTTGTAGCGGCTGTCGGCTGCAGTAAGTTTTTTTTGGAAAAGGACACAAAACCGCCTCTAAAAGTCTGGATGTTCATCAATTGACAGTCAGAGAAGTTGTCTACAAATGGAGAGCGTTTGGCTGTTGCTTCTCTCCCAACGAGTGGCCTGTCGAGATGACGCCAGGAGTTCAGCACAAAATACTCAGAGAGGTAAAAAAAAAAAAAAAGAACCCCAAAGTGTCTTCTAAAGAATTACAAAAATCACTGGCACAGTCCAATATCTGTGCACACATCAAGTATATGTAAAACTATGGCCAATAATGGTGTTCATGGAAGGACTCAACGGATGAAGCCACTGCTGTCTAAAAAAAATATTGTTGCTTGTTTAACGTTCGCAAAAAGACACTTGGACACTCCACAGAAGTTTTGGCAAAATATTTTGTAGACTGATGAAACCAAAGTTGAATTGTTTGGGAGTAA
This sequence comes from Corythoichthys intestinalis, assembly GCF_030265065.1. Lineage (NCBI taxonomy): Eukaryota > Metazoa > Chordata > Actinopteri > Syngnathiformes > Syngnathidae > Corythoichthys > Corythoichthys intestinalis. The sequence continues at coordinate 12,275,943 of NC_080397.1, read as the reverse complement.
CACACAGCGTCATGTGTGGAGGAAAAATGGAACACCAGAATCAACACCTCATACCCACCATGAAGCATGGTGGAGGGAGCATCATGATTTGGGGCTGTTTTTCTGCCTCAGGGCTTGGACAACTTGCAGTCATTAATGAAAGAATGAATTCAATAGTTTTGCAGGAAAACCTGAGGCCGTCCGTCAAACAATTGAAGCTAAAAAACACAGAAGTAAATCAACTTCAGAATGGTTTTAGAAGAACAAAATACACGTTCTGGAGTGGCCAAGTCAAAGTCCAGACTTGAACCCCATTGAGATGCTGTGGCATGCTGCCAAAAATTTATTTATTTTTTGGGGTGGTTTTAGTTAAATCAAACAATGTTTTTTCATCTGTGATTTTGACAAAGATCAGATCACATTTGATGGTGATTTTATGAAGAAATGCAAGAAATTCCTAAAGATTCAGATACTTTTTCATACCACTGTATTTGCGCACATGACGAAGAGCGCAAGCCACACACGAGGAAGAGCGCATATGCTGCCATGAAGAAGTCGAGCAGCCGAGTGAGAGAGAGGGGACACATTACAGCTGCAAGCCTGTGCTCACATTTCTTCCTTGTGATGCATCCACAGAGGCAACATCTTTTGTACTGTTTATTGGGAGTTTTCAATTGTGGTCGAATACTTGTGGCGAGTTTAAATGTCTGTTTTAGCTGATGTGCGAATTCTGTGCGAAATGTTATTGTTGTATCAGCAGCAAATTATGAACGCAAATTTGTATTGTTATTGAAGATGAAACTGATGTAATTTCATTTAATTTTAGTTTCATTCGCCAAGTGTTGATGTCATGAGCAGCTGAGTAGTCAGCAAACCGCACGGACGTCTGACATCGACATTTCGGCGCTTAGCTCGCTGCCTTGTTAGGACTTAGCGGCAACATCTTGGCGAGGACAGTACAATGATGTATAATACATGTTATTAGTTATTTTGAGATTTAGGGGGTATTTAGGGTACTTAAAGGGTTAGTTCCGATTTACGCAGAATTCGGGTTACGTCACCAGCGTAGGAATGGAAAGGGGACTACCTGTATATATACTGTATTGCCTTGTTCTGAGGAAAAGCGGCATGGAAAATGAATGAATGAATGATCACATGTGTCATAGAGTGAGACATTCATTCAAGACTATTTTATGAAGATGGAAAAAAAAAAACAGACAAAAATTTGCAGTCTTTGGTAAAACTGATGATGTCATAACCAGTGTATCATCTGAGTCATTGCTTTCATCTTCTTCCAGTGTTGCCAACTCCCCAGTGAGGAAAGTAACTATTGGCTGTCCCAAAAATGGCGCTAGATGACGCCATTGCCTCATTTGCATAATTTGGCAATTTGCATGTAATTGTAATGGACGATCTAGGAGAGAGGAATAACCTTGTGGGAGAAGCAAAAAGTCAGGGGAGAAAAAGACACCCTAAATATGTTTAGAACTGAAGTTCTAAATGAAGTCTAACTCTAACTTACAGTGGGGCAAATAAGTATTTAGTCAACCACTAATTGTGCAAGTTCTCACACTTGAAAATATTAGAGAGGCCTGTAATTGTAACATGAGTAAACCTCAACCATGAGAGACAGAATGTGGAAAAACAACCAGAAAATCACAATGATTGATTTTTAAAGAATTTATTTGCAAATCATGGTGGAAAATAAGTATTTGGTCAATACCAAAAGTTCATCTCAATACTTTGTTATGTACCCTTTGTTGGCAATAACGGAGGCCAAACGTTTTCTGTAACTCTTCACAAGCTTTTCACACACTGTTGTTGGTATTTTGGCCCATTCCTCCATGCAGATCTCCTCTAGAGCAGTGATGTTTTGGGGGTGTCGTTGGGCAACATGGACTTTAAACTCCCTCCACAGTTTTCTATGGGGTTGAGATCTGGAGACTGGCTAGGTCACTCCAAGACCTTGAAATGCTTCTTACGAAGCCACTCCTTTGTTTCCCTGGCTGTGTGTTTGGGATCATTGTCATGCTGAAAGACCCAGCCACATCTCATCTTCAATGCCCTTGCTGATGGAAGGAGATTTTCACTCAAAATCTCTTGATACATGGCCCCATTCATTCTTTCCTTTACACAGATCAGTCGTCCTTGTCCCTTTGCAGAAAAACAGCCCCAATTCTTTTTATTCTTTGTCCTACAAACACGAGAACCTGTGTTTCTACCAAAAAATTCTATTTTGGTTTCATCTGGCCATAACACATTCTCCCAGTCCTCTTCTGGATCATCCAAATGCTCTCTAGCGAACCGCAGACGGGCCTGGACGTGTACTTTCTTCAGCAGGGGGACATGTCTGGCAGTGCAGGATTTGAGTACCTGTCGGCACGTTGTGTTACTGATAGTAGCCTTTGTTACTGTGGTCCCAGCTCTCTGCAGGTCATGCACTAGGTCCCCCCGAGTGGTTCTGGGATTTTTGCTCACCGTTCTTGTTATCATTTTGACGCCACGGGGTGAGATCATGCATGGAACCTCAGATCGAGGGAGATTATCAGTGGTCTTGTATGTCTTCCATTTCCTAATAATTGTTCCCACAGTTGATTTCTTTACACCAAGCGTTTTACCTATTGAAGATTCAGCCTTCCTAGCCTGGTGCAGGTCTACAATTTTGTCTCTGGTGTCCTTGGACTGCTCTTTGGTCTTGGCCATAGTGGAGTTTGGAGTGTGACTGACTGAGATTGTGGACAGGTGTGTTTTATACCGATAATGAATTAAACAGGTGCTATCAATACAGGTAACAAGTGGAGCCTCGTTTGAAGATGTTACACCTCTTTGACAGCCAGAAATCTTGCTTGTTTGTAGGTGACCAAATACTTATTCTCCCCTCTAATTTGGAAATAAATTCTTTAAACATCAAACATTGTGATTTTTCTGTTTTGTTTTTTCCCCACATTTTGTCTCTCGTGGTTGAGGTTTACTCATGTTGACAATGACAGGCCTCTCTAATCTTTTCAGGTAGGAGAACTTGCACAATTGGTGGTTGACTAAATACTTATTTGCCCCACTGCATTTTTTTTAACATTGCCAAACTTAATGGAGCAGGAATACAATACAGTAGAATAGAAAAAAATTGATGGTAACTTGTCGCTAGATTTGTAGCTAGTTGCTTTTGACAAAAAATGCTGCCAAGAGGCTTTGGAAAGTCACCAGATTTGAAAGAAAAGTTGGCAACACTGACTTCTAACATGATCAAAAGGTAATGGTAACAGACTTACGTGCAGGTTGTAATACACAATTCAAGAATAATAATTAATATTTAAAATATGTTCACAGAAGAGAAAGCAATTTAAAAAAAAAAATCTTAATTTCTTTTGAACTGTTTTATATTTGATAATAGTCGTTATTGGTGAGTAGGCCAAGAGAAAAATGGCATCTTGTCAGGTACTCCATACGTATTTGCTAGTTTTACTTCCACAAGTAGGCACTGTACGTTTGTTTTCATGTTTATGTTGACGACAACCCAAGAGCAAGATAGGAGGTTATCGATTTTTTGGGTGATATGGATATGTTTGTAATACGAAACGGAAGATGTCATTAAATGTGGGTGTCATGAGGTCAAAGTTCAAAGGTCACTCCGGTAGGAAAAATAATTTGTTATAACTGAAGAACAAATAAAGGGATTATCAAAGTTGCAGGATATGTTTTTAATATGAAACAGATAAGGTGAGGACCCTTCGGGGTCATGAGGTCTATGGTCAAAGAGGTCAGAAAAGGGCTTCCGAAGGAGTGCCTACTCTACTCTTTGAGTTTGGCGGATGTCTGCTCTCTCTGACTTGCTTCTTTGGTTAAAAATAGGTTTGAGCGTTTCTTTTCGTGTTTTTTTTTTTTTTTTTTTTTTTAAGTTTGGTCGAAGGACAGGCAAATGTACTTAAAACTGCATGCTTTAATGTTTTGTATATGAATTATTCAAAATTTAAAGGGTTTGATGTAAAAAGTCCTCTAATTCTAGAATGACGCCACACACTCTAGCCTCAGTATTCCGTCCAGAAAATTGTGTCAGGCCTTCTGTGTCAGGCCTGTACAAACGAGTAATTTTGTAACGTTGCATATCGGCGAGTATGGAAGATGACGCTCCAGCTACATCTCACCATCTTGCCAATCATCATCACATAGGGGCCCAGGTACTTGTTGACACCAAAGATGTCGAGCAGCCGGATGTACCAGTAGATGATGTTGACGCAATAGATGACCCGTCCATAGCTCATGAGCGGGGGCTCCTGGAGACGCAGAACCATGCCGACAGAAAATATGAGGATGGCCATGAGGTCTGTGATGTTCCAATACTCCTGAAGCCACACCTTGACCTTCTGTAACAACTTCCCTGGCTCTGACATAAGGATCTAGAAGAGGGTTGGAGAACAATTAGATCTGGGAGGGGAGACCGCAGGAGCATGTGGGAGAAAAAAAGAGCAGGTTAATACGGTAATACACTTGGATTGTTGTGACCTGGGTTTGAAAAATGCATTGGAAAATAACTGCCAGTAGAGGGCAGTGTGAGATCACTGACAGTATTGAGCGGCTGTTCAGCAAAAATGGATGTGACAAAATCCTGAAGAGTTTTTCATACATTTACAACACAAACAAGCTACAACAACATATTTTCATCTTATTTGGAAGAGCTGGTAGTGAATGATAATGTTTCACTGCCATTGACGCCGAGTGAGGTCATTTGATCGCCGCCTACCCTCCAAGTTCACATGGGTTGGACGTCTATCGCGGTCATTGGCAGTAATGAGTTAATTTATTAATGTATTGTCTGTTCTTGACATCACCTCCTTTTATTTTTACAGATTTTCCATTTCCCGTTTGCAGGATTTAAACAGGAGTGTGTCGTGTCAGTGTGCACGTGAAGAGTACCTCTCTCATCTTCTCAATCCCATTGGTGAAGATGTAAGCGATGACGATCCACTCTTGAGGGGAAGGCCACAAGTCCATCTTGACCAGAACAATGTAGTTGAACAACATAAGGTAGCCCACGTATGCCATCTATAGTAAAGAGGAAACAAAGAATTGGTAAAAAGTACTAAGGACATGTCATTTTTTGGGCCATATTTTCAATTTAAAAAAACTATACTAGTATTAGCTGTTTATTTGTTTATTGGTTCTAGTTGTACCTAATATTTTAAAAAAGGGGAAAAAACAGTAAATATTTTCTGATTTATGTAGTACTCAATGAAAGCAAATGCTGTCGTTTTTGCACTATAAGGCGCACCTGACTAAAAGCCGCCACCCACCAAACTTGGCTTGAAAACGGCATTTGTTCATAGATAAGCCGCACTGGACTATAAAACGCAGCTGTCCTCACTGTATTCTGGGATATTTACACCAAAAGATATTAACCGGTAACACTCTATTTGACAGCGGCATCATACGACTGTCATTAGACCAAATGAACCACCATGAAACTTTGAACCAATTGGATACAAAGCTTCATTGCTTCAAGAAGCTTCATTTGGCCATCACTGCTCCCTTGAGGGGAGACAGTCAACCTCTGCTGCCACCTGCTCTTAACATTGTCGTAATCCAACACGCCTCCTAGCATGCATTGCAGCGCTACAGAAAATCAAAATACTTGTGCTTATTATTTTTTCAGTTATTGTTCTAGTTATTTCATTAATAATGAGTTATGGCATTTGTTAACACTTTATTTAACAGTGGCACTATAAGATTGACATTAGACAATCATAATTATGATATTACACTGTCATGAGCATTAATGAATGCTTATAACAGATGCCTTTTAGTGTTATCCGGCAAATTAGCTCACTTTTGAATGGATGTAAAGCATCCAGGCTGGACATAAATGGAGTTAGTGACATAATTTGCCGGATGACACCTGTGGCATCTGTCATAAGCATTAAGTAATAAGTAATACCCATGATAGTGTCATAATTATGACGGTCTTATAACAGTCTTATGATGCTACCGTCAAATAAAGTGTTACCTATTAACCCAAATAAATCAACAAATAAGCCGCACTGGACTATAAGCTGCAGGATAAAAAATTAAGGAAAAAAGTAGCGTCCTATAGTCCGAAAATTATGGTAATTATCTTCGTAATAAATCTAAATGTGATACTTGCAAACATCTGCTTTTTGGGGGGATACAAATTGTACTTCATTGTCCAGTGCACATTTCCAGCTAAAATGTAAAGCCCATAGAAATATAACAGTAAATAATACATGATTTGTATAAAACCTCTACTAGAAAACCAATCGGCGATTAGTCCACTATCAAAAGAATTGTTTGCGGCAGCCATAGTTCGTACACGAACGCATAACAAGAGCGTGCGATTTGAGGGAGTTGGTTGCAGTGGTATATGCCAATTTTAATGACTACTCACTCACAGACTGAGTGACAAGATGGCTCAAAATAGAGATTTGATGTCCTGACACCTCACTGGTACACCTGGCCTGGAAACGTCCATTACGCGTCTCTCGCGGCCGTACCTATTAACATCTGTCATGAACTGACTGATTTATTCTTACGGCACTTGGACTGTGGCTCATTGCCATGCTTATCATAGGAAATCATACTCAAACCAGAAGTTAAGCCTGACGCAGAAGGAAAAAAAATATTAGCAACAAATCTATTTTGGTGTAATACGAGTTACATTTCTCTGAATGATCATGCTTCAGTGCCAATGACGGTGATAGACATCCAGTCCATTTTGTGTAAGACTTTCATTTGCTGCCCACGGTCAAAATAGATTGGGCGTAGAGTGCCGTCAATGGCAGCCAATGACATAATTCATGAAATAGTATTAAAGCAGTTAGAACAGTTGGAAGGCTCTTTATGCTTTGGTGGTAATACCTTCATTTATTTTGCTTGCAATGAAAAAACACAAAGACAATGGAAAAAAAATAAATCATTATTATTTTGCACAAAACTCCAAAAATGGGCCTGACAAAAGTATTGGCACCCTTTGAAAAATCATGTGATGCTTCTCTAGTTTGTGTAATTAACAGCACCAATTTTTTACCTGTGGCAAATAACAGGTGGTGGCAATAACTAAATCACACTTGCAGTCAGTTAAATTGGATTAAAGTTGACTCAACCTCTTTCCTGTGTCCTTGTGTGTACCACATTGAGAATGGAGAAAAGAAAGAAAACCAAAGAACTGTCTGTGGACTTGAGAAGCAAAATTGTGAGGAAGCATGGGCAATCTCAAGGCTACAAGTCCATCTCCAAAGTCCTGAATGTTCCTGTGTCTACTGTGCGCAGTGCCATCAAGAAGTGTAAAGCCCATGGCACTGTGGCGAACCTCCCTAGATGTGGACAGAAAAGAAAAATTGGCGAGAGATTTCAACAAAAGATTGTGCGGATGGTGGATAAAAAAACCTTGACGAACATCCAAACAAGTTCAAGCTGTCCGGCAGTCCGAGGGTACAACAGTGTCAACCCGTACTATCCGTCGGCATCTGAATGAAAAGGGACTTTATGGTAGGATATCCAGGAAAACCCCACTTCTGACCCAGAGACATAAAAAGCCAGTCTGGAGTTTGCCAAATTTTACCTGACAAAAGCCAAAAACGTATTGGAAGACAAAAGTAGAGCTTTTGAGGGAAAGGCATCAACGTAGAGTTTACAGGAAAAAAAACGATGCTTTCAAAGAAAAGAACACGGTCCCAACAGTCAAACATGGCGGAGGTTCCCTGATGTTTTGGGGTTGCTTTGCTGCTTCTGGCACTGGACTACTTGACAGCGTGCATGGCATTATGAAGTCTGAAGACTACCAACAAATTTTGCAGCATAATGTAGGGCTCAGTGTCAGAAAGCTGGGTCTCCCTCAGAGGTCATGGGTCTTCCAGCAGGACCATGACCCAAAACACACTTCAAAAAGCACTAGAAAATGGTTGGAGAGAGTACTGCAGATCCCAAATTAGCAGGCAATGAGTCCAGACCTGAATCTAATAGAACACCTGTGGAGAGATCTGAAAATGGCAGTTTGGAGAAGGCACCCTTTAAATCTCAGCGACCTTGAGCAGTTTGCCAAAGAAGAATGGTCTAAAATTCCAGCAGAGCATTGTAAGAATCTCATTGATGGATACTAGAAGCAGTTGTTTGCAGTTATTTTGTCTAAAGGTTGTGCTACCAAGTACTAGGCTGAGGTTGCCAATACTTTTGTCTGGCCCATTTTTGGAGTTTTGTGTGAAATGATAATGATTTAAAAAAAAAAAAAATCATTTTCTTTTTCATTGCAAGCAAAATAAATGAAGATATTACTACCAAAGCATTTGTAATTGCAATCATTTTCTGGGAAAAAATGTGCATTATCTGTCAGAATTGCAGGGGTTCCAATACTTTTGGCCAGTACAGTATATTAAGAGTTATCTGGTTTAGTCTATCACCGTCAATGGCAGCAGGAGGACCATGATAAAACAGAATACAAAGATCTGCAAATTAAAGGCACCAATTAAGGTCCAGTTCAAAAGATTGGACATCTATATCAATTACAGTAATTGTAGAGTAGTAGAGTAGTTGTGCATGATGTTGTTTATGAAAAAAATTCAAGATCAGCAAAAATCAGTGATTGGCCAGAAAATTGTGATAGGTCAAAAGTTTTGAGACTTTTTAACATTCAACTGAATAGTGACATCCCAAAACTTTTTCTCGTGGGTGTAGTGCAAATCCTTGCAAAGATTCAGACCCGAACCTATGAACTGTGAGGCAGATGTGCTGCCACCTCCCTGCAGTCACACGAAACTTAATGAGCATTGAAATAGATTAGATTGTTTCCAGACCACCAACTGACCGTATGAAACCAGAATTTGACGATGGGCGCATTGTAAAACTCGTAGATCTTGCGTCCCATGGGGATGAGGCGGTGGCGGTTCTGAACTTCCTCTACGTCCTTCTTCCTAGACGTCTCCGTGGCTACTTTCCCCAGCATGGCCTGATAGTGAACGTCAGCGCGAGGATGGAGTGATGGGAGGAAAATGTAATCCCAAGAAAACGGCCAGGGAGTGGTGAAAACAAGACAGAAGAAAAATAAAGACACAAAAAGGGTGAATTGGTTACTTTCTACACGAGTGCACAATTTCCTCATTTATCATGTCATATCCAAAAGAAGCAAGCACAGGCAATGTTGTCATTCCAAAATGTGAAATGTGTGTTTGAGGTGAGTGTGAGTGAGTTAACACATGATGGCACACACAGACACACTCATGGATTGTGTCTCAGACAACAGGGCGTGCCAGAGGAGACGAGAAGAAGACAAAAAAAAAAAAAAAACAGAAAAAGGAAGAAATCGGCTTTCCATCTGGGACACAATTGCCAAATCCATGAGAGAGGGTTCGGGCCCTCATTTTATGGGTCATGGGCTTCATGGGAAAGCAACACCAGGCCTCTCGGGGAGTTTCAGTCAAGAAATTTACAAACCACAAGTTGGTCAATATATCAGCTGTATGAAATATTTGAATTGAACAAAGTGAATAATGCTCAGTTGGAAAAGCGTACAAAATGGCATATTAATGGACAATTAATTGATAATCATTTTAATCAACATGTAGTATTTACAGTTTTTACCCTAAAATTGTCCAAATCCTCTTCTTCTATTATCTTAATAGTAAGTACTCTTTCATTTATTTTACGGGCGCAAAACCCAAGACTACATATCTCCTAGAATCATTGAGACAAACAACCCCCCCTCCATTATCACCATGATAAGGTAATGACACTATCACTATCACTATCTCTCTATTTACAAAACCATCTCAGCTACAGTAACTATGGGCTGGACATGGGGTACACCTTGAACTGGTTGATAGACAATGGCAGACATTAAATTTTCTCTTATTCATACTTTGATTTAGTATTTTTAAAAAGGGAAAAACAAAGACAAATATTTTGCTTGATTTGATGCTTGATTTTCTTAAATACTGTTTTATTTAGTTATATTGTGCTTTAAACATTTTTGTGTTTTACTTTTTAAATTACTCATCTTAAAAATATGTCAATAAAAACTAGAGTTGTCCAATAATTAATTTTTAACCTATAACCCAATATTGTCCAACTCTAAAAATCCAATACAGATATCAAACCACTACCTTTTATTTTTCAGTCCATGCCATCCATTCCACCACAGCAAGTACGATATATGCATTTTTATCTCTGGAGCAGATATTTTCCAAAATTATGTAGACCAGTGTTATCGGCATCGGCCAATAGCACACAGTTGGAATCAACATAGGCAGCAAAAAATTGTATCTGTTGTCCGACATTAACTATTTAACCTATAACCGATACCCCAGTATTGTCCACCTAACAAAAAAAAACTATTTAACCTATAACCGATACCCCAGTATTGTCCAACTAACAAAAATACGAAACTGATATAAAATTGAAACCGATATATGCGGTCGTGGAATTGTGATGCCCTACTGGATGCTTTAATAATGATAAATGTAACATCTTCAAGATTTTCCAAATAAAAGAAACATTCTGTGAAAAACAAGAGAAGAACTTCAACTGAAATAATGGAAAAGTGCCCCACTATATATATTGATGAAATCAAAATAGTGCAAACATCCGTTTTTGGATCAAGTGCAAGTACAAAGTGCCAACAAAGCACTGCCATATGCATATTGGCCCAAAACCAATAATTCAGAACCGATGTTGATATTTTTTTTAATATCATTTTAAAATGCTTTTATCGCTGATAATATCAGATAACATAATGACATAATTTAAAAAAAAAACATTAATATTCTCTTATTTATCAATGAAAGCATATTATTACCTTTGTAATTATTCAAAATGAGATATTTGTTGACATCTGCCTTTGCTCATAAAAAACAATATTCTTCTTTAAATTGAAAAAAATAAAACTGAGCATCACCTTTGGAATGCAGATATTTTATACTGCCCTTTTAATATATCATACATACATTATTCAGCATTAACTCATACACTGCCATTGTCGATAATAGACATAGTATCCATTTGAACTGGGGGGCTGGCAGCGATCAAATGATTGCTGCCAGCCCCTCCTAATTTAAATGAATTGGACATCTACCGCCATCAATGGCAGATAATGAGTTAATTATCTGGCAGTGCATTTGTACAGTCAGAAGCTGGCACAAAACTTCAAATGTGTCCTATAACATGTCCACATGAACTCAAGTATTTTTTGCAAAAGTATACAGTTATGTAAAAACATGATAATCTTTACCAAAAAAAAAGGACACATGGACATAGCCCAACACCGCCTCCTTTGTTGCAGGGTCACATTGTCTGTTTCTTTGTGCCTGCTCTCTGGCTGCACTCAATGCGGATGGGAAATAGTTGGAGTGGTGTTGAGAGGTGCTGAACTTCAATGCAATCAGTTAAATGGACAATATAAGACCCAGCTTGCGATTTCCAAATCAATTGTCCACTGTTGATTTTAGTGTACAAACTGGATCCTGATATATCTCCTGAACTGATTAGATTGAACTGGGAAAAAGTCCAAGAGCTGCCCGGCATCCAAGTCTATATATACGCTCGTGAAGCAACTCCACGGCTGTGAGAAGGTGCTCGCTCAGACTCTGGATGATTTAAAAGATGTGCAGCGGCAGGCACGCAAAGTTACATAAATGCAAATTCCCGGCAGCCCACATGCGGAGTGGTCCGCTGCAGCAAGCCATCACCAGAAGGAGAGCGTGAGAGGCAGCTGTCAGCCAGCATTGTACTGTACCTCATCTCGGAGAGGGGGAGGGAAAAAGCAAAGGGTGGAGGTGGGGCTGGAGGGGGGGGTCTTGGAAGAGAGAACAAGAGGGACCGGGAAAGGAGGAGATCGATGGAAGGAGAAACATTCACGAGGAAAACCCACAAGAGACGCTACAACTCCACCACCGATGTCTTGGCTTAGACAACGAGAAACAGGAAGGTTGGCCGTGTTGTGTGTGTTTGAAGATTTTGCTACTGCATAAGTATGTGGCTACAACTAATAATCATTTAAGGCAGAATGGAACTGCGCTGGATTTGGAGCTGACTAGCAAATATGTAAATATGTGCACAGGTTCTGAGATGCAGGGCTGAGGTGGGTTCTCTCACCACAGAGTTGTACTGCGCCTCACAGTAAGACCTTACTGTGAACTCCATGTCTTCCTCCTCCTTCTCCTTGACGGGCTTCTCGGGTTCCTCTTCCTCCTTCTCCTGCAAGTACGCTTCCTGGTCCTGGGGCATGTAGGACATTTCGTCCTTGTTCTTGAACTCCAGGCTCAGGATGGACGGCGGCAGGAGCAGCCCCAAGATCACCTGTGGGGGGGAGGGCGAGGGTGCTTTTAGTGACAAATGTGATAGAAACGACCCCCTTTATGAGCAGCGGAGGAGATGTGGCTAAAGACCTGCATTGATCATCAGTGAATGTGACACGTTATGTGATTTCAATGATCATGAACCTGACCGAGGCCGTCGCTGAGGCTGTCATAGCGGAAGTCACACTCACTTGCAGAACGGCAATAGATTTGTCCTACAATTACTTGTATGTAATGTGAAATACCAAGTACAACGTATACTAATGTTGATAACTGTTAGTCATTATGCCCTTCACTGAACATCATTCGCCCCATCATACGGTTCTTTCCTGCCTTTGCTCATCCTCTCCTATCTGTTCGTACAGGGGTGTCAAATTGATTATTGTCCCGGACCACATTTTAGTTATGCCTTCTTAATATGACTGTGAACCCGCATACTCTAACTCTATGATCGCCGCTTATTACCACATACTGTATACACAATATATTTAACGATACCTGGTTTGGGAATTAGAAACCACTGAAAACTTTTTGTTCAACAAAGGGGATCGGTAACAAAAAATACTTTAAATATCTCCACATTTTCAACCCTTTATAGGGCAAGTGACTGGTTTTCTTAATGTAAAAAACATAAAAAATCCATAAAGATAACACGTTTTTAGGTCATACATGCCACAATACCACCATTTGGTATACAAGTGTCCTTAGGTGACCGTATGTGTAATGTCCGCATATTTGGATGCCAAGGTCTCAATTATTATTACATTAATATTCATTTTACCCCTGCCACTTGGTGAAACATACGGAAGGCAGAGGGTATGTATTTGATTCACGTTTATGTTCAAGATAACTCAAAAACAAGTAAAGGGATTATTATCAAACTTGCACTATATGTTTTTAATTTAAAATGGAAAAGTTGATTACATTTTGGGGCAATGAGGTCAAAGGTTATAGGTCACAGAAGTAAGAAAAGACATTCCGAAATAACTTCATCACAAATGAGTTTATTAAGCCGTAAATTTGCAGGGTAGGCGATATGATGAGAAGACACATTTTCACACTTATCTAATTTGGCAATGTTATGAATTTGGCTGCTTAGGCAGTTAGGTTGCTCTTTCAGTGTGGAGGACCAGGAGTGCAAAAATTAAATCAATAAATACACAATTAAATACATTATTAAATCTGTCTTTAAAATGCTCCTATTTCAATATTCATTTATTTATTTCAATCTTTATTCATTTATTTCAATTTATATTTATTTATTGCAATATTAATTTTTATCTTTTTTTTTTAATTTCAGTTTGTAGTAATATATTTCACTTATTATTTCACTTTTTATTAATTTATTTGAATATTTATTCATCTTGTTCAATTTTTATTTATTTATTTCAATTTTTATTGAATTATTTTCAACATTTATTTCCATATTTATTGATTTATTTCAACATTTATTTATTCCAATATATTTATCTATTTCATTATTTATTTTATTTTATTTTATTTTAATTTGTAGTTATTTTTTCATTATTTTTTATTTATTTCTCTATATTTTTATTTCAATTTTTTATTTATTTCATTCATGCACTCTTGTTTCTCTTGAACTGTATGAAATAATTTTATCTGTCATAGGCTCATCAAACTGTGGGCAGGCGTGAACTCGGCAGGGTTTGAGTTGAGCAAGTCAAGCTACATGGCTCTGGAGTCAAGCTACCATTGACTATGCTAGACTGAAATATTACTGCTGATCCTCACGGTCAAAATGCATTGGACATCTAGCAACATCATAGGCAGCCAATGAGTTATATTTGTGCCCTATAAAGTGTTAAAAGTGACAGATTTTGTATTTTAGAAAGAAACATGAAGTCGTTGCAGATTATTTGCTTTTGTGCGCCAAACAAAATCATATGTGGATCATGTGAATCTGGCCCCCGGGCCTTGGGTTTGACCCCTGATGGTTGGTAAATTGTAATAATCTCTCCTGTATCATCGTTCTCCTTGTTCCTTCTTTGTCTGACCCCTTTAAACTCTTTTCTGTCCAGCTGCATTTTCTTAATAACCATCACAATATAAATAACCACAAAGGGAGTATAATAAACTCCCCTGTGGCACGTTAAAACTGACTTCTAGCATTAAAATATATTCAGATGTGAATGGGAAAGCTCTGTGTGCACAAGAATTTGTATGCACGGAAACCATGTTTTGAGCAAGAAATCACAATTATATTTTGGGTAAAATTTAGGTTATGCAGAAAATAAACTACAAGTGTGAGTCCTTGGAAAAAAAAAACACGTTCATGTGCACACAGAAAATGTACTTACGTGCTAGAAACATGCTTTTGTGCTCTGTATTTTGTATTTGTATGTGTTTCGAACATGTCACAAATTTTGCCACAAACTTTGTGCTGCAGCAGATAGAGTATAGTGTGCATTAATGGTCAAATGGGAAAGAAGATGGATTAAAGTTGCCCGAAGCAGGTCTTGTAATCACTTTCTAAGTAATTATTAGAGACTTTAATGCACTGAACACTCATTCAAATTTACACTCAGCTTAAAGGGGTCATTTGTGAGTATCAGAACAAGCTTGTGCTGATCCATCTTGTGTCTTAATGGCAATGTGATGCCAGCAGCAAGTTGCAGTAGCATAAAGGCAAAAAATCCTGAATGTTACAATACATTTGCACAGTGCCATTGAAGATGATGGACGCCCAGTCCATTTTGACTGGGAGAAATGGCAGCGATCATCCCCAAAAATATTTAAGTTGGCAGTTTGCACCATTTATCAACCCGGTGCAACTCAAAAACTGCATTACTATGACAGATTTTTAAAATTTACAAACAAGTCATTCATTTTTCAAGGCCTACTTCACTAACAGTGCGCGTGTGGACCGCAACTGTTGTCATCACTCACGAGAATCAAAAGATGTCACACATTTGTCAGACTTGAACGTGAGCTGAAATCGATATTGTCAAGTCAGTGACTCCGTCGTGATGAGTTACAGTGTCGGGAATGGATGCCCGCAATCTATATAGCCTTTCAGAGATGCGCACCCACATTATTTTGACAATATTTGGACAGTGTTATTTGCACATGTCATCACAACCCGAGGGCAAACCATCTTGTTTGTTCAACTTGTGGCGTGCTTGCTGTCTTTCTGCTTCCATGAGCCTCAGCAGTACACTCAAAGGTCAAGGAATACTCGCAGCGCTTCATGGAGCTCCCTGTTCTGGGAGACTAACCGGCAAAGGGTTTGACCCCCCCCCTGACTGACTGCACCCCCAGCAACCCATAAGCAAACAGCTTGCCTAAATTAATCCACCCTATCTAATCTGCCTTCATCTTGTTACCAAAGGACATCAGAAAGTCAAATTTAGCTGAAAAAACAAACAACACCCTTGACTCTTTATTTTACACATCAGAACAAGAGAATGAGAGATAACAGCACTGTTTCATCTAGGAGAGGTGAATTCCCACAATTATTAAGAAGGCAATGACAGTGAAAAAGTGTATGTGGGACACCGTTTGAAGGATTTCCAGTAATAAGGTCAGTTCTTCTTTTCCCTGTGGCTTCAGAAGAGGATAAGGAGGCTTAAACTAACAAAGTTATGGCCGAGAGTTTATTACTTGTAGTCATTCTTGTAGTTTTGGGCATTATGCTGAACACACTGACAGTGATAGACGTCCAATTCATTTGAACTGGAAGTGGCTGGTAGAGATTACTTTTTTTTTTTTTTTTTTTTGTCATTGGGTTAGGTTTTTTCTAAGTGTCTTTGTTCTTACAAATGTCATGAGGTAAAATTGTTTCTAAATTTCATCAATCCTGGGAGGCAAAATTTTTCTTAAAGTCATCGGGTCAAAATTTTGTGCCATCAATCTTGGGAGACAATAGCTGCTTTTGGACTGTAAGGACCTGAGTACTTTGTTCCTATACTGTAACTACTATAAAGGCCTCTCCAGTAGTTATAGCGGGGGTCGGCAACCGGTGTTTTAAGAGCCGTATGCAACTCTTTAGCGCTGCCCTAGTGGCTCCCTGGAGCATCTTCAAAAATGTTTGAAAATGGAAAAAGATGGGGGAGGGAAATATATATTTTTTGTTTTGATATGGTTCCTGTAGGAGGACAAAAATGATACAAACATTCTTTACATTTTCCAATGCTGTAAAAATGTGTAGAATAAATATTACACTTCAATATTTCTGTCAACCAAGATTTGCGTCACAGCTTGCGACACACGTTTCAGTCAGCAGGGCAGGATGCCAGGGAGGTGGCTATTGTTAACAAACCGGCAGCCGAGTACCCAGTTGGGAGTGTGAGAAAAGGTGCGATTCAAATTACTTCTGAAGAACTTAGAGGAGTGCAAAAATAGATTTAAGAAGTGGATTGCATCACCAAACTCCACTACTGCTGCAAGTTTTGTTGCAACCCGGGAGATATTAAAGCGTGGAAAACCGTTCACAGACTGTGAGTGCATGAAGGCGACATTCATCAACATATCAGAACACCTATTTGCAGACTTCGAAAACAAAACAAAAAAAAACAACAAAAATACAGAAAATCAAAGAAATGTCCAGATATTGGGCTTGTTGTGCACGTTCCATTTTGGTATTTTTCGAAACCTCAAAATAAAAATCATATCAAAAATTGATTTCTTTATTGCATTTCTTTAATTTCACAAAAGCAATGAAAGAATTAATTAATATTTTAATGAAGTTAAACTTGAGGTGGCATCATACAACACAGTAGTCACGTGGTGTGTTGGATGCACGGCAGGGAAAATAAATATTAAATCATGAAGGCTCATTATGTATTTTTAGTCAACTTAGTCATTTTGATAGTAGGCTAATATAGGTAACACAGATACATACAGCATGTGTTGCCTTCACTATAAGGCTTATGTAAGACTTTTAATAATTTTTTGCGGCTCCAGACATATTTCTTTTTTGTTTTTTTGGTCCAATATGACTCTTTCAACATTTTGGGTTGCCGACCCCCGAGTTATAGGAACTATTCTTCGCCAGGCAGTCGTGTTCGCACATGGCCACTGTCCCTGATACGAACTGCTGTGACATTGTAGTCTGCGGCAGAGATGCATTATTTACTCGCCACACCCGCCTCTGACAAAATAAAACCGCAAAAACTAAGCTGAACTGAAAACAACGAAATGGAAAGCGTTGAGGACACAGCGGCAATTCTTGCATGTTTGAAGGAATACTTTCCATCGGCAAGCAAATCCAGCATCTAATGATAAGACTGGACGAGCACACGGATTTAGTACAGGGTAGTTTTTTTCCTAAATATGCCAGCTCCTCGAGACGCGCAAGTATGGAAGGATGAAGCTGCTGATTTCAGTGAGTCACCAAACACCAACGTAATCGAGTTCCTACGGCCCCACTGAAAGTCCCTACCTCAGAGTAGGAACTAAAATGGTTCTTGGAACTCGAGTACCTGGTCCCTAGTTCCTATATGTGAGAACACGCAAAATGATGCCCCAAAAGGTTCTAGGGACTGTGGACAATTCCTACAATGGGAAAGCAACTAATATTTTTACAGGCTGAAGACCTGTCAAGTCGCTACTCGGGTTGTTCTTGTCTTTGAAGTCATACTCCTCCATCATTCATCAAACTGTCTTGAAACTTGGTAGCTATGTAGCATGGGCCAGTAACTCGCAATCATCTGAGCCCGATCTTTTAATTATTTTGTATCAAGGCTGATTAATTAATTGTGGAAATTAAGTTAAGAGTTAGCCAGTAGAAGGCGTGCACGTATATCACATGGACCCACGGTGCCTGCGTTGCCTGTAGATTACGACTTAGCCAGTAGAGGGCATGCACCAAAAGCATTCAGCCTCTAGTGTGCTAAGGCACACTGTTGTCATTGATATTGGGAGTCAAAATTTTTTGAAAGGGTCGTTGGGTCAAAATTTTCATCATCGTTATTATTTTTGGAAGTCATTTAGTCAAATTTTTTTCGAAGGCTCATCGGCTCAAAGTTTTTCTAAGTTTCATCAATCTTGGAAATTTTCTAGGTGTGATCTGATCAATTTTTTAAGCCTTATCAAGTCAGAATTTGTTGTGAATGGGACTAAAAAATGCCATTCCAAAATACAAAACGATTCCTAAAAAAAAAAAAAAGCTAACCGCTGCATTACCTTGAGTCCCGAATTCTTGCGCATGCGCAGGCGTCCCATCCACATGTCTGTCAACAGCATCTGACTGCAGGTGTGCGCGATGAAGTCCCGATGCTTGGCCGCTACCGCCAGCTGCAGGCAGGTGGCGTTACTCCAATTCTTCAGCTCGTATGTCAGGAGCTTCATGGCCATCTGCTCGTCCTGTTTGTAGGACTGGTCCAGAAGTTCCACTGCCAGCTGGCCAAACTCTCTAGGAAATGATATACAGGCCATAAACACACGCATAGAGACATGAACAGAGGGAGTAGTGTGCCTTGCCGCAACATGTAAGGATGACATGAAACTGGTCCAGGCATCACTGACCATCTGGTCCATATTCAAAATTAGATTTGCATATAAACACAAGCACCCTTGAGAGAGCACTTTAAAAAGTCAGCTGAGGCGCACAGAACCACAGAGAGTCATCATCGTTATTATGTTACCTCATTTAGCTCCATGAGGTTGTCAAACCAACAGAAACATTTCTCAGCATGTCGTGGTGGAATTTTGCACTGCTAAAAATTTGCCGACAATAACAAATTGTTAATATATGGGCTGCTGCTGACAGCGATAGACTGGCAGTGATCATTTGTGTTTTTTGTAATAATTACAAATGCGCTCACATGACATGCATATTTTCTTACATTAATAAAAACATAAACACAGATAGCTTCCATATTACACTCCAGAGTCTGCATTTTATTGCTGGCAGTGAACTAACATGTGTCATATTAGCCCGACCAGGCTTTATAGGGCAAGTTACTATTTTTGGTCATTTAAAAAAAAAATTAAGACCACAATATTACTATTTAATTGCCAGGTCTCAATTATAATTTCAGTATTATATATACAACGTTTTTAAGAATTTTAAAAAATAAATAAGAAAATATTTATTAATAACGCATTACCTGCCATTGACAACAATAGACCTTCAATTCATTTAAACTGGGAGGCATGACTGTGAAGGCTCATCATTCATGATTCAGTGCCATTGACGGCGCTATAAAAACAATCCATTATGAGTAGGCGCCAAAACAGATTGGACGTCTCACGCCGTCGATAGCAGCCAATGCGTTAAGTGCTCTATTAAGGGATTCTTTTTTTGCAAACCACTAGAGGCCAATACCACGTTTCAAGAAGCTGTAAGCAATATGCATGCCTCTAGGTCAGGGGTCCCCATCTGCCGGGCCGCGGACCGATACCGGTCAGTCGCACATTTGCTATCCGGCCGCATAGAAATAATAATTTAATAACGACCGCATTCTGGCTGAATTAACCCTGTGCCCCTGCTTAACACACCAATATCCCTGTCTACTCTAGATATAATACTACGGGATAGATTAGAACGTTGTCACAGAAATCCATTGATTGGACTGCTAGCAGTACATCTCGCTTGTGTATATAATATATCTATGTGCGCTTGTCCTCGATAATAACGTATTGCTAGGGCGCAGGCGCAGCACATTTGTGCCCGGAAAGAATTATCCCCCACACGAGCGAAGATGACTGGAAAGCAGACGTCTTTGGAGATATTTTTACGGCGAAAAGGGCACCTGACGAGCCTACAACCTCGAAGACCCACGAACTGCGAAGGAGTAGATCCGTGACCCGTTTGTGAATAAACCGAGTGATTCGAGCATGTCTGTGCAAGAGGAAGATCAACTTGTAGAGATCGCAAATGACGGCGACCTTATTAAACGTACCTTTGAGACAACAACTCTACCGAGGTTCTGGATTAAAGTCATTCTGGAATATCCTGACATCACTACAAGAGCTTTGAAAACCTTGCTACAATTTCCAACATCGAATCTTTGTTAAGCGGGCTTCTTAATTAATGTTTAACGACAAGGCGAAGTCGTTAATGGTGAGAGCGGTGTGCAGTTGTTGTGTGCAGCTAACATGGCAGGATGTACCTGAGGAGAACTTTTCTACAAGTCCTTCCATGATCAAACGTAAGTTAATATTCCTTTCTTTCAAGAAAGTTTGTAGTGTTTATTTTGGAATCGCTGCATTTGCGCATTTTGCGTCTATGTTTAACGTTACGCGCATGCGCAGAACCGCATCGTGGCAATTTTTGATGGGTTGCAAAATTTGTCAGAACACCGGTCCGTGGTGCAAAAAAGGTGGGGGACCCCTGCTCTAGGTGATTAATTTCATCACCAAACATGTCTTTAAATAATGATGCATGTCATTAGATATGTCTATGTGTGTCACTTCTACCCCTTTGGGACCAGAGAAACCAGAATCTGGTCATTTTCCTGCAAGGAAGTCACAATATAGTGTTTACGCGCACCCACCTGGAGTTGTGATTAAGCTCCTGTGAGATGTCATCCACCATGTCATTCTCAGACGCCTCGTGCGCCATGGCCTTACACAGTTTGCACGCCACCAAAGCTTTGGCCATGGCCTCTTCTCCGTGCTGCCAAAAGAAGAGCGCCATCTTCTGCCGTTTCATCAGCACGGCCCATACCATTAGCTCGTGGAAGGGAAATGGGAAGTGGTTGATTTCGGGGTCGTCCAAATCAATGTCCACCTCTTCTTCTCGCTTCCGTGTGGTTTTCTGACGGCCCCTCCGGATTGGCATGTCATCCTGTGGTCCAGAACATGTGACGAGGGGAAGGAAAAGATAAGAATGTAAATTCTTCCTGCAGGCTATGATTGTATATGATAAAGTTCATTATAATTATATGGCAGCCCTGAACCATTCTGGACACAGTATGTTAACACCTTCATATGAATGAAAATGACATGATAATGTTGATCCATATGAGATTTTTTTTTTGTTGCCTGGGAAAACCTCAGGTCATTAATTACCATTGGCGGCCATAGATGTCCTATCTATTTGAAATGGAAGGGGCGGGCAATGAAAATTTGCTCCCAGTTCAAACGGATTGCACATCTATCACCGTCAATGGCTGCTTGTGAGTTATGTAATGCTTTTTAAGGACTATTCTCTCATTTCAAATCTTATTTCTCTTCTTAGTTCTTGGCCGTGCCTTCCCCCTGAGAGACTGGCGCTGCTAGTCAGAGTCTAACACAGCAGCAGGTCATCACGAAGGTATTGATTTCAAATAATGTCGTTTGAGTGCCAAAGATTTATTGTCAATTTAAAAAAACATCTCATGTCTACCCGCTCTATGTATTCTACATTCATTGAAACAAAACCAGGCCAAGGAATATGGCTTAGTCATCACAGACACATCTGTTGCTGCAGTCGGCTTGAAATGACTACAAATTTGAAATGTTATGCTCAAGAAGAAGCTGGTGTTTATGTGAAGAAAGGCAAAAATTATACTGTCAAGAAGGCACACACAAATTGGTAAAGGGCATGCATGTTTTTTTTGGAGACACAATTTAAAGAAAACTGCAACAACTTCACTACCACGCAATAGGTTAGTCTTTACTCAGTCAGTTCTTTGCAACTGTGAGCTCAGACTAACGTATTCTCACAAGGATTTCGTAGAAAATTATACAAAAATGTAACACCCTTTCATTCAACTCTTGTAATGGTTTGAGTACGGCTGTCAAAATTCTTATTGATGACAACAATATACTCAATATTTAACTAGTTAACAAAATGTAAATATAAATAATGAAATATAAGCAGTAAGTAAGAGTAGAAGTGGTTAAGGCAATTTTTGTGAGCCTGCGATCGATGCGCAGGCAGATTTTAAACTCTACTGACATGTGAGGTGGCTATAAAGTAAATATGTCTACAGTTTGCTTCAAAATAAATTATTGACCTTATTTAACATCAACAACGTTTTACGGGAGTCCATGTGCGCACACCCCTTGTAACTCAAATCCGGATTTTTGTAATGTAATTATATTTCTTACCTTGCTTTCTTGGGGCTGCACTTGCTGTTGGAATAAATAAAAAACACACTAAAAGTCTAATTTTGCCATTTCCTGCAATTTTTTTTAACCTGCTCGTGAACTCTAGGTCTACTGTATCTATTTATCTATCTGTACAGTGGTATGAAAAAGTATTTGTACCTTTTGGAATTTCTCACATCTCTGCATAAAATCACCATCAAATGTGATCTGATCTTTGTCAAAATCACACAGATGAAAAAACTGTCTGCTTTAACTAAAACCACCAAGACATTTATTGGTTTTCATATTTTAATGAGGATAGTGTGCAAACAATGACAGAAGGGGGGGGGAATAAGTAAGTAAACCATCACATTTAATATTTTGTAACTGGTACATCGCTCAGGACTAATCATGGCCCATTCTTCTCTACAAAACGTCTGTAGTTCAATCAGATTCCTGGGATGTCTGGCATGAATCACTGTCTTTACATCATGCAACAGCATCTCAATGGGGTTCAAGTCTGGACATTGTCTTGGCCACTCCAGAACGTGTATTTTGTTCTTCTGAAACCATTCTGAAGTTGATTTACTTCTGTGTTTTGGATCATTGTCTTGTTGCAGCATCCATCCTGTTTTTAAGCTTCAACTTTCGGACAGACGGTCTCAGGTTTTCCTGCAAAACATCCTGATAAACCTTTGAATTCTTCATTTTCATTCATTTCATTTCATTCATTCATTTATGATTGTAAGTTTTACAGCCCCTGAGATCGGAAAACAGCCCCAAATCATGATGCTCCTTCCACCATGCTTCACGGTGAGGATGAGGTGTTGATGATGGTGAGCTGTTCCATTTTGCCTCCACATATGACGTTGTGTGGTACTCCCAAACAATTCAACTTTGGTTTCTTCAGTCCAAAAAATATTTTGCCCAAATTTCTGTGGAGGGTCGAAGTGCCTTTTTTCCGAACATTAAATGAGCAACAATGTTTATTTTTTTTTTTAGACAGAAGTGGCCTTCTCTGTGGAGTCCTCCCATGAACACAATTCTTGGCCAGTTTTACATATAGTTGATGTCTGCAGATAGATATTGGACTGTGCCAGTGATTTCTTTAACTCTTTAGCAGACACTCTAGGTTTTTTGTAACCTCTCTGACTATTCTGTGCTGAACTCTAGGCGTCATATTTGGTGGATGGCCACTCCTTGGGAGAGAAGCAGCAGTGCCAAACTCTCTCCATTTGTAGAGAGCTTCTCTGTAGTGTTGTATCGGTCACGAACGATTCGTTCTTTTTGAACGAATTGTTTGGGTGAACGAGACCGAACTAATCACCATCTGCACTGATTCGTTCTATGAAGTTGGTGGCGCTTGTTCGCTGCGTGGGAGGGCGTTGAGCAAGCGGCAGCGTCTTCTGACATCGCACACGACCAATCAGACGCCAGCCTCATCGCGGGCAGGGGAGGGAGCGGAAACAGAATCAAGGCCTCTGTCACTCATTTCCACGTGTGGCCAATAAGCAGCCAGCGTGCAGGCAGGGGGGAAAGACTGAGTTTTGTCACTTCCCGTTCAGTGATTCGGTCCTCCGGTTCCTGACCTAGCTTGCTGCTAACTTGACTTTCCAGTAATGACTATGCGGTGAACGAGTCATAAAATGAAAGGAAATGACTTTGTCACATATTTGTTAACGTGGAGCCTATCAAATGCTGCTCAAAAAGACAAAAACACCACACAAATCTAGCGAGCATGGTTTAGTGTTCTACTTTTCTCAACAGACTCGGGACTGTACCTATGACGATATACTATCAAATTTACAGTAATTTAAAACACGCGTAGCTACGAGGCAAGCAAAAGCTGAGCTGCGGTTGCGTGACGGCAGTGAAGCGGGCAGAGAACTGTCACTATAGACCCTACTCACCTACGTCACAAAATGGGCGTGTCGCTGTTTCCGGCCGCCATATTGTACCTTGTGGTGACCCTTTGTTCACATAATTCACCCACCGCACTTGTGTGTCTGATTGGCCGAGCGCGTTACCGGCTGCGTCAGTCACGTGAGACAGACACTTAAGAGCCGCGCGCGTTCCGGCTCATGAGGGAGAGAGAGTGTACGAGAGTTCAGAGCGAGCAATAAAGACTCTTAACAAGCAACCCGCTTCACTGGTGACCCCGACGTGATATGAACACGCAACCTTCTGAATTATGAATGGTGAATTATGTGAACAAAGGGTCACCACAACCTCTTTTTCAGACCTATTCTCATTGTTTTCTATTAGTCGAGCAAGTTATAGAGCAATTCATGGAAGCCCCGGTGTTATCTGACGCTGTAAACTCATTGGATCCGTTGCATAAAAGGCGTTACGTGGAAAAGCTTCAGTTTATCCATTCGCCAGATCCGTATTTGATGCCTAAATCGATGTTTTTCGACCCGCTGGCTTCGCCTGACATCTGATACCCACACAAAATCAGCCTATTCTCACGAAAGTTTGAAAAACTTTAAGAGCTTGGAGGCTTATAAATGCTACGTTGCTGGTTAGGTGAAACACGTCCTCGTACACGAAAATTCGGCAGTGTGCTCGGAAGGTGAGTTACGAAATTTTCAATTGAAAATATTTTGTTCTTGCTAACATCCACTGTCAAGTCTAATGTATTTCATGTCATTTGTCAATGGAGCTAGGGCTTTTAATGTTTATATGGTTTAGCGATAGCACTAACTACATACATACGTGTATGTTGTCGGCGATTAGCCTAGCAATGATCTTAATTGTGGTTGTCAGCCCGAAACCCTCTAAATATATATTAAATGCATCTTACCAGATATAAAATGACTACTACATAATCTGTGGTAGTCGTTTGGAGCCCAGTTGTCTCGTCGAATTGCAGCAGTCAATCGCGGCCTCCTCTTCGTGTCTCTCGGAATACGGTAAAAATTCAAGTCTCTCCGTCTATCTTCTCTGTTTTTGCAACCGACCGCCACACACGACTTCACCATTTTGAGTATTAATGTTGACGAGCAGTAAAACGTGCAATAATAGGAAGAATTTACGAAGCGCTAATGCATTTCTATGGCGAGTATGCGGACATCATGGCGCGGGGGCGTGGCTGTGACGTCACGTGAGTAGGGTCTATATGGAGGCTTCATGGCAGCGATATGTATCTCATATGTGCACAGAAAAAAAAATATTTAGTATGATCACCATAATACTGATTTGCAATGAAACTGTATATACATGTCAATTTTTTCCGTTTTTTTTTTCCGTGTCAGAGGGTGTCGGTTGGTTTGACAAATTATGTCAATCCGTCCATCATGTGCTACTCAAGCGCCCCAAAACAAAGCGCGCGGAGACGGGAGATGTCGCAATCTGTCTACATTTTTCTTAACAGACTAATGAGAGTAGAAAGGCGACATCATAAAGAGCAAACAATTATTTCTCGTCAGCATTTGACGATCTGAGATGCGGGGACGACAGGGGAGCTGACCGGATTATTTTATTTATTAATACCAGTGCAAAAATTCAATACGATCATCTTAATAATAAAAAACAAAAACACAACAGAGCGAGAGGTAAATATGATGTGTTGGTCGTTCCATATTTAGGAATTAAACTTTCGATTTATTTTTATTTTCGTGACAGCAAGCATGCCGCGTTGGCTGGTAGAAGCAGCAGCATTGTATATGTGAGCAAGATCATGCTAAAGAAAGTCCGTGCGCCCCCGACCCCAAACCCCAACTTCCCCCTCAAAAGGAAAATGTTTAACCGTGTCCTAAATCGAAATGCAAGCACGAGCCATGACTTTGAGCCCATAGAACTAGGACAGACGACGCGGAAGTTCTCCCTCGCTTTTGGAGCAGCGGGAGGGAGACGAGGCTGTCTGTGAAAGCAGAATGATATCGCCTGTCACTCATTTCTGAAACTACGACGAGTGGTCAATGTGCAAGAGAGGGAGGGACCAAGCAATGTCACTTCCCGTTCAGTTATACTGCGAAGCAGGGGCGGACTGGGACTAAAAAGCAGCCCTGGACTTTGACTCAGCCCAGCCCACAAGAATCGCTTTACGAAAGGAAACACAGAACCCCTAGGGGGGTCCGGGAGCATGTCCCCCCGGGGAGAATTTTTTTTTTTTTTTTTTTACATTTTATTGTAAAATGCATCAATTTCGTGCACTTTCAGAGAAAAATTAAGAAAATGTGTCTAGACTGTGACTGTCTGACTTGGGGCGCTCAAAGTACTGCAAGTCTGAACTGGAGTTGGATTCATTTTCTGTACTAGCTCTATGATCAACCTGAATAAACAAATTAAAGAATTTATTTTTCAAAGCAAGTTTTAGGTATCCAATTGATTATAATATATCTCTATATATCTCTGTCTATAAAATGACTTCATTGTTTATGCCATAATTCAGTGGTCTCCAAACTATTCCACATAGGGCTGCGGCGGGCACAGGATTTCATCCTATTTCATTCTAACAAAACAAGACAACACCTCTGCACCGATCTGGTGTCTTACAAGTGGAATCAGTTGATTGCAGTCAGGTGCTGCTTGTTTTAGCAGAAACGTCATTGGTTAAACTGTCGGTACTCGATCGGTTGAAACAAAACCCAGGCCCCACAGCGGCCATTGAGGACCGGTTTGGAGACCCCTGCCATACAAATAATCAATTTCAATGAAAATACAATAAACATTTCAAGACAAATCCTGTATACATAACCTTCATTGGAAAGTATTAACCAGACAACAAAACGATATATAAATGATTAAAAATATATTGTATATCATATCAGTTTAACTACCTAAACTTTAAAGTAAAACTATTCATTTTATTAATATTTTGTTATATTTCTTCTGAATTAATATTGCTATGCTGCGTGTGCATACATTGTTTTACGGCTAAAATATTTTTTCTTAAGAGTGGGATAGTAGGACGAGCATACTGTAACTTGACACGATTGCAAACGGGTACATCGATTAGCTGGCACTAACCCTTTAATTGTCATTTATTTCATTTAAAATGTTGCTACCTGGTGGATAACAATTGCCAGTATACCGAGCAAGTAACCCTCTTCATCCCAATTTACTTGCCCTGCGCTTGTCTGGGGAACTTCCTCCAGCTTACTTCCCTCTTCTTTTCTCTCTCCCTGCACCGGCTGCACGTCAGAGCGGCTGCCGCTCCCTCTCACCATTGCCGGGAGCTGGGCTGTTGTTATCCGACGTGGCCGTTGCAGCCAGACTGCTGCTTGCGAAAATATTTGTCGACTTATGACATTTTAATGCTTCACTCTCCAGTTTAATTTTTTTCTCCCTAACCTTCTCCGCGCCATCCTGCTCTTTTCTGTTTTTTTGCCACCACCATCCATATTGTGCATTAACGCTCGTCGCTATTTTGCTTCCACAAGCAAGGAACCAATGAAGGCTACTCTGTGCTTTCTTCGTTCCTAGTCTATCAGATTGGCAGTCAACAGCCAGGCGCATTGCTGCCACCTGTCGGATTGGATGTGAACTGTAGATAATCAGAGGATAGAGGGGATAAAAACAGTGATGTATAATGAATGGCGGCCGCCGGCCGTCCACGGCACCGGCCGTTCTGTGATCCTCCAGAACCCACAGATTACCAGTCCGCCCCTGCTGCGAAGCGGTCTTTGGTGATTCGTTCGGCAACGTCACTTCACGTTCACTAACCGAACGATTCATTTGGGCGGGGAGGGAGATGAGGGGGGCGAACGATTCGTTGAACGATTCGTTTGAACGAATCTTTTTACTGAACGAACCGGAATGGATTCGTTTACTCAAGTGAACGAGAGATCCCGTCACTACTTCTCTGACTGTCGATTGATGAACATTCAGACTTTTAGATATGATTTTGTATCCTTTTCCCAGCTTTATACAAATCAACAATTCTTGATTGCAGGTCTTCAGACATCTCTTTTGACCGAGCCATAATGCACATCAGACAATGCTTCTCATCAAGACAATTCTTACCAGGTGTGTGTTTTATAGTGGGCAGGGCAGCTTTAAACCATTCATCAGTGATTGGGCACACACCTGACTTAAATTGTTTGGTAAAAAATTTATTTCAATTGCTCTTTAAGTCTCCTTAGGCAAAGGGTTCACTAACTTATTTTCACCCTTCTGTCATCGTTTGCATTTTCTCCTCATTAAAATATGAAAACCCATAAATGTTTGGGTGGTTTTAGTTAAAGCAGACACTGTTTTTTCATATGTGCGATTTTGACAAAGATCAGATTTTATACAGAAATGTGAGAAATTCCAGAAATTCCAAAACATTTAGATTCGTTTTCATACCACTGTATGATTGTTTTTAAAATAACCCAAAAATCAATAAAGGGATTAATACAAAACTTGCAGGAAATGTTCTTAATACGAAACAACTGATAACATTTTGGGGTGATAAGGTCAACGGTCACAGGGGTGACTTTTTCATAACTCAAGAACAAAAAAGGGGACTATCATCAAACTTGCATCACGTTTGTTTTTCCATATTTGAGGATTTATTTGCAATTTGAAACAAAAGAGGTGATTACATTTTATGGTAATGAGGTCAAAGGTCACAGAGATCAGTAGAGGAAATACACGATAACTGAAGAAAGAATGATTGGATTATTTTCAAACATAGAGCATATGTTTAAAATAGGAAATGAAAGTGATTATATAAATTTTAGGGTAATGAGGTCAAAGGTCAAATAGGTCAGGAGTGGAATTTACCCATTTTTAAAGAATGAATTAAGGGATTATGATAAAACTAGCAAATATATTTGTAATATGAAACGGAAGAGGTAATTCAATTTTGGGGCAAGGAGGTAAAAGGTCACAGAGGTAAGAAATGGAAGTTTGCGATTACTTGTTTCATACATACAGTAAAAAGAGGGCCCACTTTAACATATATGGCGATCCTTTGAATTTGGCTGCTTAGGGGGAAGTCTCTCTTTCTGAGTGCTTCTCTTCTTCTAATTTTTATCTGATTCCAGTACATTACTTTTTGTATGAAATCCTACTAAATCTCTTGTGAGAAGATGCTCTGGAGACATGTATAATATTTGGGACTCACATATTTACACTGCTCAGAGCCATGAAATAGAAATGACTTTTGGAAAAAAAAAAGAAAAAGAAACACACGGATTGACTAAGAGACAAAAGCACATAACCAGCACAGACTAGCACATAATTTGGAAGAACATTTTGGAGGACGAGCAGTGAAGGAATGACCATGATGGGAACACTCACCTCCATCCCCAGCAGTTTCAAGGCTTTGGGCTAAAAAAGCAACAAGAACATGAGCAGACTGAACAACACCTTTTGGGATGTATTTCATGGAGCAATGTGTTGCTGCTGAAAAAACACTATACTACTGTAAGTGTAAAGCTGCAACCTCCACGCTTATATTAAAGTAGAGTGCATGGGTGGATTTAGTACACCACTGTGTATGTGTAATAAAAAACAAGGCCATGTTTGCATTATGCATTCATGAGCTATCATCCCAGTTGGTAAAAATAGGCTAGCTTTCCTTGGGGGATTTTGATATCTGCATCTATTTAAAGGCTTTGTTCTTTGCTAACATGTGTTTATGTGCGTGCGTGAGCGTGTGATTGTGATCACAGATTCTGCTACGCTGTAAAAATGATCAAATAAGAACCGACTACTTCTCCCTTTCCAACAGTATGTCTCCATCTTCTACAATCAAGTTGCTTTTGTTGCTCTTGTTGCGGACATGCAAACAGGCATATGACAACATACACATGTATAAGGAGCACCATCAAGCAGAATGATGGCATTTGAGACACTCAGAATTTCTTTAAATTGTTTTTTTTTTAATGCAAAGTGTGAATGAGGGAATTAAAAATGAATGCATTTGCTATCATGAAGGTGGGGATGGGGTAAGAGGAGGAAAAAAGCTAATGTTATGGTGTGTACGACCAGCAAGGACACTTTTGCTAAGTGCTTGCTAATGGGCCAGTGAGATGAGTGGTACTTGTTGTATTGAGAATGACTATCAATGTGGGTTCAGTGATACACATGCAGTTAAAACAGCATCAGTATGTAATAGTTTGGCCTTGATTAACCTCACATCATAATAACAGCTTTAATATAGTGTGGATGGACCACTCACTCCGCACAATGATATTTGTCAATTGGTATTAGAATTAGCAAATGATTGTCCTAAGGTAAGCAGTAATACTATCCGCTGCTGCTTAGTTTAAAACATGTTACAAATAAAACGTGTAAGCGTGTTTTTTTAAGTGTTAAACAATTTGATTTTACTTGGCTGCAACTATTTCATTTAATGGAAATATCAGATATGCTGTTCAAGCCTCCCCCCAAAATAAATAAACATAGCAATGCAATAATAATAATAATTGTAATACATTTTCAGCCATATATATATATATATATATATATATATAATATTGTAGTGATGACAATTAACTAATGCACTGCCATTGACGGCAACAGACGTCCAAAAAATGCATTATAACTGGAAGAGTTCAAATGGATTGGATGTCTATCGCTGTCAATGGCAGCCAGTTCAAATATATTAAGAGAAAAAGTACATTACAGAAACTCACTAACTCACATACTTATCAGGGTTAGTTTGCTCGCATTGTCTAAGTTATTACATTTTGCATGATACAGTCTAGAATGAAAAAATTTGAAAAACTAACATAACATAAGGTACAACTGTGTCAAAATGTATTCATGTACCTTCATTTTCATGTGCAAAAACATGGAAATTATGATGTTAAAATGTAATAATTATCTGAAAATGTAATATGTATCATGTAAAAACCAGAGGTGGGTAGTAACGCGTTACATTTACTCTATGTTATTTATTTCATTTACACTTATTTGAGTAACTTTTGGAGTAACTACACGTTTTGCTCGGACTACTTTTAATGCGTCAAAATGCACTGACGTCACTTGAGTAGAGCAAGAAGGGACAGGTGGCACCAAGGCGAACACTGTTTCAAATATTCACTGTAAGACATCGCTTGCATAATATTAGGCCTGGCTACCCACGGCCCCGCTGACACTTCCGCACTCCCGGTTGGACCCCGTGACTGATGACAGCCCCCAAAACAAGGGCAGGAGGCGACCGCGCGATGCACCGGCCTAGCCCCCGCTCCACTGAAGGCATCAGATTTACACCAAGAGCGGAGGAGAGAAACTCGGGACATGGTAAATTACCTTGCCAACGTAACTTTAGCCCTGCGGACGGCTAGGTTTCTATTAATTATGACTACTGTCGGTGCGTGGCTAACGTATCTTTCATACAGGCTTTATTTAATCTGTAAAAACACATCGCTGTAGAGTGATGATGGTGTAAAATAAAAATATAGTAAAGCTAACTGTCAAATTTAGCTCAGTAGTCATTGATGAATAAAACACCTAGTAGCACTGGTGCCTAATGTGCTCCAATACAGCAGGTATCATTGATTTATTTTGAATACTGCAAAAACTCAAAAAACTATCAGGACTTCCAATTTAGACATAAACTTAACTAGAACTTAAAAATAGTTTTACATAAATGGATATTCAATTATCGTGGGAAAAACAACTAACTTTTCAGTGATGTTTGTTATCAAGCGTAATGACATTTTTAGGTAAGAAATAAGAACTTAGAAATAATAGAATAAGAAAAACGTTTTTGAGTGAAAACAGTGAATTTGTTTTTGTCTAGTCACATCTGAGATGCCATTGTTGGCTGTTTTCAACAATGTTCATCTAAAATAAAGACATTGATTGTCTAAGAACGGTTAAATATTAGGTGTGATTCACCTCTTTTCTCATGTATATTTATAGTTGCTCTTTATCTAAAAAAATATGTTTTATTAATCTATAGAATTTTCAGTAGAATACCGATGACTAAAATATTTGATAGCGTCAGCCTAGTAACATTGTTTTTGGCCGGTTGATGTTTCATAGTGTTGTTGTGGTCTGAATTTGATGATTTTTGTGTAGTCCCTTTGCCGAATATGGTCATGTAATAGGTTATAGTACAGTATAACAATAAAATTTCATATATATGAAGTGCTGAGAAAAAATATTCCGTTATTGGGAAAAAATCAGACATTGTAAGCACTTACTCACAATGTTACTCATTACTTGAGTATTCTTTTCAACAAATATTTGTTAACTTATACTTGAGTAGATTTTTGGAAGAATACTTTTACTTGAGTAATATTATTTAGAAGTAACGCTACAATTACTTGAGTAAAAGTTTTGGCTCCTATACCCACTTCTGATAAAAACCTGATAACTTGTTCCGTTGAAACATTGAAAATATCATGTTTGAAGGAGGAAACTGCCTAATTATTAAATTTTTAAGTCATTAGTTATCACCTTTTCATACAGTAGTCTCGTGATACTGAACTATTTTTTTTTCTGGTGTGGCAGCAAGTTACTTCCTTAGAAAAAACTGACTGTTAAAGGAACACAAGAAGACTATGCTCACCCTTTTGGGCCCAAAAAGGTTGTGGTACAGAGTTCGGAATCTCTTCCTAGTGTAGTTACAACGGTAAGCCCCGCCCATTAGGTATTCAATGACCAATCCAATGTCGATGAGGCTGATGCGGTAGTCTGGAGGCAGGTTTCCCTACAAAAGCGCACATCGTTACAACTTGCTGGTGACACATTACAAAGGCAAGTAAGATACACACTGCAACAACAACAACGACAAATCCACATCAAACTGAGTTTGGCTACGAAAGAAAACTGGATTATTGGATTCACCTTGAAGTAGATCCAACTGAACCCTGGATATTCTCGCTTGGAAAGAACACACAACGTCAGTGAGTAGAACGCACGTTAAGCACGAGCGGGGAAATGAAAAACACAGAACACAACGGACAAGATCTCTCTTCCAGTCCTTTGCGTAAAATAGTTTTCTCAAGTGCTAAAAACATCGACAAGATCTCAACAGATCTGGTCCTAAACGAAAATTCCCTAGCCATGAATTTTAAACTGTGGGTGCAGAATGATCTTAAAGAGCATGTTTAATTTCAGAGGGTTATTATGAAAGATAAAAGAGGATGGATCATTTGCTTTTAGGGATTTAATGAGAAGAAATAGTCAGCCTGGAAGAGGGTGGTTGCTATGGAGGCACAGACAACTAATAAGGCAACTATGAAAAAGTCTTTGTACCCTGGTCCCTGGGATGGATCAGTATACAAAATAAAACAATGTATAAATTAGGGGTGGGGCTTGAATTATAAGACACAACTAATTAATTAGATGCTTTGTAATTATTTAATCTTGATTACCGTATTTTCCGGACTATAAATAGCCCCTTTTTGATTGTTTGGTTGGGCCTGCGACTTGTACTCAAGTGTACCTTATACATATTTGTTTTCACTCTGACCGCCAAAATCTGTTAAATGTTAGGAGATGTCTATTTAGGCTATTGACAAGTTTTCGAGGTACTTCCGTATGTCTGCTAGCAACTTCCATTTTAGAACTTCTCCATCCAAAACAACAGTGGCGCTGGAATAACATTACTCATCAAAATCCCTTAAAAAAGACAATTTGGAAATCATCATCATCCATCAATCATCCATCTGCCATTATCACAACATGGGAGGACAACATGTTCATGGAGGCAGTTGTGGAACCAAGCTTGTGCCACCACAAAGACCGGGTGTTTTTGTAGCCATGTTGCCACTGTGTTATGGAAGGTATCCCTGCATTTTCCTGTGTCCGGTGCTCAAAAAATACTATGGCTAAAATCTTGATGATGATATTATTATATTATATTATAATGATATTATTATTACGATGATGATTGTAATTATGATGATCTCAAATATATTTTTTTATACAACTACTGTGGCTGCAACACATGCTATCTGCTGCTAAACTGTTGCTGTGTACAGTGTATCACAAAAGTGAGTACACCACTCGCATTTCTGCGGATATTTAAGAATATCTTTTCATGGGACAACACTGATAAAATGACACTTTGACACAATGAAAAGTCTGTGTGCAGCTTATATTATTAGAGTTAATTTATTTCCCCCTCAAAAAAAATAACTCAAAATATAGCCATTAATATCTAAACCCCTGGCAACAAAAGTGAGTACACCACTTTCAAAAAAATGTACATCCCGAAATGTCCAAATTGAGTACTGCTTGTCATTATCCCTCCAAAATGTCATCTGACTCGTTACAGGAGTGTTCTCAGCATTGCTGCAGAGATTGAAGAC
Source organism: Corythoichthys intestinalis (assembly GCF_030265065.1). Classification (NCBI taxonomy): domain Eukaryota; kingdom Metazoa; phylum Chordata; class Actinopteri; order Syngnathiformes; family Syngnathidae; genus Corythoichthys; species Corythoichthys intestinalis. The sequence continues at coordinate 12,241,490 of NC_080397.1, read as the reverse complement.
GCGTGTGTGTGTGTGTGTGTGGGGGGGGGGTGTCAGCCTGTTAGTGCCATGTCCATACGCTGAACCCTATATCAAACTGGTGTGCATGGCTGTCACCTCAGGAGGAAGCCTCTTCTGAAGACGGCACACAAGAAAGCCCACAAAAAGTTTGCTGAAGACATGTCAACAAAACACATGGATTAGTGGAACCATGTCCTATAGTCTGATGAAACCGCCGGGCTTTCTTGTGTGCCGTCTTCAGAAGACGTTCTGCCTGGCGGGGGGGACGAGAGGCTGGGGCTGGAGGCTCGCCGCCCTTCGGACTGTCAGCTCAATCCCGAGATCCAACTACGAGCTTTTTAACTGCAGCAATTTTAAGATACGCTATTTGAGCTGGAATTACTGAGGACAGCAGGAGAAAGCCCATCTGGAGGCCGTATTGTCGGGTGAAAGTTTGGCGAGGCTCCAGAGCTCGGCTGTCTGATATTATATTCTCATATGCTATTTTTCCAACAATTTTATAAATTGTGATTTGTTAACCTGTTTTCCACATCCACTAATCGTTTTAAATAAAACAATAAATGGAATCATGCTGTCCAAATTTTTTATTGCAATTAATATCTGCAATGAAAAAGAATGACGTACTATTTTTGTTTATATTTACATACCTTGTAGTATTTCCTTGTAACAACAAAATCCATGTCAGCTCTTCTGCATTCTCCAAATGTAATATAATTTGTATTTTCTGTCATGGCCTCAGTCCCTGCTGCAGCATTGCCTAATTGCCTTCAATTATCCCCACCTGTCCTCAATTCACCTACTCACAGCCCAGCCAATAGCACTGCTGCATTCAGCAGTCAACCTGTGTATTTAAAGGCCAGATTTTCACTTCCCCTCTGTCAGACTGTCTGCGAAGCCTGCCTGCCTGTTACCTGCCTGCCTGTTACCTGCCTGCCTAGCTCTCTGAATCTGACTCTCGTTGCCGAATCTGAACCTGCCCGACTGCTGCCTTCTCTCCTGCCCTGGTAACTTGACCTGCCTTTTGCATTTGGAAACCTGACTTCTGCCTAGCCCTTGTCCGTACTGCTGCCATCTTTTCACCTGCCCTGCTGGTCTTGTCAATAAATTGTTGAAAACGTGACGCATTTGTGGTCCTCCTCTGTCGGGTCCGTGACATTTTCCTCTCATTTTGGTCACTCAAGTGGCCGGCGTATCGATCTATACCTTATGTCAACACAGGCTGACAGGTTGTTATAATTGTCCACAAATGATCAATGAAGTGATAAGAACAATCATACAATTATTCTATTTGTGGAGATTCCTTGTGTTCCTCTGACTTGATTTACTGTTTTAACTTTGTCAACACACTGCTTACTTCAACCGCAATTCATGTTCTTTGTAAACCGGAAGTTCGGAGTAGACATTTTCCAAGATGACGCCGCCCATATTTCGCTCAGGAAACTTGTCCATTATTCTCACTTTTACTATTATTACTTCAATGTATAGTGTTTGCTCTGGGTTACTGATATATTAAAAACCTGACCCCTTAAAATGTGTCGTATTTTCCAGTGCGACATTTTTTTTTTTTTCTCTTCATTGTGCATTTCTTGGCTGGTGCGACCTATACTCTGGTGCAATTTATAGTCCGAAAAATACGGTAGTCTCGTATTAATTGTGTAGTCTGCCAGTCCCATGAAGCTACTTTTTCTTTAAAATTTGAATACAAAATAGTAAAACTATTTGTCAGACTTGTCAGAAGTCTGAAGAAAAAACACATCTAGTTAAAAGTTAACAGTGCCATTTCAGTACATTATCTTCAAAGCAGTCTTAAATGGTGGTGGTGGTGGGGGGGGGGGGGTTGTGATTCTGAAAATCTCTCCTGAGAGAAGAAACAGAAAAATAAATGGTAATTTCACTGTTTTAAAGCTCCATGTATGTTTAGCAAAAATAATTACGCCTTTTAGGTGGTCCTCAACGTCTTTTTCACCACGAACTGATTTTATGTGAAGATCTATTATGACCAGGGGTGCACATATATTTTTTTGCTCAGGTTCTCAGAGGAGGACCTGGATATGTGACTTGGTCCTCATTGAGCTTGAGAGCCAACTCGCCTGATGCGATAAAATTATGAAAAGCTTTACTTAGAGCCAATTACCTTTTGTTAATTATATAAACAATTAACGCTTGATTAACATCAACTGGCACAACAAAATTGCCATTACTTTGAGGTGAAATGTAAAGAAATAAACATAAAAGCACTAATTGAAAATAAAGGGCATTCATATGCGGCTCCCACATTAACTCCAAGCCTTTGTAAAAGTGGGATGTCCTCCTCATTAGAGCTCATTGAACGTGCATGTTTAGCTCTGTGAAATGCGAGCAGAAACACGTTTGCCAGTGCATGGCGCTGTTCTTCAATAACTTTTTTCCGCCACTTGTCCATAGGGCGAGTGGGGTCCTGTCTGACATCAATAGTTTGCTTGATTGCCACATGCTCTGTTTTTTTCGTGCTTTTCAAAGTTTGGATGGCTAAAATTCTTTGACCCTACATAAAATGCGCTGCTCTTATTAACGACATTGGGATTCTCACAGCAAATGTTGCACCACATTTCCGTGCGAGCATCATTTGCTTCTAGCCATGGTACCTTCTGCTGCCACTTTTCAGCAAAAGTAATTTTTTCCGGTAGCTCCGGTGACGTCTCTGTCGTCTGTCTGTCTTTTGACGGGGGTGGGGGAACACGGAAATAATTACTCAGTGGGGCCTGCCTCTTTGACATTTTGAGAAGTTATTTTCTCGTGTCCGCCGCAAATACAGTCGTCAGCCATCGGTACGCAAAAGCGTATGGAAGCGATTGAGGGCCAGCACATTTGTCTACGTCCAGTACGCAGGCGCGCATGCGGACCACTTATGTGCACCCCTGATTATGACATAGATTTTCAATGATCCGGCCTTTCTTTTCATGGGTGACTTATGTAAAGACTAGCACATATATAATTGCACAAATGCCACACATTTTTGAACAAGGTATCATTTTTAGTTAAAAATGTGTTTATTTAATTGGATTTCTCTTTTTCAGGAGCTGAGCAAAGGTTCTATGTTGCTTTAAAGTTCCATTTGAACCAGAGGTTGCGCTAGACTTTTTCGTTGTCTGTCATTTTGACTGACAGGGTCATAAAAATCCGGTCATAATCTATTTTTACCCATCACTTAAATTTTTAAAATGAAATGAAAAAATGAAATAAAATGCCGCTTGCTCGCTCAGTAGTTGCCGAGGGCTGATTGCTTGTTTGTGTCGCGTTCTGCTGCTTGTCAGAATTTGTTTTTGTTGCAGAGCCGGCTGTGGGGGCGTGCCGACGTCGCACCTGCAGCTAATCCCTGCTCGTCAGCTACAGCAGGGGTCCCTCAACCTTTTTTGCACCACGGACCAGTGCGATTTGGGTCTTTTTTTCACGGACCGGTGTCTTGTCAAATTTTTCACCCTTATAAAATTTTGCTCCCAAAGCTTTTGTGGCGGTGAAAAAAGCCCTCTTTTATATTCAGTTGGACTCTCAATGTTATCCAATGGTGCTAAAAAACTATTTACATCCCAAACATACATGTGCAACACGGAAATGGCGTAAATTAATGCTTAACGACACGGCGAAGTCGTTAAGTCAGAGGGCTACGTGCAGTTGTTGTGTGCGCCTAACATGGCAAACGTAAGTTAATATTCCTTTCTTTAAAGAAAGTTTGTAGTGTGTACTTAGGAATCGCTGTATTCACGGTCCTTTTTAACGTTACGCGCATGCCAACTTTGTCAGAACACCGGCAATGTGCGGCAGAAAAATACAGCAAATATAAAATAGCATTTGTTTTTAGCCCTGTCGTGTTAAGTGCAGGGAAAAAATACAACTCACCCGCTGAATCAGTGGGAGGCCTGAGTTTGATTCGTTGAGACGACATGGTCCCGAGATGGGAGAGTGAGAGAAGCTAGCATCACAAATACACGATGTTGAAAATTGTAGCAGATTTCAGCGCGCTCCTAGCGATGTCAGGATATTCCGAAATGACTTTAATCCAGAACTTCGGTAGAGTTGTTGTCTCATATGTACGTTTAAATCGCCGTGATTTGCGATCTCTACAAGCTGATATTCCTGTTCCACAGACATGCTCGAATATCTCGATTTATTCACATACGGGTCACGAATTCATTGCTTCGCAGTTCGTGGGTCTTTAGTGATTGGTAAGTAGCATAAATTTTGTTTTCTTTGAGGTTGTAGGCACATCTTCTGGCTCGTCAGGTTCCCTTTTCCCCGTAAAAAGTCTGTCCAAAGACGTCTGTTATTCAGTCATTCTAGTGTGGGGGCTAGTTATTTCCGGGAAGAAATGTGATTGGCGACGACCTACGTCATACGTTATTATCAGTCCAAGCGCGCATAGATATACAAAACGAGATTTAGTGCTAACAGCCCAATCAATGCATTTCTATGACGACCTCCTATCCTGTAGTTGTATATCTAGAGTAGACAGGGATATTGGTGTGTTAAGCGGCACAGGCCAAAGTCAATTGGCCAGAATGCAGTCGTTAATAAATTATTTATTATTTCTGCGCGGCCCGGTACCAAATGCGCCACGGACCGCCAGGTCGTTGGGGACCCCTGAGCTACAGTATATAAACGCAAACTATCTGGGAGAAGAACGCCGAGATATTTCCCTTGCTGGTCGCCATTAACACGTACTGCTTTCGAGTCGCTTGGTATATGCCTTCTAGTTCGTCAGACGTCTTAGTTTTGTGATCCTCTACCTTGTGCAGGTATTGAGTGTATTTTTGTTTGTCTTTTGGCTCTGCCCGCCGCTCGGTTTTCGCGTTTTTGATCCCCGTCGACCTATTTGTCACGGACCCTTTTTGTTATTCCCTTTTTACCGCGTTCGCGTGTTTTGTTTTATTTGTGATTAATAAATCCCCGAACACTTCCCCTCTGTTGTCTGCTTTTGGGTTCAATCTTGTTTGCCGCATTCGCGGATCTGAACAGTTTGTCCTTCATCCTACACTGCACCAGTCGCTCTTTTTTCACCTCTTTTATCAACACCATCGTCGTTTTGGGGCTTTTTGAAGAAACTTCGGACACTCAGTTGCCTTGACATTTTTCCGAGTAAGGCCAACGACGTCATGCATCAAGAGAGACAATAGCTAATTGATATGCTCACTCGCCACCCTGTGGTCTGGGGTGTGAATTGCAACCTGTCAAAATGACAGATGGACTTCAGTTTTTTCCGTCACCGTTTTAAAATACCGGTCAACGACGGAAAGTATTCGGTTAACGCGACCCCTGATTGGAACGCAAACTGCATTTAAAATGCGTTCATTCTTTTCAACACATTAAATCAGTGGATAAATAAAACATTTTCCTAATATTTCATATCAGTTGACAAAACAAAAGTTGACACAGTGGTTACATTCTCTGCTGGAATGTGGAAGCACATTGTCACCCAGCATGAATCGCCATTGTTCATTTATTCCTCAGGAAAGTTCATTTCTGCTTGAGCAGCTGCAGCATACAAAGCCAATTTGTGTGTCTCTGACTGAGCTTTCTCACCAATAACAATTGGAGCACATTACAGCTAAACGATTTGAACTGGGAGGGCTGGCAGCGAATGATCATGTGTCAGTGCTACTGACTGCAAAAGACGTCCAATCCAATTTGACTGGGATGCATTGGCAGCGATTGGACGATCGCCCTACTAGTCAAAATGGATTGAAACTCCGCCTCCTAAACGGCTATCGACCAATCATACTGTACGTCATTGAGACCATTGTTAAGGAGTAAGCTCAGTCAAGCTTTCGGATGCTCCAATGCCTAATTGATTTTTTTGTTGGTTTCATGATTGCCACCGTTCATAAAACTTTACGTAAGAAGAAAAAAAGAATCAACAAGCTACGGATGTCCGAATGGTGAAGCGATGCGCCTATGGAATACAGTGATATAAAAAAGTATCTGAACCTTTTACAATTTCACACATTTCTGCATAAAATCATCATCAAATGTGATCTGATCTTTGTCAGAATCACACAGATGAAAATAACAGTGTTTGCTTTAACTAAGACCACCCAAACATTTACTGGTTTTCATATTTTAATGAGGATAGTATGCAAGCAATGACAGAAGGGGGAAAAATAAGTGAACCATCACATTTAATATTTTGTTGCCCCCCTTTGGCAGCAAAACTTCACCCAGACCCTTCTTGTAGCTGCAGATAGGTCTGGCACAGCGATCAGGACTAATCTTGGCCCATTCTTCTCTACAAAATTGCTGTAGACTAAATCTGACTAAAGTCAGATTCCTGGGATGTCTGGCATGAATCGCTGTCTTAAGCATCTCAATGGGGTTCAAGTCTGGACTTTGACTTGACCAATCCAGAATGTGTATTTTGTTCTTCTGAAACCATTATGAGGTTGATTTACTTCTATGTTTTGGATCATTGTCTTGTTGCAGCATCCATCCTCTTTTTAGCTTCAACTGTCTGACAGACAGCCTCAGGTTTTCCTGCAAAACATCCTGATAAACTTTTGAATTCATTCTTCCACTAATAATTGCAGGTTGTCCAGGCCCTGAGGCAGCAATACAGTCCCAAATCATGATGCTCCCTCCACCATGCTTCACGTTGGGGATTAGGTGTGGTTGTTGGTGAGCTGTTCCATTTTTCCTCCACACATAACTTTATGTGTTACTCCCAAACAATTCAACATTGGTTTCATTAGTCCACAAAATATTTTACCAACACTTCTGTGGAGTGTCCAAGTGCCCTTTTGTGAACATTAAACGAGCAACAATGTGTTCTTTTTTTTTTTTGACAGCAGTGACTTCCTCCATGGAGTCCTCCCATGAACACCACTATTGGCCATAGTTTTACATATAGTTGATGTGTGCACAGATATTGGACTGTGCCAGTGATTTTTGTAAGTCTTTAGAAGACACTCTGGGGTTCTTTTTTTTTTTTTTTTACCTCTCTGAGTATTCTGTGCTGAACTCATGGCGTCATCTTTGGTAGACAGCCACTCGCTGGGAGAGAAGCAACAGCCAAACGCTCTCCATTTGTAGACAACTTCTCTGACTGTCGATTGATGAACATCCAAACTTTTAGAGGTGGTTTTGTATCCTTTTCCAACTTTATACAAATCAACAATCCTTGATCACAGGCCTTCTTGATTGCAGGTCTTCAGACATTTCTTTTGACCGAGCCATGATGCACATCTGACAATGCTTCTCATCAAGACAATTCTTACCAGGTGTGTGTTTTATAGTGGCCAGGTCACCTTTAAACCACTCACCAGTGATTGGGCACACACCTAATTTATATTGTTCGGTAAAAAATTGTTTCCGTTGCTCTTTAAGGGTTCACTTACTTATTTTTCCCCTTCTGTCATTGTTTGCATGGTATCCTCACTAAAATATAAAAACCTATAAATGTTTGAGGGGTTTTAGTTAAAGTGGACACTGTTTTTACATCTGTGTGATTTTGACAAAGATCAGATCACATTTGATGGTGATATTATGCAGAAATGTGAGAAATTTCAAAAGGTCCACGTACCTTTTCATACCACATAATGTATGTAAATCTGACACAAGGTATCCCAGGGGTAATGTGGATGGAGGAATGTGGTTAAATCCAATGGATTAAGAAATCTGGACATACGGCGTCACTCCCAGCTAAATGTTTCCAAAAAAAAACAAGCATACAGATGTTCTTAAGGTAAGATGAAGCTCACACCAGAGGCTAACTAGCGAGCTTTTTTGCCAAAATGCTTTAGTAGAGGCAAGAACATTTATATAACCTAATATCAAAGTTGTAGTTACTGTTATCTTATATAATGTATATTTTACAATTCTGTAAATTAAAGCGATGCTTCCTTTTTTTTTTTTTTTTTTTTTTTTTAATAGACTTAGCACCCTAATAAGTCATTTGTTTTTATTTTTACAGTAACTTTTTGTGATGTAAAGTAAAGCGATGCTTCCTTTTTTTTTTTTTTTTTTAAATAGACTTAGCATCCTGATTAGAGATTTGTTTTTATTTTTACAGTAACATTTTGTGAACGGACGCTTTAGTATCCTAACCCTTTGCTTGGCTGTAAATGTGTCAAATTTATGCTTTTGCCTTGATAGTTTGCAACAATTTTTTATATTTTCAGTACAACCCTTCCTCTGCTGCATATTGCAAAACCCTTTTGGCTAGGCTGTAAAGGTGTAAAATTTATGCTTTTGCCTTGATAGTTTGCTACAATTTTTTATATTTTCAACACAACCCTTCCTCCGCGGCATATTGTAAACCCTTTTGGCTCGATCTGCAGGATGTTGCTCCAAAATAAATCACTTAAAACATTCCGGTCTGCCTGCAATGTTGCTGTAAGTGTTGAACAATGCTTTTTTTTCTCCATAGCTTGCTATACTAGTATTTTCAATATAACCCTCCGCTGCATTTTGTAAACCCTTTTGCCTCAATCTGGAGGATGTTGCACTGGTTTTGCAGCAAAATAAATCACTTAATTCTGGTATATATACGTCTGCCTGCAGTGGCTTTGCCGTTAGAATGACAACGCCTGTCTGACTAGCATCCGTAACTAAACAGGGCACAGCTTTTGCAAAAGATCAGTTACGAAGTTCCTGCACAAAAGGAATATGTTGATTGATTTACGCTCATGCATGTAAATGAATAATTCCACATGTCCAGAAAATGGAATATTATTGACCTTAACCCGAGTACTGTCGACATGTAGTTGCATGCAACTGTAAACAGCACACTCAGATGCAACACAGTGCAGGTTTTCCAAGCCAACTTCACATTCATATCTGCCCTTGACATTTTCTTGTACTACCCCGAACTAAGCACGCGACAACCTTCCCCTCAGTAGACCAATTTACCCTTCGTCGTCGAGGAAAGGATGAATGGCATTGGTGTTCAAAGGTGATGGAAAGAAGCCTGCTTATTTGTGCGAAAGGTTCTGCGGCAATTTTAAATCACATTTGTGCTTGAACACAAGAGTTAAAAGGGAAAAGAATTCAACTGCAGAACCCAACCTATCCTGCAATTCCTAGCGGAGGATGAAATGCCACTGCAATCAGTTACAATGAATTAATGAACCCATTGATGCTAAACCTGCCAATGGTGACCCTTCCATTAACTCCCACCTGAGGGCTCCCTCTAAATTGGCAAGCGGACACGGCGACTGAATGTAAAGCTCGCAATGTTGTCGTGTTATGTTCCAATCAAGTTTTGAGTGCAACAAAAAAATATGCAAATCGTGTCTGTTCAGCTTGCAACAAGTGAATGAACACATTTCATCATCTTTACGATGAAATTCACATGATTGTAATGCAAAAAATAATTCACAAATGTGGCCGCGTGTGCCATTTCACTTGCACGTAAATACACACAGTACAAATAAAAAACACAAACACATCGAAGTTTATTCCTTCTCAGCCTCACAGCAGTTCCACAGCTGTTTTCTCAAATTTAAAATCTGCGAATAAAAGACTGTTTAATTCGTGTGGTGTTTGTTTGCAATAGTGCTGTGCGCCTTGGAGAAAGAACAGAATAAATAGTGAAGGAGTAAATGGAAGTCGACTGAGGGATGAGAGTCATGCACAGCTCTACACAGCTACTGCAGCCTGCAGCTCCAGCTGAAAGAGAACAGCCAGCCTCTATTTGCGGTTAGGAACAACTAGAAGTAGCCACACAAACAATACAATGCAAATCAAAAGAAGCTTCATGTGGCTCTTTAATACACACACACATTCCAGCCAACATTCCCAAATGGCGGAAGTGATTCTCATACCTTTTTGACGTCTCTGACCAGGTGGTAAAGTGTGTTGGATGGGCCATGTCTCTGCAATCACAATGTAAACATAGCACACTTTGTTCTGGAATGTAATACGATAGGACTCCGGTGTTGTTCTTACTGTGTTATAAAGCTCCTCTAGCCTGGACAAGGTTAGGAAACGGTGCATACTGACTCCATTTTCAATCAGCAGCTTGACAAAGTCCACTCGGTCCAGGACTAATGCATCCAACATGGCTTGCTCAAGGGAACCCACCTATGTGAAGGGATGCATACTGATGTTAGCACAGCTGCCAAATGTAGTAGTTTCATCGCCACTAATCCTGTATTGGAGAAAACATTACTGCAGAAATTGGTGTTGTAAACTAATTGATTCAAATAGGAGTGAAATGCAAAAGACTTTTAATCAAAGAAAGGCAGAAGAAAGGTTATTGCTTTTTGTCAAGCTATTGTTAATAGGGCTGCCACAAACGAGTTTGATAGTTGATTAAACACATTCACCGCAAATGACCTTTTGCAAACTCCGCCTCTTAAATGGCTATCGACCATTCATACATCCTCAAAATCATTGTTAAGGAACAGGCTCCGTCAAGCTTTCAGATGCTCAATTGCCTAATTGATTTATTTGGTGGTTTTGCAATCACCAACTTTCATAAAACCTTACGAAAGAAAACGAAAAGGCTCAACAAGCTACGGACGTCCAAATGATGCGCCTATGGACATGAGATACTGTAGGAGTATATCAGTATAAATGTGGTTCTTCCCTTCCCCAAGTCGAAAAAACAACTGGAGTCCAATAGAAGAAGTCTGACATCCGGGTATTAATTACGTCACCAGCCACAACAAAGCATCGCCATATTGAAAACGGGGCAAAAGATGAGTCACAAGCATTTGCTCTGTCGTGCATTGTAATACAAACGTGTTGAACTTTCGTCTTATTTGCGGTCTTTTTTCCGTCGGAATGACTAAAAGTTGCTGTGTTGCGGGTTGTCACACAAGGAAGAGTTCGGAGCCGCATTTGAAGTTCTTCATTCTTCCTCGTGAGAAGAAAATGAGAAACAAATGGCTGGAAGCAATTAATCGAGGAAAAGTAAAAGAAGACGGTTCCATGGACTATTCTCGCCTGTGGGAACCTATGTAAATCCGAGCACATTTACGTTTGCAGCCGACATTTTATTACTGGTGATTAAACCTTAATCGATTTTTTTTGCCCCAATTAGTTGCTACGATTCAATAGACTAGGCAGTGGTTATTATTACCGGAACCGGCAACTCGCGAAGCGTTATTTTTTCGTTTGCTGTGAATTGCTCTGATCGGTCAATTGGTATATTATTGGCCTGGTGGGAATTGGTTATTTTGCCGTGACGTGTTCACGGCTAAATAACGCTTGGAGGCGAATTACTGGTTACGGCAGAAATAATCACTCCGTATATACAGTAGTACCAGTTTTCTTAGTTCTACAAAGTACATATTCCACGTAATTGATAAAGGTCAACTTACTGGGTGACTTTATGAGGTAGTTGTAGATGTTTCTGAACTCCACTGCAGGCCATTCCTTTGTTTATCCAGCTATCAGCTGCGACTTTGTATGGGCAGATTTGCAAGCCAATAAACGGTAATTTTAAGTTGTATCGCTTCCTCGCATCTGTCGGCAGTGACTCGTGATAGTAAAAAGTCATGTTTAAGACGTTTTTATGAAAAAAAGACGCAAAACACAGCAGAAATATATGAATGTCAGACAACGTTTGTCTACGGCTGTTTATCTGTGCGTGCCCCTTTCACAAAATGGCGACACGTTGCTAAGCGAGGTGACGTCATCGTGACATCACGCCGACTTCCTCCATTGATTAAGAATTCTAGAAATATGGCGTCACTCCCAGCTAAATGTCTCCAAAATAAACAAGCATACAGACGTGTTCTGTTAAGGTAAGATGAAGCTAACGCCAGAGGCTAACTAGCGATCTGTCTTGCCAAAATGCTTTAGTACAAGCAAGAACATTCATAAACCTGGATATCAGAGTTGTAGTTATTGATAGAACATTATATCTTAGAAAAATGTCATTGCTATAATATCTATAACACTATAGGTGTGGCTGTTTCATTATTAGCTGAAGTTAGTTAATGTCTTCGTTCGCAGTGCATCCTTTGAGTGCGCTATCATTAATGCGATGCTTCCTCTTTTTAAGTAAACTTGGCGCACTAATAAGCGCCTTGAACTTATTTTGTTATTATTTTTCATGTAACATTTTGTTAACGGACACTTTAGTATCTCAACCCTTTGCTTAGCTGTAAATGTCTAACCTGTATGCTCTTGCCTCAATAGCTTGTTACAATTTTTTAGATTTTCAATATAACCCTCTGCTTTACTTTTTATACCATTTTGCCTCAATCTGTTGAATGTTGCACTGGTTTTGTGTCAAAATAAACCACCTGAAACACTCAGGTATATACTGTATGTCTACCCGTAATTGCTTTGATGTTAGAGTGACTAAGCTTGTCTGATTAGAAATTGTAATGGGGGGGGGGGGGGGGGCAATTGCCATCCAATGGAAACTCGTTGACAGTGAATAGCTATTATACAAACAGTTCAGGTGGACCTCTGATAGACGTCCAATCTGATCCGCTGAAGGGTAAGGGTTGGCGGCGAATTCCAGGATCAAATGGATTGGACGTCTACTAGTGATAAACTCATTTCAATTCACAGAAGGAGGAAAACAGTGAAAAAGTGATTTGCCATGTATCGTCATCTGTGGCGCTGAAAGAGTTAATCTCTGATTATTTTTGCGTTTAGTCGATTAATCAGCCCGTACAAAGTATATAAATCAAGTTATTCAATTAGTTTTATTACTTTGTGCTTTCCAGTTTAGATGTCAATCTGAAAACCAAAAACTATGTTGATCATCAATATTATGTAATAAATATTGTTGATTTCCAAAGCAAAAGCAGGTAAAATGAAATATACTTTATTTTCCCCGTGAGGAACTTTTTCCTGCACTCCGTCCAGCTGCAGTTTACAGAAAAAGGAGAGACAGCAAGTTAAAAGTTAACTAAGGTGCAGCAACAATCGATGTTTACAAATGTTTAATTTTGCTTAATTACAAAGACAGTTTTGACCAACGATGACTGAAAATTTACAATGACATTTATTTTTTTTAAAATAATTCATAAAGATAAATCATTTACTAAATTATTAGCAGCGATCATTCAATCCATGCCAGCGAGTTCCAGTCAAAATGCATTGGACGTCTATCGCCGTCAATGAAAACCGATGATTCAATTGGAATTGTTTCTTTGACCAAACCTTTTATCCATATCCATCTATCAAATATCTATTCTCAATTATCGCTGTTAATGGGGACCAGAACCGAGTACATAAAGTGAAAAACTGCAAAGTAGTGTCACCACCTCTTTTTTAACATTTACTTTTTGTGTGTATATAATTAGAGTTGTCTGATATTATCGAATAATCGATAATATCGGCCAATATAATATTTTTTAAATTATGATTGGACAATATCAACATAGGCTTTTCATTATCGGTTTTGGGCCAATATGCATGTTGTCTTGAAAGTGAATGTTAAAGCCTTCTGCCTTTGTACAAGGGCTGGTCACAGCTTAGCACAGCGGTTATGCTTATTGACCATTAGATGTCTCCAAACTAAAATGCTTGGGATTTGTTATGTGAGCATTATCATTATTATAGGTGGGCATCACAATACAATTACCTTAATTTTCGGACAATAAGCTGCTACTTTTTCCCTCATTTGGTATCCTGTGGCTAATAGTCCAGCGCGGCTTATTTGTCGATTTATTTGACAGTGGCATCATAAGACTGCCATAGATCGTCATAATTGTGACATGACACTATCATGGACATTAATCCTGCTTTGCTTATGACATATATCATTGAGTTTCATCCTGCAAATTATGTCACTAAATCAATTTATGTCCAGCTCGGATCTTTTACATCAATTCAAAAGTGAGAAAATTTGCTGGATGTCAGAAAATGACATTTGTCATAAGCATTCAATAGTACTTATGGCGGTGTCGAGTCATATTTTTGATGGTCTTATAACAATTTCATGGTGCCACTGTCAAAAAAATTGTTACCAAATACCGGAGCTAGCAATTAATGAAACAACTGGAAGAGTAACTGGGGAAATAATTAGCACAGAACATGTATTTTGATTTTTATTTACAGCTGTAGCACTGCAATGCATACTAGGGAGGCATGTTGGACGGCAACAGTTTTGACAGCAGGTGGCAGCAGAGGTTGAATGTCTCCCCCAAGGGAGCAGTGATGGCCAAATGAATCTTCTTGAAGTAAAGAAGCTTTGCAGTCAATTGGTTCTCAAAGCTTCATGGTGGTCTTATGACAGTCTTATGATGCCGATGTCAAATAAAGTTTTCCCGGTTAATATCTTTTGGTGTAAATATCCCATAATGCAATGAGGACAACTGCGGCTTATAGTCCAGTGCGGCATATCTATGAACAAATGCCGTTTTCAAGCCAAATTTGGTGGGTAGTGGCTTATAGTCAGGTGCACATTATAGTCTGAAAATTACAGTAAGAATAATATGTTAAGTCCACGACCGCATATATGGGTATTGGTTTGTTATCGGATTTTTGGAGTTGGAAAATATCACGGTTATTGGTTAAAAAGTCATTATAGGACAACTCTATATATAATATTTTATCATTAGAACATTTAAGAATAGTTAGAAACATGCAAAGAAAATATGTACATATATATACGTATATACATAAATATGTTTTTGGAACTCTTTGATAGAGTAATATAATTTTTTTTTTTTTTTAATCCGCAATGCACTAAGGTCACAAAAGTTGAGCCGTGAAGTAGCGAGGGATCACTGTACTGGAAATAAGACTTGAACATTTTTTTTCTTACAGGCCACTGCTGTCCGTAGATGAATATCTGACTGCGGGCGATGTCGACTCTGTTCCACGCGAGAGCCAAACTCAACTGGTCAGGAGCGGAGGCGTTGGCACCTAAAGGAGGACATCAATCAGATCTGCGTTTAACTTCCAGGGTTCGCTCAACTATACATCCTTACAGCCTACATGCGCTAACTAGCTAGTTTCAGCCTTTTGAACTTACTAATTTAAGAAATCAGTCTGTTGTGAATCAAACCGCAATAATCGTTTAGTGTGTAAACAAGAATATTCAATGAGCCCTGCAGAATAATCATTCTGCAAAGTGATCTGACTTTAAGGTCTGTGCACGCATTACTGGAGCCACACGCTGTGATTTCAGATGTTGCCCGGCTAATAAGAGGAAAAGCTCGCTAATAAGCACTTTGCTGGAGATTTGTGTGCATTAATATGCAGGGTGTTCAAAGCATGTGACCTTACAGTGCTAAACTGCAGCAAATGATCTTTATGGACCGAAACCTCAGGATATTGACTCATTTAAACAGCGGACCGTTAATTATTCCAAACTGCGTTGTTCCACCACGTCCATGAATTCACAACCTCTTGTCTGCTCTTTTCCCACCTCGCTCTGTATTCAAGCCTTTGTTGTGCTTCAGGCGGTAGCTTGGTTGTGTCTAATCCAGTGTTGTCAAATGCTCCTGGGCAGGATGTGACAGTGGCAGGATTTCACTTTACACTAAAAGCCTTCACACGCCTTTATTCACTATGCTGCAAGTAAAATGTGTATAGAAAATAACTCCTTTCCCCCCAGTCCCTTCTTACCACTTTCTTCAATTTCAATTCAAAATAACAGCGTGAAAAGAAAAAAAAAACAGCTGGAAATTACAAAACGTTGAAGCAATATAAGATTGTTTGTTTACATGGCAAGCAATAAAATGCACATATCTGTGAAGAAATTGCGCATCGCGACAATGCTAAACATAAATTATGTAAAAGGTTTTCTCACTCCTCTTTTTATGGGTACAACAGCGCATGTAAGTGAATGCTGCAAAATTCTTCAGAGACACTTGGACCATCAGAACAACTGTGATCAATCCCAGATCCTGAGCCACCAATCGAAATTATGGATCGTATGAGCTTGTGTACGAGAGGGTATGGGAGAACTGCTTGTGGCGAAACAATGGAGGAGAAAGAAGAAGTCAAAGATAAAATGGTTGAAATTATCCTTTAACTTTCAGAATTGTAGAATTTAGAAACCTGAATTACCACTGACAGCAATAGATGTCCAAAACAAAAAACAAAACAAAACACACGTACCCCCCCCACACACACACACCTTACAAAATGGATCGAATATCTATCACCATCACCGGCGCAGAAACTGGTCATTCACTCCCTTTTATAATGGTACAGTAACAGAGTGACGCCTTGACCAGTGGCAGATGCTGGTTTTTCAATGAGGGGAAGCACAAAGCGTGTCCGCCTATGAGTGCTTTATGACGGTGGCATGCGCTGTTCAGTCGGGAAAGAAACTGGAATGCTAAAGTCGAGTCTTCCAACACAAGCAGCTACAGTAGAAAAAAACAGCAGAAATAAGCTGGATTTTTTTGCTGGGCATTTTTAACAAACCAAATGTCTCTAGGATGATTATGAAAGTCTCCGGTTCACCTCAGAACAATGGGAAAAATTTTTTAAAATGCCTCTCGCGGATGTCAATACAAATAGATCACTGATTAGCTCATTTCGCTGCCAATCAAAAAGTGATTAAGCCTTAGACAGATCAGCCAATCATCATGCAGAGAACCAGACCGTCTGGGCCAGCCGAGCCCCGCGTTTTCTGTAACTCTTCACAAGCTTTTCACACACTGTTGCTGGTATTTTGGCCCATTCCTCCATGCAGATCTACTCTAGAGTAGTGATATTTTGGGGCTGTCGTTGGGCAACACGGACTTTCAACTCCCTTCACAGATTTTCTATGGGGTTGAGATCTGGAGACTGGCTAGGCCATTCCAGGACCTTGAAATGCTTTGTACGAAGCCACTCCTTTGTTGCCCTGGCTGTGTGTTTGGGATCATTGTCATGCTGAAAGACCCAGCCCCGTCTCATAATCAATGCCCTTGCTGATGGAAGGAGATTTTCACTCAAAACCTCTCGATACATGGCCCCATTCATTCTTTCCTTTACGCAGATCAGTTGTCCTGGTCCCTTTGCAGAAAAACAGCCCCAAAGCATGATGTTTCCACCCCCATGCTTCACAGTGGGTATGGTGTTCTTCAGATGCAATTCAGTATTGTTTCTCCTCCAAACACGAGAACCTGTGTTTCTACCAAAAAGTTCTATTTTGGTTTCATCTGACCATAACACATTCTCCCAGTCCTCTTCTGGATCATCCAAATGCTTTCTAGCGAACCGCAGACGGGCCTGGATGTGTACTGGCTTTAGCAGGGGGACACGTCTGGCAGTGCAGGATTTGCATGGAGCCCCAGATCGAGGGAGATTATCAGTGGTCTTGTATGTCTTCCATTTTCTAATAATTGCTCCCACAGTTGATTTCTTTACACCAAGTGTTTTACCTATTGCAGATTCAGTCTCCCCAGAATTTGCACAATTGGTGGATGACTAAAAACTTTGCCCCACTGTATGTTTCGTTTTGTGATATTGCTATGATCATACCTTGGCCAGCATAGTACACACATAATGGTTAACAAGCGGTTCACAACACCTCAGTGAAATGCAGCTACATTAGTTGTTTTTCACAGAGAATAAAGAATATTTTCAGAACTATTAGTAGTTTTATTTTGTATGCCTTCATATATTTAAATTTCATTGGTTTGTCGATAAACTTTCCCATTACGTGTTACAAAATTGTACTTGTTGTGAATTGAGTTGAATTGAATTCTCTGCTAACATACAAAGACTTGGCAAATTTGACTCATATCTGGAGAAACATGTAAGTTCAGATTGCACTGATGAATCCTGGAGTTTTTCCTTAGTCATTGTTTTTTCTGCAGTTTTTGCAATGTAAAATATACTACGCATGAAAATGCTAGTAACGTAGACGCAGCTTCAGCTGAAATGCCAAGTGAGTTCATGAACAATGTACACAATTTATTATAGGACTCTAGAGTGGGTTGATGGGAAAGTAATAAGTATGGTGAGACAAAATTGGGGATCACTATTTGTAACAGCTTCTGGTTATGCTTCAGTAGCGTTAGCATTGTTTAAATCCCAGTGGCCCTCACCAGTCTCCAATATATGTCAACCAGCCTATAGTTCTTTCGACTGGCTGAGGCAGAGGCTCAAATCGATAGGTGTCTGATGAATAAAGTTAAACATTTCGCCAAGCAGTTGGATGGACAATTTTCTCCAAGGGTGGATAAACACATGGGACCAATATGGAGGACTTACTCTACTGGCTTTGAATGATTTAATTGTATTAGACCATCCCCTTAGGATGCAAACAGAACAAGCCTCCAGACATAAAACAAATATGAACACGTGCATACAAATGAAAACATGTTTGTGCACCTTGAACGTGCACCTCAATGCTTTTTGCAATGATATTACTCCCCTTCTTCCCCCTTTTCAACACAGCAGCTGAATGCCAAATAACTTCCCTGGAGGGCAACATGGAAGCCACTTACTGTAGATTCATGCTTCGGCACACACGTACACAAACGAGGCCTACCTTTTAGCAGTGCAGTGAGGATGGCAAGGTCAATATCCTGATGACCCTCAGACCCC
This sequence comes from Corythoichthys intestinalis, assembly GCF_030265065.1. Lineage (NCBI taxonomy): Eukaryota > Metazoa > Chordata > Actinopteri > Syngnathiformes > Syngnathidae > Corythoichthys > Corythoichthys intestinalis. Next base: position 12,223,058 of record NC_080397.1, on the reverse strand, counting down.
ATTCGAAAGACTGTTATCTGGGGGGGACACAAAGAGGGTGAGAAATGAAATCATGGTTTCATTCCAGAAATGGAGGACAGTTTAGCTTCATAATTATTGAAAAATTAGCCTCCACGTTTCTTATTTATCTATTTATAAATTCATAATAGCTAATAAGCTATCAAAGGCTTGCGTTTCTCTGTTTACATTTTGTATCGTGAATATTACATACATGCAATACCCACAGTAATAGGGTTGCAAATCCGTATCAATATTAGTGCTTTCTCAGAATTAGAAGCTAGCTGTTTATATACAAAGTAGTTGTTACCGTTAGCCAAAAGGACAAATTTAGTTATGTATTTAATTCATTCATTACCAAATATAGATGGAGATTCTTTCTTTCAACATAAAAAAGTTTGTTTCTAATCTTTTTTGTTCTTTAGTTATGAGCTGTCAAAAATCATAAATTACATTGTTTATACGTCTGTGGTAGTAAATGAGTTAAGTGGAGAGAAAAAAAAAAAAAAAAAAACACGTCTTATTCCAATCATTTGAAAGCCAGTACAGTGGTACCTCAGCATACGAACGCATCAACAAACGATTTTTTTTTTTCGTACATTTTGACTTGTCATCTGTCTCAACATATGACAAAATGCTCATGACACGATTTATGACAACATCGCAATTTCATTGCTTTCCCGCAAGATGGCAGCACGTCGGATTTTCTTCTAAGATAAATCATCATGGATCCCAAGAAGGTTAGTGCAGATCGTAGTACGGGGGGGGGGGGGGTGGGGTGGGGGGGATGAGATGAAGAAAGAAATAGAAAAATAAAGTATTAGCATGTTGATCATGTGAGTGAACTGGAACTAGAATTAGACCTAGGTCATCGTATCCTCATCTACTTCCACACATGCTGTCTCCTCCGACCTTCCATTCGCCAGTAAGTTAAGGTGACAAAAAAACGCTATTTTTATTTCTTATTTTTTCAAAATTTGTTTTACATGTGTCTAATTTAATGCATTTGTTAAATTGGACACCGTGCCGTGGAACAAATTAATCAAATTATTATGAATTCACATGGAAAAATCCGTCTTGACATACGACCATTTCGACAAACAAAGCAGGTCCTAGACGAATTCAATTCGTATGTCCACATATCACGTCATTCTATGAGTTAGAGTGATACATCTAATCGAGAATAACTTTTATTTAAATATTAAAAAGATACGCATCAACAGAAGTCATTCGTATGAAAAGCAGCTTGAAGCCCATAGTTAGCTGGGATAGGCTCCAGCATCCCCATGACCTAAGGATAAGCGACTTGGAAAATGAATGAATGAACGAACGAATGAATGAATGAAAAAGAGATGCAAAGACAGAAGCCATTCTTATGAAAAGCATTTTGAAGATGTCAAGTCCACAATATCATGCAATTCACTGCATTTTTCTTATTCTAGTATGTTAAAAAAAAGTTATGGTAACAGCCACAAGCCTAGGACATACAAGAATGATATTTCATATTTAAATATTATGTTTGTTAAAACAGATATTCACACAGATACAAGAGACAGCAATACAGTAAATGGCATTTAAATTTAACTGTCTTATTTGAGATTGAATTTTGTTTTTTGTTTTTTCATTTTAAGTACTGCAGATTTGGTACTTTAAAAAATATTTACAAGCATTCTTTTTCAGTATGTTTAAGTATGGATTATTATAATTTGAAGTGTATGACCATAGACATCAAGATACTTGACTGGTAAGCTTCGTCATTCTCTGCGCCCCACCTGCCCATAGGGAGCTGTGTGACTCAGCTTCATTTATTAGAATTCGGTGGGAGTGAAAACCGGATTTACATTTAAAAGGTATGAAAGCTGGACCGCATACTAACAAGAAGGATTTTCTCAGGAGTGATTTGTTCAAGGATTCAAGGTAATTATTATATTTTTCGTACCATGCATGCATTTTGAAACGTGGAAAAAAAAACAATGGGAGGAATTACCAGCCACAGCGTTGGCATTATACCTCGCAATATTTACGTAAAATAAATGCTACCTGCATGGTTTCTTTTGCTTTTAACCATGAATTGAGACGGTTTTACGTCCATATCTATAAAGAATTAAGAGAATTCTATTAAGAATTATAGAATTATAAGAATATTTATAAAGAATTAAGAGATAAGCATTGATTCACATGAATTTTAATGTAGAAAGCTCTTTGTTGTGGACTTGTGGTAAGGCGGCGCCACAGGTAAAGACAAGCCGCACATTCGCAATATTTATGTAAAATAAATGCTACCTGCGCGATTTTTTTGCTTTTAACATAAGAATCGAGAATGTTTTACATCCATATCTATAAAGAATTCTGGGATTTAAGCATTTATTCATAAGAATTTTCAATGGAAAAAGCTCATTGTTTTGCTACGCCGACCATGTTGGATTTTGTATCTCTATATTCTATTTTAGATATTTTTGCGTCCATATTAAAAAACAATCAGCTTTTACGTGTTTTATTTTATGCAATATTTCAATCTAATAACTTTAAGTGAAACGTCATGGTCCTACACCAACCCCTACGCCAACAGAAAAGGGCAGATCTTCGTCTACTTTGACCCCCATGCACCTTTGGAAGAACATCTACAGCAGCTTCCACAACAACGGATGTATGGTGCTGCCCAGGTGTCCTTGGGCTGAAGTAAGTGGCCAGCATTATTCACTGTATAAAAAAGATTAATCAAAACACCTATCTTTCTAAAACAAACATGTTTTTTTAGGAGCCTGAGAAGATGAGGACGGCCGGATTCTCGAGCCGGAAGGCCGGCTACAAGTTGACCCAGAAGGTGTGGCGCGCTCTTCAATCGAGAAGCAGAGCGTCGGGCTCATCATGGCGGTCGTCAACCCCAACATGGTCGCACGGGCAAGGAGGAACACAGGGACACACAGGGCCAATGTCCTGGAGATGTTCCGGAGGACAAGAGGGACCGGGAGATAGGCCGGCGGTCCTCAAACGGCCATCTCTCCCCAAGGCCCACATGGCGTCCTTTGGAATGTCGCTGTGGGACTCCCTCATGTGCAGGAAGCACAAGAGCACCTGCTGGAGTTCCTGGTGGTCCCTCTTCAACTGTTTTGGTCTGAACTTCTCCAAGGATGTGACTTCAGAAGCGAGGAAGAATAAGGCCTTGCAGTGGCCGGCCAGCAGCAAAAAGAGCAAAGTCAAGGAGGGCAGAAAGGAGACAGTGAGGAACAGGGACTTGTACAAGTCGAGGTGACCAGAAAACGCAAGGCATAGAAAAAGGCTATGTGATTCTTGAAAGACGAGGCTCACATCCTGGTAACACCACATCGATTATTTGCACTGCCTGAATTATAGGACTATCTCATACGCATTTTATATTTATGTTTATTTAGATTTCATACTTGCACGTCACTGTAGAGATTTTAACATATCCTGCTGCTCCACAATTTTATTGTATAACTGTATAATGATAATAAGGGGCTTTTCTCTTCTATAATAAGTTGTGTTTGTATATAGAATTTATTAATAATCTATTTACATATTATTCAAAATTGATTCTGCATGTTTTCCTCAAGTATTAAGTTTCTGATGTTAAATTGAGTGATTTATTAGCTGTTGAAAACTTACAGTAAATTTAAAAAAAAAAAAATTGCCATTTTGGTCATAAAATTATATGATATGTTAAATATTGCTATTGATCCTGAAAATATAGGTGATTATCTCTCCATTTGGTGATTTTTGTGCATCTTGTGTAAAATCTGAGAATTTTATAGCAATTTTAAGTTTTGTTATAGTTACATAAAAAATAATGAGGATTTTATAAGAGAACAACTTTGAATTTTTTTAAAGCTGCTGCTCACGGAGACTCATATATGGCTAAGGTAGGTTCCTGTTTTAGTTTTAGGTCGGTAGCGACTTTGGTTTTGAAAATATTTTGATTTTAAGTTTTTGAAAACAGGTCCCCTATGGATCGGCCCCGTTTCCCGTGTTATGTCAATTATTATGAAGTCTATGGTACGACGTAAAATTTCCTACAATTCTGGAAAGACCCCTGCAGTGTTGTAACTCTCAAGAGCAGTCTTTGTCTCAAGACCACATTTTTGAGGGTTTCGATCCACTCGCAAAAGACATGGTCTTTTCTATAACTCCAAAGTAATATATGCCAAAGATATGTTGGCATGCCTTAGTATGAATATATGGGCAAAGGTGCACGCACTGCACATGTATGTGTTGATGCGTGGAAGGCACCTTGACGAGCGTGCTCTGAATGCCTGATGAGTTCCTTCTCTAATCCAAGCATCCATCTCCTCCTACCTCCCCTGTTTCCCCGCAGCCCATCTCCCTTCCCATCTCCTTCCTCTAAATGGCTTCATTTCATAGAGCGCTGGGAATCCACATGCTTCTCTCCGCCAGCACAGCAATATTGCAGGCGAGCCATTTTTTCTCACTCCCTTCTCCAATGATGTTTTCTTTCATATAAACATGACTGTTTAAAAAGTAATCCCATCCTCATTGGTGATTTATGACATCTATTATCTTGGCACATTAATCATTCGTGCACCATATGCTGATGACGTGGATTCATCCCAGTGAGAAATGAGGAATGAAGCCCGGCCTAATACCGTAGACCTGTGTCACGCAATCACCAATAAGGCAAGCGGTTCAATGTGTTTGTATGTTGCACACACAAACTGTCGTGTAATCAAAAGGTCTTTTTCCAGGTGCAATGGGATGTGAAGGTATTGATTGGAGGTCTTCATGAGAGAGAACACAGATAACGCGTCTAATTGCAAGAATGCATAAGACACCCTAGTGGGAGTCCAAAATGTTTATTTTTCTTCTTAATATTATCACTCTCTTTTTTAAAGCGCTCAATTGCAGCGACATGCTCTGGTGGATTTCAACTCCATTGAAAAACAATGTGTAGTTTGCTCACATTGAATCAGATTGGACCACATTAGTTGTGGGTGGGCTTGCCAGTGTCATCGTGGTCTCCCAGGTTTGTTTTAAAAGTGATTATTCCCAAAAATAGACATTTTCAGGGATCCTTTTTTGTAAAAGCTATTGCAGCAGGATCTCGCTGAAGGCCAATCAGAGGGAAGCACACCAGTATATCATTCGTTCATTGCATAGACTAATCCGAGTAGAGATTTGTGGACTTTGCTCTCTATTGGTGACCGCCATTACTGGGGTGTTAAAGGGTATTACAACACCTGGGGAAATGCTAATATTCCATCATTTATCCATAAACGCATGCCTTCTGGATTCATATCATGCCACTTTGTATAAATATACACATCGCAACACCAAGAAAATGATAGAAATTTGGATCGATTGTCAAGCTAAAACGACCGGCACCCGAGATCCTGGAAATCTAGCATATTGTGTGTGTGACATCACAGCAAGGAAACAACCGGCTCAGTGCTTAGTACTGAATGGCGGTGATGATGGCGGACAATTTTGTTTCTAGTTGCAGCGACGAATCCGACGTAATGAACGTTCTTCTAATGGTGACGAGGAGAGTTATGAACCTTTCTTTGGTGTTTTGGGTTATCAGTTTGAGCCCAAACGAAAGCCAATGCAGCTTAATGAAAGGATCATTGAGGGGAGCAATCACGCTAGCCACGTTTACATGCTGACTTTTATTCATACCGATTCAAATCATTCCGAATGGAAATTTCAGATCAGCTGTTTACATGTCACTTCATCTATTCCGATCCAGCGTTTACATGTGTCTGCCTTTATTCCGAAAGGACGTTTGACAACTGCTGTCTGACATGCGCAGATTAACCAAAACAAAGCGTCACGTTGCAAAACATGGAGCTCGATCGTCAGAGTGCTGCTGTTTTAACTTTAACCCACTTGTTGTGTTTGTGGGGTCGTATCCGCTTTTGCTGTTTTGCTCTTTTGCCTTGTAGTAGCCGGTTTTCCACCGGTTTCTAATCTGGTCAACGCTCCGGTCTATTCCGGCTTCGTGTAACCTCTCGTGAACTTTTTTAAATAGTTCACTGTTCCTCGTTTTACGCCCGTCTAAGCGAGCAATTATATTCAATTCTTTTAAAGTTTGAATTAAATATAATCTTTCCGCCGGACTCCAATTAGGTGCGCTGTGCTTGGAAGCCATGTTGCAAGTGACGTTACTTACGTCACCAAGTGACGTCACCACGTCAGTACGGAGCATGTGCAGAAAGAACGCAACCAGCCACCATTCCGCTTCCCTGTTTACATGATATAATTTTACTTCTAATCGGTTTGGGAAAAGGAATATTCCACCCCTGTGAATCGGAATGAAATTCCATTCGGTTTGGGCCTGTTCATTCCTAATGAGGTGTTTATGTGGAACGCATTTATTCGGTTTGAACAAATATTCCGATTGTAATTGGAATATTTGGCTCCATGTAAACGTGGCAAGTGATGAAACGCCGGCAACAGATCGTGTGGGAAACACCGAATGGTTTGTTTTGCATTTCTTTTTGTGAAGCTGATACACCGTGACCGCAAAATAAAGTAATGTATAGAATAATTATCATTTATTGTGCTATCATAGGTTTTCACTCTGCCAACAGACACAAATATGAATGGGATTAGGAGATGTGTCCAGTCCTATATCCAATGCGTGATGTTTTTTATTATAAAAGAGTACTCACTCTGGCCATTTCGAGCTTGGCTGCTCCGCTCCTTTGGTTAGCCTGGGGTTGTGGGGTGGTCTCATCAGAGCCAGTCATCGTCCCCTTTCTTGATATCTCGGGACATTTAGGTGGCTGCGCGTGTATGGTGGGCACCACATCTGCTTTCAGCAGCAATTTCTTAGCAAAACCTGATTTCATTTGTCCATAGTTCGAATAGCTTTCAGGTGTAAAATGCGCACCACACAAAACCGTGCCGGAGGCTGGGTCTGCAAAATTAGCCCTCTTAGCACGGACGAACTTTACTCATTGTCTGCGTAGTCCAGCTCTTTTTCTCGCGTTCGGGAACTCATGGGTACTACATTGCGACAAATGGCTATTTGTACGCCACATAGCATGACAGATTTGAACCATTTTAGCGATTTTTTGATAAAACACGAAGGCAACTCTCTCGTCGATAAACAACAATGGCACCTGCCTCGACCTTTTGTTTCCTTGTTGTGACGTCTCCGCCTCATTGGCTGTTTCCGGAATACTTTCAGAAATGTTCGTGATTTTAGATCTATTTTCGATAATTGCTCATGAATGTGACTTATTTTTTTTGTTAACTTTATTAATATTTGTTATCTTGCCACATAACGGTTCTATTGATATCTCAAAGCCCCTTAGTATTATAATACCCTTTAACACACCTCCGTAGCAGTCCAGCGTCAGTCAATGCAAACAGTAATGTTAGCTGCTAGGAATGCTAACTCCCTGAAAATAAAAATAAGCAACACCTCATTGGTAGAGCCGCCTGGCCTGATAACCGTCTACGTTTGATGTTTTTTTTCTTTTGTATGTGGAAGGGATTATCATTATTTTTTTTCTAATATATACAGTACCTGTAATATAATTTTACTCAAACCTGAATTAAACACATATTTGAGTGGTATAAGCACATCGAAAAACAATGATTACAAGCAATGTATTTTTAATATGTTTTTAAAAGTGCAAACATAAACCGAGGTGCGTTCAAAGTCCCCTCAGCAATAAGTTTCGCAAATGATCATTCCTAAATATAATGTGAAAATGCAAACAAAATGGACAGAACACAAAAATATTATAAAAATAGTGAGAATAAAGAACACAGAGAAGAACAAGAAAACCAATGATCATTATTTTGAAAATGCTTTTTACTCAAGCGTCACTCAAACTTCTTATCTCCCACATTCTATGTCTTCTGATATCATAATGACAATCCACAGTACCTTGACCAATGAGATGAGCGGGATTATCATTGTTCTGTCAGCTCATTGGTTAGAAAACAGGAGAAGTGGGAGAATGCTTTCATCTACATATTCTTAAAAAGGACAATACTCGTATTCGTTCGTTCTACAGATAAAACACTTTTTTCGATTATCATGATAGTACAGGACAGAGCGTCCTTTGTAAGCTTAATTTGGGATGAGTACTTTTGTTTCTGAATACGGCAATATCCCGTATTTCAGTAGACGGTTGACAATTCTAGCATCTGCTGGCTGTGTCTGCTGCGGGCGGTACACCCTGGCAATGGGGAATGGGGTACTTCCGTTCGTTTTGCTCGGATTAGTCTATATCTTTTTTAGAATCTAAAATCGGAAAATGTATAACGACTTGGTGTTTCATTTCTCGTTTTCAAATCAAAACATGGAAAACAAATAACAGCCTATTTTTCACTGTTTTAATTTTGTTTTGAAATTAAAAATAGAATATGAGAGAATTGAATTATCGCAATGTTGTTCTATTCATTTTTGGTTTGTATCATTTTTTTTTGTGTTGTGAATCAGAAGTTGTTGACTGTATTTTTCTCAAAATGGTCTACCAGCTGATTCCACCGATGGGTGAATCGAGCAGCACGATAGCTAATGTTTTACAGTAATTAATGCTGAACGTTTTTGTCAAGGATGGTAGATGTGTATGTGCTTTTTAAAGAGGGCAAGCGTATCACACTTAGAACTGAAGGTATAATGGTAGTGTCTTGCATTCGTTCAATCTCGTAAACGTTAGCTATCGTGCTGCTCAATTCACCCTTCAACGGAATCACCGGTAAAGACTGACCTTCCTAAGAAAAAAATGGTAACAACCTCGGGTCACAACACATCAAAAATGATACAAACCAAAAACACAAACTAATACAAAACAAATAGAACAAAACTCCCATGATAGTTCCATTCTCTCATATTCTATTTTTGATTTCAAAACGGAATAAAAACAACGAAAAAATAGGCCGTTATTTGTTTTCAGATTTTTTATTTAAAAAAGAGAAATGAAATGACAAGTCGTTTTCGGCTTTGCAATTTCGGTTTCTAAAAAAGATATGGAATGAACAAATTATACACTGAAAGAAAGCGATGTCACATATTTAAAATTGATCCAGTCAGTCATGTTAATAAATTGACTAACACTGATGCCAAAAGACATTCAATCCACTTGAATTGACCCCTCCCAGATCAAACAGATTGGACATGTATTGCAGTCAATGGCAGCCATGTTAACATCTAAGTGCGAAATTTAATTCAAGCATTTCAGTCAAGCAACAATTCAAGCTTCTTGAAGTGGGTTAGTATCGGTAGTATCGGTTTTGGTCACAAACGATCTAAAATATACGTATTTGAATGTAACGGCAAAACATTACGAAAAGATGTGATCGGCAATAAAAGAAAAAATAGATAATTCAGCATCGGAATATTTTTAGTTCAGTGTTAACCACACATGATATTTCCAATTATTCTTCCAAGCAGAACAAGGAGGAAAAATCACGCCTAAGGGACCTTATGATAATCGCTCAGAGACATCTTTATGACACAACCTGTGCGCATAAATGATATACAGTACGTAATACAGGTTTCATTATTTTTAATGCTCTAGAAATAAAGACATCCGTTCAGACTATAATCATATCGGCAAAATAAATCAGGAAAACAACAGGATCAGAAGCTAAAGAAAAAAATTAAGCATGAATTTCCTTTGCCCAAGCTAATCAAGGAGGAAAATGCACGCCAAAGAGACCTAGTATAACACATGTATATTCCACTTGAATGTAACCAATTTGTAACATTTAACCCCGAACCAGCTCATTTAGCACAATGTAAAATTCCCAAAGGTATATATATTGTCTGCCGCCTAAAGTACAGAAGACGGATGAAGTTGTCATTAAAGAAAGACCATGATAATTGAGGATTTTCATCCTTGTTCATGCCTCAGCGGGTGTGTCCACCTTAACCTCTCCTTCTCCCAGTGATCATCTTCATGCCCACCAAATCCCACCATGAATCTTCCCCGCCCTTCCTACTTCTACCTATTCTCTAATCACATCCCCAAGGTGAACCCTGAGCATCCATAATAGAGAGCTCCTGCATCAACGTAACATGTTAGACACTGCAAGCTAATTCAACTATTTCACTGCCAATGACAATGATAGACGTCCAATCATGTGGCTCTAAATGAGTTTATCACTAGTAGATGTCCAATCCATTTGAACTTGGCAACCCTCCCGCTTAAAATCAATTGCACGTCTTTCACTGTCATTGGCAACCATTGAGTTAATTTCATAGATGACCACAGAGCAGCAACATCTCCGACAAAGCAAGGGGCTGTCAGAGGTGCATCTGATCTGTTTGTATAGTCTCAATATTTAATCTCTGCTTCAAAAGTGGTCGTCGAACCACAACATGTATGTCCCGAACAAATATTTTTTTACCTGACTGCCCTGATTTTGAAGATCTGCTAGTAACAACTCATAATCTGATACCTACGAACATGATAGCAATATAAAAGGGTTAGTGCAGTAGTGGTTTCAACCAAGAAAAAAAAAAAATAATAATATTTGTTCTTTCGTATTTTAACACATACATTTTCCGAGCCGCATATCATGGGGGTGTTGGAGCCAAGCCCAGCTAACGATGGGCAGCAGTCGGGGTACACCCTGAATCGGTTGCCATCCAATCGTAGGGCAAAGTATAATTGAGATTTAAGCATGATACCACTGAAGGGTGTTTTTAAGAAGCCTCATAACTCTGGTGAAGTCTCATCCTGCAAAATTTTACAAAAGGATATGGACACCCAAAACGCGTGTCGTCGCGTCCTGCGAGGTATCATTTTTATTTATTTTTTTAAAGGTTGACCGTTGCGCTCTTGCTATATATTTGAATATTGAAAAATCTAGAAAAATGCAATATTTATGCAATATATATTTGAGTGGTTTTTTGGGCCATTTTTTATTGCAAAATTTTTATTTTGCGGATCACTAGGGGTAATGGAAATGCTGCTTCAGTCTTCAGCTTTGAGCACATAAGAAAAATTAACAACCATTGAAATGGAGCTTCCGAGCCGGTGGGGATTGAGAAGACAGTGACGAGAAGCTAAGACATGGGAAGCCCGCGTGAGGCAAATACTGATGTGAGAAGTGTTAAAGCGGCGCAATCTTCTTCTGACTGGAGGATTCCGTCATCTTCATACATGTTCGGCTACATGCTTTGGGGATCAGGGAAAAACTGCTGTTCACGCTGCAGTGAGCCAAGCTGATTAGAAAATATGCATCATTTCACTTAAAAGGGCTGCTATTTGGCTCCCCAAGCCTATTTGCAGGCGTCATATGTTCATAGCGGCAGTCAGGAAAAAATAACATTCTGTGTCGCGTATGAGCCATTGACAGCAATAGACGTCCAATCGGTTCGAAGTGAATGAACGAATGTTAATTCGCTGCCAACCCTCCCAGTTCAAACGGATTAGATGTCTACTACTGATAAACTCATTTAAAACTAACTCATATGGCTGGCAGTGAAGTTCATGTGTGGTAAACGTAAAAAAAGTTATGTTTTCTGTGAAAATAACAATTTTACAGTATGCCAACCTAAAGAAAGGATAGTGGGAGATACATTTTTAAAAAGATGAAACACCCATATGATTATAAACTGTCTTTCTGGCTACTTGATCAGCTTTATTCCACTTATTCTTTTTCCCAAAAGCTCATTCTTAAAATCAAATATATTCCACAAATTCTCTTCTCCTAAGTGACCACTTTGCACTCGTACTTGTTCTTAGTTTCTCTTGTCAAGAAGCCCATGGAATACAGTTGTTGCTCGTGAATATTTAATTTGAATTAAACATATAAGGACTATTCTTCACTCAATTATTCATGGCAAGATGGGAACTATCAGGGCACTTATTGAGAACCCCCACTTGCATAACATCGTACTTTAAGGGAGGGGGGAGAAGGCCCACCTCGTGAATAATTAACAAGATTGAAGACTTTTGGTTTGAAGCTGTAAAGGCAAAAACTGCACTTTATTGGCGTATTTTTAATGGAAACTGATCATTTTGTAAAAGATACAACAAAAGGCACCACTTTTTTTTGCATATATTGGTTAGTTTGTTTATGTTATCTGCATATGTTTCAGCATGTTTTACATATTTCATTAGTGAGGATTAAGCAATAAAGCTAGTGTTATCAAGATGCACCTCAAAGACTGCCGGTCAATCGTCACGTTTTAGTCACATTGAAGGCAAGAGATGTTCAATTATTTTTTGACTGGGATAGTCAACATGGATTGGACATCTATTGCCATCAATGGCAGCAAAGGTTAAAATTAATTTGACATAAAATAATGTAATTGAGCAATTTAAAGGTGGTAAATGTTTTGGTATGATTTATCTTGGTGTCTAATTTTTAACTGATTGATTAAAATTAAGCAGAACAGTGGCAGAGTGGTTAGCATATCCACCTCACAGTTCTGAGATCAAGGGTTCGAGTTTGCATGTTCTCCCCGTGCCTGTGTGGGTTTTCTCTGGGTATTCCGGTTTCCTCCCACATCCCAAAAACATGCGTAGTAGGCTGATAGAACACTCTAAATTGTCCCTAGGTATGAGTGTTTGCACGAATGGTTGATCGTCCCTGTGATTGGCTACAACCGATTCAGGGTGTACCCCGCCTACTGCCCATAGTTATCTGGGATTAGCTCCAGCACCCCTGCGACTCTTGTGAGGATAAGAGGCTGAGAAAATAAATGAATGAATAATTACAATTAATTAATTACAATAAAATTAACGATTTTAAAAATAACACATTTTAACCGCAGGTAACATTCCAAATACCGAACATTTGTCAGTGCACAATTTCATGGTACACAGACTAAATGGACGTGCGCATTAACTTGTCTGATGACTTCTGAAAATAGAGAAATCCAATAAATAAAATAACTAATAACTCAATAACTTATTATTTTATTTATTTAGTTATTGTTTGTTATTTAATTTGTTCCTTCTGTTTTTTTTTTAAAGAAAAAAGTAATCGAGAAATGGATCATCTTCATTCACTATTGTAAGTACAAGGTACAGTATATTATTTGTGAGAGTCAAAATAAATAAAATTTAAAATTAAAATAAAAAAACCCTGTAATTAAAAAAAGGTGGGTTTGTGCAATACCATTAATGTGAATGGAATGAATGAATGAATGGAAAGTCAATTAATTAATTTTTCCAACGTATTTGATTCATTCATCCAATGAAATCCTTTGAATTAAAAAAATGTAGCTTTTTGGAACAAATATCGCCATGCAATTACAATGTACTTAATCGTGATGAATTCATTAGAAAACCTTAATAATACTTCTAAATGTCTCTAAAAATTGAATTTTTAGGCTAACTAACACTAAGACTAACATGGCTCAATGGAAAAATATTACCTCTTGTTACGGAAGAAAGAGGGGAACATACACTATGGGCTGCTCCTCGCAGTTCCCAGCGTTTACTGAGCGTAACATATTTATAGCTTTTCTGCCATTAACCATTGCCGAGCATCTTCCTGGCATGTAATTGACTGAGAAGGACCTCACCTGTATGTGTATGTGTGTATCCCAGCGTGTTCTTCATTCGCCCCTCAGGCCATGAGGTGGTCCGACAGTTTTACGTAAGTATAACTTATTCTTTACTGTATTCTTTGTCTTTTTTTTTTTTTTTTTGCATTATGCACAACTCTTATTTCATGTTTATTGTGCGATAACCTAATTGTAACATGTATTTGTTACATGTTTGGATGAAATTTTATGCTTTATAAAAGATTTATGTCTGATTTTTGGGGGCTTTGGAACATTTACATGGAAAATGCATCCCTACTTACAGAATTTTTTCCAGTTTACGTGACTACTTCCAGAACAAATTAATTTCGTCAGTATAGGTACCACTGGATTACAAAACCTTCCAATTCAATAGACATGTGCAGAGTTGTTTTATACACTGTACTTGCGGTCCACAAGTGTCTTGTGATATGGTTCCACGTTTTGTGTGTGTCATGTGTACTTGGGCCCAAGCAGTACCAAGTTCCAGCCAGCAAATTGCCAACTGCTCTCTGGCTCATAACTGTAATCCATTTAGGCTTTTTGAGACTCTCCATGGTGCTTGGGCAGCATATGTCCCCTGACACAAGCCTGGCTTTTTATACTAGCCAAACTAGAGAGAGGAATGTGTGATTGAATACATTATCAAAAAGACATGCATTCAACATTTTACTCTATTTCGCTTGAGCATTAAAACCAGCGCATCGTAACTTTCATGTAAACAAAATTTACCAAAAAGAATATGAACTAAAACAAGCGTCCGATTAACTGCGGCCTCAATATGGTGTCGTTCTTGCTCTATTTTTTACATTGTAATTACTATCTAGGCCTTTGCAAAGCAAAGCCCCGTATAATAACTGTTTAACTTCACTACTGCAAATTATCTAGGCTCTACAGTCACTCCTGTTGAATGATGCACTCGCTATTGTTCGGCTTTGCTGTATTGTGTTGAGGATATCCATCAGTCGGATGCTAGAGGCCCGCTGGGGTTGTCATCAATCCTCTTACAAAGAGTAAGAAGTGGGCGCGATGCAAGGTTTCCAACCTGCTGCTTTGCATGTGGCTAGCGTGTACAACCAATTCAATGTGCTTCATTTTAATTAGAATACCGTTGAATAATTAAGTGCAAAAAGCTGCTTCTGTGCGCAACTAATTACAGTTGTATTGGCTCGTGCTCACGGATTCAACACATACTACTTAATAAAGAGTAATTAGTCAATAAGTGCTTGCGGCAGCAACACTTCACATATTAACAATACAGATGTTCAGTCTTGAGTTGGAAATCGGGTCCAATAACATCATGTCCAAAGGATTGAAATAAAAAACGGTCAGATATTGTTTATAATGTGTATTGCACATACAGTAGGTTGAGCTAAATTGTAAAATTCAAAATAAATAACAACAAAAAAGACAAATACTGCGCATTAAACTGCAAAACACACCTCACTTTTTGCTGCCGAAAATCTGCTAGTTAAATGCCAATATAAATGGAAGACGTCATTAACATTAACGTCTACTCTATTTGCAGTGGTTAAAGTGGGATTTGACAGGAAGGGGAATCCTAAAATTGGGGTTACGGAACTGTACGTAAAATTAGGTACATGTATTCTCAAAAGCAAAATAGAGGCCGGATTAACAGGAAAAACACATCTGACATGCCTAACTAACACGAACACCCAAACAAACAGACAGAAAACTAACAGCGTAAGACAGTGAGTTAGACAAAGGCTAAAGTGAAAACCAAACCTTTATACCGTATTTTTCACACTGTAAATCACAGTTTTTTTCTCATAGTTTAGCCATGGGTGCGAATTGTGTGTGAGATTATTGAACGAACACTGGGTAACTTTTTAGTTTTGGTCGATTTTAGCGACACCGGTGTACAAAAGCGGTAGTTTTTTTGCCATAAGGAAGACTACGTTTCCCATGAGGACCAGCACACACTCACACAGTGTCGTAACAGCGGTTGTGTTAAGGATGAATACCGTAATTTTCTCACTATAAGGCGCAGCTGACCTAAGCCGCCACCCACCAAATTTGACACGAAAATGGCATTTCTTCATAGATAAGCCGCACTGGACTATAAGCCGCAGATGTCCTCACTGTATTATGGGATATTTACACCAAAAGATATTAACCAATAATACTATTTGACAGTGCCATCATACCATACCACTGTCATAAGACCAAATGAACCACCATGAAGTTTTGAAGTATTTGGCTGCAAAGCTACATTGCTTCTATAAGCTGTATTTGGCCATCACTGCTCCCTTGGGGGAGACAGTCAACCTCTGCTGCCACCTGCTGTTAACACTTTTATTTCCCAACATGCCTCCAAGCATGCATTGCAGCGCTGCAGATGTAAAAAAACAACCTTCTATCCCTGGTAGCCTCCCATTTTTTCCTCCTTGTTTTCTCTTTTGTTGCTCTTCCATCTTTGCAGAATTCGCGCAACAGCGTTCCTATCAACTTCCGTCTTCATAATGAAAGGGGGAAGTGACGATTGCCGTAAAACAATCAGCACATTTGTAGTTTTTTTGTGTGGCAAGGTTCCAGCCACTCTCCTCAAAGCTATACAGACCCCGTCAAGATATAAAAGAGGTGTCATTCAACTAGTTATCAGTCGACATATCTTTACAAATGTTATGAAAATATTTCATAGAGGTTGAAAAGTTACCTAGTGTTGCTTTAACACATTATTATATCATTTCACATGTTATTTTCACACGAAACAGCAAGAGGGCGCTGAAGGCCTTAGTTGCAGCATTGGCGGTAACTTATAAAATATTTATAAAAGAACTGAAAAGGGCTAAACAAAAAGAAAATCAGTCATGTAACGTTAGCATACTGTACACTCACTCAGCCTGTTGTTCTCTATTATAATTTGTTTATCAATTACCATTCAAGATGAGATGTCTGTTCGGTGTTGGATTTTATCAAAAAAAAAAAAAAATTCGACTTATACTCAGGTGTGACATAAGGCATATAATGTAAAGCAACTAGCCATTTTAAAATTGAAATTCTTCTTCTTGCGCTGATGCATTATTGAATAGTACAGAACATCTTAATCTAAGTAAATTTGCAGTTATCCACTTTCTTTGGCTCAATCACTGGTGGTTTGACTGACTCGGGAGATGCCTTGTGTTAAAGAAGGCGGGGCCAGCAGAAGGTGATGCTGCGCTTACATATGAGAGAGCAATGCAGACTGCATGCGAAAATGATATCTAATCCGCGGCGCACGAATGGAACAATAAAATATCAGGTTTACAGTATATTGAAAGATATGAAAATTTGGGGATTTTTGGGGTGGCGGTAAGTAAATGAGACACACTCCAGACACACTCATGTTAAATACATTTTAACCCATGTTAAAATCTCTCATTAAAATTTTGTTTTCAAAATTAAAAGGTAGTCATGTCCCCTTGTTGTACTGCAGTTATGTTTGTGGTGAGATATTTTGATTTTCCTTGCCGTGGCACTGAAAGAATTTGCACAAATGCGCATGCAGGTGACGCGCCAAGCACTGAATAGTCCTACACATGGCATATTTTCACACTTGCTATTAACTAGCATGACTGTCAGAGGCTGATTTTATGTGACTGACACTGCTCCGAAGGGACTACAGCTGAGAGATGAATGCGCGTGATGAGTGCACTCAACAGGATGTACGTCTTACCATGAACTCTGTTTAAACCCACACCGTGCAGTCAATTTGATCTCTCGCAGTTCATATACTGTGTAAGTGGGCTGGCAGTGAATGATCATGCGTCAGTGCTATTGACGGCGAAAGAGATGTAAAAGGAAAAAAAAATCTTTTATTCTTTAAAATAAATTTTTTGGTCATGTCTCAGGCATGTTTTAGTCTAAGATAGTGTGGTCTTGAGCACAACACTAAAAAATAGAGGTGTGACAATATATCGAAATGGTGATACTGTATATTGCGATACTTTGTAGGCCAAAAGATTATCGGTATGCTCCCACCAAGAATCGATATATCGTTATAAAAAGGTATCACTGTTTAAAAAAAAACAACAAAAACGGGTTGCTACCAAAATCTTCCAAAAGAATAGTGTCTACGTTAGGTCACTGGCTGCCACTGACAGTGTAGGTGCACCATCCGCTTTTTTTCCTTTGCTTGCTTGCTTTTGACATCAGCACTGATCTTGTATGTTCCTTTCTTTAAATAATGAACATTTTCTTCATATAAATCACCCATTATGGACACAATAGAAAAACCAACCTGAACACTTTTGCTGCATTTGAGGAAGGTGGGAAGTCACACTTATCCCACTTGGATGGTCCCAGTTGTGACCTCAAAGCTTTCCAGGCGAATGTAAACAACAAAGTTGGTTGATAGCGACAATTAGTTG
Organism: Corythoichthys intestinalis; assembly: GCF_030265065.1. Classification (NCBI taxonomy): domain Eukaryota; kingdom Metazoa; phylum Chordata; class Actinopteri; order Syngnathiformes; family Syngnathidae; genus Corythoichthys; species Corythoichthys intestinalis. The sequence continues at coordinate 12,205,211 of NC_080397.1, read as the reverse complement.
TTTTTTGTTTTGGCCATTTAAAGACATTTTGACCTCCAGCAAACCTGCCTTTTCATAAGCGATCGAAAAGTGGAGGAAAAATTAAGGTTGAGATAAATTGCACACACTGTAACTGCCTTCTTTAGTTACATCCTTGCTGAAAGGCAATGTTAAAAATATCAATTCATAAAGCTAATAAAGCAAAAAGCAAACTTAATTAAACTTCATTATTGTGTCGTCAATACGTTGCATTGAGCGCCATTTTGTCGAGTGACATCAGATTAAAGTAACTCATGAAGTGGCACTTTGTTGCCCCCGACTTCGTGATCAGTGTTGTTAATCTTACTTTTAAATAGTAATTAATTACAGTTACAAATTACTTCTCCCAAAATGTAATTGAGTTAGTAACTCAGTTACCTGAATGTAAGAGTAATTAGTTACTTGGAAAAGTAACTGGTGTTAACTGTCATGTTTTTTTTTTTTTTTATTTCCCCCCCAAAAAAACAAAAAACATAGTAACCTTTGCTGTGTTTGGAAGTCATTTAATGTTATGAATCAACCATAAAAGTTGTTAAAATTGCTCCCATTATTGCATTAGTTCCCTTCTGTCTACTTTCAACATGTGGACGTTTTAAAACTGTTTCATCATTTAAAGATAGATTCAAATCAAGATTTTGCCGATTTAGGAGTACAGTATTCTGGATAAAAAGTTACTTAGGTTCGCTAGGAAGGTTCTCTTCAACAGAGCCTTCCTGAGAAGTTCTACTGCTTTTAAGATGGCGGCTGTTTACTAACGCCGGCGAGTCTATCATTTCACATCTAGTTCTCTATACATGTGATATCTACTGTAACATCATGTGGGCGTAGTTTATAGGCTATCGGCTACAGTCAGGTATTATTGGCGCCACCTCGTTTGCAACAGCGTCTCCTCCCCACTCCCGCTCTGCTTTCTCGTCTCCGTGAGTCCATGTCTCTGACTTTTCGCGTCATTCAAACAATGTAGCAACGCTTAGTAACGGACGCCTTTACATCCTCAGTAACTGTAACGGTGTTGCCAAGATGAGAAAAGTAATTAATTAGATCACTCCCTCCTGAAAAAAATAACGCTGTTAGTAATGCCATTATACTCTAACGCTGTTACCAACAACACTGTTGGTGACTAGAATCCCCCAGTTTCGAGTGGCATTCCAATTATACTGTATTTTTCCTGGTCGGAGGTGGGAAAAGTCTGATTTCCCACATTCCCCGAATGCTACTCGAGCATTCAGCCATCAGCAGGCGCAGGCCCCCCGAGCAGATTGTGCTCTCCAAGCGGATAGTGCACCTACAACGGCGCTAGACATCCAATTAGTTTTGACTGTATTGGACTTCTAGCTTTGTCAATTGCATTGAAATCAGAGCATTCGCAGTCACTATTTTGGGCATTTACAGGTCACTCATGTTAATTTTAGGGCATTTACAGGTTACTTCCAGTTGATTTTGAGTCACTTCCTATTAAATTTGGGGACATTCTTGCGTCACTTCCATTTCAGCTACCCAAAATCAACAAGAAGTGACCCATAAATGCCCCAAATAGAAAAGGAAGTCAGTGACCGAAAATCAACAGGAAAGGACGTGAAATGCCCCCAAAATGTACTCCTTGCCTGGCATTGCCTGCCACTAAGGGCATTGGTTCATATGCTGCCATGTCTCCCAGTTTAAGCGGATTGGACGTCTACTAGGGATAAACTCATTCAAATTCACGGAAGAAGGACGAAAATAGCTTGTTTTTCTGTTATCGATAATTGCTGTATCGCCATATCGTGAGATCGTTATCGTGAGCCTTTTATCGCAAATCGTATCATGTCATGAGGTACCCAGAGGTTCCCTACCTTACTAGCAAACACTCACCAGTTCCTTTTTCTTCATGCACTCCATTAGAATGATGAACAGATGTTGTGCCTGTGTGCGGCTGTAGGTGAAGGTTTTCTGGATGGTCACCAGCAACTGGTCTCTCAGAGACTCATTAATTATGCTGAAAGAGGAAAGAAAGAAAAGAGGAGAGATAAGAAAGTAAAACTGAATGGGAACTGGACACAGTGAGAAACTAATAAAAACAATTATATAAGCCACATCTCCTGAGAAACATTATTAAAGTAATGTGTTTGCATATTTTGCAGTTACAATTTTAATTAGCTGCAAATGTTTTTATTTCAATTACCTGTTTTCCCAAAATGCACTATTTGCCTTGACCTGGATGACAGTTTTCAACTGCTGAGAAAATCTATTCGCTCGTCCTCTACGATTGACGACAACGGACTTCTAGTGTAAATCAATTGGACGTCCATCGCCGTCAATTGGAACAAATCCGATCTCAGTAAATATTTCATTTTTGCAGTTCTCGACGAAAACCTGTTTATCTTAGTAATTATTCAAGATAAAATATTTGCACACATAAACATAAGCAGAAAATGCCATTTCTGGAGAATTTGCGATGGTAACTTTGCTGTGATGTTTGGTTTATCGAGTCGCTGCCTGATGATTTTGGAGCTTTTCAGGTTCACTTCCCTATTAAGTCACCAACTGTTGATAAGGGCAGATTTCGGGATCACTTTCTGTTGATTTAGGGGCATTCTGGGGTCACTTCCTGTACATATCGGGTCTCTTCCTATTGATTTGGGGGTATTTTAGGGTCGCTTCCTGTTCATATTGGGTATTTCCTGTTGATTGGGGGGCATTTTGGAATCAATTCTTGTTGATATCTGGACACTTAAGTTGGAAATCAATAGGAGTGAACGGAGGTTTTTGTGCCATTGAAATGAATGGGAAACTTTGCCCTTTAGAAATGGATGGGTATGTTTTTGGCAAATTTTGGCCGAACTGTACGTTTTTAGCAAAAACTAAATCCAGCTTTTGTACCCCTGAGGATCCTGATTTTTTTTTTTTTTGTATAAATGATGTAATTTGGACAAAAAGGATAGGACAAATAACGTTTTGAAATTCCACTTCTTTTTTTCTAAAAAAAAAAACACATTATTGGTGTAAACGGTCAAACTGTCAAAGCTGTCAAACGAAAGCGAGCCTGCATTGTATGAGAATTCTGTTCGTTTTGCTGTATGAACAGGGTCTGTGGGTCAAATGGTTTTGGCTTGGCGGCGCTGAAGAAACGCTATTGAAAAAAAAGGGGGAATATTATAAATGGTAGCTTTTTCATTTCATGCAAAGCTACCATCAAAACTGAGTTGAGGGTGTTAAGGCGCATTAGTCATGCAGAAGTGCTACTGATCCAAACGTTTTTCTTTGAGCGCATACCCTCCTTCCTCAGAGTATTTGTGACCAAATGCCAAAATGTCAGAGGCTCTGCCGCTGCCGTCACACACCACTACAGGGACCGGTGGTGTGTCCCTGAGGTATTCCAGCACGATGGAGATCACATTTGGGCCTCCTTCCACAATGAGAGCCACCACTGGCACACCCTGACCAATTCCTGACAACAACGACAAGTAGAAGAAAAATCAATGACGAAAGTGACATGACAGGAAAATACAACACATTTATTTCTATTACGACTTTGGATTTTTAAAAAAAATAAATATTTGCGTAATCAATTAATCACTGACTGATAATGTTTTTATTTAAGAAAATAGAGACAAGTTGTATTTTTTTTTTTATATATTTAAAAAAAAAATGAAACAGAATACATTAAAAAATGAATGAAAAAGAAAATATTTGCTTCTTTGTCCTTTTTTGTAAAAATGTAATATTATGAAATGTAAAAAATAATCAAAAAATAGCATATTTAATATTGAAAAGCTTTAAAAAAAAAAAAAAAAGAAAAAGAAAAATAAAGGCTTTTGGACCATTTAGAGCAGACCAGTCCAAAATCCAGCCCGGGGGCCAAATGCGGCCCGTGGTGAAATTTCATCCGGCCCCCAACCTCTGTCATAAAATCAGTAATGTCTGGCCCACACACAGACTTAATAAATTGGTCAGCAGTACTGCTACCGGCATATGAAGTAGGAGTGGGAACCTCTTGGTATCTCACGATACGATGCGATTTGTGATACAAGCTCACGATAAAGATGATCTGACGATATGGCGATACAACGATTAACGATACATTGGTCAGGAAATCATTCTAGGATATTCTGCAAACAACTAATAAACAGACAAACAAGCCTCTGCTGTGAATTGAAATGAGTTTATCACTAGTAGACGTCCAATCCATTTGAACTGGGAGGGTGGCAGCGAATGAACATTTGTTCATTCGCTCCCATCCCTCCCACTTCAAACGGATTGAACGTCTATGACCGTCAGTGTCAGCCAATGCCACGCAATGAGGAAATTTTGGGCTATTTAAGGTCATTTACCTGTTCATTTTCAGTGACTTCCTGTTGATTTGGGGGTATTTTACGGGTCACTTCCTGTTTATTTTGAGTTACAGAACAGGAGGTGACCTAGGAATCACCCAAATGAATAGGCAGTTACTCAAACTCAACAGGAAATGATCTGTAAATGCCCTGAAAATCAGACAGAATGACAGTGAATGCTCTGGTTTCGAATGAATGAACGTTCCCAGTCTAAATGGATTCGGCGTCGTGCACCGTCAATGCAGCCTTAGAGTTAACTGAGACACTATTATGGTGGAAGATTTTGGTAGCAACTTGTTGGTTCCTTTTTATTTTTATTTTTTTTTAGACATCGACACCTTTTTAAAACAATATCTCGATTCTTGGCAGGAGCATATCGATAACCTTTCAGTATCACGATATATCACCATTTCGATATTTTGTCACACCCCTAATATGAAGGAGCTTACGAACTAAATTCTGCTCCTCATTTACCCACTAAAAGACCGCAGCCTCTAAGCAACATTACCCCGTGTGACCCTTTACTTCCAATTTTCTAAAATGGCGACAATCAACAAAAAATAAAAAAAAGTTGACTGCGACGGCAGACGCTTCAAGGATAGGTGGAAATTGGACTATTTCTTCACTAAAATGCGCAACAACTGTGTCTGCCTCATTTGCAAAGAGACAGTCGCTGTTTTTAAAGAGTTCAATGTGAGGCGATATTCTCATACAAGACACGCTGACATGTATGATGAGATTACAGGGAAGATACGCAGCGAGAAATTGAAGCAACTTGAAGCTAGTTTAATGTCACAGTAGCAGTATTTCGCAAGAGCTCAAGACTCGAAAGAGAACGCCACAAAGGCTAGTTGCGATATTGTTGAAATTATTAATAAAAAAGAATAATAAAGCAAATGTAACACACAGAACGGCTTGCTAAAATTTGCTTAAATATATTGTTCTAGTAAAGGACGTCAGCCAAGGTCGGCCCCCTACATTTTTACCACACCAAATCTGGCCCCATTTGCAAAAAGTTTACACACCCCTGATTTAGAGGCTATCAAAATAATTGTCAATTCAATTCATAATAGATTAGTTGCTGATTAGTCGACCAATGGCAGATGTCCTACTAAACTTCAGAAAGAGTAGTTGAACCTTCAGCTAATGTGGAACCGCCCTGCAAGTCATCGAACTTATGCTGTACAGTGGTACCTCTATTCACGAACGTCTCTACAAACAGAATTTTCAGGTTTCGACATGCCTCAACAGGAAAATATTGCCTCTTGTTACCAAAGAAATTTTAGGATACGAGAGGCAAATATACAGTATGGGCTGCTACTCGCAGTTTGTAGAGCTTACTGAACGTCACATACTGATAGCTGCTCTGCCATTGGTTATTGCCTAGCATCTTCCTGGCATCCCATTGGCTGAGAGGGACTTCTACTGTACTGTATGTGTATAGTGTGTATGTGTGTTTCCCAGCGTCCTCCTCACTCACCTATTCAGCCATGAGGTGTTCCGACAGCTTTACGTAAGTGTATTAACTGGTATTCTTTACTAAATTCTTTAATTTTTACATTATTCACAACTCTCATTTTATGTTAATTCTGAAATAATGTAATTGTTACATGTATTTGTTTCACATTTTGATGCATATTTATGCTTTATGAAAGATTTATGTCAGGATTTTGGGGGCTTGGAACGGATTAGGGCATTTACATGAAAAAAAAGTGTCTCGACTTAAGCAATTTTCAGTTCATGAAACTATTTCTAGAAACAATTATGTAAGTAGGGGTACCACTGTATGTTGTGCTGTACAAAATAAGGTTGCAAACAAATTACATTTGAATATTTTGATTTACATAAATAAAGTTATAATATTAAAACTAAAATCCTGGAAATTCCACTAATTGCAGTTTCAATAGTAACCAATGTGATACATTAGAACTGTTCAGATCATAGGGTTATAGTGACTTTGGAGCGACTTATGTGTGAAATTATTAACACATTATTATATTATTTCACAGGTTATTTTCACACTAAACCGCAAGAGGGTGCTGAAGGCCTGTGTTTCAACATTGTAGGTAACTTATAAAAACAACTGAGAAAGGCTGAACAAAATGGCACCGAAAACAAAATCATAAGTATGTTCTTCATGGTATAGTTATCATAATAACTTTTAATAGCTGCAGTGTTTCACGCTAACATACTTGGCACATTCTCAGTTAGTTTGTTATGCATCATGTATCGTTAGCATACCGTACATTTATTCAGCTTGCTGTTCTCTATTATAATTTTATTTTAAATTGCCTTTCAAGATGACATGTCTGTTGTTGGTGTTGGATTTTATCAAATAAATTTCCCCCAAAAAATGCAACCTGTACTCCGGTGCTACTTATATTTGTTTTTTTTCCTCTTCATTGCACATTTTTGGGCCGGTGCAACTTATATTCAGGTGTGACTTATAGTCCAAAAAGTCTGGCTCATCAAATTCAATGAGATATCTGGAATCTATATGGTTACTGAAAGGGAGTATGTTTGGTCTCAACATTGGTAGGGACAATATAATAGCATAACCTGCATCTACACTTTTTGCTCGGAAGGGCTACATTTCTCATGAGTATGAACCTAATTAATTGATATGCTAAATCAAAGGTGCTCATTACATCTATCACGAGCAACCAGTCGATCGCAACGCTAGTGTGGGTAGCTCGCAGCAAACATTTTTTTTTTTTTTTTTTTAAATGTACACAGTTAATTGTGACTCTGTTGTGTGTATATTGTGTTGTGTGAGCAACATATGATGTTATGCAGCACCCCTCTCTCTCTAAGCTGCTTCTTGCTCGCATTTTTCTAGTTCTATAGTTTCCAGCATGGTTCACTACATTTCTCACAGTTTAATCAACGTTAACAGTAGAAAACACAAACAGAAGGACACTTCTCTCGAAGCAGGTTCCTACTAGAGTTTTGCAGGTTAGCGAGTTCACACAGTTTAATGTTATGCTAACTCTGATGCAGGTCGTACTTTCAGTAGAAAAATTATTCCACAACATGAGCTTCTTTTAAATCACTTACAGTGGCTGCTGCTTTCTAATATCCCTCCTCTTTGAAGGAGGTTGCATATTGTCGACATGAATGTCTGTCGGGGTTGTGGGAGTGTGAGCGTGCGGGGGTGTCTCTGGGGTGGGTCAAGTCATCAGCCAATCAAATGTGCGTTTGGGGGTGGGGGTGGACCGGCACATTCAGCAAGTGAAAAGGAGAAAATCTAAGTTCGAACGAAAATGACAATAATTCACTTAATAATGGTAGGGTCAATTCTATCCTTACAACATATGAGAATACAATCTAAATGACCTACTGTATATACATTGGGGAGAACAAGTATTTGATCGACTGCCAATTTTGCTGGTTTTCCCACTTGCAAGCCATGTAGAGGTCTATAATTTGTATTATAAGTTCTCTTCAACTGTAAGGGACGGAATCTAATATAAAAATCCAGAAAATCACATTGTATAATTTGTAAATAATAAATTTGTATTTAACTGCATGAAATAAGAATTTGATACATTACCAACTAGTAAATATTTCGGCTCTTAGTTCTTTTTTAAGAACCCCTCCTATTCTCCACTCATTACCAGAAGTAACTGCACCTGTTTGAACTTGTTACCTGTATAAAAGACAACTGTTCACATGCTCAAACAAACAAACTCCAACTTCTCCACAATGGCCAAGACCAAAGAGCTGTGTAAGGATATCAGGGATAAAATAATAGACCTGCACAAGGCTGGGATGGGCTACAGGAAAATAAGCAAGCGGCTTGGTGAGAAGGTAACAACTGTTGGAGCGATTATTAGAAAATGGAAGAAGTTCAAGTTGACGGTCAATCTGCCTCGTTCTGGGGCTCCATGCAACATCTCACCTCGTGGGGCATCACTGATCATGAGGAAGGTGAGGGATCAGCCCAGAACTACACGGCAGGACCTGGTCAATGACCTGAAGAGAGCTGGAACCACAGTCTCGAAGAAAACCATCGGAAACACAATCCGCCGTCATGGATTAAAATCCTACAGCACACGCAAGGTCCCGCTGCTTAAGCCAGTGCATGTCCAGACACGTCTGAAGTTTGCCAGTGACCATCTGGATGATCCAGAGGAGCAATGGGAGAAGGTCATGTGGTCGGATGAGACCAAAATTGAACTTTTTGGTCTAAACTCGGCTTGTTGTGTGTGAAGGAAAAAGAAGGATGAGTACAACCCCAAGAACACCACCCTAACCGTGAAACAGGGAGGAGGAAACATCATTTTTTGGGGCTGCTTCTCTGCCAAGGGTACAGGACGACTGCACCGTATTGAGGGGAGGATGGATGGGGCTATGTATCGCCAGATCTTGGCTGACAACCTCCTTCCTTCAGTGAGAGCCCTGAAGATTGTCATATTTGTGTGTGTTCTCAGTTCTTTTTTCTTTATGCAGCACCTGATTGAGCCAGATTGGCGGGGTAACACGACACACCTGTGCTTGATTAGGAAAGCTCAGTATTTAAGGAAGCCTGTCACCATCTCCAAGTGTCGGACTATTGCTTGCTATTTGCCTTGCTTACCGCCTGTGTGTTCATCGTCATCCTTCGAGCTTCCCGACGTTCTACGGTCGTATTCTGGTTTGGTTATCTTTACTTTAGTGCTCTTTTGAACTTTGTAGTTAGATTCTTGTACTCTGTTATATTCATGCATTCTAGCGTTCTCTTTTAGTTGTACTTGTTAAACTCGCGTTTGTTAGCGGGCTCTCTTAGTTGTACTTGTTAAACTCGCGTTTGTTAGCGTGCTCCCTTTGTTGTACTTGTTAAACTCGCGTTTGTTAGCGTGCTCCCTTTGTTGTACTTATTAAATACAAACATTCACTCTACTGATCTCCTGGTCTGTGTTTTGGATCCACATTAATGGCTTGCCGTTCATAACAAAGATGGGTCGTGGCTGGGTCTTCCAGCATGACAACGACCCAAAGCACACAGCCAAGGCAACTGAAGAGTGGCTCCGTGAGAAGCATCTTAAGGTCCTGGAGTAGCCGAGCCAGTCACCAGATCTGAACCTGATAGAAAATCTATGGAGGGAGCTGAAAGTCCGTGTTGCCCGGCAGCAGCCCGAAACCTGAAGGCTCTGGAGAAGATCTGCATGGAGGAGTGGGCAGAAATCCCTGCTTCAGTGTGTGCAAACCTTGTCAAGGACTACATGAAACGTTTGGTATCTGTAATAGCAAACAAAGGTTTCTGTACCAAATATTAAGTTTGATTTTTGTGATGTATCAAATACTTATTTAATGCAATTAAATGCAAATTTATTATTTAAAAATCATACAACGTGATTTTCTGTTTTTTTGTATTAGATTCCGTCCCTCACAGTTGAAGAGAACTTATGATACAAATTACAGACCTCTACATGCTTTGCAAGTGGGAAAACCAGCAAAATCGGCAGTGTATCAAATACTTGTTCTCCCCACTATAACTGAACTCATTATATCATGCATATAAGGTTGCTTCATAGTTGGTGGGGACAATTGGAGCATCCTGAAAAGAAAAAGAAGATTCACAAATGCACATGACTTTGACATGTGCTGTCACATGGTAAGATGGCGTCTGTGAGAAAAACCGACAAAGAAAATACATGGATAATTAGTTATTTCTCATAAAGATACTGTATTTACGCAATATATTTGAAACCAAAGGTTGTCACTTAAATATCGATAATATTGCCCAGCTGTAGTTAGCAGGACTAGGACTTTTTATTTTTTACAGTGTAATTAATCGATCTGGATCAGTATACTGATATGTGGAGCACAAGTCGAAAATGTTAAATGTTTTAGCAACAAAATTATCAAAACATCAAAATTGCTTCGTATTCTGTGTACGGTTGGGGTTTTGGGTTAAAACACAGTAAATCCCTTGAAGGACGCAAAGGCCATGACGGCTGAATTTTCTTAGCCTATTTAATGGTCTCGGTCCAATCCTTTCCCTAAACCTGTCACCCCTCTTGTCCTATTTCACGTGCCATTTCTTCCTGACTCTTCTTCTTCAAAAGCTACGCATTGTGGGATCATCCTTTCCTGCAATTTCATCCCGGGTCTGCATAATTCACGCAACCTCTCTCACGTAGAAACGCTGTGACATTTTGTCTCACACATCCTCACAAGCAGGACAGTTACATAAGGGGAATATTTTAGGGACCTCGTCTGCTTCAAAAAGTGAAAACGTCACAAGATTACACACAAGTGGGGCAAAAAAAAAAAGAGCGAGAAGAATAGGAAAAATGGCCTCTTCCATGTTGCTGTTTGCACGTTTAGGCTTGTTTTGATGACTGCGGAGGCAATGTTGCGGTATCAAAAACGAATTATCGTTAAAGTAAAAAGCCACCATGGGGCAAATAAGCACAGCTGTGGCAGGTTTAATAGTGGGAAAAGAGTTGTGCACATGCACACAAAAAAAATACAACAAAAAGTCAGGATATTATACTGAACACATGACTTCCGAGTTATTCTATTTTGCTTCCGAGCTGCAACTGTATGTAAACATCTGTACATTTCAGTGCCTTTGACGGCGATAGACGCCTAATTCATTTTGCCAGATAGTTCAATGATTAAAAATATTAACTGAATAAAGTACAAGACAGAAAACTCATAAACATTTCAGACTTTTTTTTTCAAATTGCTGAGCTGCAATGGAGAACACCCTTGCATTTATCAAGTGTTTGAGTTCACTAGAGGTCACGCGTACACCAGCAGCTTTATTAAGTTTTCATTTCAGAAAACTTGCACACAATCTTTTTAGTGCGAAAGCCACAGTTGGCACTTAAAGCAGTACTTCTCAATTATTTTTTCTAACATATAGATAATATAGATGAAATTACAATGAAGTATAACTTTATTAACATTGTTTTTGTTTGTAACAGAAATGACTTAAAGCGCATCAATTTGCCTGAAATTTAAAAAAAAGTCACATTCAAACTGTAAACATACATTCAAAGGTACATTTTTTGACCATTTGATACTGATAAAGAAATATGAATAAAATCAATAAATAATAATTCAAATTGATTAGCAACATTAACTCAGAGCTCATATGACGAACCATTTGACTGAAAAAACAAAAATTAATAAAGCAAAAACGACAATGTCATTGGACAGAGGGACAGTTTTTATTTCTGCAGCAATTGTGTCGTCTAGCATGACCGAGACCATGTCTAATGCTGCAGGCACTATCAGCTCCTTTGATATGGTGTGGGTTTTTTTGCGCTGAGCAACTCGGCTTGCCACCTTGTATGATGCTAAGTGTTCGCTAGTTTACTGATGTAGCATTCACAACGCGGGACGATTGTGAGCAATATTCGGCTCGTTTTCACTGAAAAAAATCAAGTGGCTTATCAATGCGATCTGGGTCTAATGTCTTTAAGTGACGTTTTAATACATTTGGCTTCATGCTGTCCGCTTCCAATATTTTTAGACACAGTAAATATGCCAGTCCTTCCTCATCTCCCACTGTATTAAAAGTGATGCTAAATTCTATGTACGCTTAGTCATATCTCCTCGTCTTAGCTTTTGGGACACATCTTCAACACCCCTTCAAATATTTTTTCATTCATGTCATTAAAGGGGTTACTTAATGCACTTCATATCTCCTGGTCTTTGCTGCGTCCTCTTGTTTGGTTCAAAAATACTGCGCAAACTCTGAAAATGAGAGAGCCACTGCCACCCAATGTGTGGATATGCAATTACACTTTATTATAGTATGTCAAAAAGGTATGTTCCCCGATGTCACATGCAACCTGGCAACGCTTTGCACCCCCCCATTTGAGAAGGACTGACTCGAAGAGTTTTACCCCTTGCAATGTAGACACAAAAGCAAGACCAACGGAAAGACCAATGGAGATTAGGGCTTGCCAAAAACAATTACAGTATTTTGAAATTTTGTAATGAGTTGACTAAACGGTTAATAAATAAATCACAAGTTATTAAATGTAATACTCTGGGCTAAATGTTTTGGCTTGTTGTTGTATTGGAAGCAAAAGCTAGGAGCTAAAATAAGTTGGAGTATAAACATTATGTAACTGTATAGGGTATTCCAAACCAAATGCCGATATGTGTCTGTACAATGTACCTCTACATATGAATTTAATTCGTTCCACGACCTGGTTTGTTAGTCAAAATGGGGACGTATGTCGAGCAGGATTTTCCAATAAGAATACACTATAATCCGATGAATTCATTCCACAGCCCAAAAAACCTACGCTAAATCTTCAATAAATACTGCTGGTAAAATTGAAAATAGCAATTACACATAGCAAAACAAAAAAAAAAATCAATACAAATCTGAATAATGATAATAATAATTATTATTATTATTATGCAATGCATCGGTTTCTAATGTGGCGGTTGTGTTTTGCATGCTATTCCTGAACGCACTGTTGTTGTTGCCGTCAGCTACGGCGGTCAGTAGCCGTGTTGTATTGCACAAATTCTGAAATACACTGGTACCTCTACATACAAAGTTAATTCATTCCAGGACCTTTTTTGTAAGTCAAAGTGGTCGAATCTCAAGCAGGATTTTCCAATAAGTATACATTATAATCCCATTAATTCGTTCCACAGCCAGAAAACCTACACTAAATCCTTGATAAATGCTGCTGGTACTATTGAAAATAGCAGTTACACAGAGCAAAACAAATCACTTATGAATAAAGATCTGAATAATAATATAATAATAGTAATAATAATAATAATACCTTTAATAATGTAACGAATCGGGTTCTAATGTGGCGGATGTGTTTTGCGTGGTGGACCTGAACGCACCGCATGGCTGACTTGACAGAGTGAGGGAAGTTGGACTTATTACTTTCACTTTGTCTAGCTACGGGGACAATAGGCATGTTTTGTTGCACAAGTTCTGGAATAAATGATTATAAAAATCTGACGAAGCTGGGGACTTTTTGACGATTTTACCACAGTAATAATTGTAACCTTAGCTTATAAAGACTAGCGAACGGAGGTCGGAGGAGGAGCGTCGAGATTCTAGACTTTATACAGTGATATTGTCAGGTCAGTTCACGGACGCGCCCACCATGCTCATATTTTTGTATCATTTGCATGGTAAGCCTACCTTTTTCCTTTTATTGCCACCTGCATTCCTGGAACCCATATTGATTTCTCTCACAAGAAAATCCGGTGTGCGTCAGTCTTGCAGGAAAAGAAAGTAACTGCGGCGCTGTCATAAATCGTCGTATTTCGAGCATGTCGTCAGATGTAGAAACAAATGGCGAGTCAAGTTTTACGTCGGATGTCGAAAAGATTGTTTGTCGAAGCGATCGTATGTCGAGGTACCACTCTAAATGATTAAAAACTGGATGAAGCTGGCGACTTCCTTGCCATTGCTACAATAATAATAATTGTAGCATTCAATTATGAGGACTGGTGAACGGAGATCGGAGGAGGACCAAATTGTAGACATATTCCGGCCGCATTGTCGAGACAGTTCACTGACGCGCACACCTCGGTCATATTTTTCTAACAATTCCACCTTAATTTCAACAATTATCGTCACCTTTTTCTTTTTTTCAACACCTGCACTAACCTATGCTGATTAATCTCACAAGAAAATCTGCCGTGCATCCGTCTTGCGAGAAAACAACGAAATTATGACGCTATCATGATCCGTTGTATTTCAAGCATGTCGTCAAATGTAGAGACAAATGACGAGTCAAATTCTACGCCGGATGTCAAAAGGATTGTATGTCGATACGATCGTATGTCAAGTTACCACTATATTTCATTTTCATTCATTATAAAGAAGACACTGGTCAACAACAAAAATGTGTTGATGAAAACAATTGTTCTTGCGGAATTTTGGGGTGCTGATTTTAAATTTGAATTTTCTGTGAGATACATTTTTTTGCCAATCAAGACATATTATTTTCACAGAGATATTTTTAACAACGTGGCTATATAGAACGCTGGCACATAACAATTAGCAATACGTAGCTAAATGACACCTGTTATGTCATGTTTAAGACAACTGCACACAGGAGACCAATAATGTGACAATGCGACAATGTGACGTGTTGTGCTGCAATGCTCCCAATGTGAAAATCAGCAAATTATGACAAACTAATTTTGACAACGATTCAGAAAAAGTATTAAGGGAAATTATATGAAGAATCTCTTTAAAATTATCGAAATGCAGATTGCATGAAAACTAAAGCTAAAAAATGGAAGATTTGAAATAAGCAACCAATCAAAAACCAACAACTCATACAACTGTAAATTAATTTTAAAAAAAAATAAATAAATGTTGGTCTGAGTATTCAGTGATTGTACTTCAGAAAAAAAGAAATACAATTTAAAATATTTTAAAATAATAAAAGAGATTATTTACTAGATCTGTAAAAACTGTTAAATATAAATAAAATAATTTGAACTAAATTAATAAAGCTGACATTTTCTGTGTATTTTTCATGTTTTTTTTTAATTGGAAGAAATATTTAGATAAATAAAATGCATAAAAATGAAAAAAAAAAAAAAAAAAATAGGACTATTTCCTACAGTTGTCCGATATTATCGGGTAAAACCGGCTGATAAAAGCATTTTAAAATGATATTGTATAATAACGGCATCTGTTTTTCATTATTGGTTTTGGGCATGATGCCTTTAAAGTGAATGTAGAAGCCCTCTGCCTTTGTACAAGGGCTGGTCACCGCGTAGCACAGCAATTATGCTTATTGACCAATAGATGTCTCCAAATTAAGATGCTTAGGATTGAGACGTGAGCAGATCATTTGCATTTATGGTGCAAAAATTAAATGAGCAATAAATGATTGAAAAATAATGATATTAAGTCCACGACCACATACTGTATATCGGTTTGGTTTATATCGGTATCGGATATTTGGAGTTAGACAATACCGGGATATCGGTTAAAAAGTCATTATCGGACAACTCTACTGTTAACTCACAGCCTGCCATTGACGACAATAGACATCCAACCCATATTAAGATGGATTGTTGGCATTGAATGATCATGTTTCAGTGTGTGCGATCACTGCTTCATTCCAAACTGTTTTGGATGTCTATCGCCATCAATGGCAGCCAGTGATTTAATTTATAAAGTAATAGTACAGTCGTTTGAACTGTAGGAAGATTGATGATTTTTTTTCTGTAGTTTGAGTGTAGTAAATGGTAATATGCCAAAGCTATTATGTGGCCAATGAAAAAAAGAGAGCAACTATCTAGAACTGTGAATGGCAGCCAACAGGTTAATTTATGAAAGAACGTTCGTATTGTTGATGTTTTTCCTTAGTTTATTTTGTACGCAGTAATATGGCTACGTTACTGTGGCCAATGTAAAACTATTTTATTTTTAGACCAACCCCATGCATAACCTAACGAAAATTTCAAGGTTCTCGACATTCCTTGTAGCATAACTTAGCTTTAATCTTCTGTCTACGGGCTGCTCCACGGAGGAGGTCATGATGTCACGGCTAATCTGCAACGCAAGGCTTGATGCCTTTCGAGATTCAATTACCTTGCCTACTTCATCGTTTTTTTTTTTTGTTGTGTTTTTTTTTTTTTTTTTGTAAGTCGCCGTGATTAATGAAACTGCCCGTGGAGAAGGGTCAGTGAAGGTTACCTCGAGTAGAACCACACACATACATGCGCATATATAAAGCATTTGTGTCACTCCGATATTCCTGGTAATTGAAGTGAAATTGAAAGCACGAGCACTCAAGGTGGCTTCTTCTTTCTGCTAGACTTGATTTGAACTTGGCGAAATGTTCATTGCCATAAGAGCTTCTAAGGGTAAGAGGGAATGTCGCTGCGAATCATATGCAGTTTTTTTTTTTTTTTTTTTTTTTTGCAAGTTTAGGAGAGATGATAGAAAAAAACATTTATAGAAGAGCTGGCCTTTCTGCAGTCGCCTTTTTGCTATTTTTCACTGAAGACTCCTCGAGATAATGTGTCATCTCAGTGAAAGCCATGTGATCTGCTCCAAGCTTCTTTTTTACTTGACATTCGTCTTTTCCCCCTTCAGCTCACCCTGTCAGATCTGTCTTGTCTGCTCCTTTTCCTTACTCCTCTTTACTTCCTTACTTTCTTACAGTAAATGAATAAAAAGTGGCAAACTCTTGAATGGCACCTATCATTAGCTTCTAGTATCGCTATCAAGGGTGTGACAATATATCGAAAAGGTGATGTATTGTGATACTTTGTAGCCCAAAGGATTATCGATATGCTCCCACCAGGTACCAAAGTACCAAAAGGTTGCTAGCAAAATCTTCCATTAGAAAATGATTCACTTTAGCTCACTGGCTGCCATTGACGGCGCTAGACATCCAATTCATTTTGATTGGATCGAACGTCTAGTGCCGTCCATGGCACTGAAACTAGAGCATTCACAGCCAATCTTTTGTGTGGATTTACAGGTCACTTTCTGTTAATTTTAGACCATTTACAGGTTACTTCCTATAGATTTTGAGTCTCCTCCTACTCATTTGGGGACATTCTTGAGTAACCAAAATCAACATGAAGTGACCTGCAAATGCCCCAAAATCGCAGTATGTGACCTGTAAATGCCCAAAAAGGATAACAAAGTGACCGAAAATCAAAAGAAAATGACGTGTAATGCCCAAAATTGAACTCATTGCCTGGCATTGGCTGCCACTGACAGCCATAGACGTCCAATCCATTTGAAGTGGGAGGGTGGCAGGGACTGAACATTCGTTCAATCACTGCCATCCCTCCTACTTCAAAAAGATTGGACGCTAATAGTGATAAACCAATTCACAGCAGAAGGATAAAAATAGCTTGTTTTTCTGTTTATTAGTTGTTTTGTAGAATATCCTAGAATGATTTCCTGACCCATGTTTCGATAATTGTTGTATCGCCATCTCGTGAGATCGTTATTTTGTGCTTTGTATTGCGAATCGTATCATATCATATCATATCATATCATATCATATCATATCGTGAGCTACCAAGAGGTTCCCACCCCTAGTTTACATTGCAGTATATCCAAGCAGCCATGACAGCCGGCCAACATATGGTGTCATTACATGACATTGCGATATCAATATTGTAGAGCCCGAATAATATTAATACTGCAAAGTCTGTCATGATTTGATTTCCACTGACTTGAATAGATTGAGTTACACTTCTGGCCAAAAGTATTGGCACCCCTGCAATTCTGTCATATAATGCTCAATTTCTCCCAGAAAATGATTACAATTACAAATGCTTTGGCAGCGGTATCTTCATTGATTTTGCTTGCAATGAAAAAGCACAAAAGAGAATGGGGGGGGGGGGGGGGATAAATCATAATCATTTTACACAAAACTCCAAAAATGGGCCAGACAAAAGTATTGGCACCCTTTGAAAAATCATGTGATGCTTCTCAAATTTGTGTAATTAACAGCACCAAGCAAAATTGTGAGGAAGCATGGGCAATCTCAAGGCTACAAGTCCATTTCCAAAGACCTGAATGTTCCTGTGTCTACTGTGCGCAGTGGCTAACCTCCCTAAATGTGGACGGAAAAGAAAAATTGACGAGAGATTTTAACGAAAGATTGTGTGATGGTGGATAAAGAACAGTGACTAACATCAAAACAAGTTCAAGCTGTCCTGCAGTCCGAGGGTACAACAGTGTCAACCCGTACTATATGTCGCCGTCTGAATGAAAAGGGACTCTATGGTAGGATACCAAGGAAGACCCCACTTCTGACCTAGAGACATAAAAAAGGCAGGCTGGAGTTGCCAAACCTCACCTGAGAAAGACAAAAAAATTTTGGAAGAATGTTCTCTGATCAGATGAGACAAAAGTAGAGCTTTTTTGGGAAAAGGCATCAACATAGAGTTTACAGGGGAAAAAACAGGCCTTCAAAGAAAAGAACACGGTCTCCACAGTCAAACATGGCGGAGGTTCCTTGATGTTTTGGGGTTGCTTTGCTACTTCTGGCACTGGACTTCTTGTCCGTGTGCATGGCATTATGAAGTCTGAAGAATACCAACAAATTTTGCAGTATAATGTAGGGCCCAGTGTGAGAAAGCTGGGTCTCCCTCAGAGGTCATGGGTCTTCTAGCAGGACAATGACCAAAAACACACTTCAAAAAGCACTAGAAAATGGTTTGAGAGAAAGTCCTGGACACTTCTAAAGTGGCCAGCAATGAGTCCACACCTGATCCCATAGAACACCTGTGGAGAGATCTGAAAATGGCAGTTTGGAGATGGCACCCTTCAAATCTCATAGACCTGGAGCAGTTGGCCAAAGAAGAACGGTCTAAAATTCCAGCAGAGCATTGTAAGAAACTCATTAATGGATACCAGAAGTGGGTTTTTTGCAGTTATTTTGTCTAAAGGTTGTGCTACCAAGTATTAGGCTGAGGGTGCCAATGCTTTTGTCTGGCCCATTTTGGGATTTTTGTGTAAAATAATAAAGTTTTTTTTTAATTGGCTTTTGTGTTTTTTCATTGCAAGAAAAAAAATGTAGATATTACTACCAAAGCATTTGTAATTCCAATCATTTTTCATTTTCTGGAAGAAATTGAGCATTATCTGACAGAATTGCAGGGGTGTCCATACTTTTGGCCAGCAGCATAAGATCAGAGGGTTTAAGGTCTAACCCTCCTGTTGCCCAAGTTTTGTTGGGTCAGTTTGACTCATGGAATGTGAAAGTGTGGACAAATTATTAAAAATTAAGCTCAGACTCATTGGCTGTCATTGACGATGGTAGATGTCCAATCAATTTTGACTGGGAGGGGCATTAAATATGTCAGAAACTGAATTTTTAAAACTTTAAATCTAATTGTAAACATGTAAGACTAGCAAAACACATTTAATACCCAAAAATACTTATTTTTTACAAAAAGATGGGGCAATTTGACATCTATGAGTACACATCCTAATATAAAATAATCCTACAAATAATTTCAAAATTAGGGCTGTCAAAATTATCGCGTTAACGGGCGGTAATTAATTTTTTAAATTAATCACGTTAAAATATTTGATGCAATAAACGCACATGCCCTGCTCAAACAGATTAAAATGACAGCAGAGTGTAATGTCCGCTTGTTCCTTGTTTTTTGGTGTTTGGCGCCCTCTGCTGGCGCTTGGGTCCAACTGATTTTATGGCGTTCAGCACCATGAGTGAGCATGGTGTAATTAATCACATCAACAATGGCGAGCTATTAGTTTATTTTTGATTGAAAATTTTTACAAATTTTAATAAAACGAAAACATTAAGAGGGTTTTTAATATAAAAGTCTTTCTATCCATGGATCGCTTTAAGAGAATGTTAATAATGTTAATGCCATCTTGTTAATTTATTGTTATAATAAACTAATACAGTACTTATGTACCGTATGTTGAATGTATATATCCGCCTTGTGTCTTATCTTTCCATTCCGACAATAATTTACAGAAAAATATGACATATTTTATATATGGTTTGAATTGCGATTAATTACGATTAATTAATGTTTAGGCTGTAATTAACTCGATTAAAATTTTTAATCGTTTGACAGCTCTAGTTAAAATGAATAAAAATGTAACTATTTGAAAAAAAACTGGTCAATTTGACCTCAGTGAGTAAACATCCAAATGAAAAAATATCACAAATAGCAGTTTCACTTAAAACGATGTCTTAAAAGTCAATAGAACCCGTCAACATAACAGGAGGGTATAAATGTACACACTGAAGATATTTGTTAGTTAAGGTATAACTTATATGATGAAAAGCAAGTTTAAAATTTTGAATCCAACTTTCCGGTGATTGTGTGGCGACTGGGCGTCCCTTTGCCTTCCCAGCCCCTTTTGTATGATTCCAGGCATAGGATGACAAAGGGAAGTCCACAGGTCACAAGACTGCAGGCGCGAGCAGAAAGAAAGTTAGTATAGTATGTGTATTAAAACGTTTGGATTTTAAGAGACAGGAAAAAAAAAAAAGATGTCATCGAAGGTCAGGTCAGTGGAATGTTGTTTTAACTTTGGTCTCTGTGGCTTTAAAACTTATGGATTCATATCAGCAAAACCCTTCAGACATTCACAAAATATGTTTGTGTGTGTGTCGACAACAAAAGAAGGGAACAGCAAATAAATCAGGTCGCTGTCCCTCACATACTGTAAACAATACTAGTATGGTGAGAGAGGCTGTTGAGAAATGTATTTAAAGTGGGAATCGGGCGGGAGGGGTTGAGCCTGGCTTTTTGTCTGAATGTGGGAAAGATTGAGGGGTAAAAAGCAGAAAAATGCATTTTGTGTTTGTGAAGCTTCATTTGGTTTCCAGCTAAGCTATTAAATGGACATTGAAAACTGAGAAATGCAATGTGACAGCGGCTCAATACCAAATGAAGACCGTGAACACAAGCAAAAATGAGCGCATGTCTGCTCAAATACGCATTAATAATGTGTACACGCAGGGGATAAGCAAAAACTACAAGGTGGGCTGCCATAAACGATATTTTTGATAGCCGAATAATCGACGATTATGAATCGCGTTATTTCCTGTAATATGCATTGAAACCCAAACTATGCATTGAGAAAAATTTGGAACATGAATATTACGTAACTATGTAACTGCGTCATTGTTGTTTTTTAATATAGTGGTCTGAAAATTTCTCACATTTCTGCAAAAAATCACCATGAAATGTGGTCTGATCTTTGTCAAAATTACACAGATGAAAATACAGTGTCTGCTTTAACTAACACCACCCAAACATTTATAAGTTTTCATATTTTAATGAGGATAGCATGCAAACAATGATAGAAGGGGAAAATAAGTAAGTGATCCCTCTGCCTCAGGAGACTTAAAGAGCAATTGAAACCAATTTTCACCATTTCAAACATTTTAAGTCATGTGCGTGCCCAATCACTGATGAGTGGTTTGAAACTGCCTTTCCCACTATAAAACACACACCTGGTAAGAAATGTCTGGGGTAAGAATTGTTGAATGATCACAATGGGAGTATGTCATACTCCAATGTGAAACATTAAAACTGTTCAGACCAACCGGACACTCAGATTTCCATTCTCTGCGTCAAATTAAAAAATGGATAAATAATGGATTAAAAAAAAAAAAGAATATTTTGTGGGGTTTTCTCATATTTTTTTCCTTATTTAAAAGCATACAAGATAAACATGACAATTTTGGAGTATAAGACGCAACATGGATGAGTGTCTTGCCCAGTTTATCCGTGAAATTCAGATTTGTAAACGACTGTAATGAATAACATGTCCCTGTGAATGGTAATATTGCACTACTTTGGAGTTTTGGAGAAAATTTGAAATTGAAGGGCAAGCAGTGCCATTGACGGTGAAAGATGTTCAATCCATTTTAACCGGGATGGGATGATCACTGGCAGTCAATTTCAGTCAAAATGGATTGGACGTCTATCACCGTAAATGGTAAAAAAAAAAAAAAAAACCTTTTTGGAGAATATGCTCACTGGTCTCCAATATTGGTACATATTGAGGTGAGTTCATTTGAGGAGAGAGTTCACCCAAGCTGTCAGAATGCTTTGAAGAAAATACTGTATAAACCCGTCCTGAAGGAAGGGACCATTTCAAAGGCTGGTGGAGTTAGCTAAAAATATCCTGCCCAACAGAGCATGTGCAGTGTAACACAAGCAACAGATTCGTCAGGCTGCGCTGAAACAATACAGTGCAAACCCAATTAACCCACCGTGTTATTCATGTAAGGATTACAGAGTCATCAAGCAATTCCACATACTGTGCCAATGACCAGACAAAGCAGGTCAGTCGGACAGCGAATGCGTGCTAGTCACTCACGTGTGTTGATTTTCTGTAAGGAGATGTGTTTCTCTAACTGTCGGCGCAGTTTGACCTCAGCGCCGTACTTCCCCGTGGTACCGTTGTCGGCCAGGATGAAATGTGAGTGAAGGCTGTTCAGCACCGTCAGCTTGCTCATTGGGTTGGACATGGTCTGGTACGGACGCACCACCTGCAAAAAGAAACACAGGTCATTCCCAAATTAGAAGACATTTGACATCCTTCAAATATTTAATAATACAAATACAAAATACTAAAACATGCAGGGTTTTTTTTTTTTCATTTTACTTGTCCAGAGACCAGTGGCCTGTACTACGAAGCCAGTTTTCTGGCTTAGCATGGTAACTTCGAGAGTAACTTCATCACGTGCAGCATAACTTCCCGGCTAACCGGCACTACGAAAGGTGGATATGTTGAAACCGTGGAATATTGCCATGGCAACACACGCAACACGTCAAACTTGGTCGTCTCAGAGTTAGATCTTGCTTAACCCCAGCTTTCCGATTATCCATGCTCTATTTAAACAGCACTCCTCCGCGGACGTGTCCTCTTGAAAATGACAGCGTTCCTGGACGACCCATATGAAATTGGCGCGGATTGTGAGGGGCTCTCTTCAGAGGGCACGGGTATTCAGAGCCCCGGACAATGAAAGATAAAGATTTTCAGCTGAGGGAATTCATTATCTGTGCCAGCTGATCGAGGCGGACATTTCTAACGTAACCCACCGAAGTCAATCACTCACAATCGAGCGGAATGTGTGCCTGTTCTTGCACTATTTCGCCAGCGAACAATATATGTATTCCATCGGTGATGCTGAATATCTGAGTAATAACACTGTATGCCGTGCGATGCGGAAAGTGGTAGGAGTGGGGTATGGAAACGCTTCAAATTAATTGTTGAAATGCTATACAGAAACCTGTGTCGGCTTCGCTGAATGAAAACGAATGTGGCGCTTTGCTCTCATACGAGAAATATATTTAACAAACTTTTTCAGAGTTATTTTGTTGTGTAAATGCATTTATAATAATCATAGAAATATGTGGACTATTTAAATATTGACAAAACGTGCGTTTTTTTCTGCCAACTCGAAGAGATTAAAATAAATGTCAAATCCACTGATAGAACAGACACACAAATATAAAATACATAAATGTTTATTTAATATGCATCTTACAGTCTTGTTTAACTGTGAGAATTCGTTACAAAAGACGGGCTGTAATTTATAATCATTATGTACAGGCATCGTCACAAATGTGATCACACAAAACGTAACCACGCATCGCATCCCCGCATTTCCTTCTTCTCCTGATTCCTCAAAAGTATAAGATAACATTTCGGGGGGGGGGGGGGGGGGGGCCCCGGGCCAGCAAATCAAGTTAATTGCTCGGGCCGGGTCAGGCTGGATTTCTTTTTTAGGCCCGATCTAACCTTTATTCTGAAGATGTTCAAAGGACATACATATTCATACTGTACAGTCAATGGGACTGCTTTATGTGGTGATGCACATACGAAAAATTATTTCTTAAAGTTAACGTACCAAATCTTATTTTATTGTCCTGACAGCAGGCTTTATTTCTTTTCATGGACATAAGTAAACTGGCATATTGACGCATTCACAAATCACACGATCTGTAATCCGCTGCCAACAGACCAGCTCTACTCGCTGAAGCGGTGTTGAATTTCGTGGTGAGGGTGGATTTTTAATATCTCATAACTCAGCATGATTATTGCGCATTCCTCCTCCGTGAAGTAAGGTGCGCGTGCAATCGTTACAAGTAGTATTTGACTCTGGTCTCTGCCCCCTTTTATGTGAACGCGCAGTAACTCTGATTGGGTTGACACAGGTTCAACTAATCAACCTCATAATAAACGTCGTAGCACCGATTGATTAACCAAGTTTTGTCAACTCCGGTTACCCGCCGGTAAGCAGGATTACTTCAGGGGAGGTTGAACTCCATTCGTAGTACAGGCCACAGGAGCGGACCTAGAAAAATATTTATGGGGTGGCGAGAAAGGTGCAGGAACTTTTTGAGGGTGGCAAATATTTCTTGATGGTAATCTTTGGACAATGGTACGATATTCCGCGACAATTTGATTCAAAGGCCTTCAATCGATTTATTACAAAACGATGAAGACATTTAACACAATCCGTTCCAATTTACCTAACGCAATAAGAAATACAAAACAGTTTTGATGTGTTTGACAATTTTGTTGATGAAACTTTTAAAAAAAAAAAAAAAAAAATATTTTGCATTTTGATTAAATTACATTCAATTGTGCCTCACAATACAATATATTGATCCACATGGATTAGTTGTTACACTCCAAGTGTCAACATATGGCATATGGGCAAACATGTTGAATCAGAGTTTGCCAAGTATTTGTGAGTGATCGGATCAGTGACATCCCTAATTATTATTATTATGATCAGGTTCCTCAATGACACCACTACTTAACTGATGGCAGTAAATGTCAAATTTAAGTTTTCATAGGTGCCGTTTGCGGTGGTAACTGGCGAGGCAAGCCTATCTTTTAGGGTGGCAAATTTAGAAGCATTTCATAAGCGCTGGCACACACTGATATACATTATACATCTCATGTAAAATGAAGCAACTTTTAAAACGGATATTACATATTTACACCAATGTATCTTTGTCATCAGACATTAACATTAAATATCAACCAACACTAAAATCTTTTATTTTCCAATCCATGTCACCACAGCAATTACGATTTAGCCGTTTTTATCTTAACAACAGATATTTTCCAAGATTATGTAGACCAGTGTTATCGGCATCAGCAAACACCACACAGCCGGGTCTCGGAATCAGTATCGGCAGTCAAAAATGGTATTGGTGCAACACTACTTTCTTCTCATTGTATTACTTACATCTTTGCCAACTAGATCCTCCTGATTTTCCACGATGCCCCAGGGTGCAATACCAATAGTGCAGATCTTCCCCCTTGACTTGGATGCATGGTCTTTTAGCGCATCACCCACATGGCGAATAACCCCTATTTTGTACATGTGAATGAGGACCAAAAAAAAAAAAAAGTCATAATATTGACAATCGACTCACATCTCCTGTTGTGCACATTCGATGATTCATAATATACTGTATGTACCTGTATTGACCCCTCCAGTGAAGATCCAGGCTCCAGTCGTCATGGCTGCCTTGATCAGCCCTTTGCCAAAGACCTGCTTGAGTTTGGGCTGCAATTCAAAGTTTTGCAGCCCTCCGTGGACTGAAATGAGCAGCTTGGGAAGCTCCAGCTGCCACTCCTTGGTCATCAAATGCAGCAGCAGGTCCGGCTTGGTGTCGTAAGACACTCGCACATACTGCGCACAGTTGGATATGTGTAACAGATCACGGTGATAGTGTTTTTTAAGCTACAAACGTATGAGACAGATGTTTTCTGTAATTGGAGGCCACATGCATTATGAAAACATCTGTTTATCTATCTTTTTCATCCTCAGACAGAATATGACATATGCACGGCATGAATAATTCAACCCTAAAAATAAATGAGCAACTATACACCTGTAATCATCTACGCGCAATGCATGGGCGCGCCAATTATTAGTGACAGTGAGTGGAAGGATCACACGCAAAAGTCATTCGAAACAAACTCATTGCACTTCATTATCTTTCAATTCCACAGACTTAATTGATTATCCTGTCTTGAGATATTCGGATGATGGATGGTGATTCAAAATGGTATAAATGTTTTTTTGTAGCTGAGAAGCGAATGATCACGTTTCATCGTGTTTCAAAATACCAGGCTCTGATTTGTTTAATCTTTCATATGTAGTGCATTGTGGGATATGTAGGCTGATGTCAAAAAACATGATGTTGATGTGTGATATTAGATGCTTCATCATCTGGCTATTTTTGTCTTTCTGCTGTGATTTTAGATGAATTTGTTGATGTCCAATCCATTTGCACTGGGAAGGATGGCTGCGAAAGAAGATTTTTTTCATTTGTTGCCAACCCTCCCAGTTCAAATAGTTTGGACGTCTATCACCGTCAATAGCAGCTAATGAGTAAAGACGATTGAATGGTTCTTTGGAATAAGACTAAAGTTTCTAGAAGTCTTGAATCAGCTGTCTGCTTGCAAAAATGTTGTTTTCGCCAAAAACGACGATAAAGAAAATATTTTGTCGACGAACTTTTTTTTCATGAAGTGACGACAACGAGCTAAAAACGTGGCTTGTGAGGCTAGAACATACCAAGACGAATTCCAGTTTTCGTTTATGGGAAGAAAATGCGACATAGTTTCTGTCATGTGTTCACAATGCGTGACATTTTCATATAGAATAGAATAGAATAGAATAGAATAGAATAGAATAGAATAGAATAGAATAGAATAGAATAGAATAGAATAGAATAGAATAGAATAGAATAGAATAGAATAGAATAGAATAGAATAGAGGCACGTGGAGTACGTCTGCATGCATCGTAGCAGTGTTTTGGTCGTGTCACTCATGTGAGATGTGCTGCACCTCTCCCTCACTCTCTTCACCGGAGTTTAGGATGTGTTCCAAGCTAGACTACGCTCCATCCATGTTTGAAAATACATGGTAAGATTCTTATCTTGGCTAGAGAGAATATGCAATGTTGCTTTAGCATTTAAACGCCTGTGCTGAGTGATCATCAAAAACTAAATTTAACTCGTCGCGTTAGCATTAGCATCAAATTTAGCGTGGCGAGCCGCTCCTCTTTAACGTTTGCACAACTTTTATTTACATACAGTTTGTGGCTTCTAAGTGGATTGAATTGAAAATATTCTACTGCTTTTCCTGCTGAGTGTGTATTATCATCACGGAGTAGGCGTTGTCCTTGTAAACACTACAATATGTGCTTGTCTGACTATGTTCATTTGAAATTGTCCGAAACAATTATTTATTTTTGTTGAATTTTACAGACGAAAACATTTTGAGTAACTGTCTACTTAAACTAGACAAAATTTGAGATATGATATGAAATATGAAATTTCATCGACTAAAACTAGACGAAGATGAACACATTTTGAAATGACTAAAATATGAATGAGAAGTATTTTCATCCAAAAACAACACTGGCTTGCAGTTTGAATGGTGCTGCAAATGCAGGGCAGTGGACTGAATTGGTGTCGACGTACGTCACGTGAAGGCAGCGGGGGAGGAGTTGACTTAAAAGTGATGGTAGTGATGCTCAAATCAATGATAATAACAATAATGCTTTGATCTGAACAGGAATTGAACAATCAAAACCCTGCTGTGGTTGACGAGTTTCAATGACACTTTTGTTTCAGAAGGAATTTTATAAGTGAAATGAAATTCACTCAAATCTTTATTTCATGCTTGCAGAAATGTTCAATTAATTGCTCCTCAGTTTATCGTTTCTGTGCCAGTGTTGTTGGTTGTCTGGCCTCATGAAGACGCTGTTTGCTAGGGAAATGTTAAGTTTTGTCAAAACTGTTTTCTCCTCATTTTGGAAATCCAAGTTCAATTTCTCCGAGATGATACTTCCATCGTACTGAAACGGTTGTTATTATTTATTATCGTAAGGACGAGTTTATTCTCTTTGTGATTATGCTAAAACCTCCACTTTATAAAATGGCTCACTGTGACTCATTTTGCTATGCCTGGTCATACACTGTAGGTGGTATGTGTTATATCACCATTGCTTTGTTGGAATGTCCTCCTCCCTGGAACTCAATGGTGCCGAATGCATCAGTTGGGCTGAGCTGGGTGTGTTTGCTGATGGACCATTTCTCCGACAGACTATCATTTTTGGCCTGCCGTTCCGCCTTATCGTTGTGACTGGATGAAATGCCGGGGGGAAGACCCACATGTTGTCCTATCAGGCGTCCGCAGCAGCACCTGGATGAGAGGAGAAGACAATCATCATTGACAGAGGGCACTTTCACAAAATTGGACCTGCGCAGTACATGATCACATTTCAGTGCCATTGAAATCCAGTCCATTAAGACTGGGAAGGGCTGACAGAAATCGAATGATTGCAGCTACTCTAACCATTTCAAATGGATTGGACGTGAATGGCAGCCAAAGAGTTAAAAAGGAGAGACAAAACTAGCTGATGGGTGTCAAACTCAGCTTAGGGCACTTTCACATTAGACCAAGAGGACTAGTGTCCGGTTGGAGAGCTACCTCGCAACAACACTTGCAAATGACTTCAGGTTTGTTGCCCTCTGGCAGGAGATAAAGGGCGATGAGATCACGTACAACTAGACTCAGAGACTCAGCTGTTTTTCCCAGGGCCATCCTCGTTTTCAACACTGAACAGCACTAATTGTTCATGATGCTGCTATGTAGCGACTTTTGCATAATAATTTATTCTTTGTCTTTTATTTAGTAGTATGTTTAAGTTGTGTGTTATTTTACTGTCTTGTGTTTTATGGTCCCACAGAGTAGCTTTCCAATTTCGTTGTTTGCTTGGCTTGCAATGAAAATAAAGGAATTGAATGAGGTTCATTATTCCCACTGCGCCAACCGAGCTTTCCAAGTAGCATCATGTAGACGAAAGGCGCACTCTTTGATTGGACAAATTTGGAAGAGGAAATACCGCCCTCGAAGTGGAGTGGAGGGAGCGTGGCGTGACGCTGCAAGTAAAGTAGCACGAGGCACACTGGTCCGCTCGCATTCACAAGTATGGCAGGGTGCACTTAAAGTGGACCGAGACCCACGATTTTTGAGCGGAGTCCGATTGTTTGGTCCAAACTAGAGTTCAGATGCACGTTCACATTTACAAAACGAACTCTGATCCGTTTAAAACGGTGCTAGTATGAAAGCGCCCTTAATCACATCGTTGTTATGGTGTTATTTGGAGGGCCGCTATGTCTGCCAACTAAGACTACCAGAATTAATCGACTAATTGACAACTAACTCATCAATCGTCATATTAATCAACAACTTTTTGCCGGTCGATTAATAATCAGACCTAAAAGTTGTCTGAATCCTCTTTTTTAAACCTCTTAAGAGCGAATACTTTTATGTTTCTATTTTTTCATTTTATATTTTTAATAAAAACAATTTAAAAAAGGAGGTAAACTAGACTTTTTAAATATCTTTTTAATTAAAAAAACAAACGATTAATATTTCTTTTTTATTTCAAAAATATTTTAATCATACTCTAAATATTATCTTTTTAAAAAATAACAAGAAAAAAGAAAATATGAATCTTCTACTTTCATTTAAAAATAATTACAAGTATTTATTATAATTTGTTTATTATTAAAAAAAGCAAGAAAAAGAAAATATTAATTTTCTATTTTCATTTAAAAATCGTTAAAAGTATTTGTTATTATAATTTACTTATTATTTTTAATGAAAACAAGAGAGGTTTTATTTTTATTTATTTATTTATTTATTTTTTATTAAAAAGTTTAAAAAAATAAAAAACCTGGCAAATATTCTCTCTATTTTTTTTTGGAGGGGGGGGCATGTTAATTTATTTTACTTTATTTTAAAAAAGGGAATGAACCGTAAATATTTTCTGATTTTTGTATGATTGATCTTTTATTGAGGACTGAATTTCAATTTAGCGAGAGAAAAAAAGCCGACGTACGTGAATGGGATGTGACGGGCCTTATCTGGCTCTTTGGCTTTGAGTTTGACACCTGTGTTATGTACAAGTGCAGTATATTCTGATTTGCGACTCTGAACTCTCCCTATCATTTTTGGTGATCTACAGGAGCTAATAAAGTGAAAGTTATATGGATGCCGGTATTGTGTTCAAAGTAGGGTACTTATTCAGAAGTTGCTTTCATATTTGTTTTTCAATCCCACAGGATAAAGTAAAAAGTGGTTTGGAATTTGATTCCGTTGACACTTCATATATCTGTCGTGGCTGCTTTTCTGTTGCTTTCTGCAACACAGGAGTTGTTGTTTTTTAGTTTTTTCTTATCCTGAGAAACGAGATAGGATCCCCAGGGAAATTGTTTCTACATCATTCTGTGATAATCCCATATCCAAACAAAGTATAACTTAGCTTGCCTATTTGCATCAAAGCTAGTGGTAGAAAAATTCTAATCCGGCTGTTTCCCATTTCTCATCAGACCTGCGACAGCTGTTGTAATCATATGAAACACATCGCGGTAAGCAGCAGCATAATGAGGAGAACGCTTGAAATGGATTTTTCTACACTTTCCTGGCTTATTTGGATTTGCTGGAATTGAATGATCTCATAAATGTTGATGAATTGAACAAGGTGAATAATTTAGCTGAACCAGAAGCGGAAATAAACGTGGCCCTAACCTTTACAAAACATTCTTTTGTTTGTTTGTTTTAAGAAATGAATGAGGCAATCAGTGATTAAAAGCAAAACTAAGTGCTTCATTTCAACTTTAACCATAGTCATTTCCATATTCAAAGAGGTTATTAGAATAATTGCATTAATTTGTGCTGTTAGACTGAGCTCCATTGTCAGATGTTCTTCTCTCCATATTCCGGTTGTTTTCAGTGGAGTCCTCAGGCCGAGTTCTCGCTGTCCTTTTGAAGTCTGAACATTTGACAAAGGCCGCTGATGTGAATTGACGGAAGGGTGTCAGATTGTTGTCTTCACAAAGCATGGCGGTGTCCTTTCTGCCCTCAAACAAGGGAAATCGGCCATTCAACTATTTTCATCCTTAACCCATTCTTTTTACTTGGATGGCTGGTATTGAAGGAACATGTTTTAAGCCATTGTTCAATCGCTGCTAGCCCTCCCAGTCTAAGTGGATTGGACGTATATCGCCGTCAATGACAGCTAATGAGTTTGTTTATGAAAAAACAAGCTCTTTGAACCGTAGGGAAGGATGTAGATCTGTTTTCTTAGTTTCGCAGATGTAAGTTATACAACCAAAGTTATTGTGTGGTCTACGTAAATAAACAGTGCATTTTAAAAGCAAACCTGGTAAGTCTATTATTGTCAAAGACAGCCAATGAGTTAAGTTTTAAAGTTGGACTTTTTGTGGTCCTTGGAACAGCATATAAATATGGAGTAGAGGAACACCATTATTCCACTGTAAGAAGCAATTTATTTTTTGTTTATCTTTGGTACGTTTTGTTGGTATACAAGTAATGTGTGTGTTAGTTGAATGATTCCATTTTTGATTACTTTTGTTTTCAAGTACTGACTGAGGTTTTGGGAAAAATAATATTCAGAGTCACTTTACTACCCTTTTCAGAGAGCGTACGACAGTCAAAAGCCACTATAAACCATTAGTATTAGACAGCTGAGACGTCATTTTGAAGATGTATCATTACTAGAGTTGCACCCGATCAAATTACGTGATTGGAAATAAGGAATGATCATGTCCTTCTCAGAGGACCGGAATCAGGCGAAAAAAAGGATTGGGTTTATAAACAGTATGCATTTATTTTGGTTTTTTAAAGTGGAGTTAAATACTTCAGTTTTATTTAAAATGTGTAAAAGTCCTTCTGAGATTTTTTTTTTTGTGTTTGCAATTAGTGGAATGTTAACATAAGTCTATATTTGTAGGACTCCTTTATAAGGCACTTATTTTAATAGTACATGTTCTCTTATTTAATTTTTTGTTGTTGCATTTTTTAACTAAAAAGTCAAATGAAAAAAAAAACATTCTTTTATTTGAATTTATTTTATTAAAATAATAGCTAAAATAAAAAAGGATAAAACTACAATTATTCTCTCACAAGGGCAAGCAGAAAAGAGGGCAAGCAGAACATACGTGGACATCAATGTTCCCTCTAATTTTTCATGTGTCTGAGCAGACACACAAGCTCCCTGAGCACACTGCGGACCACGGTGAGCAACATCATATGTGTACCCTTGGGCCACACATCGGTATCATGCCTGTTCAAAACCTAGGATCATGGTAAGTTACATGGTTTATTAAAAGAATGAAACTACATCAGCAATTTTCATTCGTTTACTTTTAATCAGGGCTGTCAAACGATTAAAATTTTTAATCGAGTTAATCACATCTTAAAAATTAATTCATCGTAATTAATTGCAATTCAAGCCATCTCTAAAATATGCCATATTTTTCGGTAAATTATTGCTGGAATGGAAAGATAAGACACAAGACGTATATATACATTCAACATACTGTACATAAGTACTGTATTTGTTGTTTATAACAATAAATCCACAAGAAGGCATTAACATTACTAACATTCTTTCTGTTAAAGGGATCCACAGATAGAAAGACTTGTAGTTTTTAAAAGATAAACGTTAGTACAAGTTATAGTAATTTTATATTAAAACCCCTCTTAATGTTTTCATTTTAATAAAATTTGTAAAATGTTCAATCAAAAAATAAACTAGTAGCTCGCCATTGTTGACGTCGCCAAGCGGTGACGTCTCAAGGGCTCCCTGCCGTTCTTCCACAGTGTCTTTACTGCATAAGGTAGTGACTGAAATACACGGTGTCAATGGTGAGTTTTAAATTACTTAGAAATCAAGCTAATGAGTGTGTTTTGTCCCTCAACTTGACGCCATAGTTCCCTGTTTACTGGAACTACATTGTACTGCACGGTTATTTGAGTGCTGGATTCACAATGTACGAGACCTTTTGCGTAGCTACTTTGATTGGGAATGCCAGTTCTCTTTACATTACTGTGTGAGAATAGGGCCTCATTAATACAGGTTGAAGTGCTTTTCTTTTTGTGAACATTATTTTTTTGAGAGATAGCAATATTATTCTTGTTGTGCTTTCACTAAATGATACTTATGTTTGTTGTGAAGGAGTTGCCGAAGCTTCTGCCAATAAACGGCGCGGTCCAATGAACACCTGTGTCCACTCGCCTTTTTCTGCCTCTTAGCTCTCAAATTGCAAAAAACGGTGTCAGTGTAATCTGTTTGAGGCAATGCATTAGCGGGTCATTCCGTGCATTAAAATTGTTAACATCGTTAAATATTTAATCTGATTAATTAAAATTTTTAATTCCTGCCCGTTAACGCGATAAATTTGACAGCACGACTTTTAATATAATTGGCCCACATAAAAAGAAAAAGACAAAAATCTCGTTGTTCATTAGATGTGTACTATGTTATACTGTATGTGAGAGTCCTGCTTTAACCAGAGGAAGAATCCTGCCTAGGTAAGGTCCAGTTGTGGCATAGATGAGTTAATAAATAATACATAATGAACAACCACAATGGGAGTACAGTATAACAAACTCACACATTAAAACTGTTCAGACAATAAGGACAATCAAGATTCCTATTGCAGCTAAACTGCAAAAACACAGGTAAATTCCCTTGTTTTCAGTGTAAATCTACTAGACACGGTTGATCACAACATACTACTCAGCAGATTGGAACAGTGGGTAGTGCTTACTGACACTGTTTTTCAGTGGTCCACTTCTTATTTACATGATAGGGATTTCTTTGTGTCAATCAGAAATCATCAGTCAGAACGAACCAAATTCACGTGTGGAGTCCCTCAAGGGTCAATTCTTGGACCACTCTTATTTAACATCTATATGCTTCCCCTAGCTCAGATTATGGAACAGTATGACATCTCCTATCACACCTATGCAGATGACACACAACTCTTCATTTCTGTGTCCCCACATGATTATAGTCCCTTAGTCTCCCTGAGTACGTAATTGTATTCATCAAATCAATGAATGGGTGTGCCAAAATTTTCTCCAGTTAAATGTGGAGAAGACAGAAGTGATCATTTTTGGGCCAAAAAAGGAAAGGTCAAAGATAAGCAGGCACCTTAGCACAATGTCACTTACAGCTACAAATCAAGTCAGAAACTTTGGTGTAATTATTGACTCAGACCTAAAATTTGATAGCCATCTAAAGTCTGTCACTAAATCTGCTTATTAAGGGGCTTCTGACTCAACAAGACATGGAAACTTATACATGCATTCATTTTCAGCAGATTGGACTATGGCAATGGTATATTTACAGGTCTTGATAAAAAAAATCAGTCAGGAAGCTGCAGCTAGTACAGAATGCTGCAGCCAGAGTCCTCACAAATACAAGGAAACTGGACCACATTACACTGGTTTTGAAATCGTTACACTGGCTTCCAGTGAGTCAAAGGATAGACTATAAAATACCACTGCTCGTCTACAAAACACTTAATGACCTTGGACCCAAAATACAGGCTGGATTTGTTAGATTCCTATGAAACATCTAGACACCTAAGGTCGTCAGGAACCGGTCTCCTGTATGTTGCAAGAACAAGTACCACGCAGGGTGAGACAGCATTTAGTTATTATGCTCCTCACCTCTGGAACAAGTTACCTGAAGGTCTGAAGTATGCTCAAACTGTTAGCTTCTTTAAATCAGGGCTAAAAACGCTTTTGTTTAGCACTCCATAACCATAACTGTCTATATATTTCAATCTATTTGCTTTTCATTCCTCTTGTGCATTATTATTATTATTATTATTATTTATTTTATTTATTTTATTCTATTCATGATTAAATGCAATTTTTATGTATAATTTTATTTCCTATTTCGATTGTCTTTGTTTTTACGTCCCATTCATGGGGTTCACGGGGTTATACTTGTATAGCGCTTTGATTTTAATGTGATTTTTATGATCTTCATGTGATGTAAAGCACTTTGAATTGCCTTGTGTTGAATTGTGCTATATAAATAAATTTACCTTGCCTAGAAATACATGAAATTATCAGGCAAATTTTACTTAGGTATCCTGAAATATGCTTATTTTCAGCTAGCTATTTTTCTAAAGAGACTTATTTTGAGCAAAAAGTATATATAATCTTAAAATAAACTTGTTTGTCAGAAATTCAAGAATAGATATTGTTCAGAACATTATTTGAAAGCAAACTTTCAACGGCAAGGATGGACTTGTACGAAGAGTGAAAATATGCTTTGGTGATAAAAGACTGAATTACAAAGGGATGCGCACAACTAAGCCTTCTGTTGTAGAGCGTCCTGTACAAAAGCTAATTCTTGTGTTGGAATATTCAAAAGCTTACTGAATTGTGGTTTGTCATTGTTGAAAATTATTTATTTTTTGTTACTAGTGTAACAGGGGTACATCAAACTTGCAAATATCGTATGTTTCTATTTTGTAATTACACAAAATTTAATTGTTATCTTATTTTCTATTTTATTTCTGTCAATCCTTCTTCAAAGTTGTAACTTTTTGTTTGTATGTTGTTTGTTTCCCCTATGTCGGTTATTACCGCGACACCTGCTGCTTTAAGTTGAGTGCACTTTATTAGTTCTCCCCTTTTCGGTGTGGATGTCGAAGGGGAGGTAGGCCCCTTTTGGCTGCATAGAGTTTTGTTGGAATATGTAATTTCCAGGCATGGGTTCATGTATAAAATCGCATTGCATCTCTTATATTATTTATATTGAATGGGGGCACATTGTTAAAGCCGTGTTTAACGGGAGAATTGACTTTTTCTGAATGTTATCAGGTATGTCGCGCCCTTTACTCTGGGGATGTCAAAGAGGAGGGGCACATTGTTAAAGCCGTGTTTAACGGGAGGATTCACTTTTTCTGACTGTTATCAGATTAAAAACAAGTCACACCGCACTCTTGACTCCCGTCGTCATTCCAAACTACACATACAACGCAGAGTCGAAACCCATCGGTCACACTAGTATGCATAATTTTGGTGGGGTGTAAATAACCACAGCCTAATTTCTGTCTCCCAAACTATTTTATTTTGTAATTCCCTATAACTTCTGGTTATGCTTTTATTTACAGTAGGTGTATTTCCTGTTCCGTGTGTTTTGCAACTTGAAGGCGGGCCAAAAGGAGTGACGGCAAACTGTGAGAGTTTTAATCTAGTCTAGCGGCCCCTCTGGAAGAGGCAAAGCTCTTATGGTGATCCTTTTTATATTCTAAGGTGATCAGTTGGTCTAATTAACTAGATTATATCAGTTCTAAAATTAGATATTAATTAATAATGTAGCGCTTGCAAAGATTGGCAGCGGAATGTTGCTTCAGTAAATTAGCACAAGAGTCTAGCTGTCTTTTCACTACCAATGAGAGCGTCGCGTTGCCATATCGAATGCACCAATAAGAGTGTCACGCTGACACATAACAGTGGCGCCGACACTTGTCCGAGTCGCGTTGCTTTATCGGACGCTTATTCGCGTTGCCTTATCGAACGCACCAATAAGCGTCGCATTGCTGTATCGAACACACCAATAGGAGTGTCCCGCTTACACACTATTGCGGCGCTGACAGGAGTAGTAGTGACGCTACAATACGTTTATGTTGAATTTTATTTTGTGCGCTGCATAGATTTGCGATTGCGCACGCGGGCAGCTTAGAGGGAACATTGGTGGACATCACATTTAGGGTTGCATAGGCCACACATATGCTACACCAGTACTTCTCAAATAGTGGGGCGCGCCCCCCTGGGGGGCCGCATGTGACCTCGGGAAACATGCTTTTTTTTTTTTGCCGTACTGGAATAAAGTGTACTTGCACATCCACTCAGTGGGTGGCAGTGGCGCTCTCATTTTCAGAGTGCGAGCATTATTTTTGAACTAAGGAAGAGCACTCAGCACACACAGAAAACAGATATGAAGAGCAGTGTGCCGCCACCGTTTTCGAAAGCCGTTTTCCGACCGGACTCACTCACACAGCGACCCACTGTCTTGTCCGGTTCTCACGTCGCCGCCCGAGAAGTGCCATTTTCGGCTTGGGATCGTCACGACGACCGCCCTCACCAACGGTTCTACCTCGGCCGCCAAGAATGCGCTTTTTTCGTGCCGTTTGCCTTTTAGCTTTGACTTTTAATACAGTGGGTGATGAGGAAAGACCACATTTTACTGTGTCTAAAAATAATTATAGCGGACAGCCAGAAGCCAAATCAATTAAGACGCTACTTAAAGACATTAGACCCCAATCTCATTGATAAGCTGCTTGATTGTTTTTCAGCGAAAACATGCCGAATATTGCCAACTATCGTCCTGCTTTGTCAGTGTTATATCAGTAAACCAGTGAGCATTGTTAGCATGCTCATTGCAAAATAACTCCACATCATTGCAAAGGAGGTAATACTGTGAGCAGCAAAAATGAAAACTGTCCTTCTGTCGAAGGACACTCTTTTTTTCTTTTATTCAGTTTTGTTTTTTGGTCAATTTTTTGGGCATATTGTCCTCATGAGTGAACGTTTCTAATCAATTTAATTTGTTATTATTTACTGATTTTATTACATTTTATTTTTCTGCATCAAATGGTCAAAAATGTACCTTGAGTGTATTTTTTACAGTTTGGATGTGACTTTTTTTTTAAATTCAGGCAAATTGATGCGCGTCAAGTCTTCTCTGTTACAAACAAAACAATGTTAATAAAGTTATACTTTACTATAAGTTATCTATGTTAATTTTTTTTCTTTATTAGAAAACAAGGACACAATGTTAGGCAGATGCGTATTTATAATAGTAATTTTGTAGACAAATGATACTATTTACAGTGGCGGCAGAGAGTTGGGGGGGGCGCGAAACATTTACGTCTTCCTTGGGGGGGCGTAACAGAAAATAACTGAGAAGCACTGGTACACCAACTGATTTGCATTATTGCCTATGTGACATAAAATGTGCTGTCTACCAGGTCTTTATGAGGCTAAGGGGCAGTTTACATGGTGACTGTGTAGCGGAATTGCCTCGCGTGCATATGGTGTCGGCGAAGACGGAAGGCGGAGACGAAAAATTCTGAATCCTGACTCCAAAGTGGAAGAGTTCAATTACGGGGGCTTGAGGGGGGCTGGCTCCACAGGCATATCAAAAGGTACTTCCGCGCGGAACCCGCTCCGATAACGTCATCACTCATACACGTCACATTGGGCGTGCGCAGTGGTGCTATTAAACATTAAAAACAGCTAATGGCGGAACGTCGGCTTCAATTAACTGTTTTAATAATATTTTTTTAATTTAAATATGTTGAATGTTTCCAGTTTTGTGCCTTTTTGAACAAAAGAAAATGCCATTGCTTGGAGTGGGCAGGCTTGTTGTCTTCCGGGCTGAGGAGGTCAAAGTGCATCATTCGCTGTCGCCTTGTAAATCTGCACTGCCCCCTAGGGCCTGGCATGAATACTACATCGTTTTCATGCGGAATTGTGGCATTGTTCGAATGGAGACGGAACCAAGTAAATGCAAATTTGACATTTTTCGTCTTTTTGGAGAGTAACCATGTAAACTGCCCCTAAGTTTCTAAATTGAAAATAGACAGTTGCGCTATATGGGTTAAAACACTGCTGCACTAACTCTTTAATATGGCTATGATGTTCGGGTAGTTTTGCTCAAATTAATAATATTAATAATTATTTTGAATTTCTGGGTGTGCTTTAAATTTCGGTACTCCGTATCAGCAGATAGTCAAAATCACCTGACTCGTACTTGGATGCAAAAATATTTGATCGGTGCAGCTTAATATCTATAAAGGCAAGTATATACGGTATGTCTGTCTGTCTGTGTGTTCGTGTTTTATGGCATAGAAAATCTCTGATTGCAGAGGTGACAGCGCCATCTTTTGGGCAAAACACATGTCACTGGTGATTGCAGTGGCACTGTTGGCTTTCAAACTTTACTGTTTCTTGTACAAATTTAAATGTGCTGTGATGATGCGTTGTGACGTGGGATTCACTCATGTCATGGCTTTCAGACATGGGGAGATGTACCAAGAATTACTCGGGTTGGACACTTTCAGACTTGTCCAGTGTTGGCGACGCGGCGCTCTCTGTGTGAGGAGGGCGGGGTATAGAATTTTATAACCCAAATATTACGTCAGTTTTGGTAGGCAACGGCATGGTTTAACTTTGCTATTTTTCCAGTTTGCCATGTTGATAATTGCGATGTTTGTTTTCGAAAGAAGAAAGAGGAAATGAAGGTCGGCCTGCAATGATATTTACATCATCAGTCTTTGTTCTGCGACCTGGGATTTAACCGGCTGCTTTCATACATGCCACGTCCCCGTTAAATCCCGGACTTTATACTAGGACACGACCCGGTTAATGTCCGTGTCATCTCCGTGTCAGTCGACCTGAGACATTGCTTTCAGATATAAGTGCTACCCATTTAAATCTTGGGACTTAGCTGGACTTCAGCGTATGTCTGAGAGGGGCTTAACATTAACACCTCTCAGCATTGATGGTAAGTACAGTACATTGGTACCTCTACATACGAAATTAATTCGTTCCAGGACCTTGTTTGTAAGTCGAAATGGTTGTATGTCTAGCAGGATTTTCCCATAGGAATACATTATATTTCCATTCATTCGTTCCACAGCTCGAAACCCTACACTAAATCCTTCATAAATACTGCTGGTACAACTAAATATTGCAATTACACATAGCAGAACAAATAAATTATAAATAAAAATTGAAATAATGACGGTGCATGGGAGTTCGCCCAACCAGTCCACGTGTGTTCTGTGGATTTGGAGAAGGCGTTCGACCGTGTGCCTAGGGTAGTCCTGTGGAGGGTGCTCCGGGAGTACGGGGTACCGAGCCCCCTGGTAAGGGCTGTTCGGTCCCTGTACGACCGGTGTCAGAGTCTGGTCCGCATTGCCGGCAGTAAGTCGAATTCGTTCCCAGTGAGGATTGGACTCCGCCAAGGCTGCCCTTTGTCACCGATTCTGTTCATAATTTTTATGGACAGAATTTCTAGGCGCAGCCGAAGCGTTGAGGGTGTCCGGTTTGGTGGCCTCAGCATTGCATCTCTGCTTTTTGCAGATGATGTGGTGCTGTTGGCTTCATCAAGCCGTGACCTCCAACTCTCACTGGGGCGGTTCGCGGCCGAGTGTGAAGCGGTTGGGATGAAGATCAGCACCTCCAAATCCGAGACCATGGTCCTCAGCTGGAAAAGGGTGGAGTGCCCTCTCCGGGTCGGGGATGAGATCCTGCCCCAAGTGGAGGAGTTCAAGTATCTTGGGGTCTTGTTCACGAGTGAGGGTAGGAGGGAGCGGGAGATTGACAGGCGGATCGGTGCAGCGTCTGCAGTGATGCGGACTCTGCACCGGTCCGTTGTGGTGAAGAAGGAGCTGAGCCAAAAGGCGAAGCTCTCGATTTACCGGTCGA
The DNA here is from genome assembly GCF_030265065.1 of Corythoichthys intestinalis. Lineage (NCBI taxonomy): Eukaryota > Metazoa > Chordata > Actinopteri > Syngnathiformes > Syngnathidae > Corythoichthys > Corythoichthys intestinalis. The sequence continues at coordinate 12,165,091 of NC_080397.1, read as the reverse complement.
TCTACGTTCCTACCCTCACCTATGGTCATGAGCTGTGGGTCATGACCGAAAGAACAAGATCCCGGATACAAGCGGCCGAAATGAGTTTCCTCCGCAGGGTGTCCGGGCTCTCCCTTAGAGATAGGGTGAGAAGCGCGGTCATCCGGGAGGGGCTTGGTGTCGAGCCGCTACTCCTCCGCGTTGAGAGGAGCCAGTTGAGGTGGCTCGGGCATTTGGTTCGGATGCCTCCTGGACGCCTCCCTGGAGAGGTGTTCCGGGCATGTCCCACCGGCAGGAGGCCCCGGGCTCGACCCAGGACACACTGGAGAGACTATGTCGCTCGGCTGGCCTGGGAATGCCTTGGAATCCCGCCGGAGGAGCTGGCTGAAGTGGCTGGGGAGAGGGAAGTCTGGGCTTCCCTGCTAAAGCTGCTGCCCCCGCGACCCGACCCCGGACGAAGCGGAAGATAATGGATGGATGGATGGATGGATGGATGGATGGACGGACGGACGGACGGACGGACGGACGGACGGATGGATGGAATAATGATATAATAGTAATAATAGTAATAATTCCTGTAATAATGTAATGAATCAGGCTCTAATGTGGTGGACGTTTTTGAGTGCTGTACATGAACGCACCACGTGGCTGACGTCACAGAGTAAGAGACGTGCAGCTGAGATTTTACTTTAACGTTCTGTTGTTGCAGCCGTCAACTGCGGCGGACAGTAGGTTGTGTTGCACAAGTTATTAAAAACCTGACGAAGCTGGCGATCTTTCTGGCAACGGTACAACAACAATAATTGTCACCTTAACTTATAAAGACTGGTGAACGGAGGTCGTCGGAGGAGTATTGTTGAGCCAGTTTACGGATGCGCACACCACGCGCATATTTTTCTATCATTTTCATCTTCATTTCAATGGTAAGTGTCACCTTTTTCCTTTTTTCACCACCTGCACTAATCTTCTTGGAACCCGTGATGATTTCTCTCACAAGAAAATCCGCCGTGCGTCCGTCTTGCGGCAAAACAAAGAAACTGTGGCGCTGTCATAAATCGTCGTATTTCGAGCACGTCGTCGGATGTGGAAATAAATGGTGAGTCAAATTTTACGTCGGATGTTGAAAAGATCGTGTGTCGAAGCGATCGTATGTCGAGGTACCAATGTATCTTATTTTTTACTTTATTTTATTAATATGATGTATAATACATATTTTTGGATAGTTGTTTTGAGATTTAGGGGGTATTTAGGGGTACTTAAAGGGTTAATTCCGACTTACGCGGAAATCGGGTCGCCAGCGTAGGAACTGAACTCGTTCGTAACCCGGGGACTCCCTGTAATACCAAAGGATTCATTTCAGCTGGATACTCATACTGTACACAGTGATGAAAAAGTGATTGTGCATTAACCCCCTTATGGTGTCCTTTTACTATTACTTCATTACAGCTGCATCTCTAAGGAAACTATATTTAATCTACGATTCAGTAGTTTTGCGTTCACGTTACACAAACCCGAGCAAAGCCAGGCCATACTTGTGCTAGTCCCTTATCATTACCTTGCCAATTGCTATTGGCGTTGCAAAACTGTTTGCTAGCTAGAAGATCCAACTAAAAGCAGAGCAGCACCGCAGGGTTAGGAAGTTGTGGGGGTGAGTCGAGTTTGTTCCGAGTCTGGCTTGGCGCAAGCCAAGAGAAGAGAGATTTGTCTGCCTTATCTGTACTCTCCTGCTTGTTGTTCGGTGACGATAACGGGCACGTGGAGCCGACCATCTATCCTTCTCGTCTGAGTGATCAGCCTATTCCACACGCTGAGGGTCATTCGTCTGATGACGACTCCTCTTACAAATAACGACCCCTTCACACTCTGCTGGGTGCCTTCAGGAGCTTGTTCCTTTTCAGCAGTGGTGGTCCATTGATGCTTACCACATTTGGCTTTCTATTGGCCGATGCCATGTCAGCCCAATCCTAAATTTACGTATATATTGTATGTTATAAACGAAGCTTGATAACGGGGTCAGAGCAAGTACGATAATAAATAATAGCCTATTATCACTTTCTTAAAAAGAACTGCCAAGTCATTTTTTAAGAGAATTCAACAAACATTCGTTCATTCTCTGTCAGCCCTCCCACTTCAAATGGATTGGACATCTAGCACCGTCAATGGCCTTCGTCGGAGTTAACAGGGGTCTCCAAACTCTTCAAGTGTTTGTTCCAACCAATCCAGAAAAGACAGTTTAACCAATGGGGTTTCTGCTTAAACAAAGGACTTGGAAAATCAGATTGGTGAAAAGGTGTTGCTCTGTTTGGTTGGAGTGAAATCCTGTACTCACTGCGACCCTTTATGGAATCGTTTGGAAACCCCTAAGTTAAGGTGTTGTTATGTTGCGGGCTTCCTCAAGTAGTACATAAATAAATGTCCAAACGACTATTTTTTTTGAGTCTGTCTGCAGCTTGCAAGATGAGGGCGCGTCTGGAAATGGGGTGTCACTGATCGTGACCCTAACCTCAACCATGTCCCACCACCCTGTCCCTCTGGCACGTGGTGTAAAGCTAATCCAATTCGTAACCCTATAAGTCCATCAAAAAGGTGTCTAGCGGAGAACTCGCCAGGTAGCCAGTGTTTTTTTAAACAGAAGAATTTAGCGGAAATAGGGAAAGTGCAAATCTGGGTGATGTTTAGCTGTATGTTTATGTACCCACATATGTAAATTAGAGCTGGTGCTTTGTCTTGATGTGTTTTAGCAGCATCACTAGCACTTTGTTGAGACGTACGGCCTGACATGCATCCATTTTCAGACAGACACATTTTTTTAATCCTGTACAAAGAATAGGAATCTGAATGTCCTTATGGTCCCAATAGTTTTAATGTATCACATGGGAGTTTGTTACTGTTGTTACTGCAATTAGTGGAATTTCCAGGATTTGATTTTTAATATCATAAATTTATTTAAGAAAACAGAATATTCAAACGTAATTTGTTTGGAACCTTATTTTGTGCTGCACAACATATGTGTAACAAAATTTAAAAAAGGTTGCTGTTTTTTGTTTTTTACGTGGTTGAAAGCACTGCTGCACTTACCCGTGTTGGTAGGTATCAGATTGTAACTTGCTACTAGCAGAACTAGAATCAGGACAATCATGTGAGGTTTTAAATATCGAGACTATACAAACCGATCAGATGCACCTCTGAGATCACCTTGCTTTGTCACAGATGTGGGAGGGTTGGCAGAGAGTGACCAAATGTTTATTCGCTGCCACCCTCCCAGTTCAAATGGATTGGACATCTACTAATGATAACTCATTTCACTTCAGTTTTCAGTTCTACTTAATTTAAACCGATGTAGATTCACATTCATTGTTTTAGAACTGTTCCGTCTGAAACAGAAACTTCTAAGTGTAATACCATTTAACTCAATCTTTAAGTGCAATCTATTTCCTAAATCTAACCTCATTTTAATGCTCAGACTCTGACTTATTGCATAACAATAACCAAAACCTTTACCTTTTTCTGAACAATTTCGCTCTAACGTATCTGAACTCAGTGATTGTCAATGAATGCAATAGATGTTATGTTTTAGTGCCAATGATGGCGCTAGACATTTAGACATTCCATTTTGACCCATTCGCTGCTAGCCTCTACCACTCAAAATGAATTAGACATCTGTTGTCGTCAATGGCAGTACTATTACTCGAAGAACCAAGTATTCACTGACCTATACAAAATCCTCTGAGCTTCTCAGTGGCGCTATGACGCAAAAGAATGTGTCTGCTTATTGCGTGCACTCATAAGCAGGCAAGGACACAGGTGACAGTTATGTTGGGAAAATTTGCTGTAAGCAAGCTGCGGTTGTGTTAAAAAACATGACTAGAGGAAAAATGACTTTTACCCACTTCGGTTTTCATCATCATTATGATTTCACACTGCCAGCTACACCGTGTGTGTGTGCAAGAGAGAGGAGAAACGGAAGGATTAAAATTTGAACTGGCAGCAAATGATCATGTTTGAGTGTGAGGCTGCCACAAACATTTATTTCAACAGTTGATTAATCACTGATTTTTATCATTATTATTTTTTTGCAATGAGTCGACTGATGGTCTCATATAAATCACGTTTTTTACTTGCAATATCCCCCTGGATTTCACATTTTAGCTGGAAATGTGCATTGGAAGCAGGAAGGTGCACGATGAATATTTTGGATAACTATGTACCTATGATTTTTTTTTCAAAAGCAAAAGAAAAAAAAATATTTTGATTCATTACAAGGATAATTATCTACTTACCTACCAAGAGTGCAGAAATATGAGAATATTTACAATTTATTTTTGTTTGTTTGTTCAATAATATAAATAAATGAGAAAAATACAATTTTGTTTTGTATTTTTTAAATATTTTATTTAAAATATTATAAAAATTTAAAACAAATGAAAATCAAGATATAAAGATAAATGCTTTATTAGAACATATACAGTATGTATATATACAGTGGGGCAAATAAGTATTTAGTCAACCACTAATTTTGCAAGTTCTCTCACTTGAAAGTATTAGAGAGGTCTGTAATTGTCATCATGGGTAAACCTCAACCACGAGAGACAGAATGTGGGAAAAAAAAAACAGAAAATCACTTTGTTTGATTTTTAAAGAATTTATTTGCAAGTCACGGTGGAAAATAAGTATTTGGCCAATACCATAAGTTGATCTCGGTACTTTGTTATGTACCCTTTTGATTTTGTATTCTTTCTCCTCCAAACACGAGAACCTGTGTTTCTACCAAAAAGTTCTATTTTGGTTTCATCTGACCATAACACATTCTCCCAGTCCTCTTCTGGATCATCCAAATACTGTCTAGCGAACCGCAGACGGGCCTGGACGTGTACTTTCTTTAGCAGGAGGACACGTCTGGCAGTGCAGGATTTGAGTCCCTTGTGGCGCATTGTGTTACTGATAGTAGCCTTTGTTACTGTGGACTCAGCTCTCTGTAGGTCATTCACTAGGTCCCCCCGTGTGGTTCTGGGATTTTTGCTCACCGTTCTTGTCATCATTTTGACGCCACGGGGTGAGATCTTACTGCGTGTTTTTTTGCTTGTCTAAGGAATCACCGCCTGGTAAACAAACCCAAAAACCTTCTTGACAATCGTTAACATTTTTTAATCAAAATGGTGAAGGCATGTGTGGCGTTTGGTTGCAGTAACAGAGAAGATAATGGGTCATTGTAGTAGTTACTGTGTGCCCATTGTTAAAAGGGCAAATCTCTAAAGCAGCACGGTTTATCTCGGTCCATGATGCGTTTGTGTCGACAGCCGTCAGACAGCGCCGAAAACATTAATAGTCGTGATGCCAACACGATCGCAGACATCATCAGACGGAGACTACGAAGCTCGTCGCCACGGTCGCGCAGCAAGAAGGTGAGCGCAACAATAGGTGTTGTGCCGAAAAATAGCCGCCCTGCGTGAAATGACGGGAGCGCCCACCCGGAAACGACTTTCTTGTACCGTGAATATGTATTATTTTACTCGGCTTGAACTAATAAATGTCATACCTGTGTGACTGTCATTGGGATATGGTCGTGAAAACCTGTAGACTAATACATTTCTGTTCAAAGATGGTTATGTGGCCCAGTCCACGATTTGTTACTAAAATACAGTACTAATATTTTGTGTTCTATAATTATTTAAAACTGATCTTACAGTCGTAAATCCACTACTGTAATGCGTCCATGAAAACATTTGATGTTTTCACGTCAATAAAGCATTATAAATAAGCGCTCCCGTCAGGGGGGACATTTCACGTGGGGCAGCTATTTTTCGGCACACACCATCCCGTTGTCGATCAAGTTTCATTTCACAATCGTGACAACGGTGACGCTCAGCTGACCAAATGTCGGTTTATATCCGGGCCGGTGCCGATTTTGGGTACCCGACTCCTCATCGTGACATAAACTGGAGTATGATTGGAAATTTTGTGGTCTCAGGACGAGCTCTGACGCACGGGATGGGACCGGACGGGAGAAAACATCGGTTTGGGCATCAAATATGGATCTTGGATTCATCCAATGAGTTTACAGCGTCTGAAAGCACCGGGGCTTCCATAATTTGCAAGTGAATCCACCTTTAGAAACTACGGTCAATGACAATACGGACACAAAATGACGGACAATATGGCGGCACAATACAGCCATCACGTGATTGTGTGACGTTGGTGATTGGGGTCTATATTATGACGTATCTATCATTGCTTGCTCAAAAAAGTGGGACAAATATAACCCCATTGGCGGCAGCTGTGTGATGACGTGCACAGGCGCGCCAGGGAAATGTTAAACGTCATCTTCACCAAAAGAGCACAAGTCTCTTCTCGGTTTTGTCTCACAAAGAGTGTTTTTAAGTCCACAAACGGTCCGCTATTTTGGTATCACTTTCGCTTTCAGATATCGCCTTACTTAATTACCTTTTTTTTTTTTTTTTTTTCCAGCATTATTGTTTATTATATACTAAAGATGTGCCGATCGATCGGTCCGATCACGTCATTTTCAAAGTATCGGAATCGGCAAAAAAATATCGGACATGCCTTTTTTTAATATATATATATTTTTTATTCAAATCGTTTTCTAATTGTATTTCACGTTACAGACAAAATGTCTTACACTCATCCAGAGTAGTTTTGGCTTAAAATAGGGCTATCAAATTTATTGCGTTAACGGTGGTAATGAATTGTTTTAAATTAGTCACGTTTAATAATTAACGCATGCGCTGCACGACCCACTCACGCATTGTCACGTTCAATCTATAAAAACGCTGTTTTACCTATAGATAGTGCTAAAAGGCAGCGTATAATGAGTAGAGAGAATTTTGACAGCCTTTGGAGCCATTTTTTATGTGGCCAAAGCCATTCAATACCTCTCTCAGCAGTTAATAATAACGTGGGAGGCAATGTGGGGAAGAAAGGTTGTAGCTGATCATTTCTTAACACCCTATGTTCTTTCCCAACACAGAGAAGATATATCAATTGGTGCCCCTACGCACAGTCATGGTTGCACTTCCCATCATGCATTTGGGCAGAAGTTAAATGGCTGCAGTATCATTTACTGAAAGCTCAACAAATACCCTAGATGGCAATATTTAGTCACAATATACAAAGTCACATTTATCCTTTAAGAATTACAAGTCTTTCTATCCGTGGATCCCTTTCACAGAATGTTAATAATGTAAATGCCATCTTGAGGATTTATTGTCATAATAAACAAATACAGTACTTATGTACTGTATGTTGAATGTATATATTAGTCCAAGTTTTATTCATTTTTTTCTTAATGCATTGCCAAAATATATACGATCGGGTAAAATTATCGGGAATGATTGGAATTGAATCGGGAGCAACAAAAAGCAATCGGATCGGGAAATATCGGATCGGCAGATACTCAAACTAAAACGATCCGGATCGGATCGGGTGCAAAAAAACATGATCGGAACAACCCTATTATATACTTCACTTCAGGTATGAATGGTTAGATAAGATACATTTACTGATTGATTCAAATTTACTTGACTCTTTTTTCAATCTGGTTTTACCCTTGTTGTGAAATTTAATGTTGCTTTTTAGCAGAGCTTGGAACAAATTAGGCGATTCACATTTAAAATGTGATTCATTACACCAAAAAAATCATGTTACCAAAGCCAAACCAGAAAGAATTTAATTTCATATCTACTATAGTATTAAAAATACGTGTCGTGGTCGTTCGTAATATTTCTATTAAAAACAACCAATGATGACGATAGATTTCCAATTCATTTTGACTAACCCCATCAAAAAGGATTGAAATTCTATCACCGTCAATGGCATGCAGATTTGTAATTGGTGTGTGTTCCTTACCTATGGGGGTCTTTGGCGCTCACAATGATATGGACACATTCTCTCTTGCTGAATGCTCGCTCTATCCATGATTTCTGTGCCTGTAGAAAAAAAACAAAGTTTTTCAAAATACATTTTAAGAAATTCTCGCAAAATCTGATTTCATTCAACAAGGCATCAGTTAAAGCATGTTGTTTTCAAAGACAAGCAATTTGGCTACACGCATATTGTCCATGAATTGCACACCTCCAAACATAATTCAGAACCAAGGATGACAGCACACTGAAAAAGCCCACACTAAATTGAGTCCCTCACGCATTATTCAAAACCCTCTGACTCCAATGTTTTATGTTATTTAGAGTTGGGTCCAAACTGGTTGAAAGGAGAGAGAGGAAAAAGCGGATGTTAAATGCACCCAGGCAGTAAATGATGTCAGTCCATGTTGCATTGCTAAGTGATGTGCAGCCAGCAAAGTGTGTGATATTTTATGCATGCGAGGTAGCATCATACCTCATTTGAAAGAAATTTGCAGCTGGGTCTAACTGTACTGAATCAAAATTAGTTGGATGTAGTTTTAGAATAGGGGTCTGACAATATATCGAAATTGTGTTATACTTATATAGCACTTTTCCACCTTTCAAGGCACTCAAAGCGCTTTACACTATCTCGCCATCCACCTACTGGACGCACCACCAGGAGCAACGTGGGGTTCAGTGTCTTGCTCAAGGACACTTAGACAAGTTCATCAGGGCAGAGAATTGAACTCACAACCGCTGGGTTGGTGGACAATTACTCTACCACTGAGCCACGCCATAATGTGACACTCCCTATTCCAAAAGGTTATCGATATGCTTCTGTCAAGAATTGACATATTGTTTTAAAAAGGTGTTCCTGTTTTAAAAAAAAAAAAAAGAAAAAAAAGGAACCAACAAGTTGCTAACAAAATTTTCCACTGGAATAGTGTCTCTGTTAACTCAATGGCTGCCATTGCCATTTCGCCAGATGCCCTATCCGTATGGACTGGAAGGGGCGAATGAACATTCCTTCAGTCGAAACCAGAGCATTCGCAACCGATTTGCCATTCACAGGTCACTTTCTGATCATTTTAGGGCATTTACAGATCACTTCCTGTTGAATTTGAGTCACTGCTTATTCATTCGTGGGTCCAAGTTCATTTCACTTCTAATGACCCAAACTTCCCATTCATTTTCAATGGCCCTATTCGGCATTCGTTTCAATAGCACAAAAAATTTAATTCACTCCCATTGATTTCCAAACCAATTGACCCGATATCAACAGGAAGTGACCCCAAAATTCCCCGAATAAACAGGATATGAACCAATATGAACAAGAAGTGACCCCGAAATGCCGGATAATACCTGACTGTTGCTGACAGCCACCACAAATAACGCCCAGTTGCTACAAATTACGCACACGTTGCTACAAACTACGCCAACATGACGCTACAGTAAATTTCACATGTACCGTATTGGCTCGAATATAAGACGGTGTTTTTTTTGCATTGAAATAAGACTGAAAAAGTGGGGGTCGTCTTATATTCGCGGTCTAGACATTATACCCATTCATGACGCTAGATGGCGCCAGATATCATTGAAGCGATGTTCTGTCATGACAGATCTCAGCTTCTCTCAAGTTTAACCAGTTTGCATTATTTTATTGCAATGTTTTTCCTTATTCAGATTTGTTTCAAGACTACAGTTACAGTTAGACCTCACTTTGATGGTTATTGCAGTTATTGCAATTTTGTTGTTTTATCACAATAGATTGGTTTATTTACATTTCAAAAACCAGAAGCCAAGATTTGAGTGAGGCAAAATAACATGCTTTTTCTCTCAATGTATTGTTATAATCATTTGTTTCAGATGTACTGTAATTATTTTCTGTATAAAAATTCATTTGGTGTTCAAAAAGTATTTTTTTCAAACTTGAGTCTTGAAAAAGAGGGGGTTGTCTTATAATCAGGGCCGTCTTATATTCTGGCCAATACAGACTCGCCGGCCTTAGGAAACAGCCGCCATCTTAGAGCAGTAGACTTCTCAGGAAGGCTCTGTTGTTGCAAACCTAAGGGGAGTAACTTCTTATCAAAAATACTCCTAAATTGGCAAAATCTTGTCTTGAATCGATCTTTAAATGATGAAACAGTTTTAATACTTTCACAAGTCGAAAGTAGACAGACGGGAAATAATGCAATAACTGGAGCAATTTTAACAACTTTAGCGGTAAATTGACAACATTAAATGACTTCCACTGGAGGGGCGTAGTTTGGATGAGGCGTGGTTTGAAGTGTGGCTACGGCTGCAGTCAGACCCTTCTCGAAATGCCCCAGAATCAACGGAAGAGTGACCCATAAATGCCCCAAAATCAACATTAAGTGACTGAACATTTGCAAATGAACTGAAATGCCCCCAATAAACTACCGTAGTTGGCTGCTATTGACGACCAAAGACGTCCGATCCGTTTGTAGTGGGAGGGATGGCAAATGTTCATTCACTGCCACCATCTCAGTTGGTACTTATAGACGTCTACTAGTGATAAATTCAGTTAAATTCAAAGCAGAAGGATGAAAAGAGCTTGTATTTCTGTATATTACTTGTATAGTAAAATATTGTAGAATGACCCTTAATCGATTATTGTTATATCGCCATATTGTGAGATTATTGTGAGATTATTGTGAGCCTTGTATCGCAAATCGTATCGTGAGGTACCAAGAGGTTGCCACAGAACACATAATTAGAAAAAAATATATCTCATTGACAGTATAAGAGCAGAACACGTAGCTCTTGTATTGGATATCATTAATATGCAAGCAGTCTCGATGTTGCTGCTGACAACATACAAATAAGTGGCCAACATTATGCAGTCACGGAGGAATTGTGCATGTGTAAGTCATGTTCGCTGCAGGTCTGAGTGACGCTTACACACACACAGGTCAATTATCTTGCTGTGCACGTACAGAGCGAGCCTGCGGCACGGGATTAAAGTTGATATACAGCTGTTAAAGTAATCCCAAAATACATGAATTAATCCTTGATAAATAGTAAGAAGAATCCATGAAAGAAAAGAAGACACTTTGACACTAGGGAACAAGGGTTTTAACGATAGGATCCCTGTTTTTTTTTTTCTTCTTTTAATATGGATAATCTTATTCTTAATCGACATGTTTAAAAAAAACTAAAACAAATCATATATCGACACGAAATAAGAAAGGAACAGGCAAAACATGTGGCTAGTTTTATGCAAACAGTAAAAAGTTACAACATAGTAATTTTGTAAACAGTGGCGAAAAACTTCATGTCTGGAAAAAAACAGATTTCAATATCGGAATCAGCCTGCCAATTTTAGTTTGAATCCTGAAGAAGAAAAAAGTCTTTTTCTCTTTTTAGAAGTTCTTTTATTTTCTTAACCCCCCTGTTGCCTTCATTTTCTGTATACATCCTTTGCCCTCAAGGTGAAATTGACCCGTCTTGACTTAACCCCAATTCAAGCAGTTTAGTTGAACCTTAAACACCAAATTTCATATTGCTTGAACAAACATCTTGTCCTTCACCAAATATGTGTAAATACTCCACGACAAAATGTGCGGAAAGGAGTTTGGAATGCATTTTTATTTATCTCAATGACTAAAGGTTTTTTTTTCCCCAAGTGAAGAATTTAACTATGAGAACATTGAAATAAATGTTTTTTTTTTTTTTTACGAGCTTTGCTGTCCCTTTGAACAAGAACATTTTCACTCAAATATCCTTTACCATATATGAGTTTTAATTTGTATCATATTTGATACAACAGATCACAGTGTTAAACTATTGTTTTTTTCCCCCTGAACAAACAAAAACACGATACAGAAAATCTAACATTTTTTATTTCCAAACATAAAATTAGCTACCATCATGCAGTAGAGAGAAATCCACCAATGCAACTGGCTGTGTGGAAGCCTGGAAAACAATCATTTTACTTATTTTGCAGTTCACAACCTTTTTATTTGGTGGGGGGCTTGAAAACAGTTTCTCTCCTTGTTCAAGCAAAGCCGCGCTCTGTGTTTCTGACAGTACACATGGTTAAAGTGGCATGTCACTTCTTCCGTCACTTGTCAGGTTTCCCAGGTTGGGAAATGATCCAGGCCATCCTTTCTCACATCAGACCTCAGTGGTTTTCTTCTTTTGGGGAGGGGTTTGCATAGCTTTCCTGTGCTTTTGAGGGCAATGCCAACAGAAGCCCGAAAGTCTTGCAGATGCAGGGGTTTCTGCCCGGGCTGCAGTTTCTCCAGGTCTCTTCTGTAGCGGATCCATGCATTGATTACTGCCACTGTAACAGTGTGCCACCAAATGTAAATGTACCATCTTTGACATCTGCAGCTGAACTTTTATAGTGCAGATAGCTCACCAACATCAACACCCCATCCTCACCGTGAAGCATGGTGATGGATCATCATGATTTGGGGCTGTTTTGCTGCCTCAGGGCCTGGACAACTTGCACTCATTAATAGAAGAATGGATTCCAAAGTTTATCAGCATGTTTTGCAGGAAAACCTGAGGCCGTCTGTCAGACAGTTAAAGCTAAAAAGAGGGTGGATGCTGAACAAGATTATAATCCAAAACAAAGAAGTAAATCAACTTCAGAATGGCTTCAGAAGAACATAATACACGTTCTGGAGTGGCCAAGTCAAAGTCCAGACTTGAACCCCATCGAGATGTGGTGGCATGACGTAAAGACAGCGATTCATGCCAAACATCCCAGGAATCTGCAGCAGTTTTATAGGGAAGAATGGGCCAAGATTAGTCCTGATCGATGTGCCAGACTGATTTGCAGCTACAGGAAGCATCTGGTTGAAGTTTTTGCTGCCAAAGGAGCCACAAAATATTAAATGTGGTGGTACACTTACTTATTTTTCCCCTCTTCTGTGATTGTTTGCATACTATCCTCATTAAAATATGAAAACCTATAAAGTTATAAGATAGTTAAAGTAGACACAGTTTTTTTCATCTGTGTGATTTTGACAAAGATCAGATCACATTTGATGGTGATTTTATACAGAAATGTGAAAAATTCCAAAAGATTCAAATACTTCTTCATATCACTGTATATGTCAACAATGCCTGGTCTAGGTACCATTTTGTAGGTTTTGGCTTGGTTCAACGACAACAAAAGACCAAATAGAGCGTTGTTGTAGTTTCTCCAACCATGGCCTCGGTTTCCACGCTCTCCACTCTTTTTTTTTGCATGTTCAGAGACATGCACAGGTTGTCCTGAAAGTGAATCAGTGTTAGAAAGTTCAGGAGTCGCCTCGTGACATTGCATCACAAACAGTAGGGTACCTTGTCTCCATCTCCCGTTTGGCTCGTAAGTTGGGCATCTGTACTAACCCCATGTGCATGTACTGTACATACGAAGAATTTGCACGATTTCTCTGCGATCTGTGTACAGTACACCATTTGTCTTTTTAACTGTACACTGTACAAGTTTGTGTCTTCAATTCCTTGAAGCTTTTGAGTTTGTCACAAAATATTTGAAGTACAGCTTATGTGTCCAGTCAAACCTCTTTTCAGGTTTCCTCAACAAACACACCTAAAACACTGTAACAGTCTAACGTGTGTAAAAAAACCCTGTGACCTTGATTTCAAGTCTATTTTCCTCACGGGTCATTTTGACCCGAAGACCCCCTTTGTCCTTATTTTTATGTACAGTTTGGCATGCATAAAAGCAACACTTCACATACTCTACTGTTGGGGCCACTCAAGGCAAAGTCATAAAATTTCAGGTTAAAAAAATATTGTTAAGGGTAATTTCTTTTCGGTTTTGACACAGTGGTAGGTCATTTTGCCCCGAGGACAACAGGAGGGAACAGGAGATATAAATACATTTGTTAAGGCAAAATAAAGTACAAGCTGGCCGGCCAGGACAAATGTCCCGAAAGCCCCACGCAGGTGGCCCCAAGAAGATCTGTCCCGAACCCTCGAGATTATACAGTTAATATTTGTTGTTATACCAGACGGAAGACTAGTGCCAGCCCCTTCATGGGAAAACAGTGGGAAAACACTAGGCAGCTGTCTAATCTAATTTCATGACCTTGCTTCAGAGAAGACGCTGAGAGCTGCGAATCTTACAAAATGATATAGAATAAATGTACCAAGTACAATGAACAAACATGTGGAAACAAATACGTATCTTAAGAATGAAAATTGAAATGAAAAATGCATGAAAATTTAACTCGACAGATTTTCTATTGCCCAGTTTTAAGCGAGTGTGTTATCCAAAAAGCACACTGGACGCCTATTGCCATGATTGGCAGCTAATGAGTTAACAACACTTAGTGGATACAGTAAGAAGTAGCATTGAACTGTGCTGTTTGCAATGTGTGTTTTAGGTTTGCCAACCGTCCCTTGAAAAACAGAATGGTCCCGTATTCTGAGAGAAAAGTACATGTCCCGTATTGAGCTTTCAAGGGATGTGATTAGTTCCGTATTGTCATGAAACTTGAAAATAAAACGAGCATTTCTATAACGAACGAATACTGGTCTAGTGCTTTAAAAGAATATGCAGGGAAACGTATTCCCCCTCCTCTCCTGCTTTTTGACCAATAAGTGGATGGAACAATGACAATACGAAATCCCACTCATTACATTGGTCGAGGTACTGTCGCTTGCCATTTTGATAACAGACGACAACATAGGCATGTGAGAGATGAGGTTTGAGTGAAGTTTGAGTAAAAAGCAAAATGATCAAAATGTTCAAAATGATAATCGTTTGTTTTCTTGTTCTTCTCTGTGTAATTTCTTTTCACTAATTGTATTATACTGTATTTTTGTGTTCTGTGAATTTCTTTTGTATTTCCACATAGTATTTTGAGTGATCATTGGAAATTGGAAATTATACAGTTTGAAATTTAGAAGGACAGATGTTAATTTTATTCTAGTATTTTTTGCGTTAAAAATACATTGCTGATAATTACCGTATTGGCCCAAATATAAGACGATGTTTTTTGCATTGAAATAAGACTGAAAAAGAGGGGGTCGTTTTATATTAGCGGTCTAGACATTATACCCATTCACGACGCTAGATGGCGCCAGATATCATTGAAGCGATGTTCTGTCATGACAGATCTCAGCTACTCTCCCCATTCACAACGCTGGATGACGGCAGATATCATTGAAGCGATGTTCTCTCATGACAGATCTCAGCTACTCTTAAGTCTAACCAGTTTGCATTATTTTATTGCAATGTTTTTCCGTATTCAGATTTGTTTCAAGACTACAGTTAAAGTTAGACTTCACTTTGATGGTTAATGTAGTTAATGCAGTTTTGTTGTTTTATCATAATAGATTGGTTTATTTACATTTCAAAAACCAGAAGCCATTCATTTACGAATGTGATTGCACTTTAGTTTACATATTTAAATTAGGGCTGTCAAAATTATCGCGTTAACGAGCGGTAATTAATTTTTTAAATTAATCCCGTTAAAATATTTGACACAATTAACGCAGATGCCCCGCTCAGACAGATTTAAATGACGGTACAGTGAAACGCTCACTTTTTAATTGTGTTTTATGGAGTTTTGCCGCCCTCTGCTGGCGCTTGGGTGTGACTGATTTTATAGGCTTCAGCACCCATGAGTATTGTGTAAGTAATTATTGACATCAACAATGGCGGGCTACTAGTTTATTTTTTGATTGAAAGTTTTACAAATTTTAGTAAAACGAAAACATTAAGAGGCGTTTTAATGTAAAATTTCTTTAACTTGTACTAACATTTTTCTTTTAAGAACTACAAGTCTTTCTATCCATGGATCGCTTTAACAGAATGTTAATAATGTTCATGCCATCTTGTTGATTTATTGTTATAATAAACAAATACAATCCTTATGTACCGTATGTTGAATGTATATATCCATCTTGTGTCTTATCTTTCCATTCCAACAATAATTTACAGAAAAATATGGCATGTTTCAAAATGGTTTGAATTGCGATTAATTGCGATTAATTACGATTAATTAATTTTTAAGTTGTAATTAACTCTATTAAAAATTTTAATCGTTTGACAGCCCTAATTTAAATGTTCAGATATTAGAATTTTTCTCTCAAATATATTGTTATAATCATTTGTTTCGGATGTACTGTAATTATTTTCTGTATAGAAATTAATTTGGCGTTCAAAAAGTCTTTTTTTCAAAATCGAGTCTTGAAAAAGAGGGGGTCGTCTTATAATCAGGGCCGTCTTATATTCGGGCCAATACGGTATTTTTTCTGTTTGGTTATATCACTCAAATATGTACCTAATTAATTCAGATTTGAGTAAAATAATAATAATATTATAAGTATTTATAAAAATCACTTTTCACATATAAAAAAAATAATTAAGGGATGACAGTTATCGGGCCGTACAGCTCTACCAAGCAGGTATCCCTTATTTTTTTTAATTTTATTTTTTTTATGTGAGTTAGCATGTGAAGTAGCTAACGGCGCTGAAATATGTTCATTATTGTGTTCCAATTTGTATCAGAAGCCAATTCAGGTTGGAATTTGGCACACTTTGGCAAATGAAACGAAAGAACAATATTTAATGATGAATAATGGGCTCATTCCATTTAATGTAACACTCAGTGCCTGCTGTTGATTGTGGGAGAGCGGAGGTGGCCGCTCTCCCATCCAGCAGTGGTGAGACTTGCTTGTACAAGCCTTTGACCGCCACCGCCGCCGCTACAACAACACAGTGCGCATCCGCCTGGCTGACCTTGTCAAACCACAACACCACTAAACCCACCGCAAACCCGTCACAAACCGGACTGGACCACACTTAGCCTGAGGCCAGACTTGGATCTGTGTTGAACCATAACCCCTGGGGGGAAGCGTACATGACTAAGCAGGTCGAGAGAACAACACCAAGCAACTCAATTTTTCCTATAATATGCAGTGCAAATTTCATATAAAATATACTATTTTAAGTAAGCAGAAATTGAAGTTTTTAATGAACCTATCGCAAAACTCTGCGCCCCAAATCACATAAGTCGGACACACTAGCTGTAGAGTTGCATAGAAATAGTGTGTGGTCTTGACTTAAAACATCTTTTTTCTAACTTTAAAATTGCCTAAATCCGATGGTTAATTGCTGTGTGTGGGGTACCCAATATTCCGACACCAGGTACCCTGAAAGATTGGAATTTTTGTTGTGCATTTTTCAAAGCCTAAAAGAAGGCTCGCCAAATGCACCCTATGGATAAGGCTTTGTCATCGACCACATAAACAACCGAATGTCTTGATAGTCACCCAAGGAATCTTATGCTAGCTCAAAGGTAAGTTAATGATCAATTTGTAAAAAAAAAAAATAATAATAATAATAATAATAATAATAATATTTAGTTGCATGTAGTAAAAACATAGACTTAACTATTAACATTAGTTTGCTAACATTTGACTGCCGACTTGTTTACTAGCCTGTCACTACACAAATAGAATAAAATATTACTGATCCGAGCTGTCAAGACCCAGCACTGAAAGTCCAAAGTCAAAACACCACAAACTCTCTATTAGAAAAATAAAAAAGATATACTATACATTGGGTCACGGATGCACACAAAGGAAAGTTATCACACACACACTTAGCATTTGACTGCAGTCAACTCGAATGCACGCCGGTCTCTCAACGTTAAGAATGTATTTATTTCGTATTCATATTGCACAGGTATGTTTATGATGTAAGTTTAGCACCTCTGGATAATATTGAGAAACCTTCTGGAGAAAAATCTGACAGAATACATGACATAATGTTACTAAGTAGCTAACGTTATAGCTAGATAGATATTCGGCCTGTGGGGTTTCTTGTTTTTAAGTTGCGAGTGGAAGCATCTTGCCTTGGCCTTGATTATAATAATGGGCTCCTCTCTGTAAAGTTTAATACTATGGACATACCGCTCCACTGCACACTGCAACCCTCTCTGTCTGCTTCTAGACGAAATTCATTTAAAAAATAAAATAAAATAAAAAAACATTATATAAAAGAAAACAGGTCTATTGCCTGCTGTGGTAGTGCAAATTCAGAAATTTGAACTCCTGCCATCATCCATAAAAATTGTTCATTCTCACAATCACAGTCATTGAGAGAATTTGACAGAGCCTTGACCCCTTGAGTTTTACAAGGCGGTGGGGCGTTCCGATAGGTCCACTGTTCAAATACATGTTTTCTCCAGCAACTTGTGCTTTGGAGTATTCGTAACTCACCAAGTTAACACAGTTAGCGTTATAAAATAAACTGTGCTGTTGTGCTTGAATTATTAGGGTTTGGGGCAAAACCTTTTGAGTAAGCCGAACTTGCAGAGATAGGTTTTGTTAACTTGAAATGTTAGTTGTGCTGAATATAAATGTCATGTGAACTTCAGTGTTGCGAATGAACACGTTGAATGAACGCTCGTTTATGAACACGTTCATATTTTGAGCGAACATGAACTGAACGCATCCTATTTTTGTCTCATGAACCTTACTGTGAACGTGCTCATTCTAGCGGTTGTGAGCCACGTTCATAACCTTGTTCATTGTCAAGTATTGGTGTTGTGCAGCAAAAAACATATGCGACTACTGTGGTATATGTGATGTCAACACGCACCGTAACTCTCGCGAACATCTCACTAGATATCATATAACAGAACACTGATTTCCTCCATGCCCCAAGTCTTATCCCATTGGCTGTGTAAACCCATGGTGATCATGGGATGCGTAGTCCATATACCACCCTCACGAGTTTTACGACAAAACTGCAGATGAAGCCAAAGGCTAAAAACACTATTAACAAAACAAAAAAACAAACCTTAATAGCGGAAAACTATCCAACCTGGCAACTCAAACGGCCTGAGGCTGTCACTGCTGTGTTGCTTAGCAAATATAGCAGCTTTTGCTCTTGAAGTTTTTATGGCGGCGAATAACCATTCTATTACATTCAGTTGGACTCTATGTAGCATCTTTGGATAATATTTAAACAAGTTGCAACACAAACATACTTTTGCAACATAAATACAGCGTAAATAAAGAGAACTTTCCTTCGTGTGCATCCATGTCCAAAAGTGAGTACATAATTCCTTTATTTACAGAAAGGTTTGGGTTTTTACTTTGGAATTGCAGCATTTGCTGCCATTTGTAACGTTACGCTGATGTGCAGAACTGCTTTCTGATGGGGGAGAAAATCTGGCAGAACACTGGCCCGGTACCAACATTTAAGTGAGTTTTACGAGCAGGTCAGTACTGAGGCAGATTTGAAATTGTATATGAAGATGAATCTGACATAGTTTAAGTGGATAAAATAATTGTTGTGTGTGGTTCTAGTATCGAGTTTGTCAATAATAGCTTGCAGCAATTCTTGAGGAGAAGAAAGAACTACAAAAGTTTGAAAATAATAATAATAATGAATTTTAAAAAAATATATATATACAAAAGTTCATTTTTTTGACCCATGAACTGTAGCTCAAAATGTTGAATTATGAACTAGAAGTGAACTGTTCATTTTAAAATTTGTGAACTGCAATTTGAACGAGTTGATGCAGAAAATGAACTTTTCCAACACTGGTGAACTTAGCCTCTCTCCAGATGCCTTCAAAACAGTGCGTTGGCAACAGTCAGACTGTTTATCTTACTTGTCTACGCATTGCGCTGTCCGTAAATCTTTGAAGTTTTGGCAGTTACTTACATTTACAAGTTTTCAATCAAATTTTTCAACTGCGAGTAAAATAGGTTGACTTGAAATTTCAACAACTGTTAACTCGTTTTGTTCGTTTGTTGTTTTTTTTAACCACAATGCAAAGATGCTACACGGGGGCCCTTTAAAATGTTAAAAATGAATTAGTTCAGTTCATCGTTCATAAATGAACATTTTGAACTTATTCTTTCAAATATGAACCTTTTAGATTTCTGCGACTTCTGTTGCTTAGTAATGTGTGTGAAAGTATTTTTTTCTGACTTGTTGCCCCAGAAACTTAAAACCTTTTGAACATGGTTCATAAAGTAATATTAAGTGTATTTGTAAGACAAGCAAAAAAAAAAACAACAAAAAAGAAAGAATAATAATAATTTATGAGTCAGTCAGATTTAAGCCCACTGGAAATGCTACATCCAAAAGTCCAAAAAGTGTGCCTGTTTAAGAATACTACAAAAGAATACCTTGTCATTATGTTGCGCCAGATACCAACGTTTATCCACCTATGAATTATGGCTCGTTTCTGACTTTTTTCCCACTTGTAGTCTATCGTAACTGGCACCCCTGAATTTAAAGGAATTGCAGTTCAAAATCAACTCACTGACACCAGAATGAACTGTTTCAATAAATGTTCACCAACAAAAAATTCAGCACATTTAGTTGACATTTGCCTAAAATATGTAATGGTTCATTAATTTTCATTCGTTAAAAAAAACAACACATTTTTCTAAACTCTGAGTACACAATCAACCAACAAAAAAGAGCTTTTATGGGCAGTAATGAAGCACATTTTCGGTGCCGTTTTAGCAACTCACCTGAATTTGGTGCCAAGGTGCAGTCTTGTGGGCTTCCACTCATAAACCAGACTGCAGGTAGCATTTTGACGCATGATTCTTGCTGCAAGCTATCATGAGTGCATTAGCGCGCGTGTTCACGGTGCACACTGAGCAGGCTCTTAACTACTTCTAAAGCCATCAGTCTCCTCCCAACGTCAAACACCAAACAGCCCAACTGGATGTGTTTGTTACAGCTCTACCTCACTGAAGCCTAGCCTGTTGTTAATGCATATCCATCGCTAGTAGAAGTCCAATCCATTTTAACTACGAGGGATGGCAGCGACCAGTCAGCCCTCCAAGTTCAAATGGACTGGATGTCTATTGTTGTCAATGGAAGACGAAAAGTTAAGCTCTATCCATTCCAGTCATACAAATGACTGGTATACAGCAGTCGACTATAGCCGCTTTCACAGTGTAGGAACCTGAGTACTCAGTTCCTATGACTATAGGCCTCTCCAGTAGATCGTTTATGAACACGTTCATACTGGACTGTCTCAGGAAATTAGAATACACAATATTCTAATTTTTTGAGACAGTCCTGGACTGTCTCAGGAAATTAGAATACACAATATTCTAATTTTTTGAGACAGTCCTGTATATTGGGCCAAAGTGAATTGAAAGCATCACATTTAAGTCTCATGGATATTACTATGAACGCGCTCATCTTGCGGTTGTGAGCGGCGTGCATAACCGAAT
Source organism: Corythoichthys intestinalis (assembly GCF_030265065.1). NCBI lineage: Eukaryota > Metazoa > Chordata > Actinopteri > Syngnathiformes > Syngnathidae > Corythoichthys > Corythoichthys intestinalis. The sequence continues at coordinate 12,144,047 of NC_080397.1, read as the reverse complement.
TCATGAGTGCAGAAATAGAGCTTTTCCGACAAAACTGCAGATAAAGCCATTGGCTAAAAACACAATAAAAAACAAGTTTTAATAGCGGAAAACTATTCTACCTGGCAACCCGGGCTGCCTGTCATGGCTTGTTTTAACAAATACGACAGCATGGACATAGTAGATAACAGCTCTCGTAACCTCGTGTTCTGTCAGATTTTGAGTTCGAATTTTATTTTTGAGCACAAAGACATGGTAGTGTTTGAGGAGAATTTTCCTTTGTGTGCGTCCATGACCAAACGTAAGTACATACTGTTGTGTGTATATGTATATGTTTACTTTGGAAACGCTGCATTCGCAGCCATTTACAACGTTACGAGCATGCGCAAAACCGCAAAGTTGGAATTTCTGTTGGGTGCAAAATCTGACAGAGCAGTACCAGTACCCAGAATCAACATTTAAGTGAGTTTTACGAACAGATCAGTAGAGACGGAGATTTTAAATTGAATATGAAGATGAATCTGACAAACTTTAGTTAAAAAATTTTGAATTATGAACAAATGAACTGAACATTTCATTTTAAAAGATTGTTAACTGCAATTTGAACTAGGTCAAGTATAAAATGAACTTTCACAACACTCCGTAGTGCGCCTGATATGAACTGCTGTGACATTGTAGTCTGTGGCACTGACGCATTATTTACTCGCCACGCCCATCTTTGGCAAAATAAAGCTGCGAAAACTAAGTTAACTCATTTGCTCCCAGAAACTTATGAATACGTTCTATTTTTAAATGCTTCATTGTCCCAAAGACGTATTTATACGTCTTTTGCGTTTTTTTACAAGAAAAATCTATAGCTTGCGATCTATTTGAGAAACAAAAAACAAGGCTCCAAACCCATTTTAAAGCAATAAAACTGGCCACTGGAGGGCAGTAGCGCATTTTGTAAAGACCCGCAACACAATTCAACAGCAATGAAAGGCCGGGCAGCACGGTTGGAGCGCTGGCGGCAGTATGCAAGGCGGCGGACGACCGAACAAAACAACCGAGAGGACGCCTGGAATGCCAGACGCTGGACGACGGAGCAAAACGACTGAGACCACCGTGCAGCGGGCTCGCCAAGCAGACCCCACAGAGATAAAAAAATAATCCATCTTTGTGAGTCAGACAACGATGAGGGAAAAGTTTACACGGCAGACGTGGCGACAAAGGCGTCATCTCGTCGACAACAGGTCTCTCAGTAGTCATGTGTAAACAAATTGTTACTTTGCTATCAAAAGCTCTATTTGTCTTGTTCATTATTATATTTTGCAAAAGGAAAACATTATTCAAATGTTTGGGATGGAACTAATGCAAAAATAGCTGTGTTAAAGTCAAAGTTATGTTTGAAATGTATGTGTTTACAAAAAGCTCATTTTCTCAGTTTTTTCATCAGAAATGGGAAAATTGCTCAAACTAAGCTATTTTATAATGCTGATTTCTAAAGAATGGAAAAAGATATGAACTTACTTTTTTTCTGGTGAAAGAAGACAGTCTAATCTTTCTTTTGGTGGGTTCCATGTTTATATAGCAATAGAACAGAATTTTTTGTGGGCCTTGCAAAATCAGTCAAAATCCAGAAAAACGGCCGGGAGCGAAGGGCCTTGCTCTGGTGAAAATGGCTAGGAGTGAATGAGTTAACGGAAGGCAATGAAATGGAGTGATCCCCAACCACTGGGCTGGGGACTGGTACCAGTCTGTGGTGCATTTGCTACTGGGCCACAGAGAAAAAAAAAAAAATCATTTGTTAACGACAGCAATCTGCCCTGTGCCTCTTGACCCATCAATATGCCTGTCTACTCTATTTACTAATCCGAATAAAGATTTGTGTACGTGGCCATCTAGTGGTTGGCCACCATTACTGGGGTGTTTGAACCCCTATAGCAGTCCGGCGTCAGTCAAAGTAAACAGTAACATTAGCTTCTGTTGACCGTGTGCTACGGCCTGTGACGTCTTTGGACAGCTTTTTTATGAGGAAAAGGCCACCTGTTAAGCAACAAGAGTATCCTACAACCAAGTCCATTCTGCATGATATGTGGCTAAAAGCTAGCAAATGACGTAATAACAGCGAATGCACTGAAAGCATCATACCAGTGGCAAACCCTATTGCTAAAGCCAAGAAACCTTTCACCCCTGTAAAAGAACTCATTATGCCTGCGACCAAGGATATTTGCCGTCATTTTTTTTGAAGAAAGGCTGCTGTTAAAAATGGTTGGGTGAACACGCAAAACGATGCCATCTTCCCCCAAAAGGTTCTAGGAACTGTAGACAGTTCCTACAGTGCGAAAGCATGCAATTATGACTCATTTAAATCCTGACTCATAATGACCAATAAAATTTTTGTGAATTGAATTTATCCATGAAAAGGGTCAAAGCCCTCTCACAAGCAAACAACTGTAGTATTCATCAATCTTTTGCAGCACTCACCAAAAATTCTCATGTGCTTTGGTCCAGAACACACTATATTTGACAGAGAAGATAAGTCCCGTCTATTCTCTCATTCTCGTTTCCAGAATTAATGTAAGATTTCACACACTTATACGGAAATAGTGGATTTTACTGAGGGCTGGTTGCAAAAATGTTTAATAGTAGCAGTTATATTCTAAATAAATAGTTCCCTTAGGCAATCATGGCAAATGTCACATAAATACAAATTCAACCAAATGATATATTTCAGAAGTACTACTAGGCTGGGCCTTGATCTGAAATTGTGAATCACAGCACAGAGAAGCTAGAAGTCTAACAAAAGGGTGGTGGGTGTAATTTTAAAAGCTGAATGTAAATCCAGTAGCTTAAAACCAAGGTCCTGAAGTGTTGTTGTATTTCTTAACCATGCACGAACTGCAGATAGTTTCTTTTTTGTGATGATATTCCTAAAAAGTGTGCTTCTCTCTAACAGATGCTGTGTGTCAACTCATCGACGTCTTGCCCACATAAATAATGGCTGCACCTTAAATAGGCGCGTCTTCTTGTCCCTCAGGGAAATTTGTTCCACAGGATGGCAATAATTACTTGATTTCATTATTCTTACTTTTCTGCGATACAACCATATGTGCCAGTCTGCACAACAGACACTGCGTCTGTGAAGCTCGAGTTTATGTAGAAGTTTAAAAACAAAAAAATCATCTATTCCAAATTGACAGTTAAACGTGAAACATTTGGTTTTCGAATGGAATTCAAAATAAAAGAAAATTTTTAGCAACACATCATCCACTGACAAAGTAAAATTAATTCCTGCAAGTGCATATATACGGAAAATTTCTTGTTATTTTGCTGTGGTTTGTTAGTTGTTTCCCCAAAAAAATGAAATAAAAAATGTGTACGTTTGATTTTAAAATATACATAATTTTCCCAAAATTTATTAAATCATCAAATAAAAATTAATTAAATGATTTAAAAAATAAATACACTTGCTGTTGAGAGGCTTAGAGAAAACGATTTGAACAATTTTTGGGTCAACAATGTCTCTCTAAACGACTAAAAAAAATTGATTGATTCATTTGATAACACTGCTCAACATTGTATTTTTATTTTCTGTATCATGATTTTTATCTTATTAATTCCATACAATTTATGGTCACTGATATCGTATCAGCCAACATTTTTCCTATGCATTTTTAAAATTGTATTCTTATATTAGTAGTATTTTATTCAGATTCTTCATATATTTTTACCCAATCCCAGTTTTACATTTTAAACCTTTGCATAGTTACAGTGGGGCAAATAAGTATTTAGTCAACCACCAATTGTGCAAGTTCTCCTATTTGAAAAGATTAGCGAGGCCTGTAATTATCAACATGGGTAAACCTCAACCATGAGAGACAGAATGTGGGAAAGAAAAAAAAAAACAGAAAATCACATTGTTTGATTTTTAAAGAATTTATTTCCAAATTAGAATGGAAAATAAGTATTAGGTCACCTACAACCAAGCAAAATTTCTGGCTGTCAAAGAAATCTAACTTATTCTAACGAAGTCTAACGAGGCTCCACTTGTTACGTGTATTAATGGCACCTGTTTTAACTCATTATCGGTATAAAAGACACCTGTTCACAACTTCAGTCAGTCACACTCCAAACTCCACTATGGCCAAGACCAAATAGCTGTCGAAGGACACCAGAGACAAAATTGTAGACCTGCACCAGGCTGGGAAGACTGAATCTGTAATAGGTAAAATGCTTGGTGTAAAGAAATCAACTGTGGGAGCAATTATTAGAAAATTGAAGACATACATGACCACTGATAATCTCCCTCGATCTGGGGCTCCATGCAAGATCTCACCCCGTGGCGTCAAAATGATAACAAAAACGGTGAGCAAAATTCCCAGAACCACACGGGGGGACCTAGTGAATGACCTACACAGAGCTGGGACCATAGTAACAAAAGCTACTATCAGTAACACAATGCACCGCCAGAGACTCAAATCTTGAACTTCCAGACGTGTCCCCCTGCTGAAGAAAGTACACGTCCAGGCCCGTCTGCGGTTCGCTAGAGAGCATTTGGATGATCCAGAAGAGGTCTGGGAGAATGTGTTATGGTCAGATGAACTCTTTGGTAGAAACACAGTTTCTCGTTTGGAGGAGAAAGAATACTGAATTGCACCTGAAGAACACCATACCCACTGTGAAGCATGGGGGTGGAAAAATCATGCTTTGGGGCTGTTTTTCTGAAAAGGGACCAGGACGACTGATCTGTGTAAAGGAAAGAATGAATGGGGCCATGTATCGAGATATTTTGAATAAAATCTCCTTCCATCAGCAAGGGCATTGAAGATGAGACGTGGCTGGGTCTTTCAGCATGACAATGATCCAAACACACAGCCAGGGCAACAAAGGAGTGGCTTTGTAAGAAGCATTTCAAGGTCCTGGAGTAGCCTAGCCAGTCTCCAGATCTCAACCCCATAGAAAATCTGTGGAGAGAGTTGAAAGTCCGTGTTGCCCAACGACAGCCCCAAAACATTACTGCTCTAGAAGAGATCTGCATGGAGGAATGGGCCAAAATACCAACAGTGTGTGAAAAGCTTGTGAAGAGTTACAGAAAATGTTTGGCCTCCGTTATTGCCATCAAAAGGGTACATAACAAAGTACCGAGATCAACTTATGGTATTGGCCAAATACTTATTTTCCACCATGATTTGCAAATAAATTCTTTAAAAATCAAACAAAGTGATTTTCTGTTTTTTTTCCCACATTCTGTCTCTCATTGTTGAGGTTTACCCATGTTGACAATTACAGGCCTCTCTAATATTTTCAAGTGGGAGAACTTGCACAATTAGTGGTTGACTAAATACTTGTTTGCCCCACTGTAAATAGCTTTTTCTGAATCCTTGTCAACGATAGCTTTCCATAATTAATTGATTTTCACATGTTGGAGCATTTTTTAAGCAGTGCAGCACAGCAAATGTCACATTGTACCTATTGTTGGTCTCCCTTGTCTGCAGTTGTCTAAAACGTGGCATAATACATATTATTTTTACAACACATTATTACTTTTGGCCTAATTAACAAGTGTCAGCTTGGATAAAAAAACGCTTTGCAATAATTTTGCATTGCACAAAAAAAATGTAATATTGGTTTGCAAAAAAAAAAAAAAAAAAAAATGTTGGCAAGTGTAATTCATTAGTTGTTGATTTGTCAATTAAGTGGGGTCCTTCAAAAAGAGAACTTTATGAATATTTTGGTTGACTTGATTGGCCAGGCAAGACAAAATAATATAAATCAATATTGCATTCTACACATAAAATGGAATTTGTGTCGAACATGTTTGTTTTCGTCAACAATGGCGGTAACGAAAATATTTTGTATTAACTTTTTTTTTTTAGCTAAAAATGTGGCTTGAGAGACGAACTAAACAGGACAAATGCCAGTTTTCGTCTGATGAGACGACAACAAGACGAAAATGCGAGATACGAGGGGCATTCAAAAGTGCATTGCTCGTACAGGATTTTACCAATCTTGTTTAGATTTGGCACAAACATGATAGGACACACCATTTTGCGATTGTTATATGTGTTTTTCTTTTTTTTTTTCTTTTTTTACATTTTTAAAGCTTAAACTAGCTTCCAAAATGGCTGCCCCTCTTGAAACTCTTTAGAAACAAAGAGCTGTAATCAAATTCCTTGTTGCAGAGGGAGAAACCCCTCTCAGGTTTCACAACTGGCTGGAAAATGTCTACAAGGATGATACCATAGACTATAGTACTGTAAAAAGTCAAGGAGTTAAGTTAAGTCAACTTGACTTTTCAAGTCTCAGTGACAACTCTGCAACCAAGGAATTTGATCACTGCTCTTTGTTTCTGACGAGCGTCAAGAGGGCAGCCATTTGGAAGCTAGTTTAAGCTTTAAGAATCTGAAAATAAAAATAAAAAAACACAAATACCAATCGCAAAAAGATGTGTCCTATCATGTTTGTGCCAAATATAAACAAGATTGGTAAAATCCTGTACGAGCAATGCACTTGAGTGCATTACTTTTTGAATGCCCCTCGTAGTATTGTACGTGGAGTACGTCAGCTTGCATGGTTGCATTGTTTGGGTCGTGTCAATCATGTGAGATGCCCTGCGCTTCTCCCTCACTCTCCTCACCGGAGTTTAGGATGTGTTTCAAGCAAGGCCACGCTCCATCTTGCTCGTTTGGAAACCCATGGTAAGATTTGTTTTCTTATCTTGGAAAGAGAGAATATGCAATGTTGGTCTGTGCTGAGTGATCCTCACACACTAAATGTAACTCGTCGCGTTAGCTTAGCATTTATGTTAGCATTAGCATCAGCTTTAGCATGGCAACCATCCTCTTAAACAACTTTTTTTTTCCACATACAGTTCGTGTCTTTTAGGATGGTTTAATTGGAAATCATGTACTGCTTTTTCCTTTTGAGTGTGTATTATCATTACCAAGTTCGCATTGTCCTTGTAGACGCCATGACCACATGTGCTCGTCTTTCTTTGTTCATTCCAAATCGTTGGAAACCTTTTTTTATTTTTAGACTAACACTGTTGAATTTTACAGATGAAAACATTGAGTAACTGTCGACTAAAACTAGACGATATTTGTATGAGATTTTGACGACTAAAACTTAATGAAGACGAACACATTTGGATATGACTAAAATATGACTAAGACTAATAAGTAATTTTGTCCAAGACTAAGAAAAATTGGAAGGGCTGCCAAAAACAACACTTATGTCCAATCTATTTTAACTGGGAGGGGCTGGAATTATTGCGACCAGGTGAAATGGATTGGATGTTAATTGCCATCGATGGCAGCCAGGGTGTTAAATGCCTCTCTGATCACTATACTGTGTATGGAAATACTCTAGACATAATTACAGCTACAATCCTTTGACTACACCTGAACCATTCCATGCGACACGCCACACAAATGCAAATCGCATGTCAACCTAATTGCGTATTTGCCGTGCGCTTGCTTATTTTATCTGCCGTCGTGGTTCAACCCATCTCCCAGGCACAGAATAAGCAACGCTCTTTCCCACAGGCCTCGCTTAAGCCGAACTGAGCATCTGCCCAAGCAGAGGCTAATCTGCACTGGCGTGACCATTCTGCCTGTGATATAGGAGGTGGTGGGGGACAGAGTGGGTCATCCTCATGGAGTCGGAGGGGTGGGTATCGGGTGCACCTGAGGTCTTGTAATAAAAGAAAGGGTAATATGTAGAGAAGGAAGGATGGCAGGTTGATCATCACCTGTTTGGCAAAGCCATTTGCTTTTTTGCCTGAGTGTGTGTGTGTGAGGTGATTCAGGCCAAGTGCTGTGAAATTGCCTCTTATGCATCCTCTGCCTAGAGCCCATAGGGATTTAGAATGTGTATTTGGAATAGAGAGTTAAAAAAGATGAGCAATCCGACCAGATTGTGGAGAGAAAAAAAAAGAGCTGACATGGACTTTTCTGTACCGCAGAGCATCATCGCCTGGCAGTGTTCAACATCTCCTCTCTGCCAGCGACATATATTAGATGGGTGGCACTTCTCTTTGGGTCACGAGTGCAAGTACCCGTTAAACTCTATGCATCATCAATTCAGTTGGGACTTTTGGAGCAACTGAAGGAGATGTACATGTTGTTTTATGAAATAAAGAAAGGATAAAAGGCTCATTTTTCGGATAAACAAACACACAACAAAACATGAGGGGTGTCAAACTCACCTTTGTCGCAGGCTATATTGTAGATGTGACAACAATCTGAAGTTGTGTTATTTATGCGATAAACATGAAGAAAATGCTCAATATTTGCTTTAGCAGGCCACACAAGATCATATGGCAGGCCGGATCTGGCCCCTGTGCTTTGAGTTTGACACCAGTGCACTAGGTGGTTGTGTTTGTTTCTCAGTTTAAAGGTTGTGGGCTTGATCCTCACCTATGTCAATGTGTCCTTGAGCAAGTTAATGAGACAGTGTTGAAGCGCTCTCAGTACCTTGAAGTCAAAGTCAATACTAGTGCAAGCCCATTTACCTTCACCCTCTGATCAATCGGCATGTTTCTAAACTATGTCTGACTGCTCCACTTAGGCAGTTAGTGGATCAAAGTAGGTTTTACTAGGAAGCTCCTCCAGGAAAATGTCATGTTTTGTCAGAATAACGGGTCCCGGGGATTGCAACTGCATTTTTCATTCAACATTCGATTTCAGACGTGCCAAGCAACAGAACTGAAAAACTGTGATTTTAAAAGTGTCGTACGCAAGCTCCCTCTATTGGTATACAAAAGATTGACTAAATTAAATATTCAAAGACGTTTTATCAAGTACAGTGAGCTGTATTTAACTTTAAACGAGACTCTCACTTAATGCTTTGAAACTGTCTTTTACAATATAGTGATCCCTCGCTACTTCGCGCTTCAAACTTTATGCCCTCAGTCGCATTTTCTGATGTTTTTTTTTTTTGTTTTTTTTTTTTTAATGGTGTACTGCAAGCAACACGTCACGTTGCTCATTAATATTCATGACTTTAGCAATTGTTGCTAGGCGGGTCAAGCTTGCGTTTTTCCCAATGCTAAATGCATAAACCTACCAATTCTGTCCGAAAATGATGTCCCTGGTGCCAAAGTCACTGGTAAAGATGTGAAGGAACATACAAATGTTCAATTCAAGAGATGGCTTGAGTGTCGAGTGCTGAAAAAGACGGGGAAAAGAGCCAACCTGATCCAGAGGTAGCATGTTTTATCAACACCTTTTTCTTGTGTGCATTGCCTCATGCCACTGAGAATGACGTTCTCCTGTTTCAACAATCTATCCGTTACCACCATATGCCCTGTCTTTCTTATACTTTCTTATGTATAATATCCTCTGGTTGTCTTACATCTCTGACCGTTCTTGGGGGTAATTTACATGGCTATTTTTGTGTAGCGATTGCAAATGCTACCCAGTGACAGCCAACGAACACTTTTAATTTTTTTCAATAACAAATATTAATTCTATAATTTATTTATACTTCCCCCTTGCTACAGTTGTTTTTTTACAACAGAAAAGGTAACAACAGTGGCAGTCTGATACCATTTTAATTTTTTTCAGGTCAATCCTTGTCATACAGAAGCAGCACGGCAAAACGCCACGCTAAAAAAGTAAGTATAGATATCAAAATAGCTTACCTCTTCGTTCTCTGTAGGACCATAGCCCCCAACAAAATGTTTACTGCATATGAAGGTTAATGGCTTCACCTTGCAGGCGTTAAACTGGTCATTAGACGTCCGCACAAGCTGAGCCCTTCTTCACATTTTTTCCTCCAAGTTTTTGGCTTCGGGAAGCGTATGAAGAAAACATCCTTCATACATCGTAATGTCTACAATCGTTTCTACAAGTTCCATAGCAGTAGTGTTTACTCGGCATGTTCTTTTTTGAAGGATTACGGGCAGAAAGGAGTAATAACATGAGTTGTATGCGAGGGCGTGTCTATGTTGACCCACTTCCGGGTTAAGATGGCGACATCACGGTCTAAAAATAGCTTTCGTGCGGTACGCTATTAAAAAATAAATACAGATGAGCTGTCTTGAGCCGATCACGTAGTCTCACTCTCCCTTCCTCCCTCCCTCTCCCTTCTCTTTGATGGTCAGGCAGGGTACTGGAGTTGCTTATTAAAGTTAACAATGATTGACAGACAGTTAAGCTTTGATCTTGCCAGAGGCAATGGTAAGCCGAGACTTCAAAGTATCGCATGCGTCAACATCGTTTACCTTGTTAAACAGTTGCTGTGGCAACTCATTGTGTGTAAGTGAGCAGCTTGAGTGGACTAGGTCAATGAAGCATTTAATAAAATTTGGATTGTGCGTCTACATTTTTTTCTTGTTTATAAATAATTTGGTGGGACAGTAACATGTTTACAACTTATCATAATCATTACATTTGAAGTGCTTAAAAACATACAGTGTATATACATATATATACATATATATATATATATATATATATATATATATATATATATATATATATATATATATATACATACATATATATACACTCACCGGCAACTTTATTAGGTACACCATTCTAGTAACAGGTTGGACCCCCTTTTGCCTTCAGAACTGCCTCAATTCTTCATGGCATAGATACATACAGACATAGTACAGTGAACTCATTGTCATGTTCAAGAAACCAGTCCGAGATGATTCCAGCTTTATGACATGGCGCATTATCCTGCTGAAAGTAGCCATCAGAAGTTAGGTACATTGTGGTCAAAAAGGGATGGACATGGTCAGCAACAATACTCAGGTAGGCTGTGGCGTTCCAACGATGCTTAATGGGCACCAAGGGGCCCAAAGAGTGCCAAGAAAATATTCCCCACACCATTACACCACCAGCAGCAGCCTGAACCGTTGATACAAGGCAGGATGAATCCATGCTTTCATGTTGTTTACGCCAAATTCTGACCCTACCATCCGAATGTCGCAGCAGAAATCAAGACTCATCAGACCAGGCAACGTTTTTCCAATCTTCTATTGTCCAATTTCGATGAGCTTGTGCAAATTGTAGTGTCAGTTTCCTGTAGCTGAAAGGAGTGGCACCCGGCATGGTCTTCTGCTGCTGTAGCCCATCTGCCTCAAAGTTCGACGTACTGTGCGTTCAGACATGCTCTTCTGCCTACCTTGGTTGTAACTAAAGATGCACCGATACCGATACTAGTATCGGCAGGGGGCGCCGATCCGGTACGAAATGGTGGTATCGGTATCGGCGAGTACCAACATAGACGGCGCCGATACCATATACCGGTCCATTATTATAACATTTGACCGCAGCCTTTTTTCTCTCCTGGCGCTCACTACACTCTGTCTCTGTGTTGTGTGATGACACGTGAACACCCAGCAGCTATCGCTATTGGCCTGCTCCAGACCAATGAGAACGGGCCAATAGCCACTCCTGACCAATCACAAGGCCGCTTTTTCATATGAAGGAAAAATATACCAGGAGAAATGGCCGCGGTCGGGAAATATTTCAAAATAGAAATCCCGTCGATTAAAATCAATGGCTGCATGCAAGATTTGCGGCCTGAATGTTTCGAGATGTGGAGTTAAATCGGCCAGTTTCAATACCTCGAACCTGATAAAACATTTGAAGACAAAACATGAACAAACACAACGAGTTTGAGCCTGCAAGAGCAGGACTGCTATCCAGAGGAAGGGCGCTGGACCGGTGCAACAATCTCTGGTCAGTTCACTACGTCAACTTTACTTTGTCTTTTACTTAAAGAAATGCTGCAGTAATTTGGGAACTGTTTCCAAAATAGGGTTGCCACCTTTCAGAAATAGAAATAAGGGACCCCCCCCCCTCCCCCCCGAAAAAAGGAGGCTAATAGAGAGACGGGATGCTGTGGTCAATTATTATTACTTATAATTGTTAACGTCCGCAAATGTGGAAACAAAGTTGGACCTCGAAGCGGACAACAAGCGGGGGATACGTACAAGGGTTTAATGATTGCAAACAAAAAATAACATGCGATCGCGGGATAGTAGAGGAGTCTGTGACAGCAGGTCGACGGAGCTCAATACTACAAACTCGAAGGTTACTAAGACGATAGGCAGTGAGCCAAAAAGCCAAAAGAAAAACACTCAAATACCTGCTCAGGGAAGAGGTTACAAACGAGTGCAGCACACTAACAGAAAAAACCCAATGCAGGGGCGTAACAAGCAAATGTAGCGAGACTATAGTGCGAGATGTCAAATGGCGATCAGCAAAGCAAATATCTCGGCAGCCTTCTCTGAGATCACCCGTGCTTAAATGCTGCGTTGATGAGCCTGCATTGGATTCAGTTGCGACGTCAGGAACGCCCCCACTAACAGCACAGCAACAAAACACAATCTAACCAGCAGCAGAATGTGACAATAATTTCATGAAAGTTGCACTGTTTGGCCTTTGAGAGGTTTAAAAAAGTTTACTCAGTTCATTCAGAGTTTATTATGAACAGTGTTGGGAGTAACGCCGTTACAAATAACGCCGTTACGTAACGTCGTTATTTTTTCAGTAACGGGGTAATCTAATTAATTACTTTTTCCGCCGTTACAACGCCGTTACTGTTGCTGACGGTCAAAAGCGGTGCGTTACTTACTCTGAATAAATTGAAGAAACTACCAGCCGGGTCGAGTCGACTCTTTGCTCTGTTGATTTGTCATCGAAGACTTGGGGTGCGTTCAGGTTCGACAATAGCGCACGTACTTCTGACTCCAAGCTGTTTGTCCCTGCTCATTCAATTAGACAATGCTTTCCAAAGTTTGGTAACGTTTCTGTGTTTGCTACACCTGATGCTAGCCTCGTTCCCATCTGCCACTGTCAGCCAGCAATAATTCTGCTTCCATCTTGAGGACGGCAGACGCTTTGAAGGTAACGTGAATTGTCGGGAAACGATCTACCTGAATGCACCCCCTCGAGAGATGCGATGGAAGTGATTGTGATTGGCTGATGGTTAAAGTCATGTGTCGTGGAAAGCCAATCAGAGCCGGTGATTTCACAAGCAAACCGGAACAGCGCGTGCGGCAAACACACACGCAAAACAGATGCACAGGGTCGGGATGGCAGAGCATTCAGAAGAAAAATTGTCCTTTAAGAGGTGGAGATACAGACACTATTTCAAGTTTGTTGAAATTAAAGGAAAGAACCTGCATGTAATGTGTAATTTATGTCCCGGGGCAAAGCTTTTGTTGAAATCTGTGGTAAGCAATTCAAATCTGCTGAAGCACCTAACAAGTTAACTACCTGTCTTTTCTTCTCTATTCCACTGACTCGAATACTGCTCAGAAAATTTCAAATTTTTTGACATACAACAAGTTCTTTTTAAAGTAACGGAAATAGTTACTTTCCCTGGTAACTAGTTACTTTTACTATCCAGTAATTCAGTTACTAACTCAGTTACTTTTTGGAAGACGTAGTGAGTAATGTAACTAATTACTTTTTTAAAGTAACGTGCCCAACACTGATTATGAATTTATTTTTACTTTCTTACTGTTGGGCTAGTATTATACTTTGTACTAGTCTTTTTCCTATTTTGCAAAGGCAAGCAACAGCCTGACAAAGCCTTGATAGCAATGATTTCACATCCAATTATGTAGCTCTTTGGGGGAAAAAAAAAATAAAAGTATATATATATATATATATATATATATATATATATATATATATATATATATATATATATACATATATATACATATAAACGGGGTGGTATCTGTATGGTATTGGTATCGGCCGATACTGCACAGCCAGGTATCGGTATCGGGGCCAAAAAATGGTATCGGTGCAACACTAGTTGTAACGTAAGTTGTAAGTTGTAATTTGAGTCACTGTTGCCTTTCTATCAGCTCGAACCAGTCTGGCCATTCTCCTCTGACCTCTGGCATCAACAAGGCATTTCCGCCCACAGAACTGCCGTTCACTGGATATTTTTTTCTTTTTCGGACCATTCTCTGTAAACCCTAGAGATGGTTGTGCGTGAAAATCCCAGGAGATCAGCAGTTTCTGAAATACTCAGACCAGCCCTTCTGGCACCAACAACCATGTTCAAAGTCACTCAAATCACCTTTCTTCCCCATACTGATGCTCGGTTTGAACTGCAGGAGATTGTCTTAAACCATGTCTACATGCCTAAATGCACTGAGTTGCCGCCATGTGATTGGCTGATTAGAAATTAAGTGTTAACGAGCAGTTGGACAGGTGTACCTAATAAAGTGGCCGGTGAGTATATACAGAATACTTACTAGTATATAGGTTGAGAACAACCGAACAACTGAGCCAAGATGCTGTGGGACTTCCAGATCCAGACAGAAAATCTGGTGATGATCAACCAGATGGTTCTGTTCCCCATTAACCGCGAAAAATGAGGGATCACTGTACTGAGGAACAACATCTATGAGTAATAATTTAACTCAATCTTTAAGTACGGTAAATTATGACCGTCCCCACCACCCTAAAGTCGAAGCGCAATAATAATGCTAAAACTGTGGCTTATCGAAAATAATACAAATAGATATATTTTGTTTACATTTTGGCTTATTACACTAATCTATTTTATATTCACCCTAGGAATCCATGATGCCTAGATCGCAGAAGGTTTCAACGTCTTCTACAGAAATCAAAACAATCCGCAGAATACAGGGCGGGGTGCAGAGTATTACATTTTACCTGTTATTTTCAACAACAACCACTAGATGTCGCGGTGAAAATACTTCCTGAATAATAGTACTAAACCTTGATTCTAAGTCGTCGAGCTTTGCATCGCCTTGCACCCTGATGAGATATACCTGCATAGGATTTTCTATGTAAACAGAGGGAGATTGATCAGGGTGACTTTTTATCTGTTCTTCTGTCCGCTAAAAATGATTGCATGTGTCAGGTGATATTTACAAAGTCATCTCTAATTTCCTTTTGCATTTGCATTCATTAAAGGACAAAGATTACGCTACATGAAAGGTTAAAATATTTCAACCGAAGTGATTAGTCAGAAACGATTGATACCAATGATTGACAGATGGTCTTTTCATGCTATTCTGTCTCAGCCAGCAGGCGTATTTACCTGTAGTTTCCAAATCGTTGTGTCTTTTTCTTAGAAACACCAATACAAAGGAACGCAGATATCAGTTATTTGTAAAATAATTTCAATGTCATTCTCTTCCTGACGTCATTGACTGTAAATAGGATTATGCAATCATTGAGAAGACCTCATTTTGGGACAACTTTGTTTGGTAACTCAACAGCACAATTGTATTTTTCACCCCAATTTTGTGGAGCTCTCACTTTGTCAGGGCCACGTCTATCTCGAGAGGATTCTGCATTTACCAGCTACTCTCATGCTGATCGCTCTCTGGAGATTGCAATAAGACATTTTGACTTGAGATTTCCACTCATTCTTGGTGTTTAAATGTTTAATCCTCTTTGTAAGGGCTATTTTTGCAATGGGTTGAAATGGGAACATGGGGAGAACCTGCATGTCTTTATTCCTCCCAATGGTACAACAGAGAGTATTTCTGCATTTATGAAACATGTTTTTCAAAGGAAGTGGGGCTTTAGTTCACTATAACTTTCTCAATAGTAATCATTTAAAACAGGAATTTGGAGAGAACAGCACATTTAAAATAAAATTATTATATACATTTTATATTATTATATATTTTATAAAATTAAAAATTAAAAGAAGCGATAGAATAATAACAACAGAGTGTCACAACTGCTTGAAAATCACTGGATTTCACGTTTATTATGTTATTCATACCTAAGCTAAATGATTAGAACATTAATTGACAACTAATTCTACAATCAATTAATCATTTAGAGACATTAACTAAAAAGTTTCCAAATTTTCTTCTTTGAACCTCTTAACTCTGACACGCCTCTACAACATCGCGTGGACAGTGCCTCTGGATTGGCAGACCAGGGTGATGGTCCCACTTTTTGAGAAGGGGGACCGGAGGGTGGGTTCCAATTATAGAGGGATCACACTCGTCAGCCTCCCCGGTAAAGTCTATTCAGGGGTGCTGGAGAGGAGGGTCCGTCGGGAAGTCAAACCTCAGATTCAGGAGGAGAAGTGTGGTTTTCGTCCTGGCCGTGGAACAGCGGACCAGCTCTACACCCTCTGCAGGGTCTTCGAGGGTGCATGGGAGTTCACCCAACCAGTCTACATGTGTTTTGTGGATCTGGAGAAGGCGTTCGACTGTGTGCCTTGGGGAGGTCTGTGGGGGTGCGGGGTACCGAGCCCCTTGGAAAGGGCTGTTCAGTCCCGCATTGCCGTCAGTAAGTCGAATTCGTTCCCAGTGAGGGTTGGACTACACCAAGGCTGCCCTTTGCCAGATTCTGTTCATAATTTTTATGGACAGAATTTTTAGGTGCAGCCGGAGTGTTGAGGGGGTCCGTTTTGGTGATCTCAGCCTTGCATCTCTGCTTTTTGCAGATGATATTGTGCTGTTGGCTTCATCAAGCCGTAACCTCCAACTCTCACTGGAGCGGTTCGCTGTCAAGTCTGAAGCGGTTGGGATGAGATCAGCACCTCCAAATCCGAGACCATGGTCCTCAGTCGGAAAACGGTGGTGTGCCCTCTCCAGGCCAGGGATGAGACAATGCGCCAAATGGAGGAGTTCAAGTATCTTGGGGTCTTGTTCACGAGTGAGGGTAGGAGAGAGTGGGAGATCGACAGGCGGCTTATGCAGTAATGCGCACTCTGCACCGGTCCATAGTGATGAAGAAGGAGCTGAGCCGAAACGCGAAGTTCTCGATTTACCAGTCAATCTACGTTCCTACGCTCACCTATGGTCACGAGCTGAACAAGATCCCGGATACAAGCGGTCGAAATGAGTTTCCTCCGCAGGGTGTCCCAGCCCTCCCTTTGAGATAGGGTGAGAAGCTCCGTCATCTGGGAGGGTCTCAGCTAAGGTAGCTCGGGCATCTGGTTCGGACGCCTCCTGGACGCCTCCCTGGAGAGGTGTTCCAGGGATGTCCCACCGGCGGGAGGCCCCGGGGACGAACCAGGACACGCTGGAGAGACTATGTCTCTCGGCTGGCCTGGAAATGCCTTGGGATCCTGCCGGAGGAGCTGGTTGAAGTAGCTGGGGAGAGGGAAGTCTGGGCTTCCCTGTTAAAGCTGCTGCCCCTGCGGCCCGACCCTGGAGCAAGCGGAAGATGATGGATGGATGGATGGATGGATGGATGGATGGATGGATGGATGGATGGATGGATGGATGGATGGATGGATGGATGGATGGATGGATGGATGGATGGATGGATGGATGGATGGATGGATGGATGGATGGATGGATGGATGGATGGAACCTCTTAACTCATTGGCTGTTACAGGTCTGTATGCTAAGCTTTTTCATCTGGAACATAGGTGCTCGCAAATTAAAAAATTTTGGAGCACACAAAAATGAGCACAATTTTTTTTATATATAGCCCTTTTATTATAAACAGCAAATAATGTACAGATACACGCACTATATCGGTATCTAAAGACAAAAAAACCCCATTGTTGAGCCATTTATTATTGTCAAGTTTCCAAGCACGCCTGGCTGCATTCATTCAGTGATCTACGGCTTCTTTTGGAGCTCTTAATCCTAGCTGAAATAGACAGCACCATCACTATTATTCACCAACCTTGGCAAGAACTTATTCAAAATTGTGGATTTACAGTACCACAAAATTGAGAACTGTAACCTGATTAAAAATCACATGCAGGACATTTTAATTCATTTTTCCAAACATCGGTACAGTAAAAATGCATGGTTTTGTGTAAGGTAGAAGTCAGTGAGGTCCACTACTAAGATTCACCAATCTTGGCCAGTACTTCTTCAGATTTGTGGATTTATAGTGCCACAAAAATGAGAACTGTACCCTCTATCTACTAAAAGCACACGTTGCTCAGAGGATGCAACATAATATTGTACTGACATGACAGCGCACGTAACACACATGTACAGTGCCTTGCAAAAGTATTCGGCCCCCTTGAATCTTGCAACCTTTCGCCACATTTCAGGCTTCGAACATAAAGATATGAATTTTAATTTTTTTGTCAAGAATCAACAACAAGTGGGACACAATCGTGAAGTGGAACAACATTTATTGGATAATTTAAACTTTTTTAACAAATAAAAAAACTGAAAAGTGGGGCGTGCAATATTATTCTGCCCCTTTACTTTCAGTGCAGCAAACTCACTCCAGAAGTTCAGTGAGGATCTCTGAATGATCCAATGTTGTCCTCAATGACCGTTGATGATAAATAGAATCCACCTGTGTGTAATCAAGTCTCCGTATAAATGCACCTGCTCTGTGATAGTCTCAGGGTTCTGTTTAAAGTGCAGAGAGCATTATGAAAACCAAGGAACACACCAGGCAGGTCCGAGATACTGTTGTGGAGAAGTTTAAAGCCGGATTTGGATACAAAAAGATTTCCCAAGCTTTAAACATCTCAAGGAGCACTGTGCAAGCCATCATATTGAAATGGAAGGAGCATCAGACCACTGCAAATCTACCAAGACCCGGCCGTCCTTCCAAACTTTCTTCTCAAACAAGGAGAAAACTGATCAGAGATGCAGCCAAGAGGCCCATGATCACTCTGGATGAACTGCAGAGATCTACAGCTGAGGTGGGAGAGTCTGTCCATAGGACAACAATCAGTCGTACACTGCACAAATCTGGCCTTTATGGAAGAGTGGCAAGAAGAAAGCCATTTCTCAAAGATATCCATAAAAAGTCTCGTTTAAAGTTTGCCGCAAGCCACCTGGGAGACACACCAAACATGTGGAAGAAGGTGCTCTGGTCAGATGAAACCAAAATTGAACTTTTTGGCCACAATGCAAAACGATATGTTTGGCGTAAAAGCAACACAGCTCATCACCCTGAACACACCATCCCCACTGTCAAACATGGTGGTGGCAGCATCATGGTTTGGGCCTGCTTTTCTTCAGCAGGGACAGGGAAGATAGTTAAAATTGACGGGAAGATGGATGCAGCCAAATACAGGAACATTCTGGAAGAAAACCTGTTGATATCTGCACAAGTCCTGAGTCTGGGACGGAGATTTATCTTCCAACAGGACAATGATCCAAAACATAAAGCCAAATCTACAATGGAATGGTTCAAAAATAAACGTATCCAGGTGTTAGAATGGCCATGTCAAAGTCCAGACCTGAATCCAATCGATAATCTGTGGAAAGAGCTGAAGACTGCTGTTCACAAACACTCTCCATCCAACCTCACTGAGCTCGAGCTGTTTTGCAAGGAAGAATGGGCAAGAATGTCAGTCTCTCGATGTGCAAAACTGATAGAAACATACCCCAAGCGACTTGCAGCTGTAATTGGAGCAAAAGGTGGCGCTACAAAGTATTAACGCAAGGGGGCCGAATAATATTGCACGCCCCACTTTTCAGTTTTTTATTTGTTAAAAAAGTTTAAATTATCCAATAAATTTTGTTCCACTTCACGATTGTGTCCCACTTGTTGTTGATTCTTGACAAAAAATTAAAATGTTATATCTTTATGTTTGAAGCCTGAAATGTGGCGAAAGGTTGCAAGGTTCAAGGGGGCCGAATACTTTTGCAAGGCACTGTAGATGGAGTGGTTTTAAGATCAAGCGACTTTAATTAATTTTAAAATGATGACAATGGTGGCGTTATATATTGTAGAGTGTTGAGTGTTTTTCAAGAGTTCGAAACAACGCGAGCACACAAAAGTAAACTACCTTGACGCTCGGTTGGAATGCATTTACTGTAATGCTTGGTTTACACGGGTGCGCTAATTTTAGGGTCCACTCATTTGACCACAGGAACACAAACGTCCACTCGCTTGAGCACATTTTTATTCTGCCCCTTGTGATATTTACAGAACATATATTGTCTTCTAGCGTTAGTTTGAGCCAATCTGATCGGAATTTGTAAATCTTACTAGCTGTTTCACTGCCCACACTGGCTGTCGGCATATCTTCATACTCGAAACTGTCAGACCCAGAAAGCATCTCCTGCCGCATTTCTCTCGCCCATTTCTTCTCCCTATTGGAGGCATACAGCGTCTGTAAGAAAAATCAGCTCTAAAATAACTAATGATTTGTAGTGAGCAAATAAATAGGGCTCAAGATATCTTCAGATTTCTTATATTTTACAGAAGCAAAATGCGAATATAAGGGGTACAATCTGTGCTCGCACTTGTGCTCCCATTCTTCTCTTAACGCAACAAATTATTTTTAGGCGCAAATGTGCACAAAATGCGAGCACTGTAGTTTTGCTCGCTCTGTACAGACCTGTGTTATTGCCCCATCAAATTGGATCGGACATCCATCACCGTCAACGGCAGCCCTAATTGTGTAAGTCTAACATCACAGTACATGTAGAACTTTATGTGAGTGTTGCTACAAAAGCTAAATTACAGAAAAAAAAGAAGAAGAAAAAAAAGATAGTCGGTGTTTGTGCTCATGAAACAGCTTTCTTGGAACTGTGCTTTGAAACTTAATGAGGTGTAACTTCATTTAAGGGAATACCTCTCTGTCTTACCTTAATCGGATCAATTGACTAGATTAAAGAAGTACACCTCTGCTAGCTGCCATTCGAGACAACCTTTGCCTCGTGCACCATATGTCAAAATGCATTGTCTCCACTGCTGTTTGTCTTTGAAGGTTCCTCCCAAGAAAGCAGAATCAATTGGATCTTTTCCCTGATGGACATGGTGTGCCAGGTTAATTTCCTAGCCATTGACTTTCCAATGGACATCGGAACTGAGTTGCAATAGTGGCATTTTTTCCTGTCCTTGAAAACAGTTCACACTCATTTTGAGAAGCTTCATGGCTATTAGCTTCAACACAAAGTCTAACTTAGGCGATTCATGGCTATTTTCTCGAGGCAAGCACAGGTTTTGACAGAAGTACACACTAAAGCAACCTTGCTACTACCACAACTGGTGAAAACACCTAACCGCAACAGCAGGATTTCAGGCAATGTCAGTTAAAGTGGGGGGTAGCACTATAACTCGGCATCCACTAAAGACAGATTCAGGGAGTGATAAATCTTTTCTCATATTGGATTCAACATGAAAAGGTCAAACCTTTGCATACCACTTAATGTAGTACGTATAGTTGTTACTAATGAGAAAGAAAGAAAGTTGGGTTAGGCGGAGATGCACTGAACATTTGTACATTCCTGGCTTTGTGCTACACAAGCCGCATGATTCATGACATAGAATAGTGAAGATGAGTTTGTGAAAGAATACAAAAGCAGCTTACAAAGACGTCAAGCACTGTGTTTCAATCTGTGCGCACTTGGGAATTAAACCTGGAAATTTATTATGCATAGCCTATTATGCAAGTTACCAAATTGTTGCACAGCATTGCCTCATCTTGAGAGAGCTCACACAACTGGGAATGGATAGCGGTTAGCACAATCTGGTCAGTATTACACCTGAGTCTCTCTGCTGTCTCTAACAAGAAGGAAGTTGGAGCCCAGACAAGCAGCTGAGCACAAGCTTTGATTGATGCTTCTATGAGTGAGTTCATAGATATGAGTTGCTGGCGGTTAGATATTTCTAGTAAGCACAAGGAAGTGTTTGATATTAACTGTTAGGACAGTCCAAAACTAACTCTGAATGGTTGCAGCCCGATTCAACGGAAAGAACGGCCGGCCGCATGGCCAGGGTGCTGGCGGAAGACGACCGAATGGACGTCCAGGATGCCATGCGGCGGACGACCGAGCAGAACAACCGGGAGGATGCCCGGGATGCCAGGTGCGAGACGGCCAGGCAGAACGACAGGGACCACCAGTGCAGCGGACGATGCCGTTGAGTCTGTGCTGGAAAGACTAAAAAAAATCCATCTTAATGAGACAGGCGGCGATGAAGGAAAAGTTTACCCTGGCTGTCGCGGCCACAACAGCGTCATCTCTCAGTTAGTTATGTGTAAATAAATTGTTACTTTGCTATCAAAAGCTCCATTTGTCTTGTTGTTTATGTTATTTTGTAAAAGGAAAAGATTATTCAGATGTTTGGGGATGTAACTAAAGCAAAAAAATAGCTGTGTTAAAGTCAAAGTTATGTTTGAAATGTATGCATTTACAAAAAGCTCAATATCTCGTTTTTTTTTTGTCAGAAATTGGAAAATTGCTCAAACTAAGCTATTTTCTAATGTTGATTTCTAAAGAATGGAAAAAGATATGAACTAACTTTTTTTCCCTGCTGAAAGAAGAGAGTCTAATCTTTCTTTTGGTGGGTTCTATAGCAATAGAACAGAATTTTCTTTGGGCCTTGCAAAATCAGTCAAAATCCATGAAAACGGCCAGGAGCGAAGGGGGTTGCACCGGTGAAAAAGGCTGAGAGTGAATGAGAATGTGGGTTTTTTTAACTCAGCGCTGTCTTTGATG
Organism: Corythoichthys intestinalis; assembly: GCF_030265065.1. NCBI lineage: Eukaryota > Metazoa > Chordata > Actinopteri > Syngnathiformes > Syngnathidae > Corythoichthys > Corythoichthys intestinalis. The sequence goes on along the minus strand of NC_080397.1, from coordinate 12,121,726 downwards.
GTAATAGACGAAACTACATATGGTCTAAAAATGACCTGTTTTTACATTGACCACAGACACGCATACTGCAGATGCGTAGTAATGCTACTGCAATTGGCTGGTAACCAGTTAAGGTGTGGATAACCTCACTGTCTCCTGCCTATAGTGAGTTGGCATAGGCTCCAGCACCCCTGCAACCCTAGTGAGGATAAGTGGTACTGAAGTTGTATGTATATGTCATACCAACTACAGATTTTAAGTACACATAACTCAAATTCTTAAATTCTCTTAACTTATTTTGAGTATTCCTAACTTTTTTTAGGATCACACCAGATGCCTTCAAAAGAGCACACTTGCAACTGGGTAGTCAGCCAGGGTGTTTACTCAGTTGTGTGCCCGCCCACCTGCCACTTGTATCTACAATTATATATTTGCTTCACAGACTTCATTACCTATTGATGTGACACTTCATCATTCTTTGTCTCAGGCCTTATCAGAGGGAGCCGAGCTTCATTTAGTATAGTCAGGCGAAAACGGCACACGCTCATGTCTAAGCTTGATTCAAGCTTGGATTTTTGAAGAACTACGAAAGCTGTACCGCATACAAACAGGAAGGTTTGTTTCAGGAGTGATTTGTTCGAGGATTCAAGGTAAATATTATATTTTTCATACCAAGCATCCATTTTGAAACGTTGTGAAAAAAATCAATGGGAGAATGGGTACCGCTACGGCATTGGCGTCATTCTTCGAAATATATAGGTATAATAGATATGTAAGTGCCCGGTTTTTTGCTCTTTCAACAAAGAATCAAGACAGTTTTACGTCCATATCTACAAAGAATTCAGTGATTGAAGCATTTATGCGCAGGAATTTTCTTTATTTACACATGGAGGCAGCTAATTTTCGTAACTAACTAGCCTCATCGTTGGCACTATTTACGCGAAATAAATGCTACCTGCACGTTTTTTTTTTTTGCTTTTAACCAAAAATAGAGACTGTTTTAAGTCCATATCTATAAGGAATTCAGGGATTTAAGCATTGATTCACAAGAATTTTTGCCAAAAAAGCTCTGGTAACGTCAGGCGGCCGCGAGCCTCATTCGCTAACAGAATAGCATTGTACTTCGACATATATACGTAAAATAAACAGTAACTGCACAGTTTCTTTCCTTTTAACCAAGAATCGAGACTGTTTTACGTCCATATCTATAAGGAATTCAGGGATTTAAGCATTTATTCACAAGAATTTTTGCCAGAAAAGCTCTGTTTACGCCAGGCGGCCGCTAACTCCATTCACTAACAGTTTATAGTGTATAATGATAATAAAGGGCTATTCTATTTTATAATAAGTTGTGATTGTATGTAGAATTTATTAATAATCTATTTACATATTATATACAATTGATTCTGCATGTTTTCCTCAAGTATTAAGTTTCTGATGTTAAATTGAGTGATTTATTAGCTGTTGAAAAGTTAAAAAAAAAAAAAAAATTAAGTGTCTATTTTGGTCAAAAACTTATATGATATGTTAAATATTGCTATTGATCCTAATAATGTAAGTGATTATCTCTGCATTTGGTGTTTTTTGTGCATCTAGTGTAACATCTGAGACTTTTATAGCCATTTTAAGTTGTGTTATACTAATATGAAAAATAATTAATCGGGATTTTATAAGGGAACGGCTTTGATTTTTTTTTTTTTTTTTTTTATGCTGCTGCTCATGGAGACTCATATAAGGCTAAGGTAGGTGCCTGTTTTGGTTTAGGTCGGTAGCAGCTTTGGTTTTGAAAATATTTGAAGTTTTTTAAAATAGGCCCCCTACAAATCGGCCCCGTTACCCGTGTCATGTCAATAGGTTAAGAAGTCTATAATTTGCTTAAACTCTAGTTTACCTAAAACGTTGAGGTCCAACCACGTAACTTAAGTCCTGTTAACGATAAGAATGTTTGCATATTACTTATTTTACAACACTGAAACTCAAGAAGCAGCTCAACATGGTTCCTACTTTTCTAACAACTTTAATGGTATCTAATAAATGGCTACTATTGACATTGATAGATGCCCAGTCCATCTGGAATATGGAGGGCTGGCAGTGATCTAATTGTGCAATGATAAAGCCTCCAGCTCTAGATGGTTCCCCTGCTGAGTTTTTTAAACGCTGAAACCAAAAAAGATGATCATTTAATGCCATCCATCCCAGTTGGAATGGATGTGAGGTCTATCAATGACAAATGCAGTGACTGAATTAAGTACATAACCACAAAACCCTAATCAGCCAGCTTAAAGACTCAGGTTTAGAGTACATTGGGTGAAGTGCGGGTTCATGTTTTGTTTTAGTTTGAATAAGTGAAGCAATTAATCTGCGCTCTGCTGTCGTGCACACTTCCAGCCAAGCATGTCATGTAAATCATCATAAAGCTCGGCCTCCAAGGCAGATGAGAAAATGGGAGGGGGACAACAAGTCTCATTAAAATGATTTGTCGCGTTTTCAGCGAAAAGCTGTCGAAGGATCCTAAGACGCAACACAGTCGGAAATGGCATAAAACAACCACCGAGGTAAACGGATTGCGTCGTGCCTGTCTTGTCTTTGGCATGTCTGCAAAATCAAATTGCACTGTGCGTGTTATCAGGTCAGAGCTCAAAATTTGTGTAAGTAAAATAAATAAATTAAGTTATGATCCCCTCAGCCATGTCAAGAATAGTTGTGTCATTCCAGCTAATATCACATCCACCCTGAAAGCTAAGCACAACCTTCCCATATTCATAAATTGACTTTCAGGATTGTAGCTACCATGAATTTTGAGCCAATCCGTGGTTGACATTTTCTGCATTAGGGTGAAATATTATTCGATTTTACATCAAATCAGTGAATTAAGAGAACGCAATTTTGAAAGCACCAAGGCTGACTGAGTCAGAATCTGCTCATTTCTGCTTCTTTTAACAGGAAATATTTACGTTTCACAATAATGATAACACGTTTAAAAATTAATAATTCAAATAATCGTTATTATTGATGATATAAACTCTTTGAGAGCCATTAATGGTGCTAGACGTCCCGCCATGTGACTTTTTATATTAGTTCGTGTCTAGTAGACATCCAATCCATTTGAACTGGGAAGGATGACAGAAAATTAAAAAACGTTCATGTGCTGTCAGCCCTCCCATTTCAAATGGATTGGACGTCTATTGACGTAAATGGCAACCAACTAGTTCCTTTTAAGCCAACTGTTTAATGTAGTTGGTCAATGACAATATATATTTACTACTACTACTTATATGTTTGTTTCATGTTCAATAAACATCTACAATAGGACAAAACATGTACTGCAGAACACCTAGCATTAGCTTATGTTTTGATGGTATCATGTCATACCATGTCATACTTATAGATATGACTACGTGCAGTGTTTAGCTTCCGCCAAACATAACATCTTATCTGATGGCTTACAATTTTGATTTCATCTGACCAAAGAATCTTCTTCCGCTTGACCATGGAGTCTTCCACATGCTTTTTGGCAAACTCTAGTCGACATCTAATATGACCTCTCTTCAACAGTGGCTTTCAACTTTTCAAACACAGCAAATCACAAAAAAACTCACCATCCCCACTGTAAAGCATGGTGGTTGCAGCACCATTCTGTGGGGATGTTTCTCAGCAGCTGGACCTGGAAGGCTTGTCAAGACAGACTGCAGAATGAATGCTGTAAAATACACCGAAATCTTGGGGGACAATCTTCTTCACTCTACAAGAGAACTCCGGCTTGGGTGAAAATTCATTTTCCAGCAAGACAATGATCCAAAGCATACTGCAAAAACTACTCAGGAATGGATAAAAAAGTACCAGGTAAATGTTCCAGAGTGGCCGAGTCAAAGCCCAGACCTCATTCGAGAGGGAATTGTGGTTGGACCTAAAAAGCGCTGTTCATGCCTGATACAATGCATGCATGCAACCTGAAAGAGCCTGTGCAATTTTCTTTAAAGAAGAATAGAGCAAAATTGCAGTAGGCAGATGTATGTTCAAGACTGATTGCGACTTATCCACACAGACCCCCTGCTGTGACTAAGGCCAAAGGTGCATCTACGAAATATTGACTTGTAGGGATGAATAATTATGCAAACAATTATTTTCATTTATATAATTTGCTGGGGAGAGGGAAGTCTGGTCTTCCATGCTGAAGGTACCTACTGCCCCTTCGACACAACCTCGGCTAAGCGGGAGAAATTAGATGGATATTTTCTTGACATTAATCTGTTTTCGCTTTGACATTAAAGTCTTTCCCAATAAATTTTTGTGTTAGAAATGTCAAATTGTTTTGACCACGATTGATTTATAAATTCAATAAAAGGGGGAAACATCCATGGGGATAAATACAGAATTATGATAGGCACTGTATTACGTGAAGTTTTTTTAAGTAATTAAAAAAGAGTGGCTTAATTCGAAGAAAAAGTTAGGAATCGAATCAAAATTGCAGTTGTTTTTTTTCTTTTTTTTAAACATTTTTTTTGACAAATTCCACCAAAAGGGAATTCCCTCATACTGTACCTGTACTTTCATAGAAACACAGTCAAAGCATAAAAAAGACATACTTTTCTATGACACTACAGTTGATTTGCATCAACAAATGCAACTGTCCTGATCCATTACTAATAGAAAACCTAATGCAATAAAGCGTTTCATGAACCCATGAATGCCAGCTAGCAAGACAATATGGCATCATGATAATTAGACTCATAGTACACGGAGAAAATAAAAGGAGCCCAATTTGACACCGAAATGAGGTGACTGAAAGACGCTTCTGTGCGGATGATGGAATTCTAATTGCACTGCAAACAGAGTTCATTAATTCTACAATGATTCATTATACATGTTAGCTGCGCGTGCCAGAGAACAGCGTGCATGTTGCTATGTGGAAATGGAAGATGGTTCTTCGGGCCTGCGGGCCACTGATTAAATGCACACATTAAACGCGCTCAGGTGAGACTGGAGATATTATGTAAAGTGCTGAGCATGACACTGGCGATAACGCTCACGCGTTTGCACTCGGTAAATTCATGACTTCATCATCTTTGTGTCTGGAAATGATGCATTGGAATCAGATTTGGAAGGACGGCACTGTCAGTTATGTATTTAAAGTATTCTAGGAATTAACTCATTGGCTACCACTGACAGCAATGGACGTCCTATCTATTTTGACTGCGAATGATCACTGCCAGCCCTCCCAGTTAAAACAGATTGGATGTTCATCACTGTTGTTTGTACTGTGAAATGCTCATAAAGACCAACAATGCAATTGTTAAAGAACGATGTTTTACATAGTTTTTCCGGAAATTTATTCAATGATCGTACCCGTACGGCATGGATGTGAAATTCATGCCCGGGGCCCGGATTTGGTCTACCGAAACATTTTGTGTGGCCTGCAAAAGTAAATAATATGCATGGACTTCTTCTTTCTCTGATTTAATAGAATATTTTAGAGAATATTTTAAGTGTGTCCGACTGTGAGTGCTTTGTGACGGTAGAGGGGCTCGGTAGGGAAAGAAACTAGAGTGCCAGAAGTCCAGTCTCCAAACACAAGTAGCTACAATAATAATTTAAAAAACAAACACCATAAATTAGTAATTTTAACAACGAAAGTGTCGGTCGGACGATTATGAAATGCTCAGGTCTAACTCAGAGCAGTAGAATGAAAATTTTAAAAAAGCCTTCCACGGATGTTAATACGACAAGATTACTGATTCGTTTATTTCGCTTCAGAATTCAGCCTCAGACAGATCATCCAATAATCATGCAGAAAAGCAGAACGTCCGGCCCAGCCAAGCTCCTACCACTGCCCATAGACCCCCATAGATGAACAGTGTCCGATGGGCGGGATAAACCCAGCCTTTAGCCAATGACTCATCATGTTTCGCTGTAGTGGAACAATGCACACTAAACTTTGAAGACGCAGTGTCCACACTGTTGAGGACGCACAGTGTCCACAAGGTTTATAGGACTGTGAAGCTTTGCAAATAAATGAAAAGCAAGCCGCATCATAACCAGTGATAAGAAGGTAATTCTCAACAAAGGTTGAGCGCTTTGTAGCCCATATTTAGTCAACGACATTGTACATTTGATCACTTATGTTTGATGCACTTATATTTTAGGGGAAGCTGAGCTTCCATTGGGGTCTTAGAGCAATCGCCACTGAAATATATGAATATTCAACTTTTTTTTTAATTAAATCACCAATTTCATTACAATACAATATTCGCCAATATCACAAAATTTGTCACAATTTGACTAAATAGGATCGATGTAATGTTATGAATAATTATGATTTAAATTTATTGATTTTAGCGTGATAAATTTCACAGTGTGTTCAATTTAAGAGATTCTTCAGCATGTCAATATCTTCGTGACTAGTCACACTATTTATACTTTTGTTATTTATTTATTCTGTTGTCTTTTCCAATGAGTGTTCTCGAGTCTCGTCACCCGTCACACAGTAAACATTTGTTTGTATCCCCCTTCCTATCTCAAAGGTGTTAAAGTATTAGAACTACGGGTGACTGGCAAGATCAATGGTGTCAAGTAAGCCACTTTACCAAGGGAAACGCAGCGAGGACAGCGGCATTACTTTTAAATGAAGCACAATAAGAATCAGTGCCGCTTCCAGTCAAGCATAAACACACAAACTGCCACGTTTGCATGCCACTTCCTTTACTTTGTCATCTGGAAAAGCAGGCTAATTTCACAACCTGATTCCATATTAAATGAGTGGCGCATTTTCTTTTAGGTATGGAAATACTAGATACCACTGTAATAAGTTCTCACCCACGCAGTACATCCCACGTAACTCTCACACCTCAGGCTGTATAAAGTGCAAGTATAGCAGAAGTCAGTACAAGGAAGGCATGTGGGAAGGGCTAGCAGTAAATGATCACATTTCTGTGCAACTGACGGCGGTGAACGTCCAGATGTCCATCGCCGTCAATGGCAGCCATATATTTAAAAAGAGAGTTTAACATGAAAAAAATGGAGAAAATAAAAAATGTAGTTCTAGGATTGAGCTGAAGACATGTCATGGAAATCATATCACACAATGATACACTATTCTTACATACCATTTGTTTTGTATGTCAGGTTTGCTTTTTTTGCCCATTTCAGATGAGAAGTCACTGGAGTCTATTATTACCATTTCCACACACACCCACTCCCATTTTCCTCTTCGTATTCACAAACCATGAACAATATGCCATTTCAAATGGATGTCTACTGATTTTTAAAGGCATTCGTGATGAAAGTTCAGGCTGTGGAAATGTCCCTGCAGATTCATCAAGCACCTTATCAGCCCATCAGTGACAGTCACACCCTATAAATGGGAGCTTGATGAACACGCACATGCTGCAAAGAGGTCTTTCCGTGTGTGAAAAGTCAGACTATTCTGAAATGGGTCATTTCAGAATTGGCGGCTAGTTCAAATTATTGAAAAATAAGCCTTCACCTTTCATTCAGCAATAAAAGGTCATAAGAGATAATGGCTTGATTAGCTTAGATGTGGATCAATGGTAACATGATTTGTTTACAATACTTGGTGTAATCACAGAAATATGTTTGCAACGTGGAAGTAATGTTGGCTTCTATTACGAGTAGAAGCTAACTGTTTGACCAGCTGTTAATGCTGACCAGTGGTGGATGCTTATCTTCCAATGAAGGGAAATTAAGTCTGTGGGTGCTTTGTGACAGTGGAGGGGCTGAGCAGCGGGGGAGGGAAACTAGAGTGCCAGAAGTCAAGTTTCCAAACAGAAGCAGCTACAATACACAAAAAAAAAAAAAAACACTAAAAAGTTGTATCTAGTATTTTCCATACCTAAAAGAAAATGCGCCACTCATCGAACAAATTTTTCGCTAGTCATTTTTAACAAAGCAAGTGCCGCTAGGACGATTATGACAGTCTCCGGTTCAACAACGGAATAAAAATTGTAAAATCCTCCCGTGGATGTTAGTACGACAATATCACTGATTCGCTCACTTTGCTGTCAATCCAAAAGGGATTCATCCTCATCCAATCATCAGAGAAACAGTGCGTCCGGGCCAGCTGAGCCCCGCCCACTGCCCACAGACCCGCTGAGACGCACAGCATCTGATGGGTGGGATAAACCCAGCCTTTAGGCAACGACTCGTCTCGTTTTTCTGTAGTAGAAAAATGTACGCGCTGATGAAAGGACTGTGAAGCTGCATGAATGAATCGTATTGCATCGTAACCAGTGATAAGAAGCTAATTCTGAAAAAAAAGTTGATTGTGTGTAGCACATATTTTGTCGGTCAAGTGCAGCCAACACGATACATTGGATCACTTATTTTTTGACATTTTTGGGGAAGCTGAGCTTCCCTTGCAGTCTTAGAGCAATCACCACTGCTGCTGACCAAGAGGACAAGGCGCTCTTAAAATCCTTTACTTTCCCCAAAAATGACTGTGCGCCTTATAATCCTGTGTGCCTCATGTATGGATTTTGGCTGTGGTTAATGACTTCAAACTTACTTTGTTGGAGCGTAAATTGTATTATACTGCTCCAATTAAGTGCTTAAAACACACATTCATTAATCATCAAAACCATAAATAAAACAATAGAAGAAATAAGAAATACATTAATAATAAAAATAAAAAAAATAAAAATAACTATAATTACAATGTTTAAAATGTAAATAAAAAATGACAAATACAATAAATTAATGTAATTATGTTCCTTAAAATCAGCTGCGGCTATCGTCTGAAAAATACGGTATGTATGTAAATAAAACAAGAAGAAATGGACTAAGAAATGTTGTATTTTCATCATATATATATATATGACACTAAACACACTGGAGTTAACCATCGTAGCTGGTGGGAAACGTTCATGACAGTGTTTGTTAACCTATAATTTTATATAAAACGATGGGCAGTATTCACATCTATATGAAATTATATTGCAAGTATTGCCTCCTTGGCAGCCACCCTCCGCAAACATGTTTTTCATGTCGGTTGGCCCTCTTCCTCTCAGCCGCGGCCGTCTGTAACTTTTCTGTATTCCCAGAAGTATTCCCATACCAATGATTTCGTCTTCTTCGATGGGGGAAAAACTTCAGGTGTTTCACCTCCTCCAGCCATGGTGTAGCACAGCTGACTGAGCAACAACTGGAGGGGCAGTGTTGAGCCTTGCAGCTGCAAACGAGGGATTTCTCCATGCATTTTTCCAGCCAACTATGAGGGTTAACTCCAGCGTGTTTAGTGTGTCTAGCGATGATAGAACATGTGTTTTTTTTTTTTCTCTCTGACAACTTTCTGTGTTGAGAAAGAGTGTGTATAACATGATACAAGTCATATATGTGCATTGATAGAGAAAAAAATCAATTATTTTTGTTGTGATGGTATTTATTAATGTTGAGCTGAGGCTGTGGGATTACGCTCACCTAAAGGAGTACATTTATATTAATTTTTATTTAGAATATATACATACTTTTTTTTTTTTACTTTTAGCTTAACATTATACTTATGTTACAATTTGCTAATACGTATGTTTGAAAAACAAAAATCCTGTTCAATTGAGTTTTTTTTTTCTTTTCTTTTAACACATATATCTCAAAGTAACAAATTGTATAATTGTAATTGCAATAGCGTGATACCATCAAACCGTGATATTTTGTCTTACGGTTATCATACTGTCAGAATCTCATACTGGCACATGCCAAGTTGCAAGTATATATTATTTTAAGGGCTGTCAAACGATTAAAATTTTTAATCAAGTTAATCAAAGCTTAAAAATTAATTAATCGTAATTAATCGCAATTCAAACCATCGCAAAAATATGCCAGATTTTTCTGTAAATTATTGATATTGTTACTGTAAATCATTAACATTCTTTCTGTTAAAGGGATCCACAGATAGAAAGACTTGTAGTTCTTAAAAGATAAATGTGAGTACAAGTCATAGTAATTTTATATTAAAACACCTCTTAATGTTTACATTTTAATAAAATTTGTAAAATTTTCAATAAAAAATTAAACTAATAGCTCGCCATTGTTGACGTCGCCAAGCGGGACATCACATGGGCTCCCTGCCGTTCTTCCAGTGTCTTTAACTACGTAGGGTAGTGATTGAAACACACCACAAGGTATCAATGGCGAGATTTTAAATTAATTCGAGATCTAGCCAAGGCAAAGTCTGATTAAACTTTTATGTGTATTTTGCATAGCTATTTTGATTGGGAATGCCAGTTCTCTTTGCATTGAGCGCTTTTTATTTTTGTGAACATTATTTTTTTTGAGAGATAGGAATATTATTTTTGTTGTGCTTTCACTAAATGATACTGTAGCGACTTGACTGTTCCGCCCAAATGCAGATGGGAAGTTGAGCGACCATGACTGTCAGTGGTGGCTGCAAATGGTATATGTTCTGCGTTGTGTTAAATAACGCGTGTTAAGAAAAAGCTCATCTCCTGTCATTCTTCCCCACGTCGCTCGCCACATAGTTATATTTGTTGTGAAAGAGCCAATAAACGGCACGGTCCAATGGACGCCTGTGTCCACTCGCATTTCTCTGCAAAAAACGGCGTGATTGCAAGCTGTTTGAGGCCATGCATGAGCGGGTCATTCTGGGCATGTGTTAAATGCGTCAAATATTTTAACCATATTAATTTAAAAAATAATTACCGCACATTAAAGCGATAAATTTGACAGCACTAATTTTTTTGTCATATTTTCTTTTCTTTTTTTTTTTTTTTTTTTTTTCTTTAAACATTGGGTCTCACGGCAAATAAATTGACTCACAAATTGCGTGTTTGAGTATTTTTCAAATTTTAAGGGTGGGACATAAAATGTCTTCTGATTCTGGAATGATCCAAATGCAAATCTGAGTGGACAACTAGCTGCAAATCACAATGTGAATTGTGTTAATGTGTAGTTCATACAATTGAGAACAAAAGCAGGAGAAAAGAAAAGTAATCATAATAATTCTGTCTTTCTTTACCTGCAGTGGATGAGGTCACAATTTGAAGAATTGTCATATATGTACTGTAACTTGTTGTCATCCGCTTGCATAAAAATACAATGCGGACTTGACCAGTGGCTGAAGCTGACCTCCAAGCTGACAGCAAAGGAGGTTAGGGGATGCGTATAAGCAGATGGACAAGAGCTCCAGTGCATTGTGGGTGCATGTTTCCAGCCCATGTCTGGACTAGCCTGATAAGACAAAAGAGCTGGCGAACAACCAAGCGTGCCCAACCTCATGCCTGATTCTCTGACTGTCCTTCACACCCTGATTCGGGAGCTGCTTCTCACTCTTCTTTTTGACATGCCTGCAGCTACCGCCTTCTCTCACAGGAGTTCTATCATCCTTTGCACTCTTCTGTCTACACTTTATCAGGAGTTTTTCCAGATGTTAGACAGTGGGCAAGTATTGCTCCCCCAAGAATGGCTCCAATGAATCAGCGGCCAAAATCTGCCCAGATCCGGTGCGATTAGTCGTGTTACATGGAATACATTTCGGTAGAGAAGAGAAAAAAAGGACTTCAATTGTGCTGTTAAGGTCACAAAATGTACAGAAGCCTTGACAATTCAAAGGTGACAAATGTTAAAGCCATGCAGAGATGTCTTGTTGGTTTCCTAGTTTTCCCTGCTGCTCACTCGTCTCAATATCCCAGCGACCCTATTGGCTTTGGTCTTGGCCCGCTATGTTTCAACATTTCTCAATGGAAATAAGATTTTTTTTTTTGTGAACAAATACCTCATCGCTTTACTGATTACATCTTTTTCCCGTGTCCCTGTCTTTGGCTCCACTACCTGCCTGTCAGAACAAGGGGTGGGAATCTCTGGATAAGTCACGTTACGATACAATTTGTGATACAAGTCTGACCATAACGATGATCCCACCATATGGTGAAACAACGGGTCAGGAAATCATTCCAGGGTATTCTCCAAAACAGCTCAATCACTAGTAGGCGTCCAATCCGTTTGAACTGGGAGGGTGGCAGTGAATGAACATTCGTTGTTTTTTTTAAACAATGGCATTATTATTTTTTTTTTTTTTTAATGAACTGTTGTTATAACAGAATAACCAGATAAAGCCACAGATAATGATACTGTACAATAACCCATTACATAACCACATAAAGCCAAAGAAATACCCAAAAAAAAAATAATAATAATTGGAATTCCGAGGAGCGGGGAAAAAAAAGACAGAAATGAAGCAATATTCGTCCAAAGAGCATGAGTGCGCTCTAGTAAAAATAATAGTCATTCATAGTAAACTATTATGAAATTAAAATGATCATATCTCCGTGCCAAATAAAAACTGGGAGAGAGGTTTCAATCCGCGCTTTCGAGTTATGTTAAGGGCAGCGCTCTATGTCAAATACTTCATTTTTTACGGTGCTTTAAAGACGCATCGTGATTGAACAGGCTGGCGTGATCATAGAACAGCAAGCTTGCGTCCGATTGGTTTAATGGAGTCATGTGATTATTGTTGCGACGTCTCATTGGTGAAATTAGTCAAGGTACTCTTGGCTTCGGTGGGGGAAAAAACATTATAAATCTAATATGTAAAATAAAGAGGAAAAATGTAATGAATCTTGTGTAACCCAAAGAAGCGGAGTAAGAGTACCTTTTTTTCTTCCCAAATCTACTTAAGTAAAGTTAAAAGTATGGCTTAACAAAACTACTCTTAGAAGTACATTTTTCTCAAAAACTTACTCAAGGAAATGTAATGGAATACATGTAACGAGTTAATACCCACATCTGATCACGTCTTAAATAAACCATCTGACATCTATTTTTTGATTAAATTTACAATTTTGCTATCTCTGCATATTCTCGCTCACCACTGCAACCCACAAATAACCAAGAAATTGCATCATGGCAACAACTCAAACTGCTGACGTACGCCGAGGTCGCAGATTACCTACTGTATAAAATATATTAATCCTAAAATCACGAATTTAGTGCACAGCCACAAATAAACATCATTAGAGGTTTTACGGCGGATTACAGTCCGAGGCGTTAAATGCATCGTCTGGAAATTTAATACCTACTGCAATTTTCTATTTAAGACAATTTAAAACCTTGATTAACTGGATTTTAAATTTAAGACATTTTAAGTACCCACAGGAACCCTGTTTACAGGTCACTTCCTGTTGATTACTGGTTATTGAAAAGGAAGTACTGTATATTTCAGACTATAAGTTGCAGGTTTTTTCATAGTTTGGCTGGGGGTGCGACTTATACTCAGGAGTGACTTATGTCTGAAATTATTAACGCATTATTATATCATTTCACATGTTATTTTGTTGTTTTGGAGTGACACTGTTGGTTTGGTAAGCTCTTTAGCATATTCTTTATGCTATAGTTACAGTATGTTATCTGAATAACTCTTAATAGCTATGTTACATTAACATACAGTATCACGTTCGCATTTCGTTGTTCATGCATCATGTAACTTTATCATACTGTACACTTATTTAGCATGTTGTTCTCTATTGTATTTCTATTTTAAATTACCTTTCAAGATGACATATCTGTTCTATGTGTTAGATTTTATCAAGTAAATTTCCCCCCAAAATGCGAGTTATCCTCCGGTGCGACTTTTATGTTTTTTTTTTCCTCTTCATTGCGCATTTTTGGGTTGGTGCGACTTATACTCAGGTGCAACTTATAGTCTGAAAAATACGGTAAATGTAAATGTCTCAAAATGAACAGTAAGTAACCTTTGAAGACTGGCTGTGAATGCTCTGGTTTCGGTGCCAATGACAGCGCTAGATATCCCAGTCAAAATGAATGGGACTTCTAGCACCGTCAATGGCAGCCCGTGAGCTGACGTAGACACTATTCTAATGGAATAATTTGGTAGCAACTAGTTGCTTTTTTTTTTTTTTTTTCAAACAGTGACACCTTTTTAAAGGATGTATCAATTCCTGGTGGGAGCACATCAATAACCTTTTCGGGCCACAAAGTATCATGATATATCACCTTTTTGATATATTGGTACGCCCCTGTCATCTGAAAGACCTAGGAGTAGTGGCAGGTTGGTTGAGATGTGATCATATTGCCAATTACATTTGATTTTAACATTAGATTACAAGGCCTGGATTTTCAAATTTAAAAAAAAAAAAGATTTTGTTTTCTTAATTAAGGCCTGCCCACTTAGAACTGTCAAATGAAAATAAAGCTCAATAATGTGTAGAAAAGGGTCGGACCTGAGCCTGAAAACAATCCTTTGACAGAGTTAACAACAGATAAAATTGCTGTTTAACTCGACAGACAGTTGTGACACATTGAGTGATTATGTTGTTCACACTGCGAGTAATTGTAAACATTAACACCGTCCAGATGAAGGTGCTAATCCGTTGCTAGCTCAATGGAAACTTTAACTTGCTTACAGAGCTACGGTGCCGAAAGAACACTGAACAAGAGCAAACACAGGGATTGAAAGATAAATCATCATCTGAAAATATTCAAATCAGATGCATTTGCTTTATAAAATACATTTGTTAGAGCAATTTCCTATAAAGCACTTATTAACAATTGTTTTGGTACAAAAAGAGTAAAATATTTGAAAAAATAACTAAAAAGCTGATTGCCACAGTGTTTCATTAATGCCAAAATGCCACAGTGTAAGGTAACAACACGCCTACGTATATTTTACATCACTTTCATTAAATGGTCGATGGCCACAGTTGAATCATAGAAATGGAGTTAAAAAATCAGCTATTTCAGCAATTTTATGATTAAAAGGACTGCATATTGTGGCTCAGTGACTTCCAATCTATCTAATTCAGTATCAGCGGGCCTTTGAAGGACATTGTTTCATCAAGATGCAGATTTTTTTCCTTCCAGAGATTGGAGGGCGACACAAAATTAACAACACAAAATTTGGGGATACAAATCCATAAAAAATTCCAACTACGAACTAAAACTGTAAATCCTCTTATCCTTATACAATCGTAGTAACTTTTACACATCTTGGAAATTACACTTTGTGAGGGCAAAATGGCGTTTCCAATTGCAGATCCCTCTGGTATTTTGCAACAACATAATGCAGCTCTCTCCTGTATCACTGACAGTAAAGACACACAAAGCAGGACAAAAAATTTGTTTTGGTTTTCATTTATAAACTTCATTTGAGACATCACATTTCGATGTCTCTGTGTGGAAACCATCTTTAAGTGATGAGCAAGCACATGCCCAATTATGAGTCAGGTTGCATATCACGTGTTTGTCACTGGCATGGATGTGTCATGGTGACACATCTCACGGTGTCACTGTAAGGGGTTAAGTGTAATTAAAGCGGGGACTGACTCCATCTGATGCTCGGCTGCACCGCTGCCACTTTAATTGCTTTTCTCCCCTTCTATTCCCACCTGACGGGCCCATTCTATCAATTTATTCAATTCCACTGGGGACATGCCTCCGCACAAACATGCAAATAAGAAAATAACATGTATGCCACAGTTTGCTTCAATTCCAACATGGCACATGACCTAGAAGATGCGTGCTATGCATGCTAACACGTGGCTAGGGTCCACAGAGTGTGTGTTTCTGAGCTGCAGAGTGTCCCTAAATAGCTCCTCTCATTTACAGCCTCACTGCAGGCTTTTATTGTCGGCTTCCATTTGGCACAAGCCACTCTTCAGCACCTGACCTTCTTCTTATTATAGAGATGTACACGCTTGTTTCTGAAGTTTCCTCAACACACCTACAATTGAGGACCAGAAATCTGCTTCTGAAGATTTAATTTTTTTCATCAATGGACGAGGCCTCCAAGCATCAGAGCTTCAGGGATAAAATGGACCAACAATCCGCTTGTTCTGGCCAACGAAGCAAGATCACACATTACAGGGTTGAGTTAACAATGTTTTTAAAAAATCAAAAAACTGTTAAATGTATGATAAAATTCTAGCGGATGGAGTTACCAGAATATTATGATTTTTTTTTTAAAAAAATTCACGATATACGATTTTACGACTTCAGTAGTTTTGTTAACTTATAATAATATCAGGAAAAATGCAATTTTGCATGTTGTATTGGTCATTTTAACCAAGAACCGATGTCCCAATATTGTCCAACTCCAAAAATCCGATGCTGATAGTGGTGGACTTATCATATTCAATACTTTTTTAAGCATTTATTGTTCATTTAATTTTTGCACCATGAATGGAATTAGTCTGCTCACATAACAAATCCCAGGCATCTTTGGATGGAGACATCTAATGGTCAATAAGCATAACTGCTATGTTAGGCTGTGACCAGCTTTTGAACAAAGGCAGAGATGGCTTCTACATTCACTTAGAAGGCAACATAGATATTGGCCCAAAACCGATATTTAAAAAACCAATCATATATCGATATTATCCGATATAATTTTAAAAGGGTTTTATCGACCAATATTATCGCATACCCGGTAATATCAGCCAACTGCAATCTTGACGGTTCTCACCTTTTCCAACCACAATTTGAACATACAACGTCATCTTGGCAGTTAAGTGTGCTGAGTACCGACCAATTGGAGGAAGTGCTGTGCGTGTAGAAGGATAGGAAAACCTTACTCCCAGAGAACTTACAATTATGCACTTTCACAATACAATTTAAAGTTCACAATAATAACCTCACCTGATGTAGTTAGGAACACAGGTAGTCCCCGGATTACGACATACCAAATTTACATAATTTTGACTTTACGACGCCAGAGTCTTGTCCGCCATTTTGTCTGCAGTCGTTTTTTTGTTTTGTTTGTTTTGGGGAGGGGGCGGGATTTTATAACCTGGACATTACGTCATTTTTGGTCAGCATCGGCAACAAAATTAACCACACATTTCCATAGATGAACGATGGAATGTCTCTTCCTCGGCTCTTAGATCCAGTAGCAATTTAATTTCGTTATGTTTCCAGATTAATTTAGCTATTTCCAGTTTGCCATGTTAATGCCCGAGTCAGTCGACCTGGGAAACTGCTTTCAGACATAAGGGCTACCCGTTTAAATCCTGGACTTAACCGGAGTTAAGCGTATGTCCGAAAGGGCCTAGTGTCTCGTCCAGCCACCTCTCAGCATTGATGGAAAGTACAGGATCTTATTTTTTACTTCATTTTATTAATATGATGTATAATACGTTTTTGGATAGTTGTTTTGAGATTTAGGGGGTATTTAGGGTTACTTAATGGGTTAATTCTGACTTACGTGGAAATTCAGGTTATGTTGCCAGCGTAGGACTGGAACTCATTCGTAACCCAGGGACTACCTGTACTCAAAATAATTTACTTAAGAGAATTGAGGAAATCGAGTACAGCGAACCCTTACACTTCACAGTCTCAGCCGTCGCAGTCTCACTACATCAAAAATATTCATTGAAGAAAATGAAAATTCGAAAAAAATACAAACAAATCGCGCGAGGCTAAAGCGAAACATATAACATCGAGAACGATTCTCGGGAAGCAACAACAGCCTACAAGGGATGCCCCATTAATGAAAATCGAGGCCTGTGATTGGCTGCAACAATGTTGGTGGTTAGGTTTAGGGTTACACTGATTGTCTGACACGTTTCCTTGCATCTCCTATCTCTTGCAACATGTAAGATGAGGCCGAGTTTAACGCTGATACAGTACTCTATCACTTGTTTATTTCAGTGATTTATTGCCGTTTTAAAGTTAAAATAGGTCCCAAACAACGTCATTGAAGTGCCTCTGGATAACCAAAACGGTGTTGCAAAATGATGACAATTGCCAGAAAGTGAAACTTCTCGATACGTTGAAATCGGGGCAACCCTACACCACGGTCGCTCGCCAATATGGCATCAATGAATCTATTGTTCACTACATAAAGAAGGAAGAAGTGAACATTCATAGAACACAAGCCGTGTCCTTCAATAGGGAGGCAACGCGGGTTGTGACCGAGGAAAACAGGCCCTCGATGAGAATGGACCATGTCTTGACCCTATGGATCGCCCAGAAGAAAGATCGTCAAAGTGAGAGTACATACCGTTTATTTTGCGTACGCACATGCATGTAAACATACACAAACATACACGGAAATTCGAGGGGTACTTCATATAGCGAGTTTCACCATTCGCAGGGGTGTCACAGCCCCCTTTAACCGCAAAGTAGGAGGGTTCACTTTACTTAAAATCTTTAGTTAGCGTGACTAATCGGAAGTTGTTGTTTTTAGAGTTTAATCGCCTCGATGATTAAAGCTGGTTGAGGCCGGAGTGAGTCACCAAGCGAAGGGGGTGGTTCTTGGGAATGCAGATGCCATTTTCCTTATTTTTGCTTGAAAATGGTCCAGCCTGGACAAATTGGGATGTGTTCTCACACCAAAGATGAGAGCCAGAGCGAGACTCACTCATGATGTTCATTATGGACCAGGTGATCCATGCATCTTTGTCTTCACAAGGAAGGCAGACGGAGTGACGGACATCGCGCTTCATTACATAAGGTTATTGGCAGGGCTGGAGAAACACAATACATGCCAACCATCCCACAGCGCACAGGGCATGCATTCATCATGGCAAATGTTCCCCGAATCCGATATTCTATAATGCCAGTGAATGGGTTAATCAAACAGCAGCTGGTTGTCTGGTGCAAAAGATGCAAAAGAAGATCATAAGGACTGAAGTGGGATGGGAAGAGAAACTTGCATGACTTGTGCGGAATAATTCTCCATTGAAAGCAGTCTACTTCAGAGCAGCATGAATAGAGACATTTATAGAAATGGACTACATAGCCAAAATGTTATGTAATGAATTAGGGAAAGACTGGAAATTCTGAGTCGCGGGGGGGCATTCCAAATATCTTAGAAGACGGCAGGCTTTGATTCTCTGAGATGGACTAAAAATGGAAGAGCTGGCAGTGAAGGTTTATGCTTCAGTGCCATTGACAACAATCCAATCCACTGAAACTGGGCTGGCTGGCAGCGATCAAAAGATTGCTAATCAAAAGGTTGCCATCGCCGTCAATAGCAAACAATGAGTTAACATCTTTTAATCATAGACTCCACCATCAGTTGACAAGAAAGCTCCCACAGACATTGCGCCACGCCTTCCCTTAGGGGGCCAACCCAGGCAGAACGTTGAGTTGGCTCTCACTGTGATAAACTCGAACACACGCTGTGTTCTAACGCCGGATTTAGGTGGAAACAGGATGAAGATTTTACTGCATACAAGCAGGCAGGAGTGTCTAAAGAGTGATTTGGTTGAGGATTCATGGCAATTATTATATTAAATAGCACCATTTACCAACTTTGAAACATTTTTTAAAAAAATTAAATAAAATTAGTGTACATTTGGCTTGAAATACGTTCATAAAATGAATGATAACTGCCCGTTTTTTGCATTTAACCAAGAACCTAGACTGTTTTACCTTCATATTTCCAGTGTATCACAAAAGTGAGTACACCCCTCGTATTTCTGCAGATATTTAAGTTTATCTTTTAATGGAACAACACTGACAAAATGACACTTTGACACAATGAAAAGTAGTCTGTGTGCAGCTTATATAATAGAGTTAATTTATTTTCCCTTCAAAACAACTCAAAATATAGCCGTTAATATCTAAACCACTGGCAAAAAAAGTGAGTACACCCCTATGAAAAAACATACATCCCTAAATGTCCAAATTGAGTACTGCTTGTCATTTTCCCTCCAAAATGCCATGTGACCTGTTAGAGGAGTGCTGACAGCATTGCTGCAGAGATTTAGGTGAGGGGTCAGCCTGTTAGTGCTCAGACCATACGCCGCACTCTACATGAAATTGGTGTGCATGGCTGTCACCCCAGGAGGAAGTCTCTTCTGAAGACGGTGCACAAGAATGCCCACCCGTCTCATCAGACCATAGTTCATGGTTCCAGTAATCCATGTGCTTTGTTGACATGTCATCAGCAAACTGTTTGCGGGCTTTCTAGTGTACCGTATTCAGAAAAGGCTTCCTTCTGGGGTGACAGCCATCCACACCAATTTGATGTAGAGGGTGGCGTATGGTCTGAGTGCTAACAGGCTGACCCCCCACCTCTTCAATCTCTGCAGAAATCCAGACATCACTCCTGTAACGAGTCACATGACATTTTGGAGGGAAAATGGGAAGCAGTACTCAAATTGGACATTTAGGGATGTACTGTATGTAGTTTCTAAGGGGTGTACTCACTTTTAGTGCCAGGGGTCTAGATATTAATAGCTATATTTTGAGTTATTTTGAGGGGGGTAAATATATTAACTCTATTATAAAAGCTACACACAGACTACTTTTCATTGTGTCAAAGTGTCATTTTGTCACTGCTGTCCCATTAAAAGATATACTTAAATATCTGCAGAAATGCGATGGGTGTACTCACTTTTGTGATACACTGTATATAAATTCCGTGATTTAAGCATGTATTTAAAAGAATTTTCAACCTTAAAAGCTCTTTTTTTCGTGAAGGCCACCATGTTGGATTACACAATACCGTATCTTTTGCTTGAAATATTTACGTAAAATGATCGGCAACTGCTCGTTTTTTTTTTAACCAAGAATCTAGACCATTTTATGTATTTACAAATATTTTCACCTTAAAAAGCTCTGTGTTTTGTGACGGCCGTCATGTCGGATTTTGTATTTCTGCACAATAGTGGAATTCAACCTAAATAAGTTGTGATTGTAGAAAAATGCAAATTTTGCTTTTGTTGAGTAAAATTAAGATGATTCTGTATGCTTTCCTCAAGCATTAAGTTTCTGATGCGAAAATTGAGTGATTTATTAGCTGTTGATAACTTGCAGTAAATTATAAAAAAATAAGTTGCTATTTTGGGCAAGAACTTATATGATATGTTAAATATAGCTGTTGATCCTGAAAATATGGGTGATTATCTCTGCATTTGGTGATTTTTGTGCATCTAGTGTAAAATTTGAGAATTTAAAGCCATTTTTTACGTTTTGTTATGCTTGTAGCAAAAAATAATTAATCCGGCTTTTATTAGGGAATGACTGAATTTTTTTATTTTTTATTTCACTGCTCATGGAGACTCATATATGCCAAAGGGAGGGGCCTGTTTTGGTTTTAGGTCGCTAGCGGCTTTGGTTTTGAAAATATATGAATTTTAAGTTTTTGAAAATAGGCCCCCTACAGATCAGCCCCGAGCCCCATGTCCTGTCAACTAATAGTGAAGTCTATGTTTTAATTTCCACTAAATTCTTATGACGACTAGCTATTTCTGTAAGTGACATGGAATAGCTTGATACAACCACTATCTAAATACTGTAAGCGATGAAAATTGAGGACCAAAATAGCATAGGCGGCCATGCTTTTCACCTTCATTTTCCACATCCCAGCATCCAATCTATGACACATGCGCTAATTTATTTTATGAGAATTCCTGCATTCTTTTATTATTCCTCTTCAAGATTTAAAGCTTGGCGTTTTATTATAATGGGACATGCGTCAGTGAATAATGGACAAGAAGGGACTGGACATTGAGAGGACCATTTACAAATGAAGGTTACATTTTAGCATAAGTGCCTCGACTTTTGTACTGGAGAGGCAATTCATTTCAATTAAACAGCACTGCGCCGTTTACCCAGAGTGCTCTCCTGTTTATCCACTTTAGTCAAAGGCCCCTGAACTGCTAAGAGGTGAACTTGCGTGTACGGAAAGATAAGAGTGTTCAGTTTTAAGAGTGTTCAGTTTTGTTATTTAAAAAAACTAAAAAAATCACAGGTATTGTATTCTCTGCAGCGCCTCTGATGTCTAACATCATATCAGGCAGTCACCCGATATAAAACAATTTAAAAATGTTTTAATAAGGGGTGTGACGATATATCGGAAAGGTGGTATATCGCGATACTTTGCAGCCCAAAAGGTTATTGACATGCTTCCACCAAGAATCGATATATTGTTTGAAAAAAGTGTCTCTATTAAAAAATAAATACATTTTTTAAAAAAAAGGAACCAACAGGTTGCTACAAAAATCTTCCATGAGAATTGTATCTACGTTAGTTCACTGGCTGCCCTTGATGGCGCTAGACATCAAATTCATTTTGACTGGATTGGACTTCTAGCGCCGTCAATGGCACAGAAACCAGGGCATTTACAGCCAGTCTTTTGTGTGCATTTATAGCTCACTGCCTATTCATTTGCAGGTTACTTCCTGTTGATTTTCATCCATTTGGGGACATTCTTGTGTCATTTTTTTTTTTTTCAATAACCCAAAATCAACAGGAAATGACTTGTAAATGCCCCAAAAATCAACGGGAAGGGACTCGAAAATGCCCCAAAAGGAAAAGGAAGAGGCTGAAAATCAACGGGACATGATGTGAAATGCCTCAAAATGAACTCATTGCCTGGTCATCGTTATAATGAGCCTTGTATTGCAAATGGTAGCGTATTGTGAGGTACCCAGAGGTTCCCGCGTTTTCGCACGTCCCAGGTTTTAATTTGCCTCTCTATAATGCTGACATGCACAGTATGTGGACATACAGTATCTACTCACATGTACTTCAAGCTTTGAAAGTGTCACAAAGATTGGCCAAATGTTTTGGATTTTTTAGATATTTTGGACCAGGGACCTAACGTTGTTCATTAGGACCTTAAAATATCGTTGGGCAGTATAGTTTTGCGCACAAGGAAAATGAGACTCCACCCTTGCCCTGTAGCTCTCCTGCATTGCCCTAACTCTTTCAGTGCCATTGACGATGATAGACGTCTAATCATGTGGCTCTGCTATAGATTTTAAATTAGTTTGTCACTTGTAGACCTGTGTGAGATGCTTTTCAGTTTAAAAAAAAAAAAAAAGTACAGTTGTACTTCTACTCACGAACGTTACGACACGCCTCAACGGGAAAATATTGCCTCTTGTTACGGAAGAAAGGATACGGGAGGTAAAAATACAGTATGGACTGCTACTCACAGCTCCCAAAGATTGATCTACCATTGGCTATTACCTAGCTTTCTGGCATCCAATTGGCTAAGAGGGACCTCTACCTTATGTGTATGTGTGTACCCAAGCATCCTCTTCATTCGCCCCTCAGCCATGATGTGTTCTGACAGCTTTACGTGAGTGTATTGACTTTTATTCTTTACTCTATTCTTGATTTCTTACATTATGCACAACTCTCATTTTATGTCTATTGTGCAATAATCTAATTGTAACATGTATTTGTTACATGTTTTGAAGCATTTTTAGGCTTTATAAAATATTTGAATTTTAGGGGGCTTGGAACGGATCAGGGCATTTGTATGGAAAACGTGTCTCTACTTACAGAATTTTCAGGTTACGAGATTACTTCCAGAACCAATTAATTAAGTAAGTAGAGGTACCACTGTAATATAAGTAAATAAAATAGTATTTTCTATTAAGAGGCTAAAAAAAATACAATGTGGACAACATTTAAGTCATGAATGTTTCTAAATGATTCATCGACTATCACAATAGTTGTCAATTTGATAATTGATCAGTTGTCAATTAATCATGGTAGCCCTAATATTCAGATAATACTGTAAAAACATGAATAACAGCTAATTGGGGGACAGTATAATCAGGGGTGTACATATTTTTTTTCATGGATTACTCACACGAGTACCAGGAGATTGTGTTGATACTCAGCGAGTGATATTAAGCAGAGTCTTCCTCAAAGTCCTCCTCTGTGTCTCCACCGCTACAGAGGACAATTAGCGAATTCTCCCCGGCGAACATGTTTACTAGCGATAGCTTGTGCTATATTAATGTGATCTCTGCTCTTTTCATGTTTGTCAAATATAGGATGGCTGAAATTCTTTGACTCTTTCTAAGTCTTGAATCACATTTCAATGTGCTGATCCAAGCAACAGCTCGGAGCTACTTTTCAGTACTACAGGAAAATAAGCAAGCAGCTTGGTGAGAAGGTAGCGATTATTAGAAAATGGAAAAAGTTCAAGTTGACGGTCAATCTGCCTCGTTCTGGGGCTCCATGCAAGATCTCACCTTGTGGGGCATCACTGATCATGAGGAAGGTGAGGGATCAGCCCAGTACTACACAGCAGGACCTGGTCAATGACCTGAAGAGAGCTGGAACCACAGTCTCGAAGAAAACCATCGGAAACACATTACGCCGTCATGGATTAAAATCCCACAGCGCACGCAAGGTCCTGCTGCTGAAGCCAGTGCATGTCCAGACACGTCTGAAGTTTGCCACTGACCATCTGGATGATCCAGAGGAGCAATGGGAGAAGGTCATGTGGTCGGATGAGACCAAAATTGAACTTTTTGGTCTAATCTCGGCTCGTCGTGTTTGGAGGAAAAAGAAGGATGAGTACAACCCCAAGAACACCATCCCAACCATGAAACATGGAGGAGGAAACATCATTTTTTGGGGCTGCTTCTCTGCCAAAACTTATGATACAAATTATAGACCTCTACAAGCTTTGCAAGTGGGAAAACCAGCTAAATCGGCAGTGTATCAAATACTTTTTCTCCCCACTGTACAGGAATGTTAACAAAGAGCATAAGAACGTGCTTTTGTATAGCGTCATCCGTTCCCACAGATATTTATTATTTATTTATTTATTCCACGGACGACACGGAGGTTTCTACAGCTGCTGCCGTTATCTGAGTCTTCATGAGTCGCGTCAATGTGTGCATGCGCACAGAAAAGCAAACCGCCTTGGACTCAGTAATCTGTTCAATCGCCTGACATACTGACATGTGATCAGCTGAGATAGTTAGCTCTTTCTGGCTCAAATGCACATGTTTTCTGGAACAGCAAAAAAAAAAAATATATATATATATATATATATATATATATATATATTCATTCATTCATTCATTCATTCATTCATTCATTCATTTTCCATATAAATATATATATATATAAATATAAATTAGGAGATAGATGTTGGCAAGGGCATAGATTTGGTCTCAACAATGGTAGGGACGATATAACAGCAGAACCGGCATGTATACTTTTCGCTCGGGATGGGACCTTAGTAAGACCAAACAGAGTGGGTGAACGGGAGCCAGGGCTACATTTCTCACGAATATGAACCTAATTAATTGACATGCTAAATCAGGGGTGCTCATTCGTCACTTGTCGATCACAATCAACCAGTCAATTGCAACGCTAGGTACATTTAAAAAAAATTTTAAAAATTTAATTATGTACGTAGTTAATTATGATTATGTTGTGTGTATGTGGTGTTGTATGAGCATTGGTGGTTATGGTTATGCAGCACCCGTCTCTCCCTAAGCAACTTATTGCTCACGTTTTTCTGGTTCTATACTAGAAGTTTCCGGGAGAAGTCCACTACATTTCTCACGATTTAATTAACATTAACAGTAGAAAACACAAACAAAAGGACACTCCTCTCTAAGCAGCTACCTACTTGAGTTTTGCAGGTTAGCAAGTTCACAAAGTTTAATGTTATGCTAACTTTGATCCAGACTTCAGTAGCAAAATTAGTATTGCGTTTCCCTCCTCCACAACATTGGCGTCTTTTTGAGTTACTTACAGTGGCTGCTGCTGGCCGAAAAAAAGGCATGTAATATCCCTCCTCTTCAAAGGGAACGGAGAAGGCGGCATGTTGTCGAACTGTATTTTTGCCGGGGCTGTGTGAGTGTGCGTGTGTATGTCGGGGGTGGGTCAAGTCATCAGCCAATCAAACTTGTGTTTGAGGGGGGAAAAATGGACCGGCGCATTCAAGTGAAAAGGGGTAAATGTAAGTTTGAACATAATGAAAACAATTCACTTAATAATAGTAAGGCCAATTCTATCCTTACATCATATGGAAGAGAATCTAAATTACCTGTAATTAACTGAACTCATCAAATAATGCATGCATGGTTGCTTAAATTTAGTGGGGACAATTTGAGCAACCTGAAAATACGGTAGTGTTATGTCCCTACCGTCCCTATGCAAACCTACGCCCTTGGAGGTTGGAGTTATTGTTGTTTTTGTGAACTTTTATTTTGTAAATTATTGAAAAAAAAATACAATTTGGAATGAAAATTAGTTGTTGTTTTTTATGTATTACAGGAATAGCTGTGCCAAAAGCAGTTTTCTTGCCATTTCAGTGGTTTTAGGAGGTTTAAGTCCCCCACACAATAAAAAAAAAAAAAAAAAAAAAAAAAAGGCTCAATGGCGACCTTCATGTCAGGGAGTTCCAGCAAGAAATTCTAGCCACTTTCACCCCTGGTTACGCCTATGTGAATTCTGTTGCGCATGTGTAGCTGCGTACCAATTATGTGCCCCCTTGGGTATAATACATTACATGGGTATGGAGACAAACCTTTTTTAAAGGGTGATTTTTGGGGTATAGAGATATCAGGGAAAGTCATTTTTCCATTCCCACTTAAATTGCTGAAGACCTAAAAAGCAACCACTAAATGACCATAAGGTTGAGTGAATATTTGCTCACTGCAAATTTCTGTTACTCGTCATCTCTTCACTTTTTAGCTTGTATAATAGGTTTTTTATTAAGAATCCATTTGTCCACTCTGATAACTACATCTTAACACACTTAATACACTGATTTTAATGCTAACATTCGGAATAGATGCCCCCCTCTTCTTTATTATGATAACTCATTATGACATGCTGCACTGTCGCTGTCCGTGGTGCTCCATTTTGGGCTGTTCAGCAGTTCTGACAAAGTCGGGCAACGCGTCAACACCAACCGCAGCTTGATTGATCACAGTCGTCTAATTGGCAGCGTGACTCGGGCGCTCCCTAAAGAGCTCATCTAAATTTAACGTCCTGGGGAGAAGCCATTTCAATCACTAGGCCTCACACCTCAGCGGGCCTTTTCATTACCGTAACAGCCTTGACAGATAAGCGAGAATGCATCAGAGGAAATGCATCGACGAGTGCATTTACTTGTGCATGTACTGAGTGATTGAGTAGACATTGATCGGCTGTAAACAATGTCAAAAAGAGACGCGAGGGCATGAGCGGGCAACTGCATGAGAGAGTGTAACGAGGACTTTTTCAGCTTAACACATTATGTCATATTGATGAATGTAGACGTCCAATCAATATGAATTTTGGAGATGGGAAAAAATGATGTTTTGATCAAAAATGTAAAATTATGGTAAAATGACCTTTTGGACCAAAAACAGACAGTTTCTTGGTCTAAAATGTGAAAATATATTAAATGTTTGATAAGAATGTTCAATGGGAATGTATAGATCCAATGGAATGGGTATATGAATGATATGAAGGCGTGGTGTTCAATGCATCCATCGGATTTAGTGAGGAGGGTTTTTTTTTTTTTTTTTTTTTTTTTTTTTAATTTTAGTCAAAAACTGGAAGAGGTGATTGGTCTAAGACTACACGGGAAGCTCAGCTTCCCCTCCTAAAATGTCAAAAAATAAGTGATCCAAGGCACATCGACTGAAAATACACTACAACGCAACTTTTGTTCAAATTATCTTCTTATCACTGGTTACAATGCGGCTTGCTGTCTATTCATTCGTGCAGCTTCACTCAGTGTGGACTAGGGTTGGGCATTAAGCATCGATGGGACCCGGTTCTAACATTCCGGTTCTCCCGGAAGCGTTCGAATTTTCAAATTTCGATTCCATCTTTCGATGCCCTGACCGCCGGGGGGGAAAAATGCTGACGAAAACTACGAAGAAGAAGCCACAAGAAGCGCGTGTTTGTGAATTGCAACTTGATAACAACCAAAAGTTTGGCTTAACTTTACAACAACAAAAGAAAAGACCAGTCAGCTCGGTGCAACATTTGCAACACAACTATATCATGCAAAGGTGGCTGCACGTCAGAACCAGGTAAGTAAAACAATACATTACGTCTGTCTTTTGCTGTCCCAGCGATCCGACCCCGGATTAAGCAGTAGATGATGGATGGATGGATGGATGGATGGATGGATGGATGGATGGATGGATGGATGGATGGATGGATGGATGGATGGATGGATGGATGGATGGATGGATGGATGGATGGATGGATGGATGGATGGATGGATGGATGGATGGATGGATGGATGGATGGATGGATGGATGGATGGATGGATGGATGGATGGATGGATGGATGGATGGATGGATGGATGGATGGATGGAAAAGCATGAGAATAAAATGTATTATTACGTCGGGCAATGGTCAATATCCCATGTATATAGAACTAAATGCGAAATGGCAGACTCGGCGGCATTAGAACATGTAAAGAGAACTAGATGCGAAATGACAGTAAACAGCCGCCATCTTAAAGCAGTGGACGCCTCTGTTAAAATCAACAGTATTAAATGATTTCTGTTTTAGAATCTGTTGTATTGCTTATTTAGAAAGAAGAAGCCATATGAAGCATTCGATTAGTTTTTTAATTAACTAGTAGCAGTGAAAACATAGCATCACATCACAAAGCATCCTAGCCAGACGCTCTCATCTCTTCTTCTCCGCATTATACGTACCACTCACTGGCCTAACTGGTACTCTCACAACATAAACATTTCATATGTCTGTAAACACAAAAGAATTGGTTTTACAAATAAGGAAACCTTATTATTTTGCCTTACCTACATCAAATTATAATCAATAGAAGTATTTATACTAATGCTTTGTCGTTCCTCCCAGCTAAGGTACATGTATGACAAAAGAATATAAGTAAATGTTTTCTCCGTGAGCTTCTGAAAAATAAACATCTTTGTGAAAGTGCACTCCTGTGGAAAGAAACTTCACATTCGAGTTCAAAGACTGGTATTTATATACAAGTTAAAAATAACCCTGTGAGAAGTTTATATAATTTATAAAAATTATATTAATTCATTCATTTTCCATGCCGCTTTTCCTCACGAGGGTCGCGGAGGTGCTGGAGCCTATCCCAGCCAACTACGGGCAGTAGGCAGGGGACACCCTGAACTGGTTGCCAGCCAATCGCAGGGCACAAGGAGACATACAACCATTCACGCACACACTCATACCTACGGACAATTTAGAGTGTTCAATCAGCCTACCATGCATGTTTTTGGGATGTGGGAGGAAACCGGAGTTCCCGGAGGAAACCCACGCAGGCACGGGGAGAACATGCAAACTCCACACAGGAAGGCCGAAGCCCGGGATTGAACCCTACGGACAATTTAGAGTGTTCAATCAGCCTACCATGCATGTTTTTGGGATGTGGGAGGAAACCGGAGTTCCCGGAGGAAACCCACGCAGGCACGGGGAGAACATGCAAACTCCACACAGGAAGGCCGAAGCCCGGGATTGAACCCTTGATCTCAGAACTGTGAGGCAGATGTGCTAACCACTAAGCCACCGTGCCGCCATTTATATTAAATGTATCAATAATAAAAAATAATAAATCATATAATAATACATTTTAAATTCATAGAAATAATAATAGTAATAAATTTTAAACTCATATAATTAAAATAATCGAGAAGTTAAGACATTAATATAAACTAAAAAATTTTTAAACTATAGATTTTTTTCACCCTGCATTTTTTTTTTTTCCTGACCCTGCCTCTTAAAAAAATTGGAATTGAGAATCGTTCGGAAACGGAATCAAAACATGGAACCAGAATCGTTCAATCCACACTGTACGTCTCCAGAGTTGAGAGTGTCATTGGTTAAAGGCCGGGTTTATCCCGCCCATCGACGCTGTGCGTCTCTGGGGGTCAATGAGCAGTGGACGGGACTCGGTTGGCCCAGACGCTGTTTGTCTGCATCATGATTGGATGATCTCTCTGAGGCTGAATCCGTTTTTGATTGACAGAAAAATGAGCGAATCGCTGATCTCGTCGTATTAACAGGAGGCATTTTTCAATTTTCATTCCGTTGTTCTGTGTTGAACAGGAGACTATCATAATCATCCTAGTGACTCTTGCTTTGTTAAAAAAACGACTAGTGAAAAATTGAGCTTCTATTCCTGGTGTTTTTTTAGTTTATTGTAGCTGCTTGTGTTTGGAGACTTGACTTCTGGCGCTGTAGTTTCTTTCCCTACCGAGCGGTGGGTGCCGTTGAGCTCCTGTACTGTCACAAAGCACTCACAGGCGGACACACTTTGAGCTTCCCCTCCTGGAAAGCCCAGCATCCGCCACTGAACATATGTGAAATATTTTGCGCATATGTTCGAATGCAAGTGTGTGAATCTGTGAGGGTTTAGGATTGTTTAGTGTTTTCATGTTTGTGCCTTATGCCTGACCTAGACTACATGATTTATTTGGTTGTTCCCGACGATCGCAGTGTCAGATTACACCACATTGTTCATGATGTCGCAGTGTGTCATGGAATGAACGAGTTGTCACAACAAGACCAGAGCCGCGAAGAGCGCGGTCCAAAGCTTCCGCCGTCAAGAGGCGGGACAAGCAGCTGTCAATAAGTGTCTGCTCTTTCTGCTCTAAATCAACACATTCGCTATAAACAAGATGGAAAAATGGAACTCATTGGATATTTCATAGGCGTGAGGAACAAATAGTAGGAACATGTTCTTACTATTTGAAATTCTGACACGCTGAACTTCCTGAACTTCCACTCTTGGCACACTATAGACCCTACTCACATGACGTCACAACCACGCCTCCGCGCCATATTGTCCGTCTACTCGTCGTTTTGACGCATTATCGCTACGTAAATTTGTCCTATTATGGCGTGTTTTTCTGCTCGTTAACATTAATAATCAAAATGGTGAAGGCGTGTGTGGAGGTTGGTTGCAATAACAGAGAAGATAGACGGAGAGACTTGAAGTTCTACCGTATTCCGAGAGACCCGGAGAGGAGAGCGAGATGGACTGCTGCAATTCGACGAGAAAACTGGGCTCCAAACGATTACCACGGATTATGTAGTAGTCATTTTATATCTGGTAAGATGCATTTAATATATATTTAGAGGGTTTGGGGCTGACAACCACAATTAAGATCATTGCAAGGCTAATCGCCGACAACATACAGTTTCAAAATCAAGATGCTTATTTTTTCCACCATCATTACATTTTGAATAATATTTAGCTGGTACCAAGTGAAAGAAGCTGGCCTCGTCTACGGATCATGAGTTAAACAGGTGTGTCCAAACCTTTTGCAAAGGGGGCCAGATTTGGTGTGGTAAAAATGCGGGGGGCTACCTTGGCTGATTTACATAGAACAATATATCTAAACAAATGTTAGCAAGCCCTTCTGTGTGTCACATTTGCTTTATTATTTTTTTAAATTCATGATTTCAACAGTAATCGTCTTTGTGGCGTTCTCTTTCGACACTCGGGCTCTTGCGAAATACTGCTGCTGTAGCTTCAAGTTGCTATAATTTCTCGCTGCGTACATGTTAGCGTGTCTTGTTATTATCGCGTCACATCGAACTCTTTGAAAACAGCGACTGTGTCTTTGCAAATGAGGCAGACACAGTTGTTGCGTGTTTTATTGAAGAAATAGTCCAATATCCACCTATCCTTGAAGCGTCAGCCATCGCAGTCAACTTTTCTTTTTTTTTCGGATTGTCGCCATTTTAGAAATCACACAGGGTAATGTTGCTTAGAGTGCTGCTCTTAATGTTTTTTTAAGTTTCGTGGGAATAGGCCGAGTTTCTGTGGAAAAGATAGTTGTAGATATCAGGGTAGCAGATGTCAGGCAGAGAGGGCGAAGACAGCGGGTCGAAAAATATCGATTGAGGCATCAAATATGGATCTGGCGAATGGATAGACTGAAGCTTTTCCACATAACGCCTTTTATGCAACGCATAAAGCACTGGGGCTTCCATGAATTGCTCAATAAACTGAACGACTAATTGAAACCATTGAGAATAGGGCTAAACAGAGACGGACAATATGGCGGCGATGATCATACAGCGACACGTCATTCTGTGACGTCGGTGAGTAGGGTCTATAAGTGGCGTCCTAACCACCAACTTCAAAATGTTGGCCACGACCGTCTGTAGGGCTTTAATTGTGCATTCTGAGTCAGCCATTAGTGTGTCTTATCTTTGTGATCACCTATGGATTTCACCAGTTGTTGCCTGCTCCTTATGTGTCTACCATTTGGCTACCTCTTGTGTCACCCACCTGTTCCCATGTGTTCATAGAAACTCCCAGTTTTGTTTAAATACACAGATTACATAAATTATTACATAAAGTATTTATGTATTGTATTGTATGGTATTTCAGACTATAATTTCTTCATTTTTTTTATCCATAAAATGTGTGCATTATGTTGGCTGCTGCTAATGGTTTCAATTGACACATTGAGGCACAATAGTAAGGAAAATGTAACAAAGAACAAAAACATCATACAATATGGCAATGTCAGAGAAAAATAGATGTATTACACATATAACACATATACACATAAACGATGCAGGCCGACAATGCGTATTCAAGTGTCAGTGCTTCCATACCATTTCATAATGATATATTGCCCTCATGCATTATTAAATAGTGTTTTATCGACAGTAAATCATTCCCTATAGCAGTTTAAAGGTGTAAGGTCGATGTTTAGACTTCATACATCCACTGCCGGTGTCACGCGCATTAAAATGCTCACCACGAGGAGGAAAATGTGGACGGATGGATATGGATTTAGATACTGTTGGCGTACTGACGGTTGGAGGTGTTTTGCCAAATTATGCAGTTCCTTTCAGATCCCGTTCTCATAAAAGATTCAGCAGTTGAGTGGTAAGCGGGTTCATCCTGCACTGCCATTCGGGACATACTCATTTCCCAGCAAAGACCAAAACAAGAAAGCAGAGACATGCGTGACAAGTGTTCACTCGAGCCTTTAAATCTTTACAGGACGCTTGTTGAACGAGATGGCTTCCATTGAAGGCACTAGACCTCCAATTCACTTTGACCAGTCACAATGGATTGGATGTCTAGCGCCGCCAATGGCAGCTTTTTGTAAAATTATATTTATTCTATTGCCGTAGACGGCAGCCAGTGAGTGACGAAAAAGGATAACATTTACTGTAATTTTCAAATTATAAGTCGCACCAGCTAAAAAATGTGCAATGAAGAGGAAAGCAAACGCACATAAGCACATCCATAAATCGCACCGAAGTATATTCCGATCTTGGGGGAGAATTTATTTGATAAAATCCAACACATAGAACAGGTATGTCATCTTGAAAGGCAATTTAAAATAAAAATACAACAGAGAACAACAGGCTGAATAAGTGTACTGTATGCTAACATTGCATCACGCATAAACAACGATGGTTTACCAAACCATCGGTCTCACTCCAAATTCCTAAATCCAATGAAATCTTCATCCTTAACATAGTTTGACTTTTGCGGCAACGGGGGCAAAACATGTTGATGACCCCAAAACGCAGAGTCAGTAATAAAATTAACTTACAAGATATATCCTTCGTTAGTAGCTTAGCCCATGCTCGTAAATATAGGCATCCCAGCTGTGTGTGAGGGGGTGTGGGGATGCATGCATGGGTGAGCGCGCATGTTTTTCTGTGGAAAATTAGATGCCGATTTTTGCATTCCACGGAGATATCCAATTTAATGCCACGTTTTTCAAGTCACTCACACCCTTGCGAAACAAATCCTCACTGTGGTGAGTTTGAAAATGGCGGCAGGCAAAACTGGAGACGGCATCCTTTTTGACTGAATATTGCGGCCAGGAATATTTATAATAATACATTAAAAATGAACTGTTTTTGTTTTCCATCATTTTTTAAGCGAGTTCTAAATCAGGCTGCTAAGGACAGCTATGATTTTGACCAAGATCGTCACCTATTGAATACGGTATGCCCAATTGTGGCTCTGTTGTACAATTAGCGTCTTTAGTGGGACAAACTGAAACTCCGCTCACCATTTTAGCGGTGCTCTCCGGCGTTTTATGGTCCACATCTTCAATCCTTGGTTCTCAGTAGTTGTTGTCGGCTTTGAAAGCTTAGTTTTTTTTTTTAAAAAACGTATATCCATCTTGTTTCTTCTGTCCTTAGGTGGTCTTTTTTGGCTTAGCAAAGCAAAGGACCGTCTCTAAGGTGCTAGTCACATTATCTGTTTGAAAAATCATTTTCACCCATTATAAAAACTTTTTTTTTTTCCATTCATATTTGTTGTTTGGTTTATTGCTTTACAACTTTTACAGACAACCTTTTACCGGCAAAGTCTTAATTTCAAATTCATATATTGGAAAGGAAATTACATGCAATTACATTTTCGGCCACCAGGGGGGATACCCCCCCTCAACCTCTGCATATGATCCTCACTGTCACTTTTAAACAACTCTGCCAACTCCAACTTGTGAAATGATATAATTATGTGTTAATGATTTCGCATATACAGTAAGTCGCTCCAGAGTATGTCGCACCCCTGGCCAAACTAAGAAAAAAACTGACTCATAGTCTGAAAAATAGTTTATTAATTTTCGTTTATTTTATTTTATTTTATTTTTATTATTTATTTATTATATTGAATTCAAAATTGGATAAAAAAATAAATCAATCAATAAAAATTTAAATTTGAGTTAATAAATAACAGATGCATGTTGCTGGCAACGAAGGTTGTTGTGTTAATTTTTTTAAAAATTAATTAATTTTTTTTTTTTATAATTTAACAGGTATATAAAACATTCTAATATTAATAATATACAAATAATTAATAATTTGAAAATAATATATTTACGATTGAGACCTGCCCTCCACAAATGTGGCCTACTTGATTCAAAGGCTACGCTCACACTGCAGGTCAATTCTGATTTCTTTGCCCATATGCAGGGGCGCTGGAAGTCACTCACAGCAGAGGGTGGTGAGGATTATATTTTGTTTTTCCCACCTAAAAAAAGCCATTTCGCTCTAAATTTATACTTGCGCTTTTTCCCTAAACAAGGTGTGCACAATGACAGTACACACGCATTCTGGATATTTTACGTAGGACTACTAGGCTACTACAAAGCTTTCTGCATTCTATTTCACCTACAGTGTGTGTTGGAGTTTGTGCATTGGAAATAAAAGTGCCCGTGTTATATAATGCAAATCCCCGCAGCAAGACAGCGCAATGACACACAAACACATTTGAGAAATAAAAGGTCCAATAAGCATCGAATTAACAACCACTTTTCACAACACTCAAATAAATTGCACACAAATATCCAACAGCGCTCTGCACGGCGGCAGCTCAAAAGCAGCAACAAGTTTATTTGAAATTCTCCACAGTCTGAATCTGAAGCTAACTTTTTTTCGCTGGTCACTATTATAAACTATCATAATCATCTTCTTCTTCGACCTCGAATGAATTTTTAGAAAATGTTGCCGTTTTTGTAAAGGAAAAATCACTAATTTGTTTTGCACCATGTTAAAACCTCCTCTGTCAACACTTAACTTCTCCATTTAAGTAGTGCCTTTTTCAACATATATATTTATTCCCCAAAGTTAAATATGCTATTTTTTCAATATGCTATATTTATTGATTTATTTTTAACAAAACAAACAAACATAAAAAGAATCTACCAAAACACTTTTTTCTCCCCAACACCAGCCCTATTAAGATTTTTTTCAAATCCGACCGATGCTCATTTTTATTTGGAGAAAAATCTGATATCCACCTTCCACCTCTGCAAATGAACACACAATGTGACGCAAACATTATCAACAAGTGAAATATGTAACCATTGTTCGAAAAAACAAACAACAGACGCGATCGAACAATGGCGGGCAAAAGTGAAGAAAATATTTGTCCTTCTTGATACCGACAGTGAAGCTATCAGGTTGAAAGTAATGTTAGTAAAATCTTCAAAGCTGCCAGAGAAGGCTGATGGCAGAGACTTTCCTTAAACACTGCCAGTGCGCATACAACTCACTCTGCAGACACATTAAGTAATTTTCATTCATGTGTTTTTGCAATATGAACTTTTTTTAAATCTGATTTAACAAAAAATCAGGCCGTCACGGTGTAAACACAGCCCAAATGTGATATCCACATATGTGGTTGCCACGTCTATGAGGTTAGTTTCTTTTTTTTTTAAACCACCAAAATAATCACTTGGCTTATAAACGGTTAAAAGACAGATGTTTAATGGAACCTAAAAGACACGCCGCCATCTCTCAAAGCATGTTCAAGAATGCCAAACGGGAAATGTCAAAGAAAAATGCACTAATTGGAAGCTTATGTTTCACCGCAGCTCATTAGCACCATGATGATTTGATTGAAATCCTTCTAAATGGGCTTTTTGCTGCTTAACTGAGATGCAAACAAGTGAGCGGCGAAAAGGCAAAGCCAAAAGGCATGTGCGGGGCATGGCATTCTTTCCTAAAGTCTTATTTGCTTTCCATACTTTCTGAAAGCGTGACGGGAAAAATGAGAAGAAGGCTGACCTCAAATGTTATGAATATGACTAATGTTTACTTTCGAGTTACTCTGACATCACATCCTAACCCACTCATAATATCCTGTTTCCTTTTGTCAATGGCACCGAAACACGATCATTCATTGCTGGCCTTCCTGGTTCAATTGGATTAGGCGTCTATTGCTGTCAATGGCAGTCAATGTCGCCCGACAACTATCCTCATGTTTTTACATATAGAACACTTCCATACATTCCACATGTTCCGTGCTCCAACCAGATGATGTAATATGGACCGAAGGATCTTTTTATGTAATGCATTTATTTTTAGCAATAGACAGATATATTTATTTTTTAGCAGCAGCATGCCATCCCTCATGTATTTTGCATAAGGCAGTCTTATATATGCTTCATGGTTGTGTGTGGGGGAGAAACAAAGAGCAAGAGAAAGGGATGGACACGTGACTTACACGAAGCGGTGGAAGCGGACAGAAAAGACATGACAGCCAAATGGTGAACATGTAAAATTGGGGGAAATGAAAAAGTAGTCGATTAATCTTTTTGAGACAATGTTGGCATTTTTTCTTTGCTTGTTACATTTTTTAACTTTAAGAAAAGGAAACTGAAAGTGTACTTTTAGGCAATCTTGATGGCTGAAATTTCAGTGTATTAATACTACATAACATTACTGATGACAATTATGATGGTCCTTTTCTTCTTTGTCCCTGATGACACAATGTCAATGATTCCCACAAACAATTTGAAAAGTGGACTCGTCAGACCACAACACTGTTTGCATCTGTCTGTCTCAGATGAACTCAGTTACCATTAACGCGACTTCTCATGCTGCATGGTTTTGCTGGTGGCTTTGTAGTCTGGATTCTTGGTGGGGTTAAGCTTCATGCAGGCGTTGAGAAACTTAGGATGCGCCTCTTTTCATGTTCACGAAGAAGCGCCAAGAATCCTCTGTTTTTCCCCACCATGCATTGAGCATCATCAGTGCCCACCGAAGCAAGTTTATCCATCGGTAGATTTTTTTTCTTTAGCGAACTCAGTGAAGGACTTGAATAAATCCTCCCCTGTTGTTGTTGCTATAGTAAACACTGCAAGACTCTCCTCATGTAGTGTGTCACCGACAACATACCTTGCAATCATGCTGAACTGGGATAAATTGCTTACGTCTGTTGACTCATCCAAAGCAAGAGAAAAAAACGGTGCCACATTTATGTCCTTCACTTGCGTTGCCTCAATTTGATTTGACATCATGATGGTACGATCGTGAACAATTTTTGCCGAGAGAGGCATGGCTTTTATCCGTTTAATCCGTCTTTTTTTTTTTCTGCATTCTTCTCACAGGAGTTTCTAAAATTAGCTGACAACGTGATTAAAACGAGAAAATTTACTTCCTGATATCACGCACATGCGCACATCGGCCGCTATTTTCGACAGCAAAATACGACAACCCCACTTGAACAGTGTCTCTGCCATATCTGCGTTGCCCATGCAATTAACAGATAGGTAAATAGACACAACGACATGTATGTTTGACCCATGTTGACCGTCACCGTTTCCGCAATGTGCAAAGGAGTCTAACAAAACTTTTTTTTTAAAATAATTAAAGACTTGTCTGCAAGCCAGATGCAGCCATCAAAAGAGGCATATCTAGCTAGCGAGCCATAGGTTCCCGACCCCTGGATCCAATTATGATGAGAGAGGTTTTGCAAAAACAAACTATAAAGTTCACCAGTTTGAATATTAAAATAGCATGTCTTTGTAGAATATCCCAGACAAATGGACTCGAGTCACAGGGACAAATTTATCATTTGCAACTCGACTCGGATTTAAAGAAAAAAAAACGCAACTCGGACTTGACTCGACTTGACGTAGGACGGTCCTAGACTCGAGACTCCACAAGCTGACTCGAAAAACTTGGATTGAAGATTTGTTCCTGCCTGCCAGTGATCCACTTGGAGCACCTTAATGCTGGTTAATCCCTGCAGACAATACTGCATAGTTTGTTTTTGTTTTTTGTTTTTCTATATTGATAGTAAAGTTTCCTTCAAAGATTAAACCTGAGTGTTTTGTGGGTGGGCTGGGGAACAATGGTAAAAGCCTTGACTAAAGGGGTTGTTATGCTTCTGCGTCGGAGCTACGCTGTAGCCTGACGTGCACCTCTAAAAATCCTGACTACATATCGCTGTGACGCATTGCTACGTGAACGGCAAGGACTGTGATTGGTACACTCAAAACGTAATTTCTGTGATTGCTATTTCCGTGTTATATTGAAGGATTAATTCGACAAAGAAGATCGGCAAATCTGCCTGCTCACATCCGAAAATATCGAAAGTGCATCTTTTTGTCCACTCCAAGTGTAGCAAATTTTCTGCATCTCCTGCGTTTCAACATTTGGAGTAAAAGCAATTCTTTTTAAATTTTGATGAGCTCCAACTCAAAAAACAGCTACTCTGTCTTATGACATTAAACAAGCCAAGGAGTTCTGTGAAGCCCCACAAAACCACATAGTGATAAACATACACCTCCCTAGTGACTGACCAGCACACTACAGCGCAATGAGTCACTTCAACACAAAGCTTCAAATTCTCATCGACGGCGTCGGCCCGACATAGAGGTAGAAACCATGCAAAACCTACAGTATGTCTTGACACGAATCATCTTTACAACTTTTGACTTGACTCAACTCGACATGACCTCGAGGCTCGACTTGACTTGACTCGACCAGTGTTGTTTTCGTCAACAATGACAGTAGCGAAAATATTTCTTTAAAGGGATCCTCTGTTTTTAAGATAAGTAATTCTTAAAAGATAAACGTTAGTATGCGTTATAATAATTTGTATATTAAAACCCCTCTTAATGTTTTTGTTCTAATAAAGTTTGTAAAATTATTTTAAGTGATAGGTCGCCATTCTTGTTACGTCGCAGTGCGTGACGTCACCGGTCCCGTTGCCGATATTCCAGCGTGTCACTCGTTAGCTGTTGTCAGTTCTACCCTTCCTATTTGAACCAGATCTGAAAAGTGAAGAGCAGAACAGCACTGTCAGTCGTTCACAAGACGAGCTTCAGGGAAAAATGCGTGCAGCAAATACCTGATAAGACAAAAGTTGGGCAAAACTGGTGATGCGAGAGAGTCCTGTTGGGAAGTCCGGTTGGGAGCGAGAGTGTATGCTGTCCGGTTTTATTAGCAGATATTCAAGGTAAGCATGTTGCGTTTTCAAACTTATCCCAATATAATTATGTAGGTTTTTAGCATCCAGAGCTGTCGTGTGCTTACAGTACAGGCCAAAGAGCACACCTTGTGTAATCCATGTCTTGTACATTGTAACGCGTGGTAGCTAGGATACGTGTATAAAAGTACCAAAAAGGGGAGAAGCTTCCACTTATGAACATTTACTCACAAAAAAAAAAAAAAAAAAAATTTCCACCTTGACCACTCGTCACTCGGGAGCTCAGAAGTTCGCAAACACGCGTTCCCTGACGAACTCCCAACATTGTTGTAAGGTCCACGTCAGAGTCACTGTCGTCACTGTAGCGTGCCATAGTGCTTTAATTATTTAGTATGATTTGGGGAAAACTCCCACGAAGAATAGTCAACAAAAAAGAGCAATAGTAATCCAAATCCGCATTTTTTACTCACTCGAAGATCCAGGAATTAGACCGATCTCATGGCAATGTCGCAGTGTCGATTCCACATAATAGACTGATCCGAAAAGCCGCTGTGGGAACGACGAATCAAAAAAATGGACAGATGCGAAACTAGTATTGCAGACGCGGTGGGACCGTCGGATCCAGAAAATAGACAGATCCCTTACTTGACTGAGGATCCAGGAAAAATGTTTGGGCGCTAGTTGTAACGCGTGGTGGGTAGGATACGTGCATACAGGGACCAAAAAGGGGGAGAAGCTTCCACATATGCATATTTATTCACTAAAAATAATAATTCCACCTTGACCACTCACTTCACTCCCCTTGTTTCCATTTGACTGGAAATTGCATCCAAAAGCAGCACATCGTGGCATTTTACTTCGCGAGTTTAGTTGTTGAACACAAATGATACCAATGACGTCATCACTGCGAGCCCGCAAACCATGGCGCCGACTAACAGTCAAAATATGGACTAAATATTATAAAATATTGCCATTGATTTAACATTTTATGTGTTTCTAACAACATATTTTAGTACAAGAGAACGATTGTGGTTTATTAGAGCCTACATGTATTTAAGTTAGAGGATCACTTTAACAAACTCTTTTTAACATGACGATGACGAGACGATAATTAGCTAAAAACATGTTGCGGGAGACTAAAACATAACAAGGTGAATGCCAGTTTTCGTCTGACGAGAGGATAACAAGACAAAAATGCTCCAAAATGCTTTCCGTCACATGTTACAATGTGTGACATTTTATGTGTAGTTAGCCTGTATCGTAGCAGTCTCTGATTGTGTCACACATGTGACGTGCGCCGCGTGTGTCATCTCCAGTCTCCACGCAAGCTTGCAGACAGGTAAAATTTGTTTTCTTATCTTGACCAGAGAGAATATGCAATGTTGCTTTAACCTTTAATGTCTATGCTGAGTTATTATCACACACTAAATGTAACTCGTTAGCATAGCGTTGGCATTAGGCTAATGCTAACGATGTGCATCCTTTTAAACTTATGGACAACTTTTTTTACATACAGTTCGTGGCATCTAGGTGGGTATAACTAATTAAAAACGATGTACTGTTTTCCTGCTGACTGTCTATCACCAAGTTGGCGTTGTCCTTATAGACGCTACAATATGTGCTCGTCTGTCACTGTTCATTAAAAATTGTTGGAAATCTTTAACATTTTATTTTACAGATGAAAATATTTTCAGTAAACATCGACTTAAAATAGACTAAATTAGTTTGGAGTTTTCATCAACAAAAACTAGACGAAGACAAACACATTTTGAGATGTATAAAATATGACTAAGACTAATGAGTATTTTTGTCAAAAAGACTAAGACGAAAATTAAAAGGGTTGCCAAAAACAACACTGAACTCGATATAACCTCGTGACTCGCCTCGACTTGCCAACAGGTAAGACTTGGGACTTGGGATTATGATCATAGTTACTTTTGCAATTGTCT
The DNA here is from genome assembly GCF_030265065.1 of Corythoichthys intestinalis. Taxonomy (NCBI): domain Eukaryota; kingdom Metazoa; phylum Chordata; class Actinopteri; order Syngnathiformes; family Syngnathidae; genus Corythoichthys; species Corythoichthys intestinalis. The sequence continues at coordinate 12,080,439 of NC_080397.1, read as the reverse complement.
GGTATGACCAATTGATTACAGGTTGTGAAGGACAAGGGAGGTTCTTGTAACAGTAGCCAAGAGGCAAAAATCTCCAAAAAAAAAAAGTAAAGCTGTGTATAAGGGTCACATCAAAGCGACAGAGAAAGCTATTTAAATAATTCCATTTTCCTTTATCTGTCAAATTTGGTTTGTGTTCTCTTGAGCCTCACTGTACAGACAAGAACCTCTCCGACATCCAAACCGTCAGCAGTCAATGTTGCAAAGACCTGAGAAGCGGAGTGCAGGCTGACAGAGATAAGATTTCAAGTGCCTTTGATCCAAACTTCAACGTCTGTCAAATGCAATGAAGGAAATAAAAGAAAGGAGGAAAAACAGGCAGCAGGTATCAAGGGTTTCAGAGCAAAGCAACAAGTTGCAGGTGGCAAAGACAGAAACCGACAAAAGTGTTGCAATTTTTATTCTGTTTGGAACAACATCCTAAGAATTTTAAACTTGAAACAAAATCTCAGTTGCCGAAAAAGTAAGAGGGAAATGGCCAAACCTGTAAAGAAAATCACAAAAGCCTACCCTCAGATCACACCATATTGTGTGCGCACTAACACTCGTTAGTTTTGACTTCCTGTCGGAGGCAATTTACTCACAGAGTGTAGGTTAGAATTTCACATTTTTCCGTGACCAGAGGAAGACGACCATCGCTCTTGTGCAGAGACGCAACCCACCAAGGATCGATAAGAAACTGTTTGGCTGCATTTCATTAAGTAAGAGATACTTAGTCAAGGTAAATGCAATTCGGAGTGCTTTGTAGTAGGGGTGGGAACCTCTGGGTACCTCACGATACAATACCGATGATCTCACGATATGGCGATTCAACAATTTTTGATACATGGATTAGGAAGTCATTCTGGGATATTCTACAAAATAATTAATAAACAGAAAAACAAGCTATTTTCATCCTTCTAATGTGAACTGGAATGAGTTTATCCATAGTAAACATTCAAACGGATTGGACGTCTACGACGGTCAATCGCAACCAATGAGTTTAATTTTTAGTTTTTGGTCATTTGCTGTTTTTTTTTTTTTCAGTTGCTTCATGTTGATTTTGGAGCATTTCTGGTACACTTCATGTTGTTTTGGGGGCATTTCTGGGTCACTTCTGTCAATTTTGTGTTCTAGAACAGGAGGTTACCAGGAATCTCCCCAAATGAATACAAAGTGACTGAAATTCAACAGAAAGTGACCGCTAACTGCTCTAGAATAAACAGAAAGTGACCTGTAAATGCCAGAAAATCGGAAAGACATGAATGAACGAACAGATTGGACTTCTATGGCTGTCAGTGGCAAGTAATAAGTTCATTTTGGGGCATTTCACATCACTTCCTGTTGATTTTGGGGCATTTGCAGGTCACTTCATGTTCACTTTGGGTTACTGAAAAGGAAGTGACTTAAGAATGTCCCCAAATGAATAAGAAGTGACTGAAAATCAAAAGTTAGTAACCTGTAAATGCTCTAAAATGACCAGGAAGTGACCTGAAAATGTCCACAAAAGACTGACTGTTAACGCTCTGGTTTCAGTGCCATTGACGGTGCTAGATATCCAATCCAGTCATAATGAATTGGATGAATTGGTCTAGCACCGTCAATGGTAGCCCGTGAGCTAAGGTAGACACTGTTCTTATGAAAGATCTAGATGGGAAACTGATGGTTCCTTTTTTTTTTTTTAATTACGGTGATCCCTCTCTACTTCGCGCTTCAATCTTCACACCCCCAGTCCATCGCAGATTTTTTTTTCAATTAAAAAAAAATAAAATAAAATAAATACAGACCAGCTGTTGCGAGCCAGTCACGTAGTCTCACTCTCTCTCCTGCTGCTCTTTGTTGGTCAGGCAGTGCAGTGGAGTTGCTTATTAAAGTCAACGATGATTGACAGACGTTAAGGTTTGATCTTGCCACAGATGCTTGGAAGCCGAAACTACAAAGCACCGCATGCGTCAATCATTGTTTAACTTGTTAAACAATAGCTGTGGCAACTCATTTTGTGCAAGTGAGCAGCTTGGGTGGATTTGAGTGGACTTACTCAATGACGCATTTAACAAAGACAAGCATTTTTCTACTTTATTCTTCTTTAAAATAATTCGGTGGGACAGTAACATGTTTAAAAATGATCATAATTATTACATTTGAAGTGCATAAAAAACATTTATTAAAATATACCGAACATATGCATAAAAGATTTTTTTAAATTATACTTTAGGAAAAAAAGTGGGAAAGCACGTTTTATATGAATGTATTCTCAGTGCTGAATCTGAACAAATATATTAAACCCCCCCAAAAAAAGTTGGGGGGTGGCGGCGCTACCACGCGGTTTATCACTTATCACGGCGGGTTCTGGTCCCCATTAACAGAGAAAAAAGAGGGATCACTGTATATATCGATAACCTTTTCGGCTACAAAGTATCACGACCAGTGTTGAGAATAACGGCGTTATTTATAACGGCGTTAATTTTTTCAGTAACCAGCCGTAGCGAGTCTGCTCTGTTTATTTGTCATCCAAGACTTGGGGTGCGTTCAGGTTCGAAAATATTGCATGTGTTTTGTTTTGTGCTTTTTCTTAGGAAAGATATACCACACAGGACGTGCTGGCACTCTGTTTTTTTAATAGCACATATAACTTCAACATTAACACAAACGTACGGCTCTCGGCAGGCCGTGTCTCTAACTCACTCCCGCATCATGTGAGCAAAACAATATTGGCGCCGTGTGGACTTTAGGGTGCCTCGGATAATTCTGTATTAGAATATTACAGCACGTACTTCTTATGACTCCAGGCTGTTTGTCCCTGCTCATTCAATTAGACAATGCTTTCCAAACCTTGCTAACGTTTCTGTGTTTGCTACACCTGAATGCTAGCCTCGTTCCCATCCCCCACTGTCAGCTAGCAAGAATGCTACTTCCAGCTTGAGGACGGCAGGCGCTTTGAGGGTGACGGGAGGAGTAGGGGGACGAGGCACCACCTGGGTTGATGCGATGGAAGTGATTGTGATTGGATGAGGATTAGAGTCATGTGTCATGGTAAGCCAATCAGAGCCGGTGTTTTCCCACACAAACCGGAACAGCGCGTGCGGCAAAAACACACACGCAAAACAGATGCAGAGGGATATGATGGCAGAGCATTCAAAGGAAAATTTGTCCTTTACGAGGTGGAGATATAAACATGATTCCAAGTCAAAATACTTGAAGTACAGTAAGCTATGTCTACTTGACCAGTTGTCTCAGGTTGTGAGATTTAGATTTAATTGATTAAACTCACTTTATATTGTTTACTGCTGATTGTAATTTTATTGTATTGTTTACTGTTTATTTTTTTTGCACTTCAAGTGTAGGATAAATCTGTTGCTGGTGAGGTGCAATAAATATTACAAGGTTCTATAACACAACTACCTGTCTGTTGTTCTCTATTCAACCGACTCGAATACTGCTAAGAAAATTTCAAATTCTTTGACATACAACAACTTCTTTTTAAACTAACGGAAATAATTACTTTCCCTGGTAACTATTTACTTTTACTATAGAGTAATTCAGTTACTAACTCAGTTACTTGTTGGAAGAAGTAGTGAGTAACTATAACTGCTTTTGTAAAGTAACGTGCCCAACACTGATCATGATACATAACCTTTTCGATGTATTGTCACACAACTACTTTATAGTGTAAATTGTCACTTGGCATTATGATTGTTTTGTTTGTTTGGTTTTTTGTTTGTTTGTTTGTTTGTTTGTTTGTTTGTTTGTTTGTTTGTTTGTTTGTTTTTTGCAGTTGATAATCAGTCAGACTACGTTGGCAACATTTTTAATGCCATGTCAATGTAAAACATACAATATACTAAAAGGGCAATATTTCATGTTAAAATGCATACTAAACACAACAAATATACTAGATTGCTTGGCATATAGCACACAAGAAAGCTAGCAAGCGTGTATTTGAATTGCAAAAAGGATAATACACACACAGACCTAAGGAAGAAACTATTGTTAGCTAACAACAATATGTAAATTACGGCAAACAGAGCCCGGTCTTTTATCTGTTTGGAGAATAAAGATTGTAAACAAAGACAAAATGATCAATATCGCAGCCTGCCTGTAGTTGACCTTTGTAGCCCGCTCATGCAAGCCATCCTCAAATAAAAACACTTTGAATACCTGCATCAACAACGTGGTCTAACTTGTCTTTTCTTTCATGATAGCATTAGAGGCTGAGAACAAGACTTCTTGAGAATACCACAGTCAATGTACTCAAATGTTTCAGATGGATTATTGTCTTAATAAAAAGGCTGTCGATCGACAGCTATTCATCATCTTTTCATCATCAGAGTAGATTCTACTCTGATAGCCTAAAAAAGTATCATGACATCTTTGATGATGAAGTGGACTCAACTTTGACCACATTAAAGCTTGCTTAATCTTCAGTAGTCCAACTCCTAGATAGCAGGCATTTTTGTAATCATAAAGTTACTTGCAGTGACAACAACCAATACAGCCTCACGTGCAGTAAAAACTCACAATTAAGAATTTTCAGGATACGCTTGATCCGGATAGTAAACTCTTGAGATTGGTCCGGTCATGGTCTTGTCTTGGACACCATCTCTTCAACTTCAATTACCTAATTAACCCATTGACAACGACTGACATCCAATTAATACATTAGGATGACCGTCTGTGAAGGCTCATCTTTCTCTGCCAATGACAGCGTTAGACGTCAATTTGACTGGGAAGGGCGAATGAAAATGTCTTCATTCGCCCCTCCCAGTCAAAATTAAATGGACGACTAGCGCCGTCAATACCAGCCAAAACATTTGGTGGAAAAAAAAAAAAAAATACATTCAATTTTTGTGTTACCAGCATTCCACTAGCCCTGTCAATGACTCAACAGTAATCAAATATTAAATTAATTTTTAGGGCTGGTCAAAAAATACATTTTTTTAATTACAATTAATAGCATGAAATTCTACCGATTAACTGTAATTAACAGCATTGCAGCAAATAAAATTCAAAAGAAGTCAATACAGTAGTGACCGTCATACTCAAATCTGTCCTGACCTCCCTCTTCCTGTCCTATCGTAATGCGTTTGTAACGCTACTTATAGCCAGGTAGCAATTATACTAGTAGTATATACAGTGGTATAAAAAAGTATCTGAACCTTTTGGAATTTATAACATTTCTGTATAAAATCACTATCAAATGTGATAGAATCTCTGCTGTCAAAATTACACAGATGAAAAAAAAGTGTCTGCTTTAACTAAAACCACCCAAACATTTTAATGAAGATAGTATCCAAACAATGACAGAAGGAGGAAAAATATGCAAACAATGACAGAAAGGGGAAAAATAAGTAAGTGAACCCTCTGCCTAAGAAGACTCAAGGAGCAATTGAAACCAATTTTTACCAAATAATTTAAGTCAGGTGTGAGTCAGGTTGAAGTTAGTGAATGGTGTGATGGTTCACTTACTTACCCCCTGTCTGTCATTGTTTTAATATTATCCTCATTAAAATATGAAAACCTATACATGTTTGAATGGTTTTAGATAAATTAGACACTGTTTTTTCATCTGTGTGATTTTGACAAAGATCAGATCACATCTGATGATGATTTTATGCATAAATGTGAGAAATTCCAAAAGGTTCAGATAATTTTTCATACCACTGCACGTACTGTAATAGCCCTGCTCTGAAACACGCTCTTCTCAGTTTAATCTGCTCAGAATACAGCCTCAAATGACACAAAGAATGAAGTCTTTGGTGGTTTTGATGTTAACGCGCGATTGATAACATTTACTTTGTTAATTAATTTGTTAACTTAAAGTGAACTTGCCTAGCCTTATTTTTTCACATTTAATTCTATGGTCTTCATGTTGTATTGTCTAATTTCTAATCTAATTCACTATACTTAGCTACCAATGACTGCGGTAAACGTCCGATCGGGTATCTACCGCCGTCAATGGCACTGTAACGTGATCATTCACTGCCAGTTCAATTAATTCGATGCCTATCGTAGACAATAGCAGCCACTGAGTTAAAGCACTGCACTCCTTTGAAATGAGTGGCGAACAGGCAGGGCTTGTATTTGCTGCAACATTAACTATCAGCGGGACTACCATAAAAATGCACATTTATACTGGCCAAGGAGGACAGAACACATCTGACAGCCTATTTGCTGCCTTCACACTTACATGCACATAAACTAGGGGGCAGCGGAGGACAGGTAATAACTCCACATGTGAGAAAATGCTTGCCATGCAGAAATCTCAGTGACAGGCCTGTTAGATTCATTTCACACCGACAGCTTGACGTCTGCCTCGGAGCATTCAAATAGAATACCTCATTCACACATGGAAATACTGGGTTGAGTTGAAGAGTTGGGTTCCGCCAACATCACTTTTTTCAGACCGAGTTAAAGAGTTCAAGCACTGCTGATAAGTATTAATAGGTAATCATTCCATTATGGTTTGCAGTTGTCATGGATGAATGTAATGAGTGTTTAAATTGATTAAATTTGGTTCAAAACCAGACAGAAAAAATGCCTTCTTTCATTTTAATACGTTTGCATGTAACTTTGTTTTCCTAACAGTTTACCCACACATCACTTGGTAATTTTACCAAGGGTAACGGCACTTGTTATGGTTCGGCATATAAAAATGATGTGAAAACTAAAATGAAGGGGGAAAAATATGCAGTCATGTTTTTTTTTTTTTGTGTGTTGGCTTTGAAGAATTGATCAACCTGCATACATTACCAATTCTGAAGGATAAGAAAATGTGGTTATTTTGAAACTGGTGTGAAATTAACTCTCAGTGGGCACCCGACTGACGGAGCATATTTTAATGATTCCGTGATCAATCGTTACAAAACATTCATGCTCTTATCAGAAGTGGGTATAAGTTGAGATGGACACATTTTTGGTCATTATAAGTACAGTGGGGCAATTAAGTATTTTGCCAACCAAAAAGTTCTCCCACTTGAAAATATTAGAGAGGCCTGTAATTGTCAACATGGGTAAACCTCAACCATGAGAGACAGAATGTGGGGGGGAAAAAAAAAACAGAAAATCACATTGTTTGATTTTTAAAGAATTTATTTGCAAGTCATGGTGGAAAATACATACAGTAAGTATTTGGTCAATACCAAAAGTTCATCTCAATACTTTGTTATGTACTCTTTGTAGGCAATAACGGAGGCCAAACGTTTTCTGTAACTCTTCACAAGCTTTTCACACACTGTTGCAGGTATTTTGGCCCATTCCTCCATGCAGATCTCCTCTAGAGCAGTGATGTTTTGGGGCTGCACCAGGCTGGGAAGACTGAATTTGCAATAGGTAAAATGCTTGGTGTAAAGAAATCAACTGTGGGAGCAGTTATTGGAAAATGGAAGACATACAAGACCACTGATAATCTCCCTCGATCTGGGGCTCCATGCAACCTGTGGCGTCAAAATGATAACAAGAACGGTGAGCAAAATCCCAGAGCCACACAGGGGGACCTAGTGAATGACACAGAGAGCTGGGACCACAGTAACAAAGGCTACTATCAGTAGCACAATGCGCCGCCAGGGAGTCAAATCCTGCACTACCAGACGTGTCCCCCTGCTGAAGAAAGTACACGTCCTGGCCCGTCTGCGGTTCGCTAGAGTGCATTTGGATGATCCAGAAGAGTACTGGGAGAATGTGTTATGGTCAGATGAAACCAAAATAGAACTTTTTGGTAGAAACACAGGTTCTCGTGTTTGGAGGAGAAAGAAAATTGAATTGCATCTGAAGAACACCATACCCACTGTGAAGCATGGGGGTGGAAACATCATGCTTTGGGGCTGTTTTTCTGCAAAGGGACCAGGACGACTGATCTGTGTAAAGCAAAGAATGAATGGGGCCATGTATCGAAAGATTTTGAGTGAAAATCTCCTTCTATCAGCAAGGGCATTGAAGAAGAGATGTGGCTGGGTCTTTCAGCATGACAATGATCCCAAACACACAGCCAGGGCAACAAAGGAGTGGCTTCGTAAGAAGCATTTCAAGGTCCTGGAGTGGCCTAGCCAGTCTCCAGATCTCAACCCCATCGAAAATCTGTGGAGGGAGTTGAAAGTCCGTGTTGCCCAACGACAGCCCCAAAATATCACTGCTCTAGAGGAGATCTGCATGGAAGAATGGGCCAAAATACCAGCAACAGTGTGTGAAGAGTTGCAGAAAACGTTTGGCCTCTGTTATTGCCAACAATGGGTACATAACAAAGTATTGAGATTAACTTTTGGTATTGACCACATACTTATTTTCCACCATGATTTGCAAATAAATTCTTTAAAAATCAAACAATGTGATTTTCTGTCTCTCATGGTTGAGGTTTACCCATGTTGACAATTACAGGCCTCTCTAATATTTTCAAGTGGGAGAACTTGCACAATTAGTGGTTGACTAAATACTTACAGTATTTGCCCCACTGTAATTTAGGCTTCACTTCTAATTTTTAAATCATGTAAATTACAATGTTTCCCAATATAAAAATGGACTCCGAGAACTCTTTATTAATTTTTTTTAAATTCATAGTCGACAAAAAATGCCTTCATACATTTCTTACCATCTTTTTCATATTTGAATCTGTGAAAAAGCTTGCTCTGGCATCAACAAAACTCACAGTATAATTCTATATAGTAAAACTTTCACTCCCACATAGTTACCTGCATGACAGTTCTTTAGAAACTCTGACAATTGACAGCAGAAACTGTGAAAGATTCTACTGAGCTCTGCTTAGGTAGAAAAAAGGGAAGGCACTGAAGCCTCCTATTCTCAGTAAATTACAAATCCTGCAGTCGTCCGCATTTCACACTTGTACAATCTGGTGATTGCTTTGGCATTTCTCAACGTGCCTTACGCAAACTGGCTGCAAACTCCCATTCATCATCTTCTGTAATATAGTACAGCTCATTTCACATTAATTTCAACAAGCACTCTAGGCAACTAAGGATAACACAGTAAAATCCTGCGGCTGTAGACCAACTGGGAAGGCTGGTAATGAATGCTAATGTTTCAATGCTATTGATGGGACTGGCTGTCCAATCCATTTGAACTGGGATGGTTGGCAGCGAGTGTACTTATTTGCTGTCAACCATCCCAGTTCAAATGGACTGGACATCTATCAGTGACAAACTCATTTAAATTCACAAAAAGAAAAAAGATTTCATCCAATCACTTCCAGCCCCTCCCATTTCAAATTGATTAGACATCTATTCCTGTTAATGGCAGCCTAAGATTTTTGACTGTTCCTTCTCTTCTTGTAGAAGGGGAGAAAAAACCAAGACCAGGGGTCTGGAACCTATGGCTCGCGAGCCAGATCTGGATCTTTTGACAGCTGCATCTGGCTCGCAGACAAATCTTTAAATTAAAAAAAAAAAAAAAAAAAAAAGTTTCTATATACTCCTTTGCGCATTGCGCGAAACGGCGACAGTCACCGGTCATATGCTGGTGTTGTGCAGTAATGAGCAGACGTGACTTTTGCGGCATATATTAACTTTTTTATTGCTCCGACAACGCTCGCGCAATTCGCACTAGAGATCATCAGATAGCAACCTAGATGTGCTACCCCCCGAGTCCCATGCCATTTTCTGCATTAGCCCAGGGTGATCATGGGACACGTAGTCCATTTACTACAACTAGCGACTAGAAAGCCGGTTCGCAGCAATTTTAGTGGGAAAGTGGCAACATACTGTACATGTTGTTGTGTCCATCTACTGTATATATTTATGTTTATTTATCAATTGCATGGGCAACGCTATATGAGGCAGAGGCACTGTTCAAGTGGGGTCGCCATATTTTGCTGTCGAAAATAGTGGCCGATGTGCGCATGTGCGTGAAGTAAACTTCCCTCATTTTTAGTTTTGTTTTCCGCGTTTGTCAGCTAACTTTAGAAATCTTTTTGAGAAGATGGCAAAAAGAAAAAAAGACGAGGAGTATCGCACTTTTCAGCAGGAATGGACGGAGGACTTTGCCTTTGTGGAGAATTTTGACTTTTTGGATGAAGACAAGATAATTAAACGGATAAAAGACATGCCTCTGTCGGCAAGAACTGTTCACCATCTTACCATCATGATGTCAACCCAAATTGAGTCAACGCAAGTGAAGGACATAAATGTGGCACCGTTTTTTTCTCTCGCTTTGGTTGAGTCAACAGACGTAAGCAATTCATCCCAATTCAGCGTGAGTGCAAGGTTTTGACTATGAAAGGGACAACAAAAGGGGAGGATTTAAGTCATTTACTGAGTTCGCTAAAGAAAAAAAATCTACCGATGGATAAACTTGTTTCGGTGTGCACTGATGGTGCTCCGTGCGTGGTGGGGAATAACAGGATTTGTGGCGCTTCCTGAACATGAAAAGAGACGCATCCTAAGTTTCTCAACGCCTGCATGAAGCTTAATCCTACCTTGTATCAACTAGACTACAAAGCCATCAGCAAAACCATGCAGCACCAGAAGTTGCATTAATGGTAAGAAATATTCATTATTGATTAGCAACAGCATAACAATGTTGTTTAAAAAAATCAGAGACAAACCCAAACCCATGTTACTTTAAAAGTGCTGAAATTAAATAAAATGCACACATTTCTTTTTAGTGTTTTTATTTTTAAACATATTGTATGGTTCTCACGGAATAACATTTTTTAAAATGTGGTGTTCATGGCTCTCTCAGCCAAAAGGGTTCCCGACCCCTGATTTAGACAGTGGTTCTTAAATTGTGGCACTGGTACGTGGGCTCCCCTTAGTGGTAGGTCAAAGACTGACTTAAATATTGCAAACGATCTTAATTTAATTCAATATACGGTGCATTTTTCAAGTACACTTCAGTTATATTCTATTTAAACAACAAAATATTCAGATTGGATGTTTAAGAACTATTGATATTAATATATTTAGGTACAACTTCAAAGGTTCGTACCATTTCACTCAATCCTTAAATACATTACCAATGTTTTCACCATGAAATCCAAGGGTTAATGTTCAATCTGTTGCTTATAAAAATGAATAAAATCTCTGCCTTATTCAAAACATTTTGGCCTGCTACACTACTGCATTTTGATGTTGCCCATGATGGTGGTCTTCATAGTACTTGCTGCAAAATGTATGACAACCATTGTATTAGAATATACCATGAAAAAGCCAAAGAAAAGGCAGAAAAAGGCTGAACTTGGTCAATGACACCTTCAGCTTCAAGGCAACAGAATTCAGACTCACTCACACACGCAGACGTATCCACATTCAATCACGTGTTTCAATAAAATCCATTTAAGCAGGCTATACATATGCAAATGAACGCCACGCGACACCAGCTGTGTGCTTGAACATCAAAGCAAAGGGCTTTCCTCAGATCAGGACAAAGTGAAGTGGCTCACAAAATACATGCCTGCAGTGTGTATAAAAATAATAATAAATACATAAATAAAAGCTGCAACGTGTCTGTAAACAAGTCATATGGACTATTGTGCAACTCCTACAACACCCGTGCTGAGTTGATCATGACAAAACATGAAAGGATGACACCTATCGCCTATTTTTGCAAAAAAAAAAAAAAAAAGACTTTCCATCAAGGTACAGTCTTAAATCGATTCCAAAACATGCCAACTTTAGTTTGATATCTACAATACATCGTCTCCATCCCTACATCTCCTCTGTGGGTCCGTCATCATTCATTTAACATTCCAACTCATCAGTCTGTAAAAATCTGCCTCTCGCTGTTCACATCAACCTTCAACTTCCAATTTAATCTTTCCCACCTTGCCACTCAGTGAACAACAAACTCCTCATCCTCACTTTCACACTCTTTTGTCTTGTATTGCCCAGATCTAAAATCCATTCAAAACATCCTTTCATCACTCCACTACCACTCTCCATCTTTGTCCTCCCCCACCATGTCAATTTTACACCAGCAGTTCTGTCACACTTGGACATTCCTGGAAGCATCCATTCCAAAGATGTGAAACGGTGCCCTAGGTGGTATTCATCTATTTGCTATTGTATTCTTTTTACCTTGAGTAGGCGTACAGATGGCAAGAAAGCTGCGTGGCACAGTTTCCTGATAGTCCAGTTGATTGGCCGCGGCGCATCCAGTTGGTTCATGGTGCCCACTCTTCTCGGTGCCTGGAAGCTCCTTCCCCCGGCACCAGGATCAAGGTGGGGCAGAAACAGGAAAAGATCTCCAAGTCCCGGGGCATGACCCTCCAGGCGCAACCAACGGCACCACTTGGAAGCTTCCCAGAGGAGATGAAGCGCCCTCTTGTCGGGTCCCTCTACCCGCTAACCCTCCTCAGGCCCACGTTGATCATCGGAGTCCACTGAGGCGAGGCTGGAGAACCGGGAGCATCACTTTCCACTTCCGTGCGAGACGGAAACAAGAGTGTGCGGTATTTCCCCAAGTGGAGCAGAGGAACCGGAGATAAAAGCGCATGTGGAGTGAGGAGGATGCAGGTAGAGAAAGAGAGAAAGGGGGAGGAGAGGTGTGAGAAAGAGGGAAGCGGTGCGCTGCAGAATAGCGCAGAACGGAGAGAGATGGAGCGCAGAAAGCGAGTGGCTGTCTTTTGATGATACTGAACGGGAGAATTGGAGAATCCAGCTAAAAGTCACTCTAAAATCAGGGGGGGCATAGAAGTGAAGAGAGAAAGGCTAACGGTCAAGAGGGAACCAGTGGCAGTTTTTGTCTTTCACAAGGAATTTGGATGGAGCCTGAATATGGAAGCACATGGGAAGGGAAAAAACATCGAGCCAGTGTGTCTACAAGGAGTGCGACCTACTTACTGATGTGCACATGCTCCTTAAATTGGTTGCGCAAGATATTTGAAAAAGGGAATGTCAATTCGCCAGCCGTGATGCAATTCAGTGGGCTTACTCACTTTTAACTCACCGGATGCCATTGACGGCGATAGACGTCCGATCCATTTGAATTAAGAGGGCTGGAAGCGGTTTATCGCTGTCAATGGCAATGAAATTAACACAAGCATTTAACCTTAAAGAATGTGTTTAAACAACAGCAAATGATTATTATAAATGTTGACTAAGCACCGGTTATTTTTGCGATTTCGACTCATCGGATCATAAATCATATGCTTTTTACTATTATTGTACTCTAGGCTTAACATTTTAGCCTGAAATGTACATTGGAAACAAGTAATATGAGATGGTAAAAGTTGGACCGCGCCGCATTTCCACATTTTTGCCTATCACACGACTGAATGGTTTCACGCATGAGATCAATTAGACACACTCAGTTAAGAGATTGTCAGTACCAGGATTAGCGATCAGGTAACATACAATAGAATGTCAACATATCCACATTTACAGGTGATTTACACAATACTGGATTACACACCTCACATTGCTGAATTGTTTATGATCCACCCCGCCTAATCACGTCTCCTTATGACTCACCTTCGCTTCTCTTTCTCCTCGGTTATCAGGCCCCCTTCGTGGTCTCCACGGGTAAATATAATTAGCTAGCGATAGCACCACTATGTTCATAGGTAGGATAGGCGCGTAATAATGTATTTCTTGTTGTTGATTGTTCTTCTCCTCTTCTGTCTGCGTCTTTCCTTTCTTTTCCCCCATAACCCCTTCCTGTTCACTACATTCTCCTAATAAATAACATCTAATGAACAACCACAATGGGAGTATATCAAACTCCCATGTGATATATTACAACTGTTCAGACAATGAGGACACCCATATTCCTATTCTCTATGCCTAGGCAGCTGAACAGGACAGGTAAAATAAAAAAAGAGAACTTGGACTAGGAATGCTACATAGTGAGGTCATCATTATCCAAAGCAAAGGTAAAAGTATGCAAACCTCAAATTGTGATTCAATACATAGATAATCTGCTTTTATCTAGGACTAAAGAAATCAGACAGTATTTCCTGTTCTTTCCATTTATGTTTACTTTTAAAACAAATTAATAAATACAAGAAAATATTTAATGTTTTGTCTTTTTTTTATTTTTTTTTTATTTTTTGAAGTAGCCTTTAATAAGTGAAAACAAAATTTCAATAAATACAAAGAGAATATGTACTATTTTTTTTTCAATGTATTTTTTCATTATAAAAAAAATAAAAGAAAAAAGAAAATACATAGAAAATTTACTATCAAGAAGTTAAAAAAGAGGATTTGGACAATTTTTAGGTAAAGAAAAAATGTCTGTCCACAATTGATTGGCCATCAAATTACTGTAAATTTTGGTCGAAGCACACCTGATTATAAGCTGCACCCACAGAAATTCACAAGAAAACTATTGATCTGCCAAAATGTCCTATACCCCTGCAAAACGTCCTATCAGAGGCAAATTTGAGACCCAATGTACTACAGTGTACTTTCAGCTTGTTTTGTTTAGATGCATAAAGGAAGTGCCTTAAGAAAACACTTAAATAATAATATAATATATTATAATAATATCAAATGAGGGTGGTTTAAATACACTACGTGACTAATGTGATCAACAGATCAATATTCTGCTTTAAAGCTCCCACAAGAAAACACAATCCTTAAAAGCTATGACAGGAAAACATAGGCCAAAAGTATTTTGAGGCAATAAAAAGGTAAAAGAAGACTCAATAAAAACAAAAATACTTAGTATTAGCAGGTTTTAACCAATGTGCGTGTGCGCACTGGGCATTGGGAGGACCTCTTGCGGGGAAGAAGGAATTCCAGAACACTGTATTTGTCCATGTACAGTCATATACTGTCAAGTCGCTGTGTCCACATTGCTCCATGGGGTATTTATTACACCCCGAGACATGCAGCCCTTAAAAAGCTATAAATTCAAATCAAAATTTTAAAAAAAAATAATAAATCCATGAATAAGTCTCTCTGGGCCACAAGTTGCAGGGTTCTAAACTGGGGAGAGCGTGGGGGATTTGTGGCTTATAGTGCAAAAGTTACAGTAGTTAAATTTGATATTAATCAGTCAAGGCAGCTTATTTCATAAAACAGATTTTGAATGCCTTCGCCATTACCGTATTTTCCAGACTATAAATTGCACTTCTTTTTTTTGAAAGTTTGGTTGCACCTGCGATATATACTCTGGTGCAATTTATACATTGATACTCTTACCACTTAAGGCATGCCCTCTACTTCGAGTTGGTGCAGTTGTTCAAAAGTGATACTGTTTTTAATTATCATGAGCTGCATAACTGTTAATACGAGGGGCATTCAAAAAGTAATGCACTCAAGTGCATTGCTTTTACAGGATTTTACCAGTCTTGTTTATATTTGGCACAAACATGATAGGACACATCTTTTTGCGATTGTTATACATGTTTTTCTTATTTTCAGATTTTTAAATCTTAAACTAGCTTTCAAAATGGCTGCCCCTCTTGAAGGTCGTCAGAAACAAAGAGCTGTAATCGAATTCCTTGTTGCACAGGGAGTAACCCCTCTGAGGATTCACAACCGGCTGGAAAATGCCTACAAATATCTATAGTACTGTAAAAAGATGGGTACAGCGATTTAAAAACAGTATTGAAGACCATGAAGAGGTGGGTAAAGCCAGCATAGCCAATAAGCCCCTAAGTGGTCGCCCATTCACCTCTGACGAGCTTCAAGAGGGGCAGCCATTTTGGAAGCTAGTTGAAGCTTTAAAAATCTGAAAATAAGAAAAACACATACAACAATCGCAAAAAGGTT
Source organism: Corythoichthys intestinalis (assembly GCF_030265065.1). Classification (NCBI taxonomy): domain Eukaryota; kingdom Metazoa; phylum Chordata; class Actinopteri; order Syngnathiformes; family Syngnathidae; genus Corythoichthys; species Corythoichthys intestinalis. The sequence goes on along the minus strand of NC_080397.1, from coordinate 12,064,759 downwards.
TGTCCTATCATGTTTCTGCCAAATATAAACAAGATTGGTAAAATCCTATACGAGCAATGCACTTGAGTGCATTACTTTTTGAATGCCCCTCGTATGTTAACAGATACCTTTTTAGCACTTTGTTCTCCATTTTATCATTACTATAATGTATCAATGGTTGTGCTTGGTCTTTGATTAAATAAAATGACGAAAAAAAAAAAATTGGGCAGTTAGAATTTATTTTACGTAAATATGTCAAATTATCACGCCTATGCCGTAGCGATTAATTTCTCCCATTGCTTTTTTTCACGACATTTCAAAATGCACGCATGGTACGAAAAATATAATAATTACCTTGAATTCTCAAACAAATCACTCCTATCACTTTAAGGAGTATAGCTTTCATACTTTTTCAACCTAAATCCGGTGTTGGATGGCTGCATGTGTTTGAGAATAACTGCGACCGACTATGACCGACTGAAGCGGAGTGTGGGACGCCCCCCTACTTGAAGGCGTGGCGCAATGTCTGGGGAAGGTGTCCCGTCAATATCATTATGAAGTCTATTACTCGGGTGCGACTTATAGTCCAAAAAATACGGTGATTTTCAGAAATTGCATAATTATTGTTACTCATAGATAATTCAAACAAGTTATCTTATAAGGAAAAAAAGTGGAAATGTATGGAATTTTTACCAGCACTGCACTGTACATTTTATAGTCATGAAAGCTGAATTTTCTTTAAAAAAAAAAAATAATAATAATAAGTGAATCAAGTAAACCACCAAATGATTTCAGATCACCTTATTTAAAGGAATAATATTAAACATTGACCTTATACCAAAAACTGCAATTTTGGAAAAGCAGACATTGAAAAGTCTTTCTCTTTTTAAGTTTTTTATGGCTATCCCTGTCTGTTTCTGCTACTTGACTTATAAAACACCTCGTAACAAAGCCTAAGCAAATATAACACAAATTAACTCGAAAAGATTAGGCATGCCTCGATTTGATGGGAAGTGAGTGTGGTGCATTGGGGTTTGGATAATCTCACGTGTTGATGACCCCCCCCAAAAAAATCTAATTGAATGCGGCTGCAGTTAACTCTTTCAATGCTATTAAACTCTTCTTAATCATCTGCTTTGAATTTAAATAGAGTTTATCATTGGTAGACATCTAATCCATTTGAACTGGGAGAGCTGGCAGTAGTGGCAGCCCTCCCAGTTCAAATAGATTGGACGTCTATTGACGTCAATGACTGCCAGTGAGTTAATGAGGTCAGCTAAGTGTACGTACTGCAAATAAAAAATAGAACCGCTTGTCTTGAAATGACGAACCTTAAGGGGAAAGCAGAGTGAGCTGCAATAAAAGCCAACCATTGTGAGTGTTTCTGCTGCCAGCAACATCAGTCAACTGAAGCACATCTCCAAATGCCCGCTTAAATTAAAGACAAGAATAGCTACACAAAACTTCAATTACAGATTAGCATAATCGCCTGATGGCTCTCACAATGTAGTTACTATATACTAAAACTATCCCACTTTGCCTTTAAGCCTGAACTTCCAAGTCACCACACTATTGACAGTCAGCGACTGACATTAAGAATCTTCAGCTCACCACCCACCGCCTTGCCTTGCCTTCTCAAGGGGCCTCCGGGACCTCACAGGAGCTGTCCATCATGTGCATTGCTATTCTGTTGGGAGGCTGTGTGTGTGTGTTCTGTACATACAGTATGTGTGCTAAGTCTTTCTATACAAGCAACCTTTGACTTTCTACCTTTTCCCTGTAGACATTTTTGACTGGTCTGCAAAAATAAAAAAAAAATACAAATAAAAAAGAATGGTGTGCTGTTCTTTCCCATAAAGCCTGAAATAGGAATCTGCCACACCTCTCTCCTGACTCTAGATGGCAGCCTACTATTGCAAAATAACCATCTGAGTAAACGCTAAAAACTCAAGTAAATTCCCACCAATGTTTCCGTCCACATTGTGCTACAATGTTTTTCAAGGAGTTTTTTTTACCACAAGGTGGCATTACACACATACTAGGCAACTATTCAAATCAAATGATGAATGGGTACAATAATTCAGATTTCCCACAATATTAATATATATTCAGGCACTCGGAGACAAGACTAGACAAGATGTTCTCACAAGTGTTTTGTTCCCCCACTGCGAAATTAACTTGGCAGATGCACAATTTTCTGTGAATTATTAAAGTGCTCCAGAATCAGATGGTGTGGGGACAACAATGAACACACGGAATTGGAATACAGAACTTGAAATTATTGCCCTTTTCAAGCAATGATGAAATTCATTTTCAATACGACATGTACTCTTTTAAATAATGTGCATGTTCTGTCATTCTAAGCAGTCATCATGTGAGGTCTCCATATTATACATAGCTGAGTGAAGTGAAGCAGGCCTCAATAGGTGTTTAATGACAGCCTGGCTTCTTACTGTGGCAACAGGACGTACTGACCCAGTGACACCGTCTATCTGCCCAATGACAGGAGTGACAGCGAGGTCCGGTCCTACTTGTCAATCACACAAAACCAAGCAGTTTGTTCTTGATGAGACGGGGGACATAGCAAGTCAGAGACTTGGTCGATGCATTCATATCATATCATGTCATTTAGCTAGGGTGACCATATTTTGATTTCTGAAAAAGAGGACACTCGGCCCGGCCTTGAAATACTTGAATTTTACTCAAAGTGGTGACAAAGGTGTCTATATCACTTTAATATATTTAAAGTGTGCTTCTTCCATCTGGATAGAAAAATTGTTTAAATATAAGTTTTATTTAAATATATATGGCGGAAAACACAGACAAGACTGAAAAAGCAGTTTCTGCTCTTGCACTCCTCTTTAAAAGAAGCTGCTGTATTTTAAGCCAAAACAACTGTTGTGTTTGACAGAACAATATGTCTATAGTCTGCCATAGCAGATTCATGGTGCACTAAGCCTCCGAACTATTTTTAATTTGTCCGTTTTACCCTGAAAACCCCCATTTTCAGACGTCGCGCAACCGCTTTTGTTTCAACCTAGCCATAAAAAGAAGGTAACTAATTATATTTATTATTCAAAATGTCTGTCATTTTTAGCTTAGAATAATTAAATGGTGTCTAAATTTTAGTTTAAAAAAAAGAAAAAAAAACGACTTTAAAAAATTATTCACTCGCATATTTTAAACTTTTAAACAAATTACATCACAATGAAGAATTTGGCGTCTGTAAAAAAGTCACAGATATCTACCTCATAACCATCGCTTAATTGTATTTTTTTTGTTACTGTCACATTTTCTCCGATATGTTAGATGATAAATAATCGATCCAAACCAAAAAAAAATTTGAAAAATGACGTTTAAAAGGGTAGCTATAAAATCTCAACCACTCCTTGTTGTCTGTGATTTCTGCATCACGACCCTTGTTATATTATCATGTTTCACCCATAAAAACGGGTGGTTATTTGAGTCACTGTTGCTAACCAGTCTGGCCATTCTCCACTGACCTCTGGCATCAACAAGGCATTTCCGCCCACAGAACTGCCGCATACTGGATATTTTTTCTTTTTCGGACCATTCTCTGTAAACCCTAGAGATGGTTGTGCGTGAAATCCCAGTAGATCAGCAGTTTCTGAAATACTCAGACCAGCCCTACTGGCACCAACAACCATGCTACGTTCAAAGTCACTCAAATCACCTTTCTTCCCCATACTGATGCTCGGTTTGAACTGCAGGAGATTGTCTTACACCATGTGTACGTGACTAAATGCACTGAGTTGCCGCCATGTGACTGGCTGATTAGAAATTAAGTGTTTACGAGCAGTTGGACAGGTGTACCTCATAAAGTGGCCGGTGAGTGTATATTGCATATAGTATAACCAAAGAACAATTCAAATTCTCAGAGGTTATACAACAGGCTTTATTCTTCCTAAAAAAAATAAGCAAACAATAAAAACAAATTAAATAATGATAAAAAAATATTATAATGCAGACCCATGGAAATGTCCAGTCAATACACACACAGTAAGCTATGTGCCAACTAAACATTTTTGTGACTACTATCACGACAATTGTCGTTGATAAATTGTTATTCCCACTCGATTGTTATTCTCATTCAATGTTCTAGATTGCACGCAAACAATAACCAAAATAAACTGATAAATTAACCAACCAAAATGTTTCCAAACCCAGCAGTTCAAAACTACATTTCCCATAATGCCTAACGCGGCTTAGCTCACTGACAATTACTCTATTAGGAGCACCTGCAGCCAAGGCAAAAATCAAACATTGCCCTAGTTTACAATCATCGGCAGTGCAACGATGAGACACCCAACGGGATTTTACTGATCACGCCAGTACAAAGCTCTGACAGAAGTCAACATTTGCCAAAAAATTTTTGGCAAAAAGTAAGTTTAGTAAGTATACCTGTGAGCTCCTGTCGTGATGAAGGTTTTGCTTGTGAATGAGAATTGACAGTTAACGCCATGATAAAACCAGTCTGCGCACGCATGCACAAATTTGTATTCAAAGTAGAATAAAGGTATTTTCAACTTAATTACTCTTTTGGGTACTTGAGCATTTCATGATATAAGTATTGATCATAAAAATAAAAAAAAAATCAATAAAAATTTTTTTTTTTTTAACTCTTAACAACTGGGCAGGCTCTCTGGGAACACGTCACAGGCAGTACAGTACCGTAGTATTCGGTCCAATGTGTCAATTTCAACGCACCCTAATCGGTCCCATGAAAAATCATGAAAACCGGACATTTTCATGAATTTATAAAACCCGGCCGGACGCAACGGACAGGACGTGAAAAGCTGACATGTCCGGGCAAAAGAGGACGTTTGATCACCCTACATTAGCTGACATTGATGGGGATAGATGTCCAATCCATTTTGACTGGGATAGTTGACAACGATCAAACGGGTTTACAACAACCTGTTAGCGTAATGCTGATCTACAGTGGAAGACCCCGTCGACATGCTAACATAAATTAGCTCTGCATTGCGGCTGAAGAAGAAAAAAGTTGATTTTCTGTTTTCACAGGGTCTTTCATTTTCTTTATGAACAGGAGATGACGGTACACAAATTAGGAACAAAATTAAAACAATATTCACCTAAGCAAAATACATTTATTAAGAAATGCATAAACTTCATAATACATTGACGGGACACGGGGTGCTGACACTGCGCCACACCTTCAGGTAGTGGGCCTGCCCACACCTAGCATCAAGAGGAGTTATTCTCTCTCATACACGCATGCAGCAATCTAATCCCGCATTTATGTTGAAAAAGTACGAAAGCTGTACCGCATACAAACAGGAAGAATTGTCTCAGGAGTGATTTGTTCAAGGATTCAAGGTCATTATTATATTTTTTCGGACCATGCATGCATTTTGAAACATTGTGAAAAAAATCAATGGGAGAAATTAGCCGCTACAGCATTGGCGTCCTAATAGGCAATATTTACGTAAAATAAATGGTAACTGCCCGTTTTTTTGCTTTTAACCAACAATCGAGATTGTTTTACGTTCATATCTATAAAGAATTCAGGGATTTAAGCATTTATTCAAGAGAGATTTAATCGTAAAAAGCTCTTTGTTGTGATATGACGGCGCCACATTGGCGAAAAGACTAGCATCACATTTGACATTCTTACGTAAAATAAATGCTAACGGCCCGTTTTTTTTTGCTTTTAGCCAACAATCGAGACTGTTTTACGTTCATATCTATAAAGAATTCAGGGATTTAAGCATTCATTCACAAGAATTTCCATCGTAAAAAGCTCTTTGTTGTGATAAGGCGACGCCACATTGGCTAAAAGACTAGCATCACATTTACATAAAATAAAAGCTAACTGCCCTGTTTTTTGCTTTTAACCTAGAATTGAGACTGGTTAAGGTTCATATCTATAAAAAATTTTAGGATTCAAGCATTTATTACAAGAATTTTCAACATAAAAAGCTCTTTGTCTTTGTTCCCACTTGGTCAGCTTTGACGGAAATAGGCCCCCTATGAATCGGCCCTGCCCCCCGTCAATATATTATGAAGTCTATGAAGAAAAGAACAATCAAAAGCTGGCCGATCAGGACTGAATCCCTTAGAGTGCCCTCGAGAAGATTGATACACTTAATATTATGGCTATGCAAACCGGCAAGTTAGTGCCAGCCCACCCGCTGTGCAAAAGCAGTGGAAGATCACTAGAGTCACTTTTATCTGGAAAACCTTAGTGATGAAGGTAAGGCTCTAAGGCGAAAAGCAGTCATATAGTTCACAGATGGCAGTAATACACTAGCAAAGAATAAATATGTATGATCATATTGAATGAACAGATGTGCAGGAATAAATATATGTACACGGTATTTAACTCATTGCCTGCATTCAGTGTTGGGAAAGTCCATTTTCTACATGAACAACTTCAAATTGCAGTTCACACATATTAGATTTTGTTGGTTGAACAAAATGAACTTTTGTTCTTCTGTTCTTTCTTCTCCCCAATAATTGCTATAAGCTATTATTGACCGTCGATATAGAAGCACAGAAAGCAATTATTTTCTCCACTCTAACACTGAAACTGTCACATTCAATTTCAAATTCACAATGGTGCTGACCTCGCTCAAATGTTAGCATTGGGCCGGTGTTCGGTCAGATTTTGCACCCAGTCAGAAACTGCAACTGTGTGGTTCTACGCATGCGCGTGACATTACGAACCACAGCGAATGCAGCAATTCCGAAGTAAACAACAAAAACTTTCTATAAAGAAAGGAATATATATTTACGATTGGTCATGGATGCACACGAAGGAACATTCTCCTCATATACATCCATCTATGTTGCTGTGCTCAACTCTGTCTGTTCATTTTGGGGCATTTACAGGTCGCTTCCTGTTGAGTTTGAGTCACTGCCTATTCATTTGGAGACATTTCTGGGTCACTTCTTGTTCTTGAACCCAAAATCAACAGGAAGTGACCCAGAAATGCTTCAAAATCAACAGGACGTGATCCAGAAATGCCCCAAAATTAAACTCATTGGTTGCTATTGACCACCATAGACCACCAATTGTTCATTCGCTGCCACCCTCCCAGTTCAAATGAATTGGACGTCTATTAGTGATAAACTCATTTGAATTTACAGGAGAAGGATGAAAAAAGCTTTTTTTCTATTAATTACATTGTAAAATAAGGTAGAATAATTTCAAAAATTGTTACATCGCCATATTGGTAAATAATCGTTACCATGAGCCTTGTATCAAAAATCGTATTGTATCCTGAGGTACCCAGAGGTCCCCACCCTTACTTTACACGGACACAGACTCATGCTTACATTGTTTTCTGTTCTTTGAATGCAAGGACTGAACACCATCACTGGGTACAGGTTGAAAGGCAAAAGTATCCGTTTGGTGTGGATGTCCTAATCCATCAAAAAAGTACATTTTTACACCCAGCAGTAATATTGTCAGATTTGAGGATGAATGTGACTGAAGATATGCGCTAACAAAGTTGTCCGTTCTGGATGGATGCTAGAAAAAGCTCTTATCTAATTTAGTTGCCTGTGTGTGCTGCTTCGTCTCAGGATGATGACAGCTCAATACCTCTGTGAATGCATACGCACACACAAATAAAGCAACCCCCTACTTGCCTTGCCCTGAGGAAGCAGGAAGACCTCTGCTGTGCCGAGTATCGTCCTCCATCTGGAGAGGGGCAATGATTATGATCACGGGTATGCTTCCGCGCTTACAGAAACGCTGATTCTTGTGCATTTTTATGTTTTTTTGCATCCTGAGTCAAAATAGAGTACTTTGTTGTTATAGTAGTAATCATTGGTATTTAACATTTGACAATGAAAATCTTTCTAAATGTTTTCTTTCCCTTCCGGAGCATTAGCGGTGACATTTACCCACAACAGAACAGTTAAACGTTATTGGCAGAGCAAAAGGAGCTTTTGATTAGACAGCCTTGTTATTGATCTTGCAAACAATGAAAGAGGATGGAAAGTATTTGAAATTATTACACAATTTAACTTCATTCCATTGACAGCAACAGGCGTTCAATCTGGTTTAAATGGATCTCTTTCGCCGTCATTGGCAGCCAATTTAAAAAGAACTAAAATAATGCAAATGAAGGGGGCACTAAAGGGGAAGGCGCTTTTTCTACTCATGAGAAATAAAGGGTTGAAGGTCTGGCTCAAGGACACTTTGCTAGCGCCTCTGAAGGAGTCACTAAAATTGCAATTACGTGACAGCCACTCTACCTCCTGATCCCAAAGAGAAAAACAAAAACAGGGCAAAAAACACAATAGGACAATTGTTGCTGGTTGCGTAAACGTTCCTAAAAATATTTTTAATCATAAATACTGTCTGAACAGCTAATGGTCTAGCCCTAAAACTCCAACAGTATAGTCATGATTGGTGCCAGGCGAAAAAAAAGTTTGAAAAGTAATGTTTTTTTTAAATATTACGAATTTCATATACCTTTTTTTTCGGACTATAAGTCGCACCTGAGTATAATTCCCAACAGCCATAAAATGCCCAACGAAGAGGAAAAAAACAAAAATAAGTCGCACCGGAGTATAAGTCACATTTTGGGGGGAAATTTAGATAATAAAATCCACCACATAAAACAGATATGGCATTTTGAAAGGCAATTTAAAATAAAAATACAACAGAGAAGAACATGCTGAATAAGTGTACAGTATGATAATGTTACATGATGCATGAACAACGAAATGCGAACGTGGCTGGTATGTTAGCGTAACATAGCTATTAAGACTTATTCAGATAACTATAGCATAAAGAACATGCTAACATGTTTACCAAACCTTCAGTGTCCCTCCAAAACACTAAAATAACATGTGAAATGATATAATAATGTGTTAATAATTTCACACATAAGTCGCTCCAGAGTATAAATCGCACCCCCAGCCAAACTATGAAAAAAACTGCGACGTTTAGTCCAAAAAATACGGTAATTTGAGTATTGGATGAAAAAAAGTTAATATGAGACACAATGCTATGAATAATTGTTTGACTTTTTTAGTGGTCGATTATTTCCCAGTATAGTAGTGGTGCTGACTTTGCATGTTTACTTTTATTAACTCGTCCAATCTAATGTTCGACATGTATTGCCTTCAATGGCTCTGAAACATTGTCAAGCTTCCGAGTTCATACGGATTTCACATCTGTCACTATCAATGGCAGCCGGTGAGTTAGCTGTTTGATTTAGTTTGTGTTGTGTTGTGATTTATCACACCCCTGATTTGCTAGTATCAGGACATCTAGTGGCCGATCCACATCATTGATCTAACACTATTAAGACCGTGGGCCTGGGTCAAGTGACCCAACACCCAGAAAAAAAAATGAAAACCTCGGTGCCTGTTCAATTTACAGTGTCGTGCTTTCATGACTTTTGCTCTAACTGCTTGTTTACCTCACTCTATTTTTCTAAATTTGAAATTAATGAAAATGTCATTGGATGTTAAAGGTATCAGCACTGTAGTGTTGACTTAAGTGTGTTTATGTAATATATTTAATAAAAGTGATGATAGGATTCAACACGATACCTAAAAACCATGTTACTGGCCAATAAAAAAAAAACATTTTGTTCCTGGCATGTAATCATTTTGTTTGTGCTGCTTCAGTCCAAACTAAGTAAAACAGTGCCACTAAAAACTTAAGTTTTGCTAAAATTACAGGCTATATTCAACATTCCCGTTTTTCCGTCCTAGTTATGCAGAAAATATTAATGTTAAATGTCATTTTATCATGTTTCAGGTGACACTAAGTCTATAAAAATGTCCAAATATATATATACATCAGAGGTTGCGCTAGACTTTTTCGTTGTCTGTCATTTTGACTGACAGGGTCATAAAAATCCGGTCATAATCTATTTTTACCCGTCACTTAAATTTTTAAAATGATGATAATGACATTGTGGTGACCCTTCGTTTGGCATAATTCACCTTCCGTACTTGTGTGTCCATTTGGCCTAGCGCGTTACCGGCTACGACAGTCACGTGACAGAGACACTTAAGAGCCGCGCGCGGTCCCCTCACTATCCACTCGCTCTCGCTATATGATTGGCCGAAGAGTCGAAATGCTCTCCCGTGAAATGCCTGTTTAAAAATGTTCCCGTTGTTACTTCTTGCGTTCGCTTATAAGTGCCCATTTAAAAAGGAAAAGCGATGGATGATACTACACACAGAGCGTATTATTAACAAATGTTAAAGTTGTATAATCATATAGCGAGAATAAGAAACGTCAGTGAGGCCCCAGTAGGTAGGTAGCCTACCATATGTAGCATATGGAACAATGAAATTAACAGTTCACCTGCTGTGGCCTGAACGTAGTCTCAGACTTTCCTCCTGGTGCGCATGGACTTGAATTGCGTGCCCGCTTGTGCAGTCCCTGTTTTTTCACCTCTTTTATCAACACCATCGTCGTTTTGGGGCTTTTTGAAGAAACTTCGGGCACTCAGTTGCCTTGACATTTTTTCAGAGTATGGCCAACGACGTCATGCATCAAGAGAGACAATAGCTAATTAATATGCTCACTCGCCACCCTGTGGTCTGGGGTGTGAATTGCAACCGGTCAAAATGACGGATGGACTTCAGTTTTTTCTGTCACCGTTTTAAAAAATCGGTCAACGACGACCCCTGATATACATACAGTGCCTTGCAAAAGTATTCGGCCCCCTTGAACCTTGCAACATTTCGCCACATTTCAGGCTTCAAACATAAAGATATAAAATTGTAATTTTTTTTGTCAAGAATCAACAACAAGTGGGACACAATCGTGAAGTGGAACAACATTTATTGGATAATTTAAACTTTTTTAACAAATAAAAAACTGAAAAGTGGGGCGTGCAATATTATTCGGCCCCGTTGCGTTAATACTTTGTAGCGCCACCTTTTGCTCCAATTACAGCTGCAAGCAGGCCCAAACCATGATGCTGCCACCATCATGTTTGACAGTGGGGATGGTGTGTTCAGGGTGATGAGCTGTGTTGCTTTTACGCCAAACATATCGTTTTGCATTGTGGCCAAAAAGTTCAATTTTGGTTTCATCTGACCAGAGCACCTTCTTCCACATGTTTGGTGTGTCTCCCAGGTGGCTTGTGGCAAACTTTAAACGAGACTTTTTATGGATATCTTTGAGAAATGGCTTTCTTCTTGCCACTCTTCCATGAAGGCCAGATTTGTGCAGTGTACGACTGATTGTTGTCCTATGGACAGACTCTCCCACCTCAGCTGTAGATCTCTGCAGTTCATCCAGAGCGATCATGGGCCTCTTGGCTGCATCTCTGATCAGTTTTCTCCTTGTTTGAGAAGAAAGTTTGGAAGGACGGCTGGGTCTTGGTAGATTTGCAGTGGTCTGATGCTCCTTCCATTTCAATATGATGGCTTTCACAGTGCTCCTTGAGATGTTTAAAGCTTGGGAAATCTTTTTGTATCCAAATCCGGCTTTAAACTTCTCCACAACAGTATCTCGGACCTGCCTGGTGTGTTCCTTGGTTTTCATAATGCTCTCTGCACTTTAAACAGAACCCTGAGACTATCACAGAGCAGGTGCATTTATACGGAGACTTGATTACACACAGGTGGATTCTATTTATCATCATCGGTCATTTAGGACAACATTGGATCATTCAGAGATCCTCACTGAACTTCTGGAGTGAGTTTGCTGCACTGAAAGTAAAGGGGCCGAATAATATTGCACGCCCCACTTGTCAGTTTTTTATTTGTTAAAAAAGTTTAAATTATCCAATAAATGTTGTTCCACTTCACGATTGTGTCCCACTTGTTGTTCATTCTTGACAAAAAAATTAAATTTCATATCTTTATGTTTGAAGCCTGAAATGTGGTGAAAGGTTGCAAGATTCAAGGGGGCCGAATACTTTTGCAAGGCACTGTATATACTGTATATGGCATTCCGCTCTGACAACCCCAATTTGGCCAAATTTCAAATTTGTCCTATATGCATGTGTGATACATCGTTGTAAAGCTTAAAGATTTTGAACAGGAGGGCATTTTTTAAAAAAAATAAATAAATAAAAAATTAAACCCCTAAACCCTGACTCAAGGTGAGAGCATGAGAGAGCATTATTAAAGGCACCATGATTTTAACGAGATATTATCGCGTACTTACCTTGTTTCGATCCAAAAACTCAATGTAGCACACAGGTGTCAAACCGATTCCAGAAGGGCCTAGTGGGTGCAGGTTTGCTTTCCAACCAATGAAGAGGACACCTTTTCACCAATTAGATCTTTTACATGTGTAATCAGTTAAACTTTGTCAGGTGCTGCTTGTTTCAACAGGAAGTTCATTGGTTAAACGCTCTGCGCGTTATCGGTTGGAACAAAATCCAGCACCCACTAGGCCCTTTCTGGAATCGGTTTGACACCTATGATTGTAGCATGTTTCACAGAGTGTCAAGACACAGCTGTGAATGGCCACAGCTGGATTTTTTTTTGGGGGGGGGGTTTATGGGTGAAACATGGTAATATGACAAGGGTCACGATGCAGAAATCGCAGACATCAAGGAGTGGTCGAGATTTTCTTTTTCACATATTTACCCTTTTAAATGTATTTTGTCAATATTACTTTGTTTGGATCAATCATTTATCATCTAAAATAGCGGGGGAAATGTGACAGCAACAACAACAATAGAAATACAATTAAGCGATAGTTATGAAGTAGATATCCGTGACCTATGTACAGACACTATTTTTTTCATTGTGACATGATTTGTTTAAAAGTTTAAAATATGCGAGTGAATAATTTTATGAAGTCGCTTTTTTTAAACTAAATATTAGACGTCAATTAATGATTCTAAGCTAAAAATGATAGACATTTCGAATAATGAATATAATTACCTTCTTTTTATGGCTGGGTTGAAACAAAAGCGATTGCTCGGTGTCTGTAAATGGGGGTCTCCAGGGTAAAACAGATAAATTGAAAATAGTTTGGGGGTTTAATGCGCCATGAAACTGCTATGGCAGCATTTAGACAAATTGTTCCCTCAAACACAACTTATGAGAAAGATACAGAAAGTTGTCAAAATTCCTAACAAAACTAAATACATCCGTGTTCACATGTCCATGTTGCTTGAGATAGTGGCTCTTTTGCATAATGAGCTGAGTTAAAACAACTGAAGCGTGCAAGCTTTACAGAAATGGCTTTGAGTTTGTGTTCTATTAGTACTTAAAACAATTTTCCCTTTTCACTAGAGTACTATTGAGAACAATGAATATGCTGGGACAAAATCAGCCTGAATGGCGCCTTTTTAAATTCATTACATCCTTTAATTGAAGGCTTAGACAGCAGAGAAAGTAGACACTTATTGATTTCGCTATTCGAACAGTGTGAAAACTTGTTCTCAACGTCAACACACATTGTGATGTCGAAGTTCTGTAATCGATCAACAGACGGCTATTGGATCTAAATGTTAGGAATGTAACAGTTAAGTTATTCAACTCTTGCATGAAATCCTACAACTGTGGTTCTCAACGTGAGTTACAAGTATCACCTATGGTACAAGGACTCCCTCTAGTGGTAAGCAAAAGACTACAGTGCATTAATCAAGTACGATTTTGTTGTATTCAACTTCAACTACAAAAGATCCATATTTATTGTTTAAGAGCTGTTCCTTATGAAAAAAAAAGAACACCTTATAGGTGTGATACCATATACTGTCATTCCTTAAGTACAGTACATTCGTGTCTCTTTTATTACCCCAAAATCGAAGTGCAGGGTTAATGCTCAAACTATGGTTTATAAAAATAACTCACTTTTCTTACTTAAAATATTCTGTAATTTGTTTTTAATTTAAAGAAAGAAAGAAAGAAAACAAGAAAGAAAGAAACAAAGTAAAAGCAATTTTAAAAAGGAAATCAAAATTACACAATATTTACCATTGTTTCAGTTCATTCATTTTAGAAACGATTAAAAAAAATAATAATAATAAATTTATAAATAATTATATAGCCTGCCAATGACAATGATAGACGTCCCATTCAGTTAAGCTTGAAGGACTGGCTGTGAATGCTCATGTTTTAGTGCCATTGATGGGCTAGATGCCCAATCCATTTTAGCTGGAAGTTCTGAAAGCAACCATTCGCTGGCAGCCACTCCCAGTCAAAATGAATTGGACATCAAGCGCCGTCAATAGAGTTGATGCTGGTACTCAGAGAGCCAAGTACCCTTTATGGTGGCACTTGCTGGAAAATGGTCGAGAACTACTGTCCTAGAACATTGTTGAGCCAATTTACCCTCATCAGGACAAGAAACATATTGAACACCTGACCTTTTCTGTCACTTTACAATAATCGGGAGCTCGACAAGCTGAAAAATGAAGCCACGACTGAATCAACATTGTTCTGGTGATGAATGGTAGTAAAGCAAGAAAATCCTTGATGATATATTTGGAGACAAGCACATTTGCAGGATAAAGTCAGGATGTATATTCAGTACATAGGCTATACAGTATATATGTGAGGGTAAAGCAATAAGTATCGAAGTATCTATTTTATTCTATTTGCTTGTAATCGTTAATATACATGTGTTTACATGCAGTACAGGCCAAAAGTTTGGACACGCCTTCTCATTTGTGCGTTTTCTTTATTTTCATGACTATTTACATTGTAAATTCTCACTAGGGATAATAAAACTATGAATGAAAACGTGTGGAATTATGCACGTACTTAGCAAAAAAGGTCAAATAACTAAAAACATGTATAATACTGAATAATATCTTTAAAGTAGCCACCCTTTGCTCTGATGACTTTTTTGCACACTCTTGCCATTCTCTTGATGAGCTTCAAGAGGGAGTCACCGAAAATTGTTATGACTTCATAGGTATGCCTTTTCAGGGTTGATTAAAGGAATTTATTGCTTTATCAATGTTGATAGTTGGGACCTTCATTGTGTTGCATTGAATGAGGTGTGTCCAAACTATTGGCCTGCACTGTATGATACAAATAAAACATATGATGAAAATACTGTGTATATATATACACAGTATGTCACTATCACAATTTTGCTTTCATACAAGCATAGGTGTCTATTTGATGATCCACTGCCTCAAACTATGGTAGTCTCAACACAATTTTAAAGTAGCACTTTATTGCTCTCAAGAGACATGTGATCACTTCAGTGCCTATCTGTTAATACCTTTAGCTCCCAAGTCCCTGCTGTCAATTCAGGGATCTGCAGAGAGATAACACACGCACACACCACCTAATACACAACCCCACACACACAAATCTATAACTGCTAGATTAGCTTTAGTGCTTGCCGGGCTAATCTTCTGAGTCAACAGAGCAATGCAGACACAGCTCAGTGTCAAAAGGCACTAGAATGATCAGTCACTCATTTCAACCCAATTCTGCAGAGGCTACTGCCATCTTTTACTCTTTTACGCAATTGACGGCGCAAGACACTTGACTGGGAGTGGCTGGCAGTGAATGATTGCTGTCAGCCTTCCTAGTCAAAATGGATTTGACGTCTCGCGCCGTCAGTGGTACTGAAAAATGAGCATTAACTGCTAGTCCTCCTAGTTAAAATGAATTGGAAGTCAACCATCGTCAATGGAAGCCACTGAGTTAAATGCCTTTTGTTTGGCTATACTGTGCCGGCCTTTACGTACAATTAGGTGAAATGCAAGACGATTTACTTTGAGAAATGATGCCAAAATTGTGAAATTGCCAGGAAAACTGAAATAATAGTCATCTTTCATCATTGATTTAATGGCTGCCATTGAGGGTGATAGATGAACCAGATCTGCTCTAAAAATGAACTAATTTTAATATTTTATCATAGACTATGACTTTTTACATTGATCACACAATAACTTTGGTATATTAACACTTACAATACTGGAACTAAGGCAACCCAACAACAGGCTTCCTGTAACAATTTAACGATTAACTATTTTCGATGGAATGAAACATTACACTGGGAAACAACCCTAAATTGTTTCATTGATGCAAACACTAATTATGTGCTGTTAAATCTAAATCTGATCCAAATCTGACGTTATTTTTCTATAAACTCTTGTTTTTTGGTAAATTAAGATTTTTTTTTTTTCGGTGCAATCCAAAAATATTGTAAAGCAAGATGTTTTTAACAAAGTGGGTAAATAATTGCCCATCCCTGTTCTTCTACAAAACAAATAATAAACCGAAAAACAAGCTATTTTCATTCTTCTGCTGTGAATTAAAATGAGTTAATCACTCGTCGACGTTCAATTCATTTGAACTCGGAGGGTGGCAGAGAATTAACATTCGTTCATTCAAATGGACTGGACGTCTATGACCGTCACTGGCAGCCAATGCCAGGCAATGAGTTCATTTTGGGGCATTTCATATTTTCGGTCACTTCCTTTTCCTTTTGGGGCATTAATGAGTCCCTTCCAGTTGATTTGGGGCACCTACAGCTTTTGGGTTCCTGAAAAGGCAAGGACCCAAGAATGTCCTCAAACGAATAGGAAGTGACTCAAAATCAACAGGAAGTAACCTGTAAAAGCCCGAAAATGAACAAGAAGTGACCCGTAAATGTTCAAAAAAGACTGGCTGTGAATACTCTGGTTTCAGTGCCATTGACGGCGCTAGACGTCCAATCCAGTCAAAATTTATCGGATGTCTAGCAGTGTCATTGGCAGCTAACGTAGACACTGTTCTATTGGAAGATTTTGGAAGTAACCCGTTGGTTCCATTTTTAAATAGCGACACCTTTTTAAAACGATACATTCTTGGTGGGAGTATCTCGATAACCTTTTGAGATACAAAGTAAAAGACGTAAAGAAGATATCACCTTTTTGATTCATTGTCACACCCCTAATAAACATATACTTTAGCATTTAATTAAAAAGTAATAGCTTTGTTGCAGTAAGCACAGCAGCCTCAAAGCACACAGCATCAGATGCGTTGACTTCAAAGCAGCGGTTCAAAGGAACACATCAGTGGACCTTCATTCATAAATGTCGATATAGCAATAAAGCATGTCTATATTTAAATGCAAAAAAGACAAGGCCAGGCACACCAGTCTGTAGTTTGGGGCCAAATATTTTGTGAAACATCTTAAAGACTTGAGGTTTTGGCATTTCCCGATCACTGCCCACACAAAGCTGCAAAAATCGATGAAGGCTAGTTTTTGGAAAGACATCAATGGGGAAATAAGGGAGTGATCAGATTTCATTTTGCATTGTAAAATTGAATGTGAGCTGTCTAAATGGGAACTGTCTGCAGTTGAGGCATGACTGAGCATCTCTGAAAAAATTCCCTCTCTCATTTCTGCTGGTCCTCTCGCCCACTGCCTGAATGAGAATACATTAGATGAAGAAACTCCAATTATAAAGCTTTGATCAGAGCCCGGGCTGGAAATCTGACAAATCCAAGCCACTCAAATAGAGAGCATGAGAAGAAATCAGCTTTTAAAACAGCAGAGTTGAGTGCCTTCCCTCCCACAAAGAATACTTTTTAAAAAGAACACAAAGTGAGGTATTCAAATATATAAATAAAATATATTTCAGAGTTAAAAGCAATGTAAGGCACATTAAATAACCTCACCACAAATTCAAGTGTAAAAATGTTTCATGTTTCATTGACGTATAGTAACACATTTACACAACACAACTACAATACTTCTTGAATACACATTAGATCTGCCATTGACAGCAATAGATGTCCTATCTGGGAGGGCTAGAAGCCATCCCTCCCAGTCCAAATGGGTTAGACTTATTACTGTTCATACTCAACATATACCAATGGTGGATGCTGGCCTTTCAATGAGGGGAAACTCAAAGCGTGTCCGCCATTGAGTGCTTTGTAACAGTGCTTGCTAGGGAAATAAACTAGAGTGCCAGAAGTCAAGTCTCCAAATAAAAGCATCTACAGTAGAAAAAAAACACCAGAAATTAGCTTGATTTTTCGCAAGTCATTTTTAACAAAGCAAGTGTCGCTTGGATGATTATGAAAGTCTCCAGTTAAACTCAGAACAACAGAATGAAAATTGCATGAAAAAATGCCTCCTGCGGGTGTTACTACAACAAGATCACTGATCCGCTCATTTCCCTGTCAATCAAAAAGGGATTCACACACACATAATTCAGTCATCATGCAGAGTCCTGGCCAGCCGAGCCCCGCCCACTGTCCATTGACCCCCAGAGACGCAGAGCTTCCGATGGGCGGGATAAACCCAGCCTTTAGCCAATGACTTGTTGCACACCTTGAGCACGTTGTAACACATATTTAGTCAATGACATGTACACACATTTGATCACTTACGTTTTGACATTTTGGGGGAAGCTCCTTGCAGTCTTAGAGCAATTGCTTCTGACACATACTCTGTGACTACTGTACATACAGTCAGGCGTGAAAGTGGGCCAGAACGGTCAGGAACACAGTTCCGGTATAAGATTCAGGGCCAGAACACAGTTCTGGTATAAGATTCAAGGCCTGAATGCTGTTCCGGTATAAGATTCAGGGCCGTAATGCTGTTCCGGTACACGGTGCATTGATTCCGAAAAAATAACAGCAACTGTCAAAACGCTACGTAAAAAAAATGTTAAGCTGCCACACATGCATTTCAGCTCCAAGAAGAAGAGGAAGAAGAAGAATCTACCAACATCAGATTTACATACAAGTGTTAACAACAAGCATAATAAAGTGCTTGTGTCGTGTAATCCGTTTCCACCATTATTGATTTTATTCCACGGACGGCATGGAGGTTTCCCCAGCTGCTGCAGTTATCTGACTCTGACGATGATGAGTCATGTCAATGTGCGAATGCACGCAGCAAAACAGAACGCCTGGACTCATTTATCCATTCAATTGGCTGACATACTGACATGTGATTAGCAGAGATAGTTAGCTCCAATTGGTTCATATGTGCATGTTTTCTGGAACAGCATAAAAAAAAGCTTGTTGAATTGATGCGACAAAAAAGGGCAATGCAACAGAAAATGGATCAAATCTTTAAGCGCAACAAAGAGTTGAGGCGGCTTATTTATCATATTTAGTTTTTTGCTCTGATGGGAAAGTTAAGAAGATCTTAGCTGTCAATGTGCACTTTGGACTTACTAGTACAGTGCCTTGCAAAAGTATTCGGCCCCCTTGAACCTTGCAACCTTTCGCCACATTTCAGGCTTCAAACATAAAGATATAAAATTTTAATTTTTTGTCAAGAATCAACAACAAGTGGGACACAATCGTGAAGTGGAACAAAATTTATTGGATAATTTAAACTTTTTTAACAAATAAAAAACTGAAAAGTGGGGCGTGCAATATTATTCTGCCCCCTTGCGTTAATACTTTGTAGCGCCACCTTTTACTCCAATTACAGCTGCAAATCGCTTGGGGTATGTTTCTATCAGTTTTGCACATCGAGAGACTGACATTCTTGCCCATTCTTCCTTGCAAAACAGCTCGAGCTCAGTGAGGTTGGATGGAGAGTGTTTGTGAACAGCAGTCTTCAGCTCTTTCCACAGATTCTCGATTGGATTCAGGTCTGGACTTTGACTTGGCCATTCTAACACCTGGATACGTTTATTTTTGAACCATTCCATTGTAGATTTGGCTTTATGTTTTGGATCATTGTCCTGTTGGAAGATAAATCTCCATCCCAATCTCAGGTCTTGTGCAGATACCAACAGGTTTTCTTCCAGAATGTTCCTGTATTTGGCTGCATCCATCTTCCCGTCAATTTTAACCATCTTCCCTGTCCCTGCTGAAGAAAAGCAGGCCCAAACCATGATGCTGCCACCACCATGTTTGACAGTGGGGATGGTGTGTTCAGGGTGATGAGCTGTGTTGCTTTTACGCCAAACATATCGTTTTGCATTGTGGCCAAAAAGTTCAATTTTGGTTTCATCTGACCAGAGCACCTTCTTCCACATGTTTGGTGTGTCTCCCAGGTGGCTTGTGGCAAACTTTAAACGAGACTTTTTATGGATATCTTTGAGAAATGGCTTTCTTCTTGCCACTCTTCCATAAAGGCCAGATTTGTGCAGTGTACGACTGATTGTTGTCCTATGGACAGACTCTCCCACCTCAGCTGTAGATCTCTGCAGTTCATCCAGAGTGATCATGGGCCTCTTGGCTGCATCTGTGATCAGTTTTCTCCTTGTTTGAGAAGAAAGTTTGGAAGGACGGCCGGGTCTTGGTAGATTTGCAGTGGTCTGATGCTCCTTCCATTTCAATATGATGGCTTGCACAGTGCTCCTTGAGATGTTTAAAGCTTGGGAAATCTTTTTGTATCCAAATCCGGCTTTAAACTTCTCCACAACAGTATCTCGGACCTGCCTGGTGTGTTCCTTGGTTTTCATAATGCTCTCTGCACTTTAAACAGAACCCTGAGACTATCACAGAGCAGGTGTATTTATACGGAGACTTGATTACACACAGGTGGATTCTATTTATCATCATCGGTCATTTAGGACAACATTGGATCATTCAGAGATCCTCACTGAACTTCTGGAGTGAGTTTGCTGCACTGAAAGTAAAGGGGCCGAATAATATTGCACGCCCCACTTTTCAGTTTTTTATTTGTTAAAAAAGTTTAAATTATCCAATAAATGTTGTTCCACTTAACGATTGTGTCCCACTTGTTGTTGATTCTTGACAAAAAAATTAAATTTCATATCTTTATGTTTGAAGCCTGAAATGTGGCGAAAGGTTGCAAGATTCAAGGGGGCCGAATACTTTTGCAAGGCACTGTATATTTGTTCATTTATGTTAGGCTACTTATTCATTTTCTTATGATTTAAAAAAAAAAAAAGTCAATGTTTGCGCGATCTTCAAAATATATTCCATTTCACTCTCCATAATATAAGTCATTTGTACTTATTTTTCTGTATGTATGTTACTTATATCTTTATTATTTTTTAAAAAAAAATGTTTACATTAACTTAAATGTTAATATATATCCTATGTTCTTAAGTAGTTAAAACTGAGATTTGGCGTTTAGTATGTGAGGATATGAGGCAAAATTAAAAATAAGGAGATAGAGGTTGGGGTTATTGCTGTTTTTGTTAACTTTTATTTGGCAAATCATTAAAAAAGAATACAGTTTTGGATGAAAAATAAATACAGTTTCTGGCTCCGTGGCGACCTTCACGTCGGGGAGTTCCAGCAAGAAATTCTAGCCACTTTTAACCCTGCATTCAGTATAGCTGTGTCGGCAGTGAATAAAAGATCTGCGTTTGAAACAGACACCAGCAAATACAGTAAATGCACTTGATTAAAAGAAAAAAAAATTTTTTTAAATATTAAGAGTGCAACTTAAACACGTTAATTACAATGATTTTTTTTTTATATAGAGGGATCACACTCCTCAGTAAAGTCTATTTAGGGGTGCTGGAGAGGAGGGTCTGTTGGGAAGTCAAATCTCAGATTCAGGAGGAGCAGTGTGGTTTTCGTCCTTGCCGTGGAACAATAGATCAGCTCTACACCCTCGGCAGGGTCCTAGAGGGTGCATGGGAGTTCGCCCATACAGGTCTACATGTGTTTTGTAGATTCGGTGAAGGCGTTCGACTGTGTGCCTCGGGGAGTACAGTCGGGGGTGCTCCGGGAGTACAAGGTACCGAGCCCCTGTGTCAGAGTTTGGTTCGCATTGCCGGCAATACGTCAAATTCTTCCCAGTGAGGGCTGGACTCCGCCAAGGGTGCTCTTTGTCACCGAGTCTGTTCACAATTTTTATGGACAGAACTTCTCAGGGCAACCAAAGCGTTGAGGGGTCTGGTTTGGTCAGCATTGCATTTCTGCTTTTTGCAGACAATGTGGTGTTGTTGGCTTCATCAAGCCGCTACCTTAACTCTCACTGGAGCAGTTCACAGCCGAGTGTGAATCGGTCGGGATGAAGATCAGCACCTCCATATTCGAGACCATGGTCCTCAGTCGGAAAAGGGTGGCGTGTCCTCTCCGGGTCGGGGATGAGATCCTGCCCTAAACGGAGGAGTTCAAGTATCTTGTTGTCTTGTTCACAACTGAGGGTAGGAGGGAGCGGGAGTCTGCAGTGATGCGGGCTCTGCTCTGATCCGTAAGTTTAAGAAGGAGCTGAGCCGAAAGGTGAAGCTCTTGATTTTTCAGTCGATCTACGTTCCTATCCTCACCTATGGTCACGAGCTATGGGTCGTGACCGAAAAGACATGATCCAGGATACAAGCGGCCGAAACTAGTTTCCTCCACATGGTGTCCGGGCTCTCCCGTGAGAGATAGAGTGAGAAGCTCGATCACCTGGGAGGCCCCAGGGACAACCCAGGACACACTGGAGAGACTATGTCTCTTGGTTGGCCTGGGAACGCCTTGGGATCCCGCCGGAGGAGCTGGTCGAAGTGGCTGGGGAGAAGGAAGTCTGTGCTTACCTGCTAAAGCTGCTGTCTCCGTGAGCCGACCCCAGACTAAGCGGTAGATGATGATGATGATGATGATGATAAATCCATAAAAATCCCCAAAATGGCACTTTAACTTAAAATGTGTTTATTTGTTTATAGGTACAAAGTAATTGTTTTTCTACTGTTTTAAAGAAGTACTTTTCCAGTGTTACCATTATTCAGACAGGTGTCCAATAATGACTTTATAACCGATATCCCAATACTGTCCAGCACCAAAAATCCGATACCGATATCAAACCGATACCAATATATTATGTATGTATACAGTTATTATATATACTGTACACCTATTATGGCTAAGTGTGATTGTGTTGTATTTGTGTGCATTCTCAGATCCTTTTACAGTCAACACCTGATTAAGCCGGACTGGCTGGGCTGTGCGACACACTAGTGGCGCATTAGGAACGCTCAATATTTAAGGACGCCTGTCACCAACTGCGAGTGTCGGACTATTGCTTGTTGCTTACCGCTGTGTGCGTCATCTCGAGAACTCCTGCCTGCTTACGATCGTATTCATTGTTATCACGTTATTGTTGTGCTAATATTTTTGTTGGACTTTGCTATTATTTGTTTTTGCCTTTTCTGGCCATTGTTGCCTTACCCTTCATTCTCTCGCCGACTTGGTTCATGCCATTTTTGTTTATATTTCTCTCGCGTGTTCTGTCGTGCTCTCTTAGATGTCTTTTTTGTAATAAATACTGAACAAACATCCTTGTCTGTGGTGGGATCTATATTTAACCTATATTTAACGGCTTGACGTTTCATAATAGGATGTGTTAATAATGATAAATGTATCAATTTTTTATTTTCCAAATAAAAGAATGTGAAAATAAGAGAACAACTTTGACTGAAGTTATGGAAAAAGTGGCTATTATTAAACCTTCAATATTGTTGAAATCAAAATAGAGGTTTTTTTGTGCAATTGCAAACTGCTAATAAGACACTGCCATATGCATATTGTCAGAAAACCGATAATGGAAAACTGATGTCAGCATTATCCGATTACATTTTAAATTCCTTTTATCGATAATTTTGGACAACTCTAATTATTCACATAAGTTTGATTTGATTCCATCATCCACTCAAATAAATTATCAGTCAATAAAATAATACCCAAAACGGTTTTACATCTCCTTCAGTGCTATTAACGGCAATAGATGTCCAATCCATTTTGACCGGGAGGGGTTGGCAGCGATCCCTGCCGATAAAGGCAGCCAACGAGTTGGAGTTGGAGTTGGATACTCCAAGCCGTTTCCAAGTTACTGTTGCTCAGGATATATATTTAACCTCTACAAACAACATCACCACCATCAAAAAAAGCCATCGTATTTGTGCAATCTACTGAAACCTGCTAAGCGGATTACATGTCGTCGAACAGTCCAGTCTCGGGTTTATGACTCAGCTCAGCACCTCACTAAAGGAAGTGGAGATGAAAGGTGTGCCTTGAATGCCACACAGACAGGCCAATTACTTGGTACTCATGCACACACGCTGCCTAGCGCCACATGACATCTTTCCACTTCCCTTTGCTTTGTAAATGAAATTCCCTTTCATTAGTGCAAGGTGCATTGTTAGACACTAATGTTTGACTAATTCTGCCACACAGTTAAGTAGTACCACTGTTAAAAGTACTTTCGCAATAAGTCTTTAAATGGTTCGGTGTACGTATAAATTAGCTTGGAGACCTCATACTAAAATATTTGCAAAATTACTGTGACAATCAAATCAATCACCAACATTTTTTTTACAGCAAATACAGTATTTCATGGTCCAAAATACAGTGTAGTCTCTTTTTTTTAGATTTTAAAATGAACATTTTCAATTTTTGCTGTTCGAGGAGCAGATCCTTTTGAGCTGAAACGAGACATGAAGTTATTGTATTCAAGAAAATGCTTTCAGCAGACCATCTGCATAGTTTAGTGTTGCTCCCTCACACTTTTTATTAGACCATTTAACACTACTCTGCAGTGATGAGCCACATCACCCACATATGTCTGCAGAACAGCAACTGTTATTGTCCACTTGTAATAAAGTGAGATACGGTTGTTGTTGTTGTTTCCCCATGTTTCCGTGCCTTTCCAATTAGTTAAAAAAAATGTAAGATATAAATCATATTGTATGACTCTAGTTAATCTACATTCAAGTACATTTGGTACCAACCAAAGAAAAACATGTTTTGAGACCTTTTATTCAGTTTCACTCAGATGAATTGAAGCAGCAAAGCTTATCTCAACTTTTATCCTTGTATCACCCTGCCTTTGCAGAAGAAGCACACTGTCGCAGTCTGCACACGGACAAAAGACAGGAGCAGGAAAACTCTGAGTTATTAGCGCTACAAAAATTAATTATTTTGCATGAAAACGGAAAGACCAAGTCTCTAGTGGTCATGAAACATAAGCTGGATGAACATAACATTAAAAGCAAGTGCTTTCATTCACAGAATCTAATAATATTAATCTTTTCTAAACTACATTAAGGGGGCAGTATACCAAAACACAAGAGAATGGTTTAGGAGAATGAAGATAGCTATTAAAAAAAAAATCCAGGTCCAGATATGTGTTTAAATTAGAGAAATTCAACTCTTTAATTTTTGGGGGTTCAAAAATTGCTTTAACTTGAGAATGCTTGAATATTTTCATTCAAGGACAGACTTCTTAATATAATTGAGTACTGTATTTTGAAATGATGTACTTTAGTATTCGATAATATCGGCCAAGAAAAGCATTTTAAAATGATATCGGATAATATCCACATTGGTTTTTCATTATCGGTTTTGGGCCAATGTGCATGTTCCCTTCAAAGCGAATGTAGAAGCCTTCTGCCTTTGTACAAGGGCTGGTCACAGCTTAGTACAGCAGTTACGCTTATTGACCATTAAATGTCTCCAAACCAAGTTGCTTGGGATTTTTCAAGTGAGCAGACCAGCATTCATGGTGCAAAAATTGTATAATAATGAATTGAAAAATGATGAATGATGAAAATAATGAATTGTACAGTGGGGCAATATAGGCACTTTTTCCTTCCATAACTTCAGTTGAAGTTGTTCTCCTATTTTTCACAGAATGTTTATTAGGAAAACTTTGAAGTTGTTACAGTCATACTTTTTGAAGCATCCAGTGGGTTACCACAATTCATTTACCCTTCATTGTAATTAACTTTACAGTATATCACAAAAGTGAGTACACCCCTCACATTTCTGCAGATATTTAAGTATATCTTTTCATGGGACAACACTGACAAAATGACACTTTGACACAATAAAAAGTAGTCTGTTTGCAGCTTACATAATAGAGTTAATTTATTTTCCCCTTAAAATAACTCAAAATATAGCCATTAATATCTAAACCCCTTGCAACAAAAGTGTGTACACCCCATAGAAATTACGTACATCCCTAAATGTCCAAATTGAGTACTGCTTGTCATTTTCCCTGCAAAATGTCATGTGACTCGTTACAGGAGTGCTGTCAGCATTGCTGCAGGGATTGAAGAGGTGGGGGGGGTCAGCCTGTTAGTGCTCAGACCATACGCCGTACTCTACAACAAATTGGTGTGCATGACTGTGACCCCAGGAGGAAGCCTCTTCTGAAGACGGTACACAAGAAAGCCCGCCCGTCTCATCAGACCATAGGACATGGTTCCAGTAATCCATGTGGTTTGTTGACATGTCTTCAGCAAACTGCTTGCGGGCTTTCTTGTGTACCGTCTGTTTACCGTATAATATCTCTAGCACGATCTATGATTTGTACACCTCACATGGTGGATTTGTGTACACTCCACCCCTCCCAATCACCTATCTTTCTGCCCCCCCCCTTTCTCCTTGATCATCAGGCCCCCAACACATTGTCAACCTGAAATACAACTAGCTAATGATAGCACCAACATATTTATAGTTAGCGTAGGCATTCAATGTATTTCTTGCTGTTGTTTGTGCTCCTCTCCTTCTTTTCTTCTGTTCCCCCCATTACCCCTACCTGTTCCCTGCTTTCTCCTAATAAACGAGGCACAATGAATGATCACAATGGGAGTATGTCATACACATCCCATGTGATACATTAAAACTGTTCAGATCAATCGGACACTCAGATTTCAATTCTCCATGTCAAGCAGCTGAACAGGATAAATTTAAAAAAAAAAAAAAAAAAAAAAAACATCTATGGTTTCAATTAATTGTGCATGACCATTTTTATCATTGTCAATGTTTTCTGTGTAGTGTCCCTTAACAAAATAATCAACCATTCATAAATAATGGAAACAATTTTTAATCTTACCAGTTATATTTCTGTGAAACTTTTGTGCTGCAGCTCACTGGCATCAATAACCAAGGTCAAACCTTTTTGGTGACGGCAACATTTGGCAATGACTGCACCAAAAGGACACTTGAGCAAAAATCAAGCGAATAGCAGATGTTTAAATACAATTCACAGGACTATTCCAGCAATTCAACATGATTTGTTTCCATAGAAACCGCCAAGACCTAATGAAGAATTCTATTATACTTAGATTCAATCAAGATTCCAGCACATTCATGTATGCCTTGGGAACATGACGCGCAGACCCTTAACATGATAACTATAATGTATGCAAGGGGTCAACAAATGATGTCATGGACTTGATTAGACATATTGTAGAGATGGGATTTTAATTTTTTTTTTTTTTTTTTTTTTTAATCAAAGTCGTTATTAAACGTCCGTTGGACTGGTCGGCATTGAGCTGACAATTTACGATGATTGATGCCCAATTCCTTTTGACTGGGAGATGACTGCCAGCCCTTCCAGCCAAAAGGGACTGGAAATCTACCACCGTTAATGGCAGCCGATAAGTTAATAGCTGTTTGCTGTTCATCTTATTTGCAAAGATAATCACCAAGGACACTTGGCTAAACATTGCTATTAGGAATGAGTGCATACTAGTGAATAATTCATTGTGACAATCTAATTACTATCCATCATTTGGATAAAAGTGTGACATAATTGGTTATTTTCATTTCTTGACACAAGGCAGCCTCATCAACTCGAGACCAACAGGGAAAGCAGAGAAATGGGCCAGGCCAGAGTTTAAAGTGGGGCTCCGATGCCATGGGAGCGATGACAGTGGGCAAAGTGCCTGATTTGAACACCACTGCGGTCCAACTGTTTCACAAGATGGGAGCCAAACAACACGAGGTTGGTGAATGGCTGCGGAATTTAGGCTAACCACCCCAAACTGACTTCTCCCATAATCTGCAGATGGCTCTGTCATCTGCAGAGCATAGAAATGATGACACACATGCTACAAATACAGAGTAAAAGGTGGCACTTTTCCACCATTCCACACTTCTCTGTTCTGTAGAAATAGCACGGACACATAATGGGTGGGCAGAGTCAATCTCGCAATCTTCTGCCTTTGAAGATTAGGGAGTTTGATCATACATGGAGTTTAAGGCAGGGCCAGGGGGGCCATCCCTCCTGGTGGCCGAAAAGTGTTGTTGCATGTAATTGACTTTCCTATATATTTTAAATTTTAAAATCAAGATTTTTCCGGTAAAATATTGTCTATAAAAGTTGTAAAGCAATAAAACAAACAACAAAAATTGATGAAATGAACAAAAAAGATATTTTTATAATGGGTCAAAATTGTTTTTCGAACAGATCATGTGACTAGCACCTTGGACGGTCATTTGCTTTGCTTAGCCAAAAACACCTGAGGACCGAAGCGATAAGAGGGATATATGTATTTTTATCAAACCTAAGCTTTCAAAAGCGGCAATGACCAGAGAGCACCGCTAAAATGGTGATCAGAGTTTCAATTTGCCCCAGTAAAGATGCTAATTATACAACAGAGCCACCACCGTGTCTAGCCAATGTAGTTACCCCCGTCAAAAATTGTATCCCCTGGCCGCAGGAGCACACACACACACATATTAGTTATGAGTTATGTCGACTTAAACATTTAATTGAAGACAGAAAAGAACCACAGTTATGTATTTTGGACATCGACGTTTATTAAATTGGAGAGTCTCCATACAGGACTTGAATTACAGTAATAACAGGTAACCTTCGAGTAAGACAGTTAAACATTTAGGCTGTATTGGCACCATGGAAAAAGTGCTTAGAAAATGGATTTCGTTCCACTGAAATGGATCTACATGATCTCTGCATTGTAATTTACATACGTTGCTAATTACTACCAAAAAAAAAGTTCTACTCACGGTTTCCAGTCATTTTTTAGTAATTAGCGTTTTCGTGTCGGTCTTTTTTTCCCCCGTGGCGCAGTGATATTGATACGGCGGAGTCGTATCGTCAGTGTGTGAAGCCATTTTAGGTCACGTGCACCAATAGGAGACGAGGACTGTTGCTATGCGCTTCGATAAACAAACAATATGGCGGCGACCGTGCCAAGCTACGACAGGAGCGAAGATGAACCAAAGATAAGAAAACCGCATTCGGAATTTAGTCAAAAGGCATCAAAACGATGCTATATGCATCTCTCAACTGTCCAAGGGCGAAAAAGGGCAGGAATTTGGAAAAAACGTGCAGAGCCTGCGTGGTTGCGTCAGACAATGGCTTTCTTCCCAGGCTCCGTCGAAGGATCTTGCTGAAAATGCGTCGACTGGGATTTTTAACGACATTGACTACAGGTAAGCCACACACACGCCTTTTGTTGTGAATAACTATGGGAGTTGTGGGCTTCTGGTCAGATCACATATGAAGTTAAGACTTGCAATGTGAGTTCTGGGCTGTAGCGGTCATTATTATGATGTTAGATTGTTAACTTTGAGCAAAAAGTTTAGATTGACAAATAACATAGTATTTAGTCTGTTTAACCGTAGTTCCAAAAACCTATTTGATAAATTTATTCAGGAAAAAATGGCAGAAGAGACAAGCCTATATAATTTGGATTGGAAGATTATGTAAATATGATATGGATGAAACAGTTCTCACATGGTTTATGTGTGTGTGCGTGTTTTTCAGAACTGAAACACCCTTCACTGACAGCTACAACTTCTGTGAGACCGTCGTCCATTAAAAGATTGGAGTTGACAAGGAAGTGCTGCGAATGGACAAGCTTGTGGAAATATGGCTTTATTGGGACCATGGAAAAAGTGCTTAGAAAATTGATTTTTTCAAAGCCAATACCCTCCTAACTTAGTCACCAGCCAGAAATGTATCCTGATGTGAATACACAAAAATACAGATCTAGTGTTGCTGTTTTTGCTTGTTTTAAGTGTTATATTAATTCTGGCAACACAAAATCTTTATCAAATGCCATAAACACATCTACCAAACATTTGAAACAAGTATTGGTGCCTTAGTATACACATAGGTGAATTCAGAATGAGAAATGTAGCTAATTTCTTGAAGGAAACACTTCAACATTAATGATTTGCACCCAGCACAATGAAATATATATTGAATTAAGCTAAAGGCTTATGTGTCATATTAAAAATATCACAACCTACTATGCAATGAAATATAATAAAATAAAAAATGCACGCCATGATCATAAATAGCTGAAAATCAACCCAATTGCTACCACACCCTCCTAGATGTGAATCATGGCAAAAATGGAATAAGACAAAAAAATTCAAGGGTGATCAAAAATATAATGTGCCAAAATCATAAGGTGATACTTAAAAAATGAAAGACATCACAAAAGAAGTGATGGACACGTGTTGAAGATAACTTCCAAGTTTTATTTCATGTTTCACAAGTGCTCAAATGTGAGCACACCCAGCAGCACGGACAAAATCAAGCCACGATGAGAATTCCTCTCAAACGTGTGCATGTCGCAGTTATTGTCTTGATTGCGACTGTTGTTCGATATTTCACATCATCAGTACTTGCTGGACGTGTTGGTATGTTAAAGACAAAGTTCGTTATCCATCTTTATGGCACATAACGTATGTTATACACTAAGTGTATGTTCCACCACTTCCAGCGAATATTGATGACATGAAAGATTACATAACAGACGCAATCAACGCGGGAGGGAGGAATTCTCATGTCAACTTGATGTTGTCCATGCTGCTGGTGATGGCCATATTTGAGTACTATGAAAACATGAAATTAAACTTAGTTACTTCCTACATCTGTCCAAGGTAGTTTTTATTTTTTTTTTATGTTTTTCGTTTTTGACATGGCATTTTGATTTTGGCACAGCCTTTTTTAATCACACTGTATATACACAAAAGGTTGGAATCATTCAAGTATAGTACTGTTGGTACACATTTATTTAAACATGGAAGTATCTCATACTATGGAAATACACATTATTACACATACAAATATTGAAAAACGAATAAAAAAAATAGAAATAAAAGAATAGTAAAACTGTACATGACAACATTACTCCTCAAAATCGCTTTACTCAAAGTCATCATCCCATCCAAGTGTCTTCTGTTTCTTTGGAAACATTCTCACATGCTTGGCACCGATATAAATCAGTACAAGAAAGTTTTGCAGACATACAGGAACATCTTCCCATGTCACAATTGGTTGCCTTTCAACTACAGTTGACTACTTGCAAAACAGTATCGGGCAGGATTTTTAGTCATCCATGTCACTGCCAACTGCCCATCCTCAATGTCCCACCCATTCCCAATGGGTGAAGGGGCACACATTTTAACTGTCAGACAACGTTTCATAATTGCTGCTTGATAGTCTGCTGTCCTGCAATGTTGGTACAGAGCATCAGTTTTGGGGGGAATAGAATGTTCTGGCAAGACTGACGAGGCCATACAGAAAGATCTGCATTTGGCATCATTTTTGGCACATGACTGGCAAAACAGGTGGCACACGTATTTACACAACGTGTTAAATGTTTGTAGGTCAAGTTTAAAACTGCTGCCCAGCTTTGCAAACCCAGTCAGGTATTCTTTTTTATGACGTGCAAAAGAAAAGGTTTTTTTTGCCTTTGCCATGAAAGGCACAAGCAGAGTCACAACCTGTGAATGTATGGATGCCAATGAGTGCTGAACACACACTAGTGCCAGGAGCTGCAGAGACCTTAGAGACGTCAGTCCTCGTTCTGTTGCCTCCTCCTGTGAAAAAATGCAATTTACACTGTAAATCTATCTGCAGACTAACAGCATTCACTGCCACGTCAGTATCAGGGCTTTTATTGACTACAGCTTGATGTTCTTGAGCCAAAAGGTTTATTTAGCCATTGTCACCCATAACTGGTATGCAATAAAAAGTTCTACTGGATTCACTTTCGACACACTGTACCCTATATACATTTTATAACAAAGTGGTATTGATATCTGGGCTAAAAAATGGTATCGTTACGACACTAGTTTAAATAAGATTTTTTTTAGCATAAGTTAATAACAATTAACCTTGTAGTAAAGGCGTGCGTGTGGCTTACCTGTAGTGAATGTCGTTAAAAATCCCAGTCGACGCATTTTCAGCAAGATCCTTCGACGGAGCCTGGGAAGAAAGCCATTGTCTGACGCAACCACGCGGGCTCTGCACGTTTTTTCCAAATTCCTGCCCTTTTTCGCCCTTGGACAGTTGAGAGATGCATATAGCATCGTTTCGATGCCTTTTGACTAAATTCCGAATGCGGTTTTCTTATCTTTGGTTCATCTTCGCTCGTGTTGTAGCTTGGCACGGTCGCCGCCATATTGTTTGTTTATCGAAGCGCATAGCAACAGTCCTCGTCTCCTATTGGTGCACGTGACCTAAAATGGCTTCACACACTGACGATACGACTCCGCCGTATCAATATCACTGCGCCACGGGGGAAAAAAAGACCGACACGAAAACGCTAATTACTAAAAAATGACTGGAAACCGTGAGTAGAACTTTTTTTTTGGTAGTAATTAGCAACGTATGTAAATTACAATGCAGAGGTCACGTAGATCCATTTCAGTGGAACGAACCAACACAATTTTGGCTCAGCCAATACAGCCTAATTGCCTTTTTTTACGTTCAGTACATATGTTTCATTTTACGACAGGGGAAAAAAAAGTATTGTTTTTTTGATGGATGGGCCATGTTTTAAAACCTCGTAGATAACTACATTACCAAAACAGGGAAATCAAGCAAACCAGTGCAGCGCAGTGGCTGCGCCCAGGGGATACAATTTTTGACGGGGGTATTTACATTGGCGCGACACCGGCGGGTGAACCATATTCAATGGATGACGATCTTGGCGAAAAGCATTGTATGTCCTAAGCAGCCTGATTTATGATGGGAGACCGAAAAACACCCATTTTCAACTTATTATTATAAATATTCTTGCAAGTTAATTTTATTGCTGACCCTGCGTTTCGGGGTCATCAACATGTTGTGCCACCTGCCCCAAAACTCAAACTCCTTTGAGTTTGATTAATTCAAAACTACATTTTACCACAGTATTAATCAATTTACACCCTGGAGCTTTGACTCATTCTACGAGGTGACCGAGCTGAAAGAACATCTAAAAGATTGGTCAAATATTGCAACCTATTAGGCTGTGAACAATTTAGATTGTTGAGCCATTGCACTAGTGAGAACATGCAGCACTGTTCAACAAATATGATCCATTTCATTTTTTGTATTTTAGCAAAAAAGCAAAGCCAAATTGTTAGACATGTATACCAAACCAGTGGTACCTATATTTACTAACGCATCCACAAATGGAATTTTCAGGTTAAGACACGCTTCAACGGGAAAATATTGCCTCTTGTTAAGAAAGAAATTTTAGGTTACGAGAGGCAAAAATACTACCATAATTTTCGGACTATAAGGCAGACCTGACTATAAGTCGCAACCCACCAAATTTGGCACGAAAACGGCATTTGTTCATCGATAAGCTGCACTGGAATATAAACCACAGCTGTCCTCACTGTATCATGGGATATTTACACCAAAAGATGTTAAGCGGTAACACTTTATTTGACAGCGGCATCATAAGACTATCATAGAAGCAAATTAACCCCATGCAGCACATTGGTTCAACGCTTCATTGCTTCAAGAAGCTTCATTTGGCCATCACTGCTCCCTTTGGGGAGCCAGTCAACCCCTGCTGCCACCTGCTGTCAACACTGTTGTCGTCCAACATGCCTCCTAGCATTCATTACATCTCTGCAGATGTAAATTACAATCAAAATTCATGTGTTGTGGTAATTATTTCTTCAGTTACTGTTGTAGTTGTTTCATTAATTGCTAGGTATGGTATTTGGTAACACTTTATTTGATAGTGGCACCATAAGACTGTCATCAGACCATCATAACTATGACATGACACTGCCATGAGTTTTAATGAACGCTTATAACATATGTCATTTTGTGTCATATGGCAAATTATCCCACTTTTGAATGGATGTAAAAGATCAGAGCAGGACATAAATTGAGTTAGTGACATAATTTGCCTTATAACATTAAATGACAACCGTCATAAGCATTCATAAAATGCCCATGATTAGGGATGAGAATTGAAATCCGATTCCAATTCCGAACCGGTTCCTAGTGTTTCGAGGCTTCGAAGCCTTAACGATTCCTAAAGACGCATATTGCGTCGTGACATGTCTTGTTGTCCAGACGCATCAAACTAGCATGGCGCCAAGAACCACT
Source organism: Corythoichthys intestinalis (assembly GCF_030265065.1). Lineage (NCBI taxonomy): Eukaryota > Metazoa > Chordata > Actinopteri > Syngnathiformes > Syngnathidae > Corythoichthys > Corythoichthys intestinalis. The sequence continues at coordinate 12,030,858 of NC_080397.1, read as the reverse complement.
CGCTCCAAAGTTTGGCTACACTTCACCAGGAAAGAGGGTGAAAATGAAAGGTTACGATGGCTTAGCACGAGCATTGCAGCTGTAAACATAACAATGACAGCACGTAGGTTCAAACGCTCGAAAGTGTGTCTTCACTTCACAAGGAAAAATTACAACAAAGCGATTTGCAGTCATTGCAAGGTGGAGATAACTGCATCGGGAGGGAATACGAACACACTGTCCTCACCGAGACGCTAAGGCTCAGTCCTGGCTATACAGCTAGCTAAACTCCCAAATGACGATGCAGAAGACATTGGTATAATTTGCTGACTTTATTCAACCATCACTTGAAGAGTGAAACTAAAAATGGAAATGAAACAAATCAATTTCGTCCCCAATAACAAACAGGTATGCATCAACGTAAATCAGCGATGAGTAGCTACTAATACAATAATAACACAAGCGGTTAGCATGCGTTCGCTAGCATTTGCACATCGCTCAAACCACTACACAACTGGATTTAGGTGTCCGATCGCGAATGGAAACACAGAACAACACAAAAGATGATACATACAGGCGTTGCCTCTGTAGATATTTTACAAACATTAACAAAGAACGTAGGCTCATAGCAGTGTTTCCCTCTCTCACTAACTCATTCACTCGCTTGGATGCAGCACTTCTTCTTCGCGTGTAAGCGCGCTCTTCTTCACGTGAGCGCGTTCTTCTTCGCGTGAGGAAGCGCAAGGGCGCCCCCACTTGAGCATGAAAGCACCATAAAAACTAAAAGGCATGCGTTTCAATATAACGGTAAATAATCCACTTTAACTGTTAAAGTGTATTATTTCCCCAAACTACGGCCCGCTGGCCAGATACGGCCTGCCTCCACACCTGAACAATACCAGAGAGCATTTTGATTTTGATTTTTTTTTCCTCAATAGTGTTATTTATTTCCTGGCCTTTTACTGTGAAGAACTCAGAGAGGGAGGGTTATTTGGTTATTATCTATTTAATTAATAGTGTTATTATTGTTTATTATTGTTATATTATATTATAGTATTATTTTTATTCTATTTACTTTTGTTCCGTGAGGAATCCAGAAAGAGTTATTTGATTGTGGCTGTCTGAAAAACAATAATTTTTTATATTTAGGCACTCCTGTAATTGTCACACTTTTTCTGTTACAAACTGACCCCGGCCCCTCATCAGAGAAGGGAAAAGTTATGTGGCCCTCACAGCAAAATGTTTGGGGACCCCTACTTTAACACATATTGCCAACGGCAGAGCAATGATCTATATGCCAATATATACCTTTTTTTTTTTTTAATTTATATTGTAAATATGTTTCATTAAAATGTTACACATTCTTGTGCATTTGCCACTTATTGTCACAGTTAACATTGAGGCTTTGGGCCTCTTTTGACCTCGTTGTGAGTTTGTAAAGTTGTGACTTCTGATTAAACAAACTCGATGCCAATCAAAACGTTTGTTCTTCTTTTTCCTCAAATTAGAATCGATAAGAGAATCAATAAAGAATCGAATCATTAAGCAATATTGATAATGGAATCGGAATCGTAAAAATCGTATCAATTCCCATCCCTACACATGATCAGTGTTGTTAATCTTACTGAAAAAAAGTAATTAATTATAGTTACAAATTACTTCTCCAAAAAGTAATTGCGTTAGTAACTAAATTACCTGAATGTAAGAGTAATTAGTTACTTGGCAAAGTAATTGGTGATAATTACTTTTTTTTTTCCCTCAAAAAAAAAAAAAAAAAAACATTGGCCACACTATGTGAAGTTTTTTGTGAAGGTTTTTGGTACAATTGGCCTGAGCACAATTCTTTCCCTTAATTTACCCTTTACCCTGAATCAACTGTTAAAAGTTGTTAAAATTGCTCCCATTATTGCATTAGTTCCCTTCTCTCTACTTTCGACATATGAAAGTTTTAAAACTGTTTCATCATTTAAAGATAGATTCAAGTCAAGATTTTGCCGATTTAGAAGTATTTTAGATAAAAAGTTACTTAGGTTCGCTAGGAAGGTTCTCTACAACAGAGCCGTCCTAAAAAGTCTACTGCTTTAAGATGGCGGCTGTCTACTAACTCATTTAGTGCCATGTCTGTCATTTTGCATCTAGTTATATCTATGTATAGTACATGTGATATCTACCATGTCTACCATATCTACCATAACATGCGGGCGTAGTTTGTAGGCTATCAGCTACAACATGTTTTATTGGAGCTACCTAGCATCGCGTTTGCTCGGCGTCACAACTTTCTTGCCTCCTCCCTACTCCTGCTCTGCTCTGTCGTCTCGGTGAGTCCGTCTCCCTCAGACTTTTCGACCAATATAGTAACGCATAGTAACGCATGCCTTTCCGTCCTCAGTAACGGTAACGGCGTTGCCAAGATGAGAAAATTAATTAATTAGATTACCCACTACTGAAAAAAATAACGCCGTTAGTAACGCCGTTATATTGTAACGCCGTTATTAACAACACTGCACATGATAGTGTCATTTCATAATTATGACGGTCTTACAGCAGTCTTATGACACCGCTGTCAAATAAAGTGTTACCTATTAACCCAAAATAAATCAACAAATAAAACACGCTGGATTATAAGCTGCAGGATTCAAAATAAGGGAAAAAAGTAGTGTTTTATAGTCCATATTACGGTATACAATGCTGTAAAAGATACATATCTACTTCCTGCTTTCTGCTTTTAAACGTGCCGTAAGATCCTGCTGCCCTATGGGTCATAATCTTTCCCTTCATGCTTCAGTAATGCGATTCTGCTCTCCAATTGGCCTATTGTTGATGATATTTCAATTTAAGTGTCGCAGTATGATGACGTGCACAGGTGCCAGGGTGTTCTTGTCGTTGTTCTTGCGGGTTGACAGGTTTTTTACACCTGCACACGGTTCACTACATTAGTACCTTATTAGAGCACAGGTCTCCTCGCGTTTTTGTGTCACGAAGAGTGAGATAGGCGGTCAGCATCATTTCGAAAGAGAAGGAAGCCTTCAAAGCAGTAACACCTTTGAAGAGCGTGACTATCCTTTCATGCAAGAGGAGTCAGTTTCATGATGAGGTGGAGAGACTCCTCTGGATTAAGGAAAAGGAAATCACTGGAGACAATCACCAAGACTGTAGTCTGCAACAAAACCAACACCATTTTCGATCTTGTGAAAGAAGGCAAGGCAAGGCAAGGCAAATTTATTTATATAGCACAATTCAACACAAGGCAATTCAAAGTGCTTTACATCACATGAAAACCATAAAAATCACATTTAAATCAACACAACGTAAAAACCAAGACAAAAGATCGCATTTAATCACAGAATAAAAATAAATAAATAAAAATAAAACAAAAATAGAAATAAAGCAAAAACTACTACTAATAATAATCATTGAAATCAGCAATGGAGATAAGCACAAGAGGAATAGATTGAGTGATCATGTTTAAGCGCCATTGTCAACGATAGACGTACAATCCATTTCGACTGGGAGAGCTGACAGCGATCGTTCGCTGCCAGCCTTTCCATATCACTATCAATGTTAGCAATTGAGTTAACAGAACAAGATAAAAGCATTATTAAAAACAAGTTTCAACAAGCAAAATGTATCACTTTTCAAGAGGTTTTTGGGACCACTTAAGACAGAATCAATGACAGTTTCGGGTCAGATTTCAAGGTAACCTAATAAAAAATGAATCAACACCTCCTTTAATGTCTGAAAATTTCTCAGACACAATTTAACCAATGTACTGTAGCTCAATTTCAAATTTTAATAGAAGACCTGCCAGACAAAACTCGATGCCTTTTTAGGACTTTTAATCAAGATTGGTAAATTTAAGACCCAGCGGTAACCCTGAAAAACTTTCAAAGAACTCGTATTTTTGAAGACAACTGTTTTGGTTAGCAACACAGATGAGATGAACACACCAGTTAATGAAAACTGAATGAACTGTGGGAACTAAGGATAACACTTTTTGTTTTTTGTAGAAAAGAAAGGCATGTATATAAAGGAAATGACAACACGCCCGCCAAATAATAATTGGAGCACAATGTTTGTTAGATTTCAGATTTTGTTTACTGGCATGTCATTATTTCCTTTGGTTGATAGGACAACTCTGGTAGCTCATTTTGTAAGCAGCCACTGAAGAAAATTACCATTTGTTTAGAGCGGTGGTGTGTCGTGCAAGAGAACATCTGTCTCTTTAGCATTTAATTGTGCCCCTACTTTTCCAGTATAAGTCGCTGACTGCTTGCAAATTGTTGTCGAACAGATCTTTCCTTAAAATGAGCTGCATGCAGTTGCCAAGAGCAAAATGAATGAGCATATATGGAAATGATGAAACTAATTAGATCACAGATATGAGCTTCTGAAATAACTTTCCATAAACGGGAGACAAGTCCAAACTTTGAAGATGGTGACATCCAGGGCTGCCACGATTAATCGACTAATCAATTGTTAAATTGAGTGACCACTATTTCAATCAGAGATTAATTGTTTAGAAATGTTGTTTGAATAAGAATGTTGTAAATTCTCTTCTATGAGCCTTGTAACTCACTGGTCATGTAATCTTTAAAAAAATTTAGTCGTTCGCTGTCAGACCTCCCAGTTCAAATAAGTTGGACGCACTTTGTTGGCAATGGCAACCAATGCATTACCAGTAAATATTCTGTGATTTCTGTAGTCTTACGCAGTATTTTAAAAAATATTATTTTTAAAGGAAAACATTAAATTTTCTTTTTTTAATTACTTTTTTAACTTATTTTAATTTGTCTTTATTTATTGTATGTTTTTATTCGCCATTTCCCCATTATCAATGATGCTTTGTGCATTGTGGGCTAGCTAGCGAGTAGCTACAGGGTAAACACAATGCATTTGTATCTTTGCATCTGCCATTGTTGTGCCTATAAAGAAAAGCTACAGTAAAAAATGGGGGAAAACAACTTTTGATGTGCTCCTGACTGCTCCGACGATCGTAAACGGAACCCTGGATTTTAAAGACTTCCGAACGATGATTCCCGCAAAAAGTGTGGCTAAAGAGAATTTGAAGGGGGAACTTCATTCCAACAGACAACACGCGCCTTTGCTCGGAACATTTTGTTGGTGGCTTTAAATCCAATGATCCGCAAGTACTTGGAGTATCAAGTAGTTCATGATCGGCCTAAAAAAACAAGGATTTATAGACTTCTCTCACTGACAAAACATTCCTATACTCCAGTAATTGATGGACTCTACACTTATACTATACTTAACAATTAGCCATCAATTATTTCATATCAGGGTAAATACCTAAGTACTTTATTGATTGAATTACCTGCTTATGCTCCCATTCATGGAGAGTTTTATATTTTCGCCCTGAAAGCTGGCGGTAGCCAACTCCAATCAAAAACTCTTTGATTACGGTCTCATAAATAAGCAAAGAGACAATATCTAGGTTTTTCTGCCAGCTTTTTTAGCTTTTGAAAGTATTCTAGCGCTGGGATGGCGGTGGTGAAAGCTAGTGAGTCCTGACGAGGAAGTCCTGAAGTTCATATATTCAAGGGGCTACACATGAAGTTAACAAGCGCTTTTCGTTCCCCAATGGACTTTTCAAAATCAATCTATAAAAACGTGTAAATTTCTTTATGCTTTAGTTTTGTTAAATTTGAAACTTCCTTAAAGGTATTTGGGAGCTATCAATTGGTATTGTCGTTGATCGCCCGCGCGGCCATGTTTTGTTTACATTTTGCTACCCCCTAAGGCGAAAAGCATTATGGTTCTGTACAAGTAGCAATTGAAAAAAAAAAAAAAAAAAAAAGACTAAATATTCTTTGATTTTTGTAGTCTTCAATGAAAGCAGACAGATTATTTGATAATTGAGCAAAATTAGATACTTGCAAACATCTGCTTTTGCTTTGGAAAACAATGATACAGGTTTAAGAAACATCAAAGTACAACTTTCGGAACGCGTAGTTTTTGACAGCTAAAATGATTGTCGCCGATTATGTAACAGAAAATAATGTGATTTTTTTTGTTTGTTTATATATACGTATATATGAGCCGATTCGTCGGCTCAACGCCAAAATAACCGGTGACTTGCCAAATATCAGAATAATCGGTTGTGGCAGCTCTAGTGACGTTATCAATTCGCCACAGGAAGTGATACTGATTTTCTTACAAAAATGCAAAGCTGTGATACATTATCAATACCTCACACACCTTCATTAATTATGTTGATATGCATTTTTTAAATTATTGAATGAAAAAAAATAATGCTTTGTTTTGGTGTTAGCGCTAAAGTTTTCCTTGATCTATTGGAAGTCATCCAAGCGATGATGTTAGCAAATACTCAAATGTCAAAATCAAGACTCGGCTAACAGCCCTCATGTCTGTTTGTGGAAATGACAGCACAAAAGCATTTACATAAATTTGGACTTACAGTGCGGCAAATAAGTATTTAGTCAACCACCAATTGTGCAAGTTCTCCTACTTGAAAAGATTAGAGAGGCTTGTAATTGTCAACATGGGTAAACCTCAACCATGAGAGACAGAGTGTGGAAAAAAAAACAGAAAATCACAGTTTGATTTTTAAAGACTTTATTTCAAAATTGGAGTGGAAAATAAGTATTTGGTCACCTACAAACAAGCAAGATTTCTGGCTGTCAAAGAGGTCTAACTTCTTCTAACGAGGTCTAACGAGGCTCCACTTGTTCCCTGTATTAATGGCACCTGTTTAACTCATTATCGGTATAAAAGACACCTGTCCACAATCTCAGTCAGTCACACTCCAAACTCCACTATGGCCAAGACCAAAGAGCTGTCGAAGGACACCAGAGACAAAATTGTAGTCCTGCGCCAGGCTGGGAAGACTGAATCTGCAAAAGGTAAAACGCTTGGTGTAAAGAACAACTGTCAACTGTGGGAGGAATTATTAGAAAATGGAAGACATACAAGACCACTGATAATCTCCCTCGATCTGGGGCTCCGTGCAAGATCTCACCACGTGGCGTCAAGATGATAACAAGAACAGTGAGAAAAATCCCAGAACCACACGGGGGGACCTAGTGAATGACCTATAGAGAGCTGGGACCACAATAACAAAGGCTACTATCAGTAACACAATGCGCTGCCAAGGACTCAAATCCTGCACTGCCAGACGTGTCCCCCTGCTGAAGAAAGTAAACGTCCAGGCCCGTCCGCGGTTTGCTAGAGAGCATTTGAATGATCCAGAAGAGGACTGGGAGAATGTGTTATGATCAGATGAAACCATGTATCGAGAGATTTTGAGTGCAAATCTCCTTCCATCAGCAAGAGCATTGACGATGAGACATGGCTGGGTCTTTCAGCATGACAATGATCCCAAACACACAGCCAGGGCAACTAAGGAGTGGCTTCGTAAGAAGCATTTCAAGGTCCTGGAGTGGCCTAGCCAGTCCCCAGATCTCAACCCCATAGAACATCTGTGGAGGGAGTTGAAAGTCCGTGTAGCCCAACGACAGCCCCAAAACATCACTGCTCTAGAGGAGATCTGCATGGAGGAATGGGCCAGAATACCAGCAACAGTGTGTGAAAAGCTTGTGAAGAGTTACAGAAAACGTTTGGCCACCGTTATTGCCAGCAAAGGGTACATAACAAAGTATTGAAATGAACTTTTGGTATTGGCCAAATACTTATTTTCCACCATGATTTGCAAATAAATTCTTTAAAAATCAAACAATATGATTTTCTGTTTTTTTTCCACATTCTGTCTCTCATGGTTGAGGTTTACCCATGTTGACAATTACAGGCCTCTCTAATATTTTCAAGTGGGAGAACTTGCACAATTAGTGGTTGACTAAGTATTTATTTGCCCCACTGTAACAGTTTGGCTGGGAAGAGTGCTAAAACACACAACGATATGGTGCTAAGCTAAAGATGCAGGTCTTGTTTTTTGGGCAAATTTTTCTTCTCAAAGGACAACACCTTAGAAATAAAACTTTGATATACATGCATGCATACAATGCTCTGTGAGCATTTACAACCACAAGCGGAATTAAAGATTTACTCTTAGGTTTCAAACTACAACATTGCTGCTTGTAAAATGGTATTACGTTTTAACACAACTGATTCTAGAGTTTGGAATATGCGGTCATTTCATTTAAAATGGTCATCTTCATTGACTTCTTTTTCTCATCCAGATTCATACACTGTACTACACTGCTGTTCATATCCAAGCAACACAAATCCCAGTGGCTCAAGCTTAGTTCCTTTCTGCAGGACAAAAAAAACATTTGCGGCATGAGACCCAAACCAGTACACAGCCAGGTGTTGCTTTCAATTATCCTATTGAATTCTATTTTCAATCCAAACATGTATAAACCTAACTCACTCGCTAGGAATTGACGCCAATAGAAGTCCAGTCCATTTGAAATGGGAGGGCTGGTAATGTTTATTCGCTACCATCCTCAGACTGATATAATTCACAGCAGAATGATTAAAAGAGCCACATGATTGGACGTCGATCATCGTCAATGGTACCGAAAGAGTTCCTCCAGTCACTCTCACTGTCTGACAACCCAAATACATTTTGGCAATGAGCAGCCAATTCTGGATGCCCTGACCTTCATTCACAAACACTAGCAATCATTTCAAAAATAGAGCAGACGTTTCATCATTGCCAGGTTGACTTTGGGGGGGAAAATATCAAAGAAGACATGTCATTTGGTCTTCCCAAGCTCAGGCAAACGCAAGTAGATGCACTGGCACGGATAGAATGTACTCTATGGAACATAATTATCAAGTCTGCCTCGTATGTCAACTATAAAAAAAAAGGGGGGGGGGGGGTACATGAATTCTTGTTTTATATTAATTCTTGATTTTCAAATTGCATGTTACAAAACAAAAATATCCCCGTAGGTATGAATCCTGAAATAAAAATGATCTCAATTTCCTTACAAATGGATATACTAAGAGTCATATTTGCGAGTAATTTTATTCCAACTCAAAGCTGAGATAATGGTTAATGCTCGAAACCTGTCTTATCCACTTATGTTACAATGCAACAAGTGAAAACATCTGAATTTTGAGTGTAAAATCAATATTCAATATGAAAGTCAATATTACATCAGCATTTGTTGGACGTTTGTAATCAACAAAGCAGAGCTAACATTCAATGACTAAAATAAATGCTATTTGTCTGCTTAGAAATCCTATGCAGTTAAAGTAAATTAATCAAGCTTAAATATGAAGCCACTAATTAATGATTATTAATGATTATTTATTATTATTATGTATCATTAATTAGTCCCACTCCTAGTTAAAAGCAGCTGTTAGACGGAATTTAAATTGTTGCCCAGTGTTATTATTATCATTACATAAAATAATGAATTTGAACTAACTGTATGAAACAAATACATAAATAAATATTAAGAATAAAGTTCAAAATTATCACTGTCTGCCATTGACGGCAATAGACGTCCACTCCATATGGAATGGGAGGGCTGGCAGCAATCGAACTGTTGCCGTCAATGGCACTGAATGAGTTACTCTATTGAGTTGGTAATGTGTTGGTCTAGTAAATTCCCATAATCCCTCCCTGAGTGACTTGCTGTCACTTTCTACTTTGTAGTTGACAGCTCGGCGTCCTACTTAACCCTGCCATGAGCCTGATAGTCGAATTGGGAAATGGATGGGGAGCAGCAAAACATCTCACCTGCGGCTGCTGAGAGCCCAGCGCCCCCCTCTTGGTGGATCCCCCTCTGGAGCTTAACCTCCTCCAAGACTCGGAGAAACGCCCCCTAGAGGTAGGACGCCCCGATGCCCCGGACGCCACAGATGCATCGTCGCGGGTGGCGAAGGTTTGCTCCTTTCGCGTGTCCCTGCGCTCAGCCCACTTCTTCTTGGAAGACATTGGATGAAGTGGATGCGCTAAGTAGGCCAGCCCTTCTTCCTCAAACTGCTGCCACAGGTGGCATGTTGGTCTGCCAACTGAGAAACTCTTTCCAGCTCTGTGTTAGTGTCCAAGAAGTGACAAAAGACAAATTTTCCCTTTCTTTTGTTACTTTTGTCTCAGCGTTTGATCTCACAGTCTGAGAAAAAAAAGCAGAAGAATGACTCGCTCGGGCGCTTTTCTCTATTTCAGTCGAGTCAGAGAAGCTGCGACGCAGAAGCTGCACCCTGTTGAATGTTCTGCCAGTGTGCCTCGTTTTGCCTTCTCACAGGCAGAGGGAGGGATCGAGGGAGAGAGGAGGAGGGATTGAGGGCTTCTGAGTTGCAGGTGAAAAAAAAAAAAAAAAGCTTTCAGGAATTAGGAGCTCCGATTTGAGGAGAAAGAGTGGAATGAACAAAGAGCAGCAGATAACGATGGAGGTTCTTTCACTTCTAACGCCATCTCTTTGTCATGGATGTTCACGTACCATGAGATGCATCACCTGAGCCCCTTTTTGGTGCAAAAAGCATCTCAGACAAGAGACAATGTTCCTCCGCATTGAGGTGGTTTAGTATGTAGAAAGTATGTATCTGATGAGATTTTCATATAGATGACTCTGGATGCATTGTAGAAACTCCCACCAGCTATCCGGGTAACACTTCGGGATCGCTCCCCAAAAAGTTAGATGAAGTGGCTTGGGCCAGGAGAATGAAGTCTGGTCTTCCCTGTTGACGCGAGCCCTGTCACGAGCTTACGAAATTTTGCAATGAAATGGTGATGGAAATGCTTGAATTTGGATTAAAAAAATATATGACAAAAACATTTTTAATTTCACGGCAGTTTTGTTCAGACGTTTCGATATAAAATCTGTACGGAATAATAATGTGCATATGTTGGCAATAGTTAAAACTAGCAGTATGGCCAGGCGTTGCTCAGGTTTGTGTAACGTGAACGCAATACAACCGAATGGCAGATAAAACATACTTTCGTTAGAGTTGCAGCTGTAATGTATGAACAGTAAAAACACACCGCAAAGGGGTTAATGCGCAATCGCTTTTCCATCACCGTATGCAGTATTGTGAAGCACAACGTGGAAAACAATGAGAGAGACAGTTTTTATGTTTCACACATGCTTCTCTTGGGCCCCATACACTGCATGGCCCTAAGAGACACCAGAAAACATCAGAACATAGCAAATGCAACCACCACTCTCAGTCATGGTTGTCACAACTACCCATGAACTATTGTGGGCGTAACACATAATAAATAACACTCGCTACATTGTGAATATGCAGTCAAAATGAATCCCTTATATATATTCCAGAAAATTGCACATCTTTTTTAAATCCAGTGTCTCGTTGTGGACTACACAAAGCCACAATATGTCATCACACCACATTTTAATTTGTGCATTAAACCATAAAGTTTGAAAGACAACTTCAACATTGCAATTCCAGAGATACGTCTTTCGCCCAAAAGACGGCACTGTCACTTCATCATTCAAGGATTTTATGCTAATTTTTGGTATTTCGAATTAATTTTTCGCACTAAATGGAGGCCTACAGAGGTTGAACCCATTGAAGAACATTCTCAGCCACATAAAGTAAAACTTTAAAAATTTTGTCAAAATCCACCCAGCTGTTTTGGAGTCCATAGGCAACGAACACACACACACACTGACAAAGTTCAATTTATATATAAGTATAGACAGGGGCGCTGTATACGGGGGGAAAGTGAGACTGATTCTAAGGGCCCATGCCCTGATGGGGGTCCACAAAGAAAATTAGAACATTAGTTAATCGTTTGCAAATTTAAATATTTATCATTATAATTCTAATAGGAATAAAATGAAGGGTTTCGTTTTCTTGTTTTGTTTTTGGCAAAAAGTAAACACCCAGAGAGCATATGTATTGCCAGCCACCACCACCCCCAAACCCCCATATTTTCATTAAATGGTTTGGTCCGCCCTTCCTTCGATCAAAACAGGAGAGCTATGCGCACTTACACCAGTCAATGACAGGCGCGCAGAGCGCTGTAGTGCAAAAATGTTTTCAAAACAAAAATTGGGTTATCAAAAGAGGAAACAGAAAAAAAGCAAAACAGGAGATGGGTAGAAAAGGCCAAAGGATGTGACAAAGTACTTCACAAAGGAAGGTTGGTGGCCTGTGTCAGTGTAGTGCTGAAAATTAACCTGTTAGCTTCGAAGCGAGGTGCCAGCTCACTCCATAAGAAATACGAGGTTTTCCCAGCCTCAATGAGCGACATGCACCTATTTAAAAACATGAATTCTAAATCATGATGGCAATTTTTTGGTATCCTACAGATGTTGAAAGTTGGTGTGGAAATTTTCTTTTTTTTAAATCGGCTTGAATCTAGTTTGTCAAGAATTTATTGAATTTAGTTAGTCATCAATTGAATTTAGTTTGTTAACAAGGGACCTCGCTGTAGCCTATAGTGGAGATTGCGAGTTTCCAGGTGAGGCTAAGTCTACTCCATAATGAAATATTGTAATTGTTTGCTAGCTAGTGTTTGCTCCACTTTTAGCTTACATTTAATCAGTACAGCAGGCAAACGGTTGTATACTGTATACTGTAATGTATACTGTAGTCAAGGGCGTAGGTTTGGTCTTAACATTGGTAGGGATGATATTACAGCATATCCTGTGTGTACACTTTTTGCTCAGGATGGGACATTAATAATACCATACAGATTGGGTGAACGGGAGTCAGGGCTACATTTATCATGAATACGAACCTAATTAATTGATATACTAAATCAGGGGTGCTCATGACGTTGATCACGATCGACCAGTCAATCACAAAGCTAGTGTGCGTAGCTCGCGCACATCCCCACAATACTTTTTTTTAATGTACATAATTAATTATGATTGTTGTGTGGATGTTGTGTTGTGTGAGCTACGTACGAGGTTATGCAGCTCCTCTCTCTCTCTAAGCAGCTTCTTGCTAACCTTTTTCTAGTTCCATAGTTGCCAGAAGAGGTTACTACATTTCTCACTGTTTATTTAATGTTGAGAATAGAAAAAACAGCGAAGGACACTTCTCTTGAAGCAACTTCCTGCTTGAGTTTTGCAGGTTAGCAAGTTCACACAGTTTAATGTTATGCTAACACTGATGCACCTACAGTTGCAAAATTAATGGTTTTTCCCACTTACAAAAAAAATGATGTCTTTTTACATTTCTAACAGTGGCTGCTGCTGGCTGAAAAGAAAAACTTCTCATATCTCTAATATCTAATGTGGGTGTGTGTGAGGGTTAAATCATCAGCCAATCAAATGTGCGTTTCGGAGGAAAAAAATGGACCGGCACATTCAGCAAGTGAAAAGATGTACATGTAAATCTAAACATAATAAAAATAATTCACTTAATAATGGTGGGGTCAATTACAAAAATTAAAACATATGGGAAGACATTATAAATAACCTATATAACTGAAGTCATTACATAATGCAAATAAGGTTGCCTAAAAGTTGGTGGGGACAATTTAAACATCCTGAAAAGTTGGTAGTGTTTGTCCCAACCGTCCCAATGCAAACCTACGCCCTTGACGGGAGTATAGTTAAGTTCAAACAAAACATTTATTTTAAGTCATTTATTATGGTATTTGCTTTAAGAATATTTCTAATAAAAATATATTTATATTGTAAAAGATGGCCTTCAATACATTTCTTATAGATGATATCAGTCTATTCATTATTGCTCTATACGCTGCATGTTTACATAAATATATTTTCATCTTAAATTAATGCAGAAAATGCACAAATTAGTTTGTAAAGATTCACCAGAATGCAGCAAATTACATAGTTGATACTCTAATTGTGTGTGTGTGTGTCCCGGCACTTTTGGTGGGCCCCAAATTGATATCTTTTCATGGGGCCCAAAATCCCTGGCAGCACCCCTAAGTATAGATATAGATATGTGATGTTCGATGCTCAGTAACGGTATCGGAGCCCAATACGGCTATTCTTGGAGTATCGGACAGTATTGGATTTGGTCACAAGATCGAATCCGATCCAGTAGTCAAGTGTAGCACCATCAGGCCTTGCAGCTGCTGTAAATCAAACCACTTGGAAAATATGTCCAAATGAGACTAATGCTCTTTAGAAACTAATAATAGTTACAGCACATCGTGTAATATTCTTGAGAATGGACCAGCAGAGCTCGGTTTGATTTTTTTATTTTTTATTTTTTTAATGATTTATGCATCATTTTTACTGGTCTAAAAATATAGGTATCGGAATTTCATCGGATCAGGGTCGGCAAAACATATTTTGGAAAAATTGGTTCGGAAGTCAAAAAATCAGCATCAGGACATCCGTAGTAAAAATCCCGGGGGAAAAAAATCGGCGCCCCTTCTTAAAAGGTGTCACAAGCATGAATGCATGTTACATTATGAATATTCATGAGGTAAATTATTCAGCACAAACCAACTTTACATGAGACTTATCAATAGTACAAGATTATAAAGTATACGTAAATAAGCCACAGGTGACAGGTCAATTCTATGCATTCATCTCAATCTCAATAGAATAGGATGTTGTCCAATGCAGACTAATAAAACAGTTCTATTTCATCTTTTGTTTTGAAGAATTCATAAATAGTCTTATGACAGGTCTTCCTCTTGTCCACCCCTTTGTTTAACATCACGCGTCCACCTACACAGGGTTTCCACGGCAACCAAAAACTTTGATATCACTTCATCAGCTTTCCATTATATTCATCCAATGTACAGTATGGATCAACTCCAGCAAGCATGTCCTATTTCTGCACACCCACGCCCAATGAATATAACAATCTCATTTACAGAAGTTGATTAACCAAAAGAAAATCCATGCATGTCACATAAAAACCTCATTAATGGTCATGAACGTGAATATAATAGGTCATTCCGGGTCGTCACTAACATTGTTATTGGTGAGTCTTTTTAATTGGCTCGTCAAGACAGAAGGTTTATTTTTCCCTGTGTTCAATTTGGATGACAAAAAAAAAACAAGTGAAAAAAACAAAAACAAGTCCAAGCAACAGCGCTCTGTATCTGCAGCACAATGAATTTAAAAATAGACATTTTCACACAATCGAGAAAAGTGATGCATTTTCGACCCCCATGTGTAATAACGTCTATTCCAAAGCACACATTGGAGGTGTTGTAACTTTCTTCACATTAAAATGCAGAAATTAATCTGCTGGTTAGGAGGGGAAAATGATTGTGCGCTTCCTAATCCAACTTTCATATATCCGTAGCTTAGTTTCTGCTTCAAATCTGAGCTTTGAAATTGCGGTCTGCAAATCCTGAGCATTTAGAATCCCAGCAAAAATGATACTAGTGTTTTATACTCTCAAATTGTAACGAGTGAGATGATTACTAGTCTTGCACCGATTCCAGTAGCGGTATCGGTATCAATACGGCACTAAAATGAAAAATGACGTGATGGGTATCGTGGAGTACTAAGAAATAATGTGCGGATGCTGTGCAATAAGTACTTTTTTTGCCCTACCCTAGATGGCCGCCAGCTATGCCGGGAAAAAAAAGGAACACTTGTTGCCATTCCCAAGATGATAGACGTCCAATCATCCTTCTGCTGTGAATTTCAGCGAGTTTATCACGTTTGTTCATTTGCCAATTACTTCAAATGGATTGGACATCTAAAGCCTCTTTCACACACATATCCCGGAAAATTCCCGTGTAAGGTGACGCGGGATTTACTCGCGTCATTGCTTTCACGCATGGACAGATATCTCAGGAATGGCGCGGGTTGGACACTTTCACAGACTTGTCCCGTGTTGCCAATCGGTGCTCTCTGTGCAGGGAGGGCTGCTGGAGCGATTTTATAACACGGACATTATGTCATTTTTGGTCGGCATAGGCTGTCACATTGTATTGGTCAGATCGTGTTTTGTTACGGAGTCGGTTGTGGGAGCGTTCCCGACTTCGTACCTGCAGCCAATTCAAGCTCATCAAGACTGTACTTGAGCCCAGGCGATCCAAGAGAAGGGTGCTGAGATATTAACTTGCTGGGTACCTTGTACTGTCAAATTTCATGCATTTGCTAGCTTCTTCGTCTGCCGCCTTTATTTTGAAATCCCCTATATTGTAATGGTATTTGAGTGTTTTTGTTTTGTTGGCTTATCGGTGCTCTGCATACCGCTTACGTTAGTATTGATCCCCATCCACTTACAGTCACGGACCGATTGTGCTATTGCCCATTTTCTGCGATCGCGTGTATTTTTGTTTGTATTTAATAAACCCTTGAACTCATCCATTGACTCGAAAGTCTTCCATCCAGCCAACTGCAGGATACCAAGTGGCGGGATTCGAACCCACACCTCCTGAGAGACTGGAACCTGAATCCAGCGCCTTGGACCGCTCGGCCACACTACCCTGTTTAGCACCTCCAATGCACAAACCATAAGCAATCAATCGATGGTTTCTGTTTCGAATTGTTGGTCAAAAGCAGTTAAAAATTTCAGTTGCAGAGTGGCACAGTGGAAGCGTGCTAGGCCCATAACCCAGAGGTCGATGGATTGAAACCATCCTCTACTATGTAGACCTGTATCTTATTCGGCACAGTGTTGTGGGCAAAATACAGTAAGACTAAAGGCCGAGTTATCCTTCCGCGTCAGACCTGCGCTGTCCAGGAAAACCCGATTTACGACCCTATGCCATAGCCTCTCTGGCTCCTTCCCTTTTTTCTGACTTTGCGTCGTGTCAATGCATGTGACGTGGTGGAAATGGACTATGATTGGTCCACTCAGACTGTTGTTTCTGATTCAGTGCGAAATCACAGGCATTATCAAATATTATTTTTCTACACGCAAAAATGGACCGAGCAGACGAGAGTATCAATGAAGACAAAGTACAACAACTTCTACAATGTCTCGTCAAGATATTATGAAGATTGCCAAATGGCAAGCAATTCGTGGGAGGAGATTGCTGAAAATACGGGGCTGGATGTCAGCCAGCATGATGTTGATGAGCTGAAGAGCAACATTCATGCGTTCCATCTTGCATTGTTTATTTATTTTTTTCTCCGGTAAACTAGACGAGAGGAAGTCAACAAGCATTCCCCAAAACCGTACAAACATAACACCACACCCCTCTAGTGGATTTGCTGTGAATTACAGAGCAACGCGTCACCTGGCCGGAGAACCATCGAATGTCGAATGACGCCGTAGTATTGAGAGCACTGAGACAATGGTACCTGAATCCAGCACCTTGGACCGCTCAGCCACACTACCCTGTTTTGCACCTCCAATGAACAAACCTAGAGCAATCAATCCATGGTTTCTGTTACGAATTGTTCGTCAAAAGCAGTGAACAATTCAAAAAAACATTAAAAGGAAAAGGAAAAAAAGCAGAGTGGCGCAGCGGAAGCGTGCTGGGCCCATAACCCAGAGGTCGATGGATCGAAACCATCCTCTGCTATTTAGACCAGTATCTTCTTCGGCACAGTGCTGCGGACAAAATATAGTAAGATCAAATGACTTCTGAACATTGTACTGATTGTTTAAAGCCCTACCCTTCAGTCTACTTGATCATGGGAAAATGACCTCTCCTTAGTTTGTGCTATTTAATCCGATGATATTTGCCTGCCTTTACTATTTGATCATTAGAAATCCCCAATGTTCTGCTCTTGAAGTGTCCATTGCTGATTAGCATTACAGGTAAAGAGAATTAAATATAGATGTATAGGAGAACCCCAACACGACCAGATTGCTGAGGAATGCATGAGTGTACATAGAATCGGATAGGCCAAGAGCACAGCCTTTTGGTTCTTTGATACCCTTCCATTTACTCGAAAGTCTTCAATCCAGCCAACTGCAGGATACCAAGTGGCAGTGGTGGGATTCCAACCCACGCCTCCTGAGAGACTGGAACCTGAATCCAGCGCCTGAAACTGCTCGGTTTTGGTCTTGAAGTGTCCACTGCTGATCAGCATTACAGGTAAAGATAATGAAATTTAGATATAGGAAAAGAACCCCAACACGACCAGATTGCTGAGGAATGCATGAGTGTTCATAGAATCAGATAGGCCAAGAGGACAGCCTTTTGGTTCTTTGATAGCCCTCCATTACATCGAAAGTCTTCTATCCAGCCAACTGCAGGATACCAAGTGGCAGTGGTGGGATTCAAACCCACACCTCCTGAGAGACTGGAACCTGAATCCAGCGCCTTGGACTGCTCGGCCACTCTACCCTGTTTTGCACCTCCAATTCACAAACCTTGAGCAATCATTCCATGGTTTCTGTTACAAAATGTTCGTCTAAAGCAGTGAACAATTCAAAATCAATGTATAAAAAGCAGAGTGGCGCAGCGGAAGCATGCTGGGCCCAGAGGTCGATGGATCGAAACCATCCTCTGCTATTTAGACCAGTATCTTCTTCGGCACAGTGCTGCGGGCAAAATATAGTAAGATCAAATGACTTCTGAACATTGTACTGATTGTTTAAAGCCCTACCCTTCAGTCTACTTGATCATGGGAAAATGACCTCTCCTTAGTTTGTGCTATTTAATCCGATGATATTTGCCTGCCTTTACTATTTGATCATTAGAAATCCCCAATGTTCTGCTCTTGAAGTGTCCATTGCTGATTAGCATTACTGGTAAAGATAATTAAATGTAGATATATAGGAAGAGAACCCCCAGACAACAAGATTGTTGAAGAACACATGAGTGTACATAGAATCAGACAAGGAAAGAGTACAGCCATTTTGTTCTTTGAAAGCTTTCCATTTACTCGAAAGTCTTCAATCCAGCCAACTGCAGGATACCAAGAGGTAGTGGTGGGATTCGAACCCACGCCTCCTGAGAGACTGGAACCTTAATCCAGCGCCTTGGACCGCTCGGCCACACTACCCTGTTTTGCACCTCCAATGGACAAACCTTGAGCAAACATTCCATGGTTTCTGTTATGAAATGTTTGTCTAAAGCAGCGAACAACCCATAACCCAGAGGTCGATGGATTGAAACAATCCTCTGCTATTTAGACCTGTATCTTCTTCGGCACAGTGCTGCAGGCAAAATATACTGAGACTAAATGACTTCCGAACGTTGTACTTATTGTTTAAAGCCTTCAGTCTACTTGATCATGAGGAAATGACCTCTCTTCAATTTGTGCTATTTAATCTGGGGTTAGGGTTATGAAATTTGCCTGCCTTTACTATTTGATCATTCGAAATCCCCAATGTTCTGCTCTTGAAGTGTCCATTGCTGATTAGCATTACAGGTAAAGATAATTAAATGTAGATATATAGGAAAAGAACCCCAACACGACCACATTGCTGAGGAATGTATGAGTGTACATAGAATCGGATAGGCCAAGAGCACAGCCTTTTGGTTCTTTGATAGCCTTCCATTTACTCGAAAGTCTTCAATCCAGCCAACTGGAGGATACCAAGTGGCAGTGGTGGGATTTGAACCCACGCCTCCTGAGAGAATGGAACCTGAATTCAGCGCCTGAGACTGCTCGGTTCTGGTCTGGAAGTGTCCATTGCTGATCAGCATTACAGGTAAAGATAATTAAATTTAGATATAGGAAAAGAACCCCAATACGACCAGATCGCTGAGGAATGCATGAGTGTACATAGAATCAGATAGGCCAAGAGCACAGCCTTTTGGTTCTTTGATAGCCCCCCATTAACTCGAAAGTCTTCTATCCAGCCAACTGCAGGATACCAACTGGCAGTGGTGGGATTCGAACCCACGCCTCCTGAGAGACTGGAACCTGAATCCAGCGCCTTGGACCGCTTGGCCACACTACGCTGTTTTGCACCTCCAATTCACAAACCTTGAGCAATCACTCCATGGTTTCTGTTACAAAATGTTCGTCTAAAGCAGTGAACAATTCAAAATCAATGCATAAAAGCAGAGTGGCGTAGCGGAAGCGTGCTGGTCCCAGAGGTCGATGGATCGAAACCATCCTCTGCTATTTAGACCAGTATCTTCTTCGGCACAGTGCTGTGGGCAAAATATAGTAAGATCAAATGACTTCTGAACATTGTACTGATCGTTTAAAGCCCTACCCTTCAGTGTACTTGATCATGGGAAAATGACCTCTCCTCAATTTGTGCTATTTAATCCGATGAAATTTGCCTGCCTTTACTATTTGATCATTAGAAATCCCCAATGTTCTGCTCTTGAAGTGTCCATTGCTGATTAGCATTACAGGTAAAGATAATTCAATGTAAATATATAGGAAAAGAACTCCAACAAGACCAGGTTGTTAAAAAATGCATGAGTGTACATACAATCAGATAAGCAAAGAGTACAATCGTTTGGTTCTTTGAAAGCATCCCATTGACTTGAAAGTCTTAAATCCAGCCAACTGCAGGATACCAAGAGGTAGTGGTGAGATTCAAACCCATGCCTCCTGAGAGACTGGAACCTGAACCCAGCGCCTTTGACCGCTCGGCCACACTACCCTGTTTCACACCTCCAATGCAAAAAACCTTCAGCAAACACTCCATGGTTTCTGTTACGAAATATTCGTCTAAAGCAGTGAACAACCCATAACCCAGTGTTCGATCGATTGAAACCATCCTCTGTGATTTAGACTTGTATCTTCCTCGGCACAGTGCTGCGGGCATAATATAGTAAGACTAAATGACTTCCGAACGTTGTACTGATTGTTTAAAGCTTTCAGCCTTCAGTCTACTTGATCATGGGGAAATGACCTCTCCTCAATTTGTGCTATTTAATCCGATGAAATTTGCCTGCCTTCACTATTTGATCATTAGAAATCCCCAATGTTCTGCCCTTGAAGTGTCCATTGCTGATTATCATTACAGGTAAAGATAATTAAATGTAGATATATATGAAGAAAACCCCCAGACAACCAGATTGTTGAAGTATACATGAGCGTACATAGAATCAGATAACGAAAGACTACAGCCGTTTGGTTCTTTGAAACCCTTCCATTTACTCGAAAGTTCAACCCAGCCAACTGCAGGATACCGAGTAGCAGTGGTGGGATTTGAACCCACACCTCCTAAGAGACTGGAACCTTAATCCAGCGCGTCAGACCGCTCGGCCACACTACCCTGGTTTGCAACCTCCAATGGAAAACCTTGAGCAAACACTCCATGGTTTCTGTTACGAAATGTTCGTCGAAAGCAGTTAACAACCCATAACCCAGAGGTCGATGGATTGAAACCATCCTCTGCTATTTAGACCTGTATCTTCTTCGGCACAGTGCTGCGGGCAAAATATAGTGCGACTAAATGACTTCCGAACGTTGTACTGATTGTTTAAAGCCTTCAGTCTACTTAATCATGGGGAAATGACCTCTCGTCAATTTGTGCTATTTAATCCGATGAAATTTGCTATTTGATCATTAGAAATCCCCAATGTTCTGCTCTTGAAATGTCCATTGCTGATTAGCATTACAGGTAAAGATAATTAAATGTAGATATATAGGAAAAGAACCCCCACACGACCAGATTGTTGAAAAATGCATGAGTGTACATAGAATCAGATAAGCAAATAGCACAATCGTTTGGTTCTTTGAAAGCATCCCATCGACTCTAAAGTCTTAAATCCAGCCAAATGCAGGTTACCTAGTGACAGTGGTGGGAATTGAACCCACGCTTCCTGAGAGACTGGAACCTGAATCCAGCACCTTGGACTGCCCGGCCACATTACCCTGTTTACACATTACCCCCTCCAATGCACAAACCTTGAGCAATCAGTCCATGGTTTCTGTTACGAAATGTTCGTCTAAAGCAGTGAACAATTCAAAATTGATGCATAAAAAGCAGAGTGGCGTAGCGGAAGCGTGCTGGGCCCATGGATCGAAACCATTCTCTGCTACTTAGACCTGTGTTGTCTTCGGTGCAGTGCTGCAGGCAAGTCTAAATGGCTTCCGAACAGTGTGTTGGTTGTTTAAAGCCTTAACCTTCAGTCTACTTGATCATGGGAAAATGATCTCTCCTCAATTTGTGCTATTAAAATGTCCGCGTAATCTCTGTGTCAGTCGACACGGAAAATTGCTTTCACACACAAGGGCTACATGTTTAAATCCTGGGATTTTAATGATATTCAGGTATAAGTGAAAGCGACTTTAGATTGTCAATGGCAGCCAATGAGGTAAAAAAAAATAAAATGTGTTGTTATGCCAAGACATACCTTCCCACCAAATACTTAATCACTAGAATTAGTATATGCCCAATCCATGGCAGAAAATGAGTTAAACTGTCTGACCAAGCCTTGATAGCAATTACTTTACCGTCAAGTGAGCACACAGCAAATTCAAAAGTGTTAAATTTGCAGTGTTAGTGTTGTTAGTGTAACTATTGTGTGAATCAAACACTTCTTTGGTTTAATTAAACACTCTGAAAGTTAGTCCTTCAAAAGAGTTGGTGTTAATCCATGGAGTTAATTGTAAACTATTAAGTGTCAATTAGTACTCCCAGCATCCCAACATATATGTGTCGTTTTTGCCTATAGAGCGCAAAAGATTGAGCGGCTGCAGTGGAGCATGACTATCTTTTTCCTTTGTTCAACAATTTTGGATTTTTGTGTGATACATATAACTATTTATACGAACAAAATACTAATTCTATGCAGTCGCATTTTATTTGCAGCAACAATAAGAATTCTTTCTGTAACTAACATTTCTAAAAGGTAACTTTGCATAATTATTGTATTTATGCGCCAGTGGCACTTTTGCACTAGCCTGTATATGCAACGGGTGCAAGCAGGCGCATTGCATGCCAAGTAAACTTCCCTCCCGATGCCTTTAAGAAAACCTGGGCTCTTAGCCTAGTGGTTATCATGCTCTTCTACTACACTGGCAGCACGGGTTCAAGTCCTAACCCGGTTGAGGAGTGCTAGATTGCATCACTGTTGCGATTCAGACTAGTTACATTGGTGCTGTGATCGCTACCTCATGAGGTGATACGATTTGCGATACAAAGCACACGATAAGACTTATTTTAGGAATAGAATAGAATTGCCCTTTATTGTCAATATACAGTTGTACAATGAAATTGTGGCGCATATCCATTTGGACAAGTCAAAATATAAGTGACTTGCAAGTGTAAAAGTATAAGATCTAAATAAATATAAATATAAAGTGTGTATGAGCAGTGTTGTTAATCTTACTGAAAAAAAGTAATTAATTATAGTTACAAATTACTTCTCCCAAAAAGTAATTGCGTTAGTAACTCAATTACCTGAATGTAAGAGTAATTAGTTACTTGGCAAAGTAATTGGTGATAATTACTTTTTTTTTTTTCCTAAAAAAAAAAAAAAACATTGGCCACACTATGTGAAGTTTTTTTGTGAAGGTTTTTGGTACAATTGGCCCGAGCCCAATTCTTTACCCTAATTTACCCTTCACCCTGAATCAACTGTTAAAAGTTGTTAAAATTGCTCCCATTATTGCATTAGTTCCCTTCTCTCTACCTTCGACAAATGAAAGTTTTAAAACTATTTCATCATTTGAAGATAGATTCAAGTCAAGATTTTGCCAATTTAGAAGTATTTTAGATAAAAAGTTACTTAGGTTCGTTAGGAAGGTTCTCTACAACAGAGCCGTAATAAAAGGTCTACTGCTTTAAGATGGCGGCTGTTTACTAACGCATCTAGTGCCGTGTCTGTCATTTTGCATCTAGTTATATCTATATACAGTATATGCAGTGTTGTTAATTTTACTTTAAAATAGTAATTAATTACAGTTACAAATTACTTCTCCCAAAAAGTAATTGCGTTAGTAACTCAGTTACCTGAATGTAAGAGTAATTAGTTACTTGGCAAAGTAACTAGTGATTTTTTTTCTCAAAAAAAAACAAAAAACAAACAAAAAAAAAACAAAAACAAAAAAAAACAGGTCACACAATGTGAAGTTTAAAGGATTTGGGGGACAATTGGCCCTAGCCCAATTCTTTATCCTC
This sequence comes from Corythoichthys intestinalis, assembly GCF_030265065.1. Lineage (NCBI taxonomy): Eukaryota > Metazoa > Chordata > Actinopteri > Syngnathiformes > Syngnathidae > Corythoichthys > Corythoichthys intestinalis. The sequence continues at coordinate 12,007,068 of NC_080397.1, read as the reverse complement.
CACTTAACTAGACACAAGGGTATTGCGATAACTAGCTAGTAACATTTGCTATGTGTGGAAGTCATTTAAAGTTGTGAATCAACCGTTAAAGTTGTTAAAATTGTTCCCGTTATTGCATTAGTTCCCTTCTGTCTACTTTAAACATGTGTAAGTTTTAAAACTGTTTCATCATTTAAAGATAGATTTAAGTTAAGATTTTGCCGATTTAGAAGCATTTTAGATTTAAAAAAAAAAAAAAGTTACTTAGGTTCGCTAGGAAGGATCTCTACATCAGGGCCTTCCTGAGAGGTCTACTGCTTTAAGATGGCGGCTGTTTACTAACGCATGTAGTCCTTAAAACATGTTGGCAATGCAGCTGTGTCAGTTTTTGCATCTAGTTCTATAATATGATATCTACCGTGTCATGTGGGCGTAGTTTGTCGGCTATGGCTACAGTCAGGTATTATTGGAGCCGCCTAGCATCGCGGTTGCAACGGCGTCTTCCCCGCTGCTGCTCTGCTCTCGTCCCCGTGAGTCCGTTTCTCTCAGACTTTTTTTATTCAACCAACTTAGTAACGCATAGTAACGCACGCCTTTCCCGCCTCAGTAACGGTAACGGCGTTGCCAAGATGAGAAAAGTAATTAATTAGATTACTCATTGCTGAAAAAAATAACGCCGTTAGTAACGCCGTTATATTGTAACGCCGTTATTAACAACACTGTGTATGAGATAGTCCGGCAGTGCAAATAATCGAAGTGAAGTAGAAGCAGTTTGACAGTGAAGGCATTGAATATTGCACGTTAATATTGCACATATGCAAGTATTGCATATAGAATATGTGTGAATAGAAGTGAAGTAGCAGCAGTTTGACAGCGAAGACATTGAATATTGCACATTAATATTGCACGTGAGTAAGTATTACACATAGTATATTGCATGTAAATGAATATTGGACATTGGGTGATGTGGTTTTACATATGGCAGTTCAGGGTGGAGATGGCTTTAGCAAATAAACTGTTCCTCATTCTGTTTGTTCTTGTTCTTGGTGTGGTGATTCAACAATTATCGATACACGTGCCAAGAAATCATTCTACAATAGGCAATATATTGATTTTTGGTCACTTCCTGTTGATTTGAGGCATTTCTGGGTTTTTTCCTGTTGATTTTGGGTTACTGAACTGGAAGTGACCTGGGATTGTCCCCAAATGAACAGGAAGCAACTCAAAATCCACAGGAAGTGACCTGCAAATGCCCTAAAATGAACATGACCTTCGAGTGATGATTTTAGTAGCAACCTGTTGGTTTTTTTGTTGTTGTTTTTTTTTTAACAGTGACACCTATTTAAAATGATATATCGATTCTTGGCAGGAGCATATCAATAACCTTTTGGGATTCAAAGTATCGCGAGACATCACAATTTTAATAGAGTGACCAAACACCCTCTTTTTGTCCACTTTTTAAATCCTGCCCGTGGCGTTCGGTGGGATTTTTTTCAGTTTATGAAAATTTCATTATTTTTTTCACGGGACCAATTAGCGTGTGTTGAAATTGACTGACACTTTGCACAGAATACTACGGTACTGAGCTGCCTGTGACGTGTTCCCAGAGAGCCTGCCCAGTTGTTTAGACTTTTATTAAGATCAAAAAGTATATAATCAAATGCTCATGTACCCAAAAGAGTAATTAAGTCAAAAATATTTTTATTCTACTTTGGATACCAATTTGCGAATACGTGCGCACTCACAGACTGGCTTTATCGCGGCGTCATTACCACACAAACCTTCGTCACGACAGGAGTTTACAGGTTATCGGTATGTACACTTGCTAAATTTTTGACAACTGTTGAGTTCTGTTGGAGCTTTGTACTGGTGTGATCTGTAGAATCCCGTTTGGTGTCGCATCATTGCACTGACGATTATTTAAACTTTTATAGCACTGTTTGATTTTTGCTTCGACTACAGCTGCTCGCTAATAGGGTAGTTGTCAGTGAGTTAAACCGCGCTGGTATTATGGGAAATGTATTTTTGAACTGCTGCGTTTGGAAACATGCTGGTTGAATTGTTTGTCGGTTTACTTCGGTTATTGTTTGCGTGCAGTCTTGAACATTGAATGACGATGATAACTATTATAAGGAGTGGGAATAACAATTTGTCAACGACAATTGTATTGATAGTAATTTCTAAAAATGTTTAGTTGTCACATAGCCTACTGCGTGTGTGTATTGACTGGAGTACACGTCCATGGGTCTGCATTATATTCATAAAATATTTAGCTATTAGTTTTTGAACAACTGTGGGATGATGACGATGCTGATTGATTATATGGAGGTAGATTTCTGTCTTTATTATTCAATCAAAAGAAAATTCCAATCAAAGAAAAAAGTATAAATGAAGCATCCTCTGATGGTCTTCCAGAAAAAAGCAATACGGCTTATTCATAATGCTTAATACACAGCACATACAAACGAGTTATTCATTAAATTCAAATTATTGAAGCTTTATGATTTAATAAATTTCAAAACGGTACAGATGATGTACAAAGTGTCTAAAATAGCATTCCGTATAACCTGCAAAGTCGCTTCCAGGCTAGGGAATCGAAATACGATTTGAGAGGAGAAAATGTATTTAACCTTAACTATGCCAGAACAACCCTAAAATCATTTTCGATCCCCTACACTGGTGTTCAACTTTGGAATAACTTGGATTCTGAAGTGACCAGCTCAGGGTCGTTGGCTGTTTTTAAGAGGAAATATAAACAACTTCTATTAAACAATTATGCTGCTGAACCAATCTCACTTTTGGAAATGATTAGAACTATACACAAGGGGAAAAGTCTGGGTGACAAGTCAAAACTGTAAACAAAACTTAGTGTGCCCAAAACAACGAGGGGGGGGGGGGGGGCAAACAAAAAACAAAAAAATGCTGAATTTAAACATGGCTAAAATAAACATTTGTCACAAGGACAGACAATGATTTGCTCTGTAAGCTCTTGTACAGACAGCAAACTCTGATTGTTGATAATAATTATTGTGCAAAATCTGTAAATACATGGAACTGTTCAATTGGTCACTGAGTGCTCTGGACAAGATCTTCTCTACAATGCGAACAGAACCTGAACAACTCCCATGTCCAGGCAACACTTCCAAGTCTGGATTTATTGTGGATAGCCGGGGAAAATGGCGGCCGCTGTGTCTGACCACACTCGAAGTTGAGGACATCGAGGACATTTACCTTTTTATTGCGCTGCTGGCTGTGATTCTTCTGCAAGGGCTGGGAGCCCACTAGATTGGTCGGATCATCATGAAAGTGCTGGATAGCCAAAGGAAATCGGTGGAATTGACCACTATGGCCGTGAGCGCTATCGCTGGAGTGCACGCCTGCCTCAACAAGGCCTGTGATGATATATCTCAAGAGAAGAACACATCAGACACATCAAAACCAAGATCTCCAAAAGTCTGTCACTAATAAACAAAGTGAAATCATATCTTGATGACAGTGCACTCCGCACTTTGTACTGTTCTCTAGTGCTCCCATATTACACGTATTGTATTGAAGTGTGGGGAAATACTTACAAATCTACCCTCAGTTCATTAGTCACATTGCAGAAACGTGCGGTACGAATCATACATAAGGTCAGATTTCTCGATCACACCCACCGTTTATTTGCTCACTCAAAACTATTAAAAATCAAAGATCTTGTAAACTATCATACAGCTATAATGCTATTTAAAGCAAAAAATGAATTACTGCCACACAATTTACAAAACCTATTTAAGGTTCGTGAGAATATCCATAATCTGCGAGGCTCTGGAGATTTTATGTTGTCAAGATTTCGAACTACTTGCAAACGTTTTCGTGTGTCTGTATGTGGAGTGAAACTCTGGAACAATTTAGACAATCATTTCAAGCAGTGTCAGAATATCCAAAAATTTACATTAGTTGGTTGTCTGTTGGTTCAGTTGTTTTTGTCTGTTTTTCCTTCTTTTTCATTGTGTGGACAGGAGTATCCCATGAGTAAGGATGCTGGATAATGAGATCAAGGGTGGGATAAAATAAGTTTTTTTCTTCTTCCCACTTCCTTTCGAGTGCAATTATTTTTGTCGAATTATTTTGTATGTTTTTTGTTTCTTTTGTGTGTGCATGCTCGAAATAAAGTTTCATCATCATCAAATCATCAAAGAACGACCTAGCTGCATCCAACATTGCCACAACCAGAATGGTAATTAAAATTATCACAGAGCTGCGCAACTTGGAGATGAGTGTTCGTTGGAATGCAGCAAGGAATGAAGACCGCGACGAGGATTAAATCGACGAAAGGAGGTGGCGGACACGGGCTGCCATCGGTCCTCAGCTATCCCCTATCTCCTGGATCGAATCAACAGAATGAACTAACTCACACTGAAATATGAACTAATCTACTGGATCAAATCAACATAACGAACTAATCGCCGCAATCGACAATGACTATTGGGAAGATGAACAATATAGGGGAGGGGAAAACAAAAAATAAAAAAAGCCTTGTAATGATCACACAATCTGAAATGTCAAAATTGTTATTCGATAATTTGCGTCCTATGGTATACTGGGGGCGGGATTTAATAAGCTTCGGCTTCTCCCGTCAGCCCTTTTCTTTTCGGGTTGAACTGAATGTAAACACAAATGAATGCTGTACGTTTGGATCTCTCACGCCTGAAAAGGAAATGAAAGAACAAACAAACAAAAAAAGAACAAAACAAAAAAAACGTTTTTCCTATCCAGACAAAGGAGGCACACTTTTGAATATATTAAAGTGATAAGGCATCTTTGAGGGAACTATGAGTGAAATTTAGATGTCTCGAGGCCGAGCAGAGTCTCCTCTTTTTTGGAAATCAAAATATGGTCACCCTACATTTTAATATATTGTCACACCCCTACTCTCCATAGAGTACATATAATTCAAATCTTATTTAATGTTCAAAACTGAATTCATTGTGTTCAAAGTTGACACTTCACGCTAGTGTTATGTAAGTTCAACACTGAAATGTTTTAAATGTCAACTATTCACAGTATCGTTCCAACTCTGTCACAGTGTACCATGTTGAACACTTTCAAAAGTATTGTTTTAACTCAGGTTGGACCAATATAAGCAGCTTTAAAGTCTTGAAATTAACTCTGTAGGAGTTGGATTACCACTTCCAAATTCTCAGTGTATGCAGTCATTTAGGGTTGAAAGAAAAAAAAGTGTATATTTAAAAGGAAAAAAAATTGTAAAAAGTATTGGTACAATATCGGCATCGTCCGATACCAAGCAGTTGGTATTGGGAGCCAAAAAATTGTATCGGTCCAACACTAATGATGCCTATGACAGCCATAAACTTCCGATCCATAAATAGCCTATCGCCGTCAATGACACATGAATTATGATCATTCACTGCCAGTCCTTTACCTTTATCTCTGTACACAGCGGGGTGAGAACTCTTCGACTGTGAGATTTCCTTGTCATCTTCCTCTAAGGATAGAAGAAAAAAACAAAACATTTATGAAAAGAAATATGTTCAAATATTACTATCAAAATGAGATTTCCAATGTAATTAGTTCGTTGAAATAGTTTCAACAAAATGAATGAGCGGAATCATATCTTGGATTGTTTGAAAAATAAACAACATTAAAAGGGAAAAAAAATTAATTTCTGGAGAAATTGCATGGCGATGCTTTGCTCTCCCATGGGTCACTTCCTGTAGATTTTTGGTCACATCATATTAATTCTGGGAAATTTTTAAGTCACTCCCTTGTTAACTCATTGGCTGCCATCGATTGTGCTAGACGCCCAATCCATTTTGACTGGGAGGGACGAATGAACTATTGTTTTTTTGGTTTTTTTTTTTTTTTTTTTGCAAATCGGTGAAGCACCAGACAGGAATTTTAATATTTAAACTTTAAATTTTTTTTTTTTTTTTTTTTACATATTTAAACATATAAAATAAAGTTGGTCGTCTGATTTTTAAACTATTTTATTGAGCTATTTCGGTTGTGATTTTTCTGACTTTTTGCTGTTGCTGGAAATGTTCTTTTTTTTGTGCAAAGTTTGTTTCAGTAGTGTCAATATAAAGATATATATACTGTAATTTTTGGACTATAAGGTGCGCATACAGTAAATCGCACAGGACTGTAGGCAGCCGCTGTCTCCATTGTATTTGGGGATATTTACACAAAAATATATTAATCGGTAACACTTTATTTGACAGCATTATCATAGACTGCCATAAGACCAAATGAACCACCTTGAAGCTTTGAACCAATTGACTGCAAAGCTTCATTGCTTCAAGAAGCTTCATTTGGCCATCACTGCTCCCTTAAGGGAGACAATCAACCTCTGCTGCCAGTCAACACTGTTTTTGTCCAATATGCCTCATAGCATGCAATGCAGCACTACAGATGTAAATAACAATCAAAATTCATGTTCTGTGCCAATTATTTCTTCACTTACTGTTCCAGTTGTTTCATTGATTGCTGTCACATAATTATGACATGACACTGCAATGAGCATTAATGAATGCTTATGACAGATGTAATTTTGTATCATCCGGCAAATTATCTCACTTTTGAATGGATGTAAAAGATCCAAGCAGGACATAGATGGAGATAATGACATACTTTGCCAGACATACTTTGCCAGATGACACCTAATGACATCTGTCATATGCATTCATTAATGTCCATGATAGTGTCATGTCATAGTTACGACGGTCTTATGGCAGTCTTATGACGCCCTGTCAAATAAAATGTTACCTATTAACCCAAATAAATCAACAAATAAGCCGCACTGGACTATAAGCCGCAGGATTCAAAATGAAGGAAAAAAGTAGCGGCTAATAGTCCAGAAATTACGGTAGTATAAAATGTATTATATGATTAATTGCTTTGTTTTTTTGCAGTATCTTTATACCCCTGGATTATTTTGTTGCTTGTGGATTTAATTCACCCACTGCAATTGCCAGCGATAGACAATACATTTATTTGAAATGGGATAGCTAAGAGTGAATGTTCAGTGCACAACAGAGGCAATTGCTGTAAGACTGCAAGGGAAGTTTAACTTCCCCTAAAATGTAAAAAAAATAAAAAAAAAAAAGGTATCCAATGTGTGCACATGTCATTGACAAAATATGCACTACAACGCGTTCAACTTTTGGTTAGAATTAGCTTCTTATCACTGGTTACGATGCGGCTTGCTTTTCATTCATTCGAGCAGCTTCACCATCCTTTAAACCAGGGGTGTCCAAATTTTTTGCAAAGGAGGCCAGATTTGGTGTGGTAAAAATGGGGGGGCCGACCTTGGCTGACGTCCTTTACGTAGAAAAATATATTTAAGCAAATTTTAGCAAGCCATTCTGTGTGTTACATTTGCTTTATTTTTTTATTTTTTTTTATGAATAATTTCAACAATCTCGCAACTAGCCTTTGTGGCATTCTCTTTTGACTCTCGGGCTCTTGCAAAATACTGCTGTTGTGAAGTTAAACTAGCTTCAAGTTGCTTCAATTTTCTCTTTGCGTATCTTCCCTATAATCTTGTCGTAAATGTCAGCGTGTCTTGTTTGGTAATATCGCCTCACATTGAACGCTTTAAAAACAGCGACTGCCTTTTTTGCAAATGAGGCAGACATAGTTGTTGTGTATTTTAGTGAAGAAATAGTCCAATTTCCACTTTTGCAGTCAACTTTCTTTTTCATGTTGATTGTCGCCATTTTAGAAAATTGAAGTAAAGGGTCACACGGGGTGATGTTGCTCAGAGTGCTGCTGCCTTTTAGTGGGTAAATAAGGAGCAGCATTTAGTGTGTAAGCTACTTCATATGCTGGTAGCAGTACTGCTGACCAATTAATCAAGTCTGTGTGTGGGTCAGACGTTATTGTTTTTATGACAGAGGCTGGGGGCCGGATGAAATTTGACCACGGGCCACATTTAGTCCCCGGGCCGGACTTTGGACATATTCTGCTTTAAACAGTGCGGACTGCACTGCGTCGTCAGCGTTTTGAGTACATTGTTCTACAACAGCAAAACAAGTGAGCAGCAAGTCATTGGCTAAAGGCTGGGTTTATGCCGCCCATCGGACACTCTGCGTCTCTGAGGGTCTAATGGCAGTGGGCGGGGCTCGGATGGCCCGGACGCTCTGGTTCTCTGCATGACGGTTGGATGAGCTTTCTTTTTGATTGACAGCAAAATGAGCAAATTAGTGATCTTGTCGTACTAACATTCGTGGGAGGCATTTTTCAATTTTCATTCCATTGCTCTGGTGAACCAGAGACTTTCATAATAATCCTAGCGACACTTGCTTTGATAAATGCAACTAGCCAAAAATCGATCTTATTTCTGGTGTTATTTTCTATTGTAGCTGCTTGTGTTTGGAGACTTGACTTTAGTTTCTTTCCCTACCGAGCAGTGGGTGTCGCTGAGCCCCTCCACCGTCACAAAGCACTCACAGACAGACACACTTTGAAAAAACAGTATCCACCTATGGTGCACATTCGTTCATTCACACCTGCCAGTCAAAATGGATTGAACATCTAGAACCGTTAATGCCAGCTACTGAGTTGATTATTTCAAAAATAAATCAATTTTTAAAACCTGATCTTTTACACCCGATCCAGATCCTCTGAAAATGACGTATCAGGCCAGATTTCCGATCAAGCGATTGCATTGGGGACATCCCTCCTGCCAGCCCAAATGGATTGGACGTTCATCATCGTCAATGGCAGCCATTGAATTAATAATCATATGAAAATGGGAGACAAAACATTAATGTGCCACTTATCTAACATCAGATTCGTCATGCTTCATTCCCACTTCAGTTGGAATTCATCTGACTCATATTCTGGAATACGTCTGATTGATTTGCTCACAGAAGAAGGCGGTCACATGCAAGATGGAGGAAATACGGAGGCAGTGAAAAGTTGGGAAAGAGAAGCAAAGAGCGTCATGTGAGAATTGTCGGTCACTTCGGCCTCTCGCATAAGAATCATTCATTAGCATTTGCGCCAGTGCCAAGTTCTGCCGGTGAATCCGAATGAGACGTTAGGACTGAAAGTTTGATCGAATATGCAAATAGTTCTATAGTATTATCAGCTGGATGCACATAAATTCTCTCTTCCAAGTTGACGTGACTCATATCAACCAGGTGGACCCTCATCGTAACTGAGCTTTGTTCAAATTTGAATGCATGAGTAAAATGTCATTCTATTCTACTTTTGTAGCTCTTAGTTTCACTCATACTGCATTCACAACGCACTATTTTTTACTGTTTACATTGTAGACATAATATATACTGAGATAATGGGAGTTTCATTTCCTGCTTCAATATCGTGCCAAATGATCAATTATGCAGTGTTAAAATTTATTTAATTGAAGTAAGTGCAAACTGTTACAATAATTTTACTAAGCAAATCCACCAGTTATTTTTTTCAATGTGTAAGTTCCATATTGTCTATTAGACATGCCACACAATTAATCTACAACTAATCAGTGATCAAATTAAGCGACAACTATTTTGATGGTCAATTAATCCCTTTCAAGATATTTTCCAAATCCCCTTTATTTTAGCTTTTTAATAGTAAATATTATGCTCTAGCTTTATTTTATATACTTATATACTATACTTTATATACATACAGTGGGGCAAATAAGTATTTAGTGAACCACTAATTGTGCAAGTTCTCCCTTTTGAAAATATTAGAGAGGCCTGTAATTGTCAACATGGGTAAACCTCAACCATGAGAGACCGAATGTGGGAAAAAAAAAAAATAGAAAATCACATTGTTTGATTTTTAAAGAATTTATTTGCAAATCATGGTGGAAAATAAGTATTTGGTCGATACCAAAAGTTCATCTCAATACTTCGTTATGTACCCTTTGTTGGCAATAACGGAGGCCAAACATTTTCTGTAACACTTCACAAGCTTTTCACACACTCTTGCTAGTATTTTGGCCCATTCCTCCACACAGATCTCCTCTAGAGCAGTGATGTTTTGGGGCTGTCATTGGGCAACACGGACTTTCAACTCCCTCCACAGATTTTCGATCTGGAGACTGGCTAGGCCTCTCCAGGACCTTGAAATGCTTCTTACGAAGCCACTCCTTTGTTGCCCTGGCTGTGTGTTTGGGATCACTGTCATGCTGAAAGACCCAGCCAAGTCTCATCTTCAATGCCCTTGCTGATGGAAGGAGATTTTCACTCAAAATCTCTCGATACATGGCCCCATTCATTCTTTCCTTTACACAGATCAGTCGTCCTGGTCCCTTTGCAGAAAAACAGCCCCAAAGCATGATGTTTCCACCCCCATGCTTCACAGAGGGTATGGTGTTCTTCAGATGCAATTCAGTATTCTTTCTCCTCCAAACACGAGAACCTGTTTCTACCAAAATGTTCTATTTTAGTTTCATCTGACCATAAAACATTCTCCCAGTCCTCTCCTGGATCATCCAAATGCTCTCTAGTGAACCACAGACGGGCCTGGACGTGTACTTTCTTCTTCTTTCTTCGACACCCCTTTGGTCTTGGCCATAGTGGAGTTTGGAGTGTGACTGACTGAGAATGTGGACAGGTGTCTTTTATACCGATAATGAGTTAAAACAGGTGCCATTAATACATGTAACGAGTGGAGCCTCGTTAGACCTCGTTAGAAGAAGTTAGACCTCTTTGACAGCCAGAAATCTTGCTTGTTTGTAGGTGAGCAAATACTTATTTTCCACTCTAATTTGGAAATACATTCTTTAAAAATCAAACAAAGTAATTTTCTTTTTTTTTTCCACATTCTGTCTCTCATGGTTTAACCATGTTGACAATTACAGGCCTCTCTCATCTTTTCAAGTAGGAGAACTTGCAGAATTGGTGGTTGACTAAATACTTATTTGCCCCACTGTGTATAATATCATTAAAAACAAAATCAAAGTAAATATCTTTTTCTGTTTGTATTTTTAAAATTGGCCGTCCCTCCCTCTTCAAATGGATGGGATGTCGAGTGCCATCAATTGCAGCCAGTGAGTTAACCAGTTTCTGTGTGATGTTTTTGTATATGTTGTATTTTCAAGCTATTAGTTTTTCATCTTGATGTTTTGATGAAAGCAGGTGTACAATTTACGATACAAGGCTCATGAAAACGATTATTTCACAATATGACGATACAACAATTATTGATACATGGGGGGGGGACAAATCATTCCACAATATATTGATTTTTGGTAACTTTCTGTTGATTTTGGGGCATTTGTGCGGCATTGCCTGTTGATTTTGGGGCATTTACGGATCACTTCCTGTTGAATTTGGTTGCTGAACATGAAGTGACCCGAGAATGTCTCCAAAAGAATAGGAAGCGACTCAAAATCAAAAGTGAGTGAGCTGTAAATGCCCTAAAATGAACATGAAGTGACATTCTCTCTCCCTCTCTCTCTCTTCCAACAGTGACACCTTTTTAAAATTAGATATCGATTCTTAGCAGGAGCATATCGATGACCTTTTGGGATACAAAGTATCGTGATACATCACCATTTCGATATATTGTCACACTCCTACTAGAAAGTATATTTTTGTCTCTCTAATAGAATTTTATTCATCATAGAAGTTATAGGATGCAGCCTTTGATTTAACGTCTTTGATTTTTCATTTTAAAACACGCTATGCTACGAAAAACATGATGAAATCAAAATCTTTTATCCGTCAAAATGTATTCTTGTGAAATGGATCTGTGTCACAAAAAAGGTTGGGGACCGCTGTAATTTGAGCTGAAAACATATCAGCGCTTTCATTGATCAAACGACGTTGGTTTTCATCACATGACATCATGAGCTTTTGTGCACGGGAAAAGCGTTTTTGTTTGTCTGTTTGTTTGTTCGTTTGTTTGTTGCATCATATTTGTTCATGACTGTAATATGGAATAGCATCTGACAGATAAACTCAGATGTAAGATTGATTGAAATGATCAACATGTGATGTTGACGTTACCGCCGCATCCCAACACTAATTACGACTTTCTCTTTTTGTGTGACGGAAAGGTTGGAGATGCATTTTTAAGCAGGCTGCCACCATCAATAATTCATGTGCATCTTCTATATACAGGCATTACAGGTGTTCCTCTTTTGCCACTATTTGTACATTTATCCAAATACGGTGGCTTTGTGCATCGGGTACATGTTTACATGCAATTCTCCAGGGGAAGGGATCCAATCAGAAAGCAAATTGACTGTGCAGCTGGGGCCGTTTCCCTCCGACATATTAAAAAAAGACAACAACAACACACAAATACCTTCAGATCACAAGCTGTGGTTTAAATGAGAACAAAGCAAAGGCAAGGTCCTACAGGGGAAACACGAGAAATTGATATACTCAACATCAGGCGCTGGTCAATTTTTAGTTGTGCATATGCGTTGGACTCTAATGAGGGAACAACCTGTCTGGCGCGAATAGATGCCTAGAGGCAAAGTCACTGATCAGTGCACAGTTGGACAAACAAACCAAAGTTGTCACTGTGCTCACAGTAGTCCATAAAAGTTTTTCAATAACAAGTACGTTCCATACAAACAAATGATTAGCGAAGAGCATACCCGGTCTAAAAAGTAGAACAAAAAAAAAACAGTTGTAGACTAAATTTATGATTTATGTGGGTGCTGATAATATTTTATACATGTAGAGCATATGGTGTATAGCAGTCAACAGATGGAGGGTCGAAACAAGAAATAGAGGGAATCGGGAAACAATTATTATTTATTCAGTACACTTGTTCCCAACCAATGTCGGTCAATATTTAACTCATTCACTGCCACGGACGATGATTAAATGAACCAGATCTGCTCTAAAAATGACCGTACAGTAACATTACCTCATACAGCACTCAAACTAAGGAAACAGATGAACAAGATGCCTGCTGTTGTAACCAACTTAATGTTATCTACTAATTGAACATCTTGGCTGCCATTGATGGTGATAGAAAAACCACAGTTACTGTAAAAATGAACTGTTTTTACATTAACCACACAACACATAAACTAAGGAAACAGATCAAGCAGACAAACTAGATCGGCTCTCAAAATGTACTGATTTCAGAATATCCACACAGTAACTTTGATATTTTACCACTAACCCCGTATATTGCCAAATGTATCAAATTTGATAAAAATCAGATGTTTTTTTTTTTTTTGCTTTACTACGAGAACTGCATGTAAGCTTAATGTATCATCTAATGATACAAATTAGAGAACATACAGTATATGCATGTAATTATTATTTTAATTATGTTTAAGGACCACATTAAGCTATCTTTTTTTTTTTATCAAAATTTTCTTTTCATTTTTCCTGGGTTCAGGCGTTATAGGTTAAAAGACTCAAACTAAGGAAAAAGATCACGAACCTTCAAACTGTTTTCTTTTCTTTATGCAATCTTATTTACTGTAATTTAATTAATAAATTTATTTCATACAATAAATGAACTTACTGGCTGCCCTTGACGGCAATCAACGTCCAATCTACTCTGACTGTGAGGAGCTGGCAGAATAAATTGGACGCCTATCGCCGTCAATGGCAGTAAAAGAGTTAACGAGTTGGGTTTCTTACCGCTTCTCAATCACAGATGCGCCTTACAGGACTTACTGCACGACCTTCTGAGTCCTCTTCTGGTCAGACAGGATCCCTCGTCTTGAATTTAAGAGGTGGGGGAAAAAAACAAAATATGAAAATGTATGAAGCTTAATAAGAGAAGAGGCAAGGAGAGGGGAGAAGAGCGCTCAGGTGATTGGCAGAGGAGAGGAATGGAGGTTGGGAGACGATGGCTGGCTCCAGGAGTCAGGAAAAGCCACAGGTGGGAAAGACGTCCCGTTGCGAGTGAGCGCGCGTGCGTGTGTGTGTCACACTGTCAATCTGTATTAAAACACATCTCCCAGTCTTGGAGACCAACTGTGCCTCGTTCTCATCACTTACAGTATCACTGGACTGATAAAAAGTGGTTGACATGAAATATTGGGAGACCAGGACGATCTTATTTGACTACCATAGAGACCACCTCTTTGATATTTGATTCTAAACTTGGATGACTTAGAGCTACTAGGAGCATCTCAGAAGGTACTGGTGTAGGATTAGCAGTCCAATGGCGCGTGTTTTGTGTGTGTATGTTCTGGGAACATTTGAGCATCGCACCAGGGCCAGTTGCTAGGTGAGGAAGCTACGAGGCTCACAAAAACACACACACACACACAAAGGCATGCAGTTTGATGGGGAGGAAGGTTAATGCTTGCAAATAAAGCAAAGTCAACAGTGGGTGGCTAAACACGTTCATTTGCACGATCAATTAATAACGACATCACTGGGATGCCACAGCAACACAGGACGGGATGGTCGGGGGATGTTTTCATTTTAGGGTCCTGGCATACTTTGTTGTTGTCAGGCAACAAAAGTGTGATGTCACCTTTACAGTATACGTCATGGAAGAACTGCCGTACATTGTATCACAAAAGTGGTACACTCCTCGCATTTCTGCAGATATTTAAGTATATCTTTTCATGGGACAACACTGAAAAACACTGACAACACTGACACTTTGACACAATGAAAGATAGTCTGTGTGCAGCTTATATAATAGAGTTAATTTATTTTTGCCTCAAAATACTGTAACTCAAAATATAGCCATTAATATCAGAACCCCTGGCAACAAAAGTGCACCGCATGGGAACTACGTACATCCTTAAATGTCCAAATTGAGTACTGCTTGTCATTTTCCCTCCAAAATGTCATGTGACTCATTACAGGAGGGCTGTCAGCATTGCCGCAGCGATTGAAGAGGTGGTGGGGTCATTCCCACCACCATGCTTGACTGTAGGTATGGCACACATATCTATCACACATATGCTCACCTGGTCGCCGCCACACATGCTTGAGACCAAACAAATTAATTTTCGTCTCATCAGACCATAGGACATGGTTCCAGTAATCCATGTGCTTTGTTGACATGTCTTCAGCAAACTGTTTGCGTGGTTTCTGGTGTACCGTCTTCAGAAGAGGCTTCCTTCTGTGTTGACAGCCATGCACACCAATTTGATGTAGAGCAGGGGTCCCCAACGACCGGGCCGCGGACCAGTACCGGTCCGTGGCACATTTGGTACCGGGCCGCGCAGAAATAATAAATAATTTATTAACGACTGCATTCTGGCCAATTGACTTTGGCCTGTGCCGCTTAACACACCAATATCCCTGCCTACTCTAGATATACAACTACAGGATAGGAGGTCGTCATTGAAATGCATTGATTAGGCTGTTAGCTCTAAATCTCGTTTTGTATATCTATGCGCGCTTGGACTCGATAATAACGTATGACGTAGGTCGTCGCCAATCACATTTCTTCCCGGAAATAATTAGCCCCCACTCTAGAATGACTGAATAACAGACGACTTTGGACAGACTTTTTACGGGGAAAAGGGAACCTGACGAGCCAGAAGATGTGCCTACAACCTCGAAGAAAACAAAATATATGCTACTTCCCAATCACTAAAGACCCACGAACTGCGAAGGAGTGAATTCGTGACCCGTATGTGAATAAACAGAGTTATTCGAGCATGTCTGTGGAACAGGAATATCAGCTTGTAGAGATCGCAAATCCGACGACTTAAACGTACATTTGAGACAACAACTCTACCGAAGTTCTGGATTAAAGTCATTTCGGAATATCCTGACATTGCTAGGAGCCGCTGAAAACTGCTACAATTTCCAACACCGTGTATTTGTGATGCTAGCTTCTCTCACTCTCCCATCTCGGGACCATCTCGTCTCAACGAAACAAACTCAGGCCTCCCACTCATTCAGCGGGTGAGTTGTATTTTTTCCCTGCACTTAACACGACGGGGCTAAAAACAAATGCTATTTTATATTTGCTGTATTTTTCTGCCGCACATTGCCGGTGTTCTGACAAAGTTGGCATGCGTGTAACTTTAAAAAGGACCGCGAATGCAGCGATTCCAAAGTACACACTACAAACTTTCTTTAAAGAAAGGAATATTAACTTACGTTTGCCATGTTGCAAATGGTGCACACAACAACTGCACGTAGCCCTCTCACTTAACAACTTCGCCGTGTCGTTAAGCATTAATTTACGCCACTTCCGTGTTGCACATGTATGTTTATGATGTAAATAGTTTTTTAGCACAATTGGATAACATTGAGAGTCCAACTGAATATGATAGAGGGCTTTTTTCACTGCCACAAAAGCTTTGGAAGCAAAATTTTATAAGGTTGCAAAATTTGACAGGACACCGGTCCGTGAAAAAAAGACCCAAATCACACCGGTCCGTGGTGCAAAAAAGGTTGGGGACCCCTGATGTAGAGTACAGTATATGGTCTGAGCACTAACAGGCTGATCCCCCACCTCTTCAATCTCTGCAGCAATAGTGACAGCATTCCTATAACGAGTCACATGACATTTTGGAAGGAAAATGACAAGCAGTACTCAATTTGGACATTATGGGATGTACGTAGTTTCTACGGGGTGCATTCACTTTTGTTGCCAGGGGTTTAGACATTAATGGCTATATTTTGAGTTGTTTTGAGGGGAAAATAAATTAACTTCATCATATAAGCTGCACACAGACTACTTTTCATTGTGTCAAAGTGTCATTTTGTCAGGGTTGTCCCATGAAAAGATATACTTAAATATCTGCAGAAATGCGAGGGGTGTACTCACTTTTGTGATACACTGTATTTGATTGGTACAGTATGGCAGAAATGCAAAACCAAAAAAAGAAAGAAAATATCCTGAAAATGAGGAAATAAGATAGAGAAATAAGGTAGCGTTACAAAAGTGTGTGAGGTGGAAAAGTTGTACAATGTTGCAAAGTTAAGAATACATTTGTAATATTGGAGGAGAAAAGTATGTTATTGTAACGTACAATAATAAAGGCATAAGATAAGAGATAATAATACATGAAAAACGCCAAAACATTGCAATCAATCAGTTGCTTCCAGCCCCTGCCAGTTGAAGAGGATAGGACTTCTATTGCTGTCAATGGCAGCCAAAGAGTTAAACTATGCGCAGTGAATTATACTGTATATAGCATATTATTATACTGGACTGTCATTTCTCTTCAAACGAAATGACTGACATTCAACCCAAGCGACCAGTCACCACTGTACATTGCTAGATGGTTAAACTGCGACTAAATGGCTTCAGGAGTGCTTTCATAAATCCCACGCTGGGTTTCAGCATTTAAACGCCGCGGTTCCCTCATGTCCTAATAACCAAATTGAATTGAAAAATTGGCGTAAGCACTTTGCAAAACAAACAACTAGGTCGTAATCCAGTTTTTATTACATTTCTGGAAACTGATTACAAAAAGTGCCACGTCTCGTGGAAAAGGACGTGATATTAGTGCTAATAATAGCTCAAG
This sequence comes from Corythoichthys intestinalis, assembly GCF_030265065.1. Classification (NCBI taxonomy): domain Eukaryota; kingdom Metazoa; phylum Chordata; class Actinopteri; order Syngnathiformes; family Syngnathidae; genus Corythoichthys; species Corythoichthys intestinalis. The sequence goes on along the minus strand of NC_080397.1, from coordinate 11,989,700 downwards.
GTGGATTAAGTTAACTCATTGACACTGAGAGATGTCCAATCCCAGTGGCGTCGTTAAATATTCTTAAGCCCCCCTCTTAATAATTTGGTGTTGTTTTATTTAATAAATATGTAGTGTATTTACAAAAAAAAAATGCTAACCAATTCACTAGTTGGTTGGTTAAAGTTGCCAGAATATTAGTTTTAATCAATAATTATATAACCTGTCGTTATTAACTTAAATATGATCATAAATCTCTCAGGTTCCCCTTACTTCAGGGGTGGGCAAACCGGTCCTCGAGGGCCGCAGTGGGTCCTGGTCTTTGTTCAAACTTATTCAGCACAGACAGTTTAGCCAATGAGGTATCAGTGGAAACAAGAAGCACCTGACTGAAATTTACTGATTGCACTTGTAAGAAACCGGATTAGTGAAAGGCTGTCCTCATGATGGGTATGAACAAAAACCCGCACCCACTGCGGCCCTTTGTGGAATAGTTTGCCACCCTTGCCTTACTTTATAGAGTAAGGTAGAGAACCCCTTCATTGTGTCGCTATCCAATCCATTGTCCCCGTGTTTATGTAGAGAACACCCACATCTCGAAAAAATCCAGTCCGCATTTTCCCTGTGACATTGCCAGCAGTTTTTTTGTTTTTTTTCCACAGTCGGTCTCTGCATACGTCTTACCTTTGTTGTTCCGCTGTCAAAAGTTACATTCCAGCTCTAAAATAATGCTGCTACTTAGCTGCTGCTAGCTAGTTTGTTAGGTTTTGTGTTGGTTTCTCTTAGTGTGACTTGTCCCTGTGATTGCCCATTGCTCTCACCTGTGTGTGTTCTCCCAGTGTATCCTGCAATCTGCATCCACCTGTGTTACCCAGCTGTTCCTCGTCTCGTTATCCCTTGTCTGCGTGTGTATATAATGACCCAGTTTCTTGTCACTCCTTGTTGCGTCATTGTCAATGTCAATGTCAGCGTCTACGTCCGTGTCAAAGCCAAGATCTTCCAAGCCCTCGTGTTCCGTGTAAGTTTTTGAAAAGCAGTCTTTTGTTAATGATACTTTTGTTTGCCTCAGTGCTATCTTTTTATTACCACAGCCTTTGTTTTGTACTTTGTTTTTAGTTGGCTTTAATTAAATCCTTTTTGCAACTTTATCTGCTTCGCCTTTGTTTTCCCTGCAATTGGGTCCGCACAACCTGCCTGCAACGCACCACCTGACAGAATGACGCAACCACTCCTGGACCCAGCGGGAAAGATTCATTTTCGGCCAGCGCGCCGACACCCTCAACCCACCCACAGACCACAACACATTTTTTTGGATTCTGATTTTTCAGACTTTGAGGAGGATCACAATTTATATGACCTCCTCTATTCTGATTCTGACTCCGACCCAGATTTTTTTTCCATGCTCTTTTCTTCACCCTCTCGGTTTTTTTCAGGCCTCCCTCATTCCATGCCACCCAGTCTGTCCATGAACCCTGTCCAAAAGCCTCGGCGATCTCGTCCACGCCGACGTCGTGGGCACGTCTTGAGGGCTCGGCTTCCCGAGGCTCCCGCGCCGGCTCCCCGCAGTCAAGTTGCTCCCGCGCCGGCTCCCCGCAGTCAAGTTGCTCCCGCGCCGGCTCCCCGCAGTCAAGTTGCTCCCGCGCCGGTTCCCCGCAGTCAAGTTGCTCCCGCGCCGGCTCCCCGCAGTCCTGTGCCAGCAGACCCCTGCGACTCCGCTGCTGTCCCGCCAGCAGACCCCTGCGACTCCGCCGCTGTCCCGCCAGCAGACCCCTGCGACTCCGCCGCTGTCCCGCCAGCAGACCCCTGCGACTCCGCCGCTGTCCCGCCAGCAGACCCCTGCGACTCCGCCGCTGTCCCGCCAGCAGACCCCTGCCACTCCGCCGCTGTCCCGCCAGCAGACCCCTGCCACTCCGCTGCTGTCCCGCCAGCAGACCCCTGCCACTCCGCTGCTGTCCCGCCAGCAGACTCCTGCCACTCCGCTGCTGTCCCGCCAGCAGACGACACCGCTGCTGTCCCGCCAGCAGACGACACCGCTGCTGTCCCGCCAGCAGACGACACCGCTGCTGTCCCGCCAGCAGACTCCGAAGTTCCTGGCCCTCGCCCTGACGATGCTGCTCCCCGCTTCTTGCCACGGCTTGGCGGCATGAAAGACCGAGCACTGCCTCGTCTGGGACGCCCGCCTGATCGGCCCGTGCGGTCGCCCAACGTCTGGCGCCCTGGACACCCTCCAGATCGACCCTTGTGGTCAGCCCATGTCTGGCGTCCTGGACGCCCGCCTGACTGACCCTGACGGGCTGGTGTTGCTCCCTCCTCCGAGCAACCTTCTGACTCTTCGTTTCTTCGGGACGTCTGGGATCCGTCCCTTGAGGGGGGGGTACTGTTAGGTCTTGTGTTGGTTTCTCCTAGTGTGACTTGTCGCTGTGATTGCCCATTGCTCTCACCTGTGTGTGTTCTCCCAGTGTATCCTGCAATCTGCATCCACCTGTGTTACCCAGCTGTTCCTCGTCTCGTTATCCCTTGTCTGCGTGTGTATATAATGACCCAGTTTCTTGTCACTCCTTGTTGCGTCATTGTCTATGTCGAGGTCAGCGTCTACGTCCGTGTCAAAGCAAAGATCTTCCAAGCCCTCGTGTTCAATGTAAGTTTTTGAAAAGCAGTCTTTTGTTAGTGATACTTTTGTTTGCCTCAGTGCTATCTTTTGATTACCACAGCCTTTGTTTTGTACTTTGTTTTTAGTTGGCTTTAATTGAATCCTTTTTGCACAGTTATCTGCTTCGCCTTTGTTTTCCCTGCAATTGGGTCCGCACAACCTGCCTGCCCCGCACTACATGACATAGTCTGAAATGCATTGTGAAGGTCCTGGTAGAGTTAAGTGTGCACTCTTGTTACCACTATCTTTGTGCTGACTTCCTTCTGGAGCATCAGCTGTGTTTCTCACTTTACGAATAGATGAGTACAGTAGCTGAGCTCATTCACATATAATTATCATAAGTGGATAGTCATGATAATACACTAATAATAATAATAACTCCACCACCTTTATTTACCAGAGAAGTCAGAGCAGAGGAGCAAAGGGGGTGACAGGGGAGATACCTCTACCTAAAAGGTGAGTAGGAGAGTAATGATTAGAAAGTGGAGAAAGCCAAAAAGATGATTATATTTAGCATACGTACCCCCCCCCCCCCCCCCCCCCCGCCCCCACATACACACACGCACACCCCTACACAGACATATACAGCACAGGCCAAACATTTGGACACAACCTTCTCATTCGTGCGTTAGCTTTATTTTCATGACTATTTACATTGTAAATTCTCACTGAAGGTAATAAAACTATGACTGAACATGTGTGGAATTATGTACTCAGAAAAAAGGGGGAAATAACTAATAATGTATAATATTCTAGTATCTTCAAATTATCCCTCTGACTACTTTTTTGCACCCTCTTGCCATTCTCTTTATCAATGGGGTTGGGACCTTCATTTCTTTTGCATTAAATGAGGTGTGTCCAAACTTTTTCCTGTACTGTATCTATGTACAGTATTTATCTAAATATGTTGTGTATAATGTTTGGATATATGTTTGTGTACGTGTGTGTAAGGCAAATTAGCCTGGACACACACACATATATATATATATACAGGAGTGCACATAAGTGATCCGCATGCGCGCATGCGTACTGGACGTAAACAAACACGCTGGCCCTCAACGGCTTCCATACGCTTTTGCGTACCGATGGCTGACCACTGTATTTGCGGCGGACACGAGAAAATCACTTCTCAAAATGTCAAAGAGGCAGGCCCCACTAAGTAATTATTTCCGTGTTCCTCCACTCCCGTCAAAAGACAGACAAACGACAGAGACGTCACCGGAGCTACCGAAAAAAAGGACTTTTGCTGAAAAGTGGCTGCAGGAGGTACATGGCTAGAAGCAAATGATGCTCGCACGGAAATGTGGTGCAACATTTGCCGTGAGAATCCCAATGTCGCTAATAGGAGCAGCGCATTTTATGTAGGATCAAAGAATTTTAGCCATCCAAACTTTGAAAAGCACGAAAAAACACAGAGCACGTGGCAATTAAGCAAACTATCGATGTCAGACAGGACCCCACTCGCGCTATGGACAAGTGGCGGAATAAAGTTATTGATGAACAGTGCCATGCACTGACAAACGTGTTTTTGCTCGCATTTCACAAAGCTAAACATGCACGTTCAATGAGCTCGTATGAGGAGGACTTCCCACTTTTACAAAGGCTTGGAGTTAATGTGGGAGCCGCATATGAATGCCCTTTATTTTGAATTAGTGCTTGTATGTTTATTTCTTTGCATTTCACTTCAAAGTAATGGCAATTTTGTTGTGCTAGTTGATGTTAATGAAGCGTTAATTGTTTATATAATTAATTAAAGGTAATTGGCTCTAAGTAAAGCTTGTCATAATTTTATCGCATCAGGCGGGTCGGCTCTCAAGCTCAATGAGGACCAAGTCACATCTCCAGGTCCTCCTCTGAGAACCTTGGCAAAAAAAATATGTGCACCCCTGTATATGTATATATATATATATATATATATATATATATATATATATATTAGGGCTGTCACAATTATCGCGTTAACGGGCGTTAATTAATTTTTTAAATTAATCACGTTAAAATATTTGAAGCAATTAACGCATGCACTAAATGACCCACTCGCACATTGCCTCAAACAGATTACAATGAGGCCGTATATGGACATTAAGAGTGAAGAGAATGCCACCGGCCGCTTGGGGGCAGCGCTGTTCCATACTCATGTTATTTCTTCTAAACGTGGGAGAATTAGTAGTTGGGAGACGTTTATGCTGTATTCACAATGCAATGCAAATTGCTATTTGTGCTCCACACATATTTCTGTAAGTTTTCTTTCTTTTAGTGGCAATTATGTGTCTCTTGTTGTATTTTGGGTAAGATATGTACAGATATATTTCATACAGTAAAGGCGAGTGGACACAGGCGTTCTTTGGATCGCGCCGTTTATTGGCATAAGCTTCTCCTTCACAACAAACATAAGTATCGTTTAGTGAAAGCACAAAAAAAAAAAATATTCCTATCTCTCCCAATAAAAATAATGTTCACGAAAAGAAAAGCACTTCAGTCTATAGTAATGAGGCCCGATTCTGTCACACAGTTAAACAACAATGCAAACTGAACTGGCATTCCATATCAAAATAGCTATGCAAAAGACACGTAAAACTTAGACTTTGGTCACTCTATTTTTATTATTGTTATTTTTATTCTTATTATTATTATATTAACTCTACTTTTGATTGAAAATTTTACAAATTTTATTAAAACAAAAACATGAAGAGGGGTTTTAATATAAAATAACTATAACCTGTAACTATAACAATTATCTTTTAAGAACTACAAGTCTTTCTATCCGTGGATCACTTTAACAGAAAGAATGTTAATAATGGCATTTGTGGATTTATTGTTACAATAAACAAATACAGTACTTATGTACAGTATGTTGTATGTATATATCCGTCATGTGTCTTATCTTTCCATTCCAACAATAATTTACAGAAAAATATGGCATATTTTAGAGATGGTTTGAATTGCGATTAATTACGATTAATTAATTTTTAAGCTGTAATTAACTCCATTAAAAATTTTAATCGTTTGACAGCCCTAATACATATATATATATATATATATATATATATATATATATATATATATAAAATATATGTAGACGGTCAAAGGTCCAAGAACGAGCGTGACATTGACTCCCTGATTCACCTCACGAGAATATACAGCAATGACATTGGGATGTCATTCGGACTAGATAAGTGTGGGCGAATGGTATCCTGAAGAGGGAAGGTGATCTCAACTGAAGGGGCTGAACTATCTGAAGGCAACATAACAGATGTGCAGGACAGCTACAAATACCTGGGGATCCCACAGGCAAATGGAAACCATGAGGAAGCAACTAGGAGGTCTGCCACAACCAAATACTTACAGAGGGTGAGGCAGGTCCTCAAGAGTCAGCTGAATGGCAAGAATAAGATCCAGGCCATTAACAGCTATGCCCTACCAGTAATCAGATACCCTGCCGGCATCGTATCCTGGCCACTGGAAGAGATGCAGGCTACCGACATCAAGACAAGGAAGCTCCTTACAATGCATGAAGGGCTTCACCCTAAGTCCAGCATCCTGAGGCTCTACACAAAGCGGACAGAGGGAGGCCGAGGACTAGTGAGCATTAGAGCCACGATCCAGGAGGAAACTACATCCCTCCAAGAGTACATCAAGAAAATGGCCCCCAGTGTTGACCTGCTTAGTGAATGCCTCAGGCAACAGAAGCCCACTAAGGAGGAGGACCCTGAGGAGCTATCATGGGAGGACAAGCCGCTGCATGGTATGTATCACCGACAAATTGAGGGGGTAGCTGACATGGGAAAAACATACCAGTGGCTGGAAAAGGCCGGACTGAAAGACAGCACGGAGGCACTGATCATGGCAGCACAAGAACAGACCCTAAACACAAGATCAATAGAGGCCGGGGTCAATCACACCAGACAGGACCCCAGGTGCAGGCTATCCAAAGAGGCCCCTGAGACAGTCCAGCACAGGAGTCCCCAACGACCGGGCCGCGGACCGGTACCGGTCCGTGGCGCATTTGGTACCGGGCCGCGCAGAAATAATAAATAATTTATTAACGACCGCATTCTGGCCAATTGACTTTGGCCTGTGCCGCTTAACACACCAATATCCCTGTCTACTCTCGATATACAACTACAGGATAGGAGGTCGTCATAGAAATGCATTGATTGGGCTGTTATCACTAAATCTCGTTTTGTATATCTATGCGCGCTTGGACTCGATAATAACGTATGACGTAGGTCGTCGCCAATCACATTTCTTCCCGGAAATATTTAGCCCCCACACTAGAATGACTGAATAACAGACGTCTTTGGACAGACTTTTTACGGGGAAAAGGGAACCTGACGAGCCAGAAGATGTGCCTAAAACCTCGAAGAAAACAAAATGTATGCTACTTCCCAATCACTAAAGACCCACGAACTGCGAAGGAGTGAATTCGTGACCTGTATGTGAATAAATTGAGTGATTCGAGCATGTCTGTGGAACAGGAATATCAGCTTGTAGAGATCGCAAATCACGGCAACTTAAACGTACATTTGAGACAAGAACTCCACCGAAGTTCTGGAATAAAGTCATTTCGGAATATCCTGACATCGCTAGGAGCGCGCTGAAAACTATGCTACAATTTCCAACATCGTGTATTTGTGATGCTAGCTCCTCTCACTCTCCCATCTCGGGACCATCTCGTCTCAACGAAACAAACTCAGCCCTCCCACTGATTCAGCGGGTGAGTTGTATTTTTTCCCTGCACTTAACACGGCGGGGCTACAAACAAATGCTATTTTATATTTGCTGTATTTTTCTGCCGCGCATTGCCGGTGTTCTGACAAAGTTGGCATGCGCTTAACGTTAAAAAGGACCGCGAATGCAGCGATTCCAAAGTCCACACTACAAACTTTCTTTAAAGAAAGGAATATTAACTTACGTTTGCCATGTTAGGTGCACACAACAACTGCACGTAGCCCTCTCACTTAACGACTTCGCCGTGTCGTTAAGCATTAATTTACGCCACTTCCGTATTGCACATGTATGTTTATAATGTAAATACTTTTTTAGCACCATTGAATAACATTGAGAGTCCAAGTGAATATAAAAGAGGGCTTTTTTTCACCGCCACAAAAGCTTTGGGAGCAAAATTTTATAAGGGTGCAAAATTTGACAGGACACCGGTCCGTGAAAAAAAGACCCAAATCACACCGGTCCGTGGTGCAAAAAAGGTTGGGGACCCCTGGTCCAGCACATCACAGCAGGGTGCAAGATGCTGGCAGGTAAGGCATACATGGAACGACATAACCAGGGAGACGGCATAGTGTACAGGAATATCTGTGCCGAGTACAGACTGGAGACCCCAGAGTCAAGGTGGGCAACACCCCCAAAGGTGGTCGAGAACAAACGAGCCAAGATCCTGTGGGACTTGATCCAGACAGACAAACTGGCGAAGGCCAACCAGCCTGACATAGTGATGGTGGATAAACATCAGAAGACAGCAGTAGTGATAGATGTAGCAATCCCGAGCGATACAACATCAGGAAAAATGAACACAAAAAGCTGGAGAAATATCAAGGGTTGAAGGAAGAGTTGTAGAAAATGTGGGGAGTGAAGGCAACAGTGGTGCCAGTAGTGATCGGGACACTAGGGGCAGTAACCCCCAAGCTGGGTGCATGACTCCAACAGTTACCGGGAACAACGTCCGATGTCTCTGTTCAGAAAAGCGCAATCCTAGGGACAGCTAAAATCCTATATATACAGTGGGGAGAACAAGTATTTGATACACTGCCAGTGGTCTCTCCTCTCAAGCTCGGGTCCTCTACCAGAGACCTGGGAGCTTGCGGGTTCTGCGCAGGATCTTTGCTGTCCCTTGGATCACGCTCTTCTGAACGGAGACATCGGACGTTTATATATACATATACTCACCAGCCACTTTATTAGGTACACCTGTCAACTGCTCGTTAACACTTAATTTCTAATCAGCCAATCACATGGCGGCAACTCAGTGCATTTAGGCTTGTAGACACGGTTTAAGACAATCTCCTGCAGTTCAAACCGAGCATCAGTATGGGTAAGAAAGGTGATTTGAGTGACTTTGAACGTGGCATGGTTGTTGGTGCCAGAAGGGCTGGTCTGAGTATTTCAGAAACTGCTGATCTACTGGGATTTTCATGCACAACCATCTCTAGGGTTTACAGAGAATGGTCCAAAAAGAAAAAATATCCAGTGAGCGGCAGTTCTGTGGGCGGAAATTGCTGATGCCAGAGGTCAGTGGAGAATGGCCAGACTGGTTCGAGCTGGTAGAAAGGCAACAGTGACTCACATAACCACCCGTTATAACCAAGGTAGGCAGAAGAGCATCTCTGAACGAACAGTACGTCGAACTTTAAAGCAGATGGGCTACAGCAGCAGAAGACCACGCCGGGTGCCACTCCTTTCAGCTAAGAACAGGAAACTGAGGCTACAATTTGCACAAGCTCATCGAAATTGGACAATAGAAGATTAGAAAAATGTTGTCTGGTCTGATGAGTCTCGATTTCTGCTGCGACATTCGGATGGTAGGGTCCGAATTTGGCGTCAACAACATGAAAACATGGATCCATCCTGCCTTGTATCAACGGTTCAGGCTGGTGGTGGTGGTGTAATAGTGTGGGGAATATTTTCTTGGCACTCTTTGGGCCCCTTGGTACCAATTGAGCATCGTTGGAATGCCACAGCCTACCTGAGTATTGTTGCTGACCATGTCCATCCCTTTATGACCACAATGTACCCAACTTCTGATGGCTACTTTCAGCAGGATAATGCACCATGTCATAAAGCTGGAATCCTCTCAGACTGGTTTCTTGAACATGACAATGAGTTCACTGTACTCAAATGGCCTCCACAGCCACCAGTTCTCAATCCAATAGAGCATCTTTGGGATGTGGTGGAACGGGAGATGCGCATCATGGATGTGCAGCCGACAAATCTGCACAAACTGTGTGATGCCATCATGTCAATATGGACCAAATTCTCTGAGGAATGCTTCCAGTACCTTGTTGAATCTATGCCACCAAGAATTGAGGCAGTTCTGAAGGCAAAAGGGGGTCCAACCCGTTACTAGCATGGTGTACCTAATAAAGTGGCCGGTGAGTGTGTGTGTGTGTGTGTGTGTGTGTGTGTGTGTGTGTGTGTGTGTGTGTGTGTGTGTGTGTGTGTGTGTGTGTGTGTGTTCTCGTTTTTATATCCTGGTGGGGTCCACAACCTGAAATATGACTCACCCCGTGGGGACCAATTTTCCCCGTGGGGACCGAAGCCCGGTCCCCACGGGTACAAGCATTTAAAATCGATAGAAAATGACCTGTAGACCAATTTGGTGCAAAAAAAAACATGGACCCCATAAGGTCGATGTTCACACTTTTTCACACACTGCGTGTGTAACACAGCACCCCGAGAGGCCCAAGTCACTACTGCAAGTGTGCGTATTTGCACCGTGGGGACCATTTTTTCAGGTTTGTGTATCCGAAAGTATAGTCATAAGTAATAACATAGTAATAGGGATTTTTATTTGAAAAACTGGAAATATGTTAGCGTGAATGTGATCTTAATTTTATGTTTTATGTTTTTATCTAATAAAGTTGGTTAAAATTGATAAGATATCCTAGAATGTCACTATTAAAGTGTAATAGTATCTTTTGGTGATTTTTAAAGGGGGTATTGCTTTTCATTGTGGGTTTTATGAACAATTGCCTGGATCCTAGACCAAATAAATGTTCATTTATTTTCATCATGGCCATTTCACCACACCCTCACTTAGTCAACGATAAAATAACTGAAAAAGTTCCCTAATAAATATACACTCACCAGCCACTTTATTAGGTACACCTGTCCAACTGCTTAACACTTAATTTCTAATCAGCCAATCACATGGCGGCAATTTAGGCATGTAGACATGGTTTAAGACAATCTCCTGCAGTTCAAACCGAGCATCATTATGGGGAAGAAAGGTGATTTCAGTGACTTTGAACATTGCATGGTTGTTGGCAGAAAAAAACGCAAGTTTTCTTAATGTTTAAATAATCTACATATTTTTTTGAGAATTATCAAAGCATTCACACAACGAAATAACGCTGGGAAAGTTTGTTAAACATATTTCTGAGTGTGTGGGATATTGTTCTCACATGGACGCGCCTCTCTGACAAGGAAATGAAAATGAGGGCGGCGCCTCGGCCGTGCGCAAATAGTACAGCGGGAGGACAAGAATAAAAATCGGCCGGCGCCACGGCGTTCGTGCACACGCACAAGCAAAAGTGCAATACAGAGAGCCTGCTCTCCATTAAAAAAATTTTTTTTTTTATTGAGTGACGCGGAAAAAATGCAGCAGCAGCAATTTATTTTCATTTCTTCGAGTTGGCAGAAAAAAACGCAAGTTTTCTTAATGTTTAAATAATCTACATAGTTTTTTGAGAATTATCAAAGCATTCACACAACAAAATAACGCTGGGAAAGTTTGTTAAACATATTTCTGAGTGTGTGGGATATTGTTCTCACATGGACGCGCCTCTCTGACAAGGAAATGAAAATGAGGGCGGCGCCTCGGCCGTGCTCAAACGGTACAGCGGGAGGACAAGAATAAAAAGCGGCCGGCGCCACGGCGTTCGTGCACATGCACAAGCAGAAGCGCAATACAGAGAGCCTGCTCTCCATTTTTTTTTTTTTTTTTTTTTTTTTTTTAAATAATTTATTAGTCCGGCATGGCGGCCCGACCCGAACCGACCCGAACGTGAATGCTTAAATTGTGGGCCCGACCCGACCCGACATGGTCGGGTTCGGGCACAAAATCTAACCTCTACTCCACAGTCACCAGATCTCAATCCAATAGAGCATCTTTGGGATGTGGTGGAACGGGAGATTCACATCATGGATGTGCAGCCGACAAATCTGCACCAACTGTGTGATGCCATCATGTCAATATGGACCAAACTCTCTGAGGAATGCTTCCAGCACCTTGTTGAATCTATGCCACGAAGAATTGAGGCAGTTCTGAAGGCAAAAGGGGGTCCAACCCGTTACTAGCATGGTGTACCTAATAAAGTGGCCGGAGAGTGTATATTGGCTATGTAATTGACCCCCAGTTCTGTTTTAAGACTAGATGAAACAATCCCTTGAGTGAACATAATACCTGAGGCATGAGTGGTTACAATAACAAGATCAAGGTTGCTGTGGTGTATGTCGACGGTGGGAGGGTGGAGGTGGGGGTGGGTGGGCGTTAAGCGCCATTGAGGTCATCAGGTGGGCACCCTCCTTACTCAGTGTTTTGATGATAGGCCCACAACGCCTCCAGAGGGCTCATTGGCAACATCTGGCAGGCAAACATTGGATTTCCATCCACGTTGCTCCGCATCAGCTGCCAGCTCGGCGCACTTAAGGCTATTGCATTCGAATGCCTCCGCAACAACAGTCTCCCAGGGATGGGTGAGCTCTATGATATAAACAGTTTGAAGTGAGGAGGAGGAGAGCACAACGTCCGGCCTGAGGTCTGTTGCAGCGCTCTCCGATGGGAAGCATAGCCTGTGGTTCAGATCTGCTACTATCTTCCAGTCTCTTGCCCCTCTAAGTTGGCCAATATCCGGTTTTTGGCTTTTGGTTGACTTTGTTACTTCTGCAATAAACTGTTCTGCAGGTGTAGGCTGGGCTGATGGATGGGCGAGGGCATTGTTACTTGTCCGCTGAGTCTCCACAGTAGCTGCCAGGCACTTGAGGATGTGGTTGTGCCGCCAGGTGTAACGGCCTTGTGACAAGCTTGTCTTACAGCCTACTATAATGTGCTTCAAGTTTGCGGGGGATAGACAGAGAGGGCATGTAGGGTCTTCTCCGTACCACTGGTTGAGGTTTGAGGGGGACGGTAACACATCATACTTAGGACGTAAGATAAACCTGATGTGAAATGCTCCTATTCCCAACTGTTCTCTCCCTGAGAACTTTCTCCTCTCAACTTCCTCCCATTTCATCCAGTGTCCATGCTTGGCTTGTTAGACAGCCTTAGCGTACCCCATTGCCTGTTCTTGCCGATGCACCGTTCTGCCTAGATAGCCTGCACTCTCCAAGGCAGGGGTGGGCAAACCGGTCCTCGAGGGCCGCAGTGGGTCCTGGTCTTTGTTCCAACTGATCCAGCACAGAGCTTGTAACCAATGAGGTTTTAATGGAAACAAGGAGCACCTGACTGCAATCAACTGATTGCACTTATAACACACCAGATTGGTGAAAAGGTGTCCTCTTGATGGGTTGCAGCAAAAACCCGCACCCACAGCGGCCCTTTGTGGAATAGTTTGCCCACCCCAGCTCCAAGGCCTCCTCTCCCTTGTTGCATAAGGCCAACTACAGTATGTCTGCCTAAGGTCTTACTTCGCCTGCCGAACGGCTGCAATTGGCACCCTTTTCCCTCCGGTCACCAGGGAAGGAGCCGTTTGGGCCATGCAAGAGTCATGGGTTTCCGTGAGAGTCAATTCTAACCTTACTTTGAAACATTAGAATTCCTCAACAAGGCTGGAAATTGGAAGCTCCAGAATGCCTCTTCCATAGAGCTCATGCTACTAAAGCATCTGGGGAGTCCCAGCCACTTCTTGGCAAAAGAGCTGACCAATTTCTCCAGTTTTTTTCAAATTTTGAGGTTGGGATCACATAGATCGTAAGAGGCCACATCAGCCTGTCTAGCCTAAGCTGGTCCACTTGTAGGGTAGCATCGTACCAGCGTCCAAGGCTCTTGGCTTTTGTGACACTGTTGGTATGGGTTTATCACCCAAATAGAACTGGTGTTCAAATATTTTCCCCTTAATGACTGATATGCTCCTAGATTTGCCTGGCTTTATTTTAATGTGGGCCCACTGGAAATGATCATTTATTTCCATCATGGCCGTTTTACCACACTCTCACTCAGTCAACAATTAAATAATAAACAAAGTTCCCTAATAAAAATATATTGGCTCTGCAATTGACCATCTCATTACAACTGAACACCAAACATTTCCTCATAATGGCAAGTCTCATCTCGCTCTGTAAGCTCTGCAAACTTCAGGTTGTCAGTGCTTTCTAAACATGTTTCTTCGAATCAGTCCTCACAGTCCACATCCTCACCTGGTTTGGTTCACTATATCTCAGTAATTAAGAATCTCAATATGATCATTACAATCAGGAGTAAAGTCATAGGTCATGAGCAACAGTCACCAGCATTTTCAAAAAGTTATTTATCAAAAAGGCACCCAGATATCAGCAAACAACTCACAAATCCTGCATCCTCCCTTTTCACGTCGTGCCAGCCCGATGTGATGCAGGCTTGTGTTCTAACACCAGGGAGAGTGGTGTGAGCCTTTTAAAGTTTCCAAAAGATCCCATTCGCTGTGAAAAATCGGCGAAAAAAGGCTGACTTTTGTTTGTGCTTATGACACAGGGAGAGAGGGTGACAGGGGGAGTGATTGGGAGAAACGCCCGTCCCCCATTTAAATGGTGTTTTTCTTATATAGCGCTTTTCCACCTTTCAAGGCGCTCAAAGCGCTTTACAGTATCTCGCCATTCACCTACTGGTGACGCAGCACCAGGAGCAACGTGGGGTTCAGTATCTTGCTCAAGGATACTTAGGCGAGTTCATCAGGGCGAAGAATCGAACCCACAACCTCTGGGTTGGGGACAACTACTCTACCACTGAGCCACGCCACCCATTTAGAACCAGGGTGGTGTTCCATTATTGGACTTCTGCGCTCTTTGCTGATTGTCCATAATGAACACCATGTTCATGCATCAGGGTGTCTATATGTGCACTAGGCACCACGAACAGCCTAGGCTGTAGTTGGATGATTGACTTTGTAGTCGTGTCATTGGACTTGCGGCCGAATGTCTTGGACACTCGGGTGAAGAGAGGGGCGGAGATGTCAACCGATCACCACCTAGTGTTGAATTGACTCCAATGGTGGGGGAGAATGGCGGTCTAGCCCAGCAGACCCACACGTTCCAGTAGACCTTTGGCAATGTCGAGGGAAAGACTGGGGACATTGACTCTGGGTGGACCGTGTTCCACGCCTCAATTGCCGAGGTGGCCAACCAGAGCTGGGGCCGTAAAGTAGTCATTGCCTATTGTGGCGGCAATCCCTGGACCAGTTGGTGGGCACCAGATGAAGGAGCCCTATTGGGCCTTTATGGCCTGTGGAACTCTTGACACATCTTATGGGTACCGGCGACTCTGGTGGTCACTGAGGAAATACCCCAGGCACGGGAGGAGTCTGGCAAGGCCATGGAGAACGACTTCTATATGGTTTCGAATGAAATTACTTGCTGCTATGACTTCTGTGTAGAGACATTGTTGTGTCCGCAAGGCACATACTAGAATTTAGACAGTTGAATACCTGGGGATTGTGGGATGTATGAGGGTGGAGTTTTGGTGCATGAGTGACTGTGTTGTGAGCATGTGTGGCACACGGGAGTAAAAGAGTTTTTAGAATGCGAAGCTTGGGTCCGTTTGTGCTCATACCCTAACACAACAGACACCTCCAATGAGGTGGTTCTAGCTCAGGTTAATCATATGCTCTTGGACTTGTGCTATCTGCTAGCCATCTTGTTTAGATTTCAGCCAGTTCAATCATGTCTCTACATGATGTGCTAATTCCCTATGTTGAAGCAACAATACCGTGGAATTTATCGGAGTACTGACAAGTACAGCAATGGCAAAAAAAAAATAGGAGTGAATACAAAAAAAACTTTATGTGCCATTGAAAATGAATGGGAAATGTTGGTTATTAGAAATGAATGGGAAAGGTTTTGGTAAATATTGGCAGAACCGTACATTTTTGGTAAAAACTAACTAACTTTAGGTGCCTTGACTTCCTTACATTTTTTATGTATGGCTTATACGAATCGGATAAAAATTGTAAATAATAATAATAAGAAAGTTTGGAATTTCACCAGTGATTGCATTTGCATAACATTCAATGCAGCCGTCATTGTTGCATTGCATGTAATGCAAATGCAACCACAATTATACATTATAATTGACAACATTTAACATTAACTTATTTATTGCTCGAGACGGTGATAGATTTCCAATCCATTTGAATTGGGAGGGTTAGCCAGGAACGATTTTGAAGTCACCAATTTTTAGGGTTTTGATGGACCCTACCTAGAATGTGTTGAAATGCATGTGAAAAGTATAAGCCAACAGTGTTGAGTATCGGTCAAATATGGTCAAATATTCATTGGTAATATATATATGTATACACAGTATATTTGGATTCAAAAAAGTTATGCCAGTGCCAGAGATTTTGGGACACTGTGGCCATTCCCATCCCCCATCGAGTGAAGACACCGAGGCCTATTTGACACACATTTCCTGAGATTTTTGGACCCCACCCTGACCATGCCGATAATTGGACTTCCCATCCCCCATCGAGTGAACACAGCGAGGCCTAGTTAACACACATTTCCTGAGATTTTTGGACCCCGCCCTGACCTTGCCGATAATTGGACTTCCCATCCCCCATCGAGTGAGGACACAGAGGCCTATTTGACACACCTTTCCTGAGATTTTTGGACCCCGCCCTGACCATGTCGATAATTGAACTTCCCATCCCCCATCGAGTGAACACGCCGAGGCCTATTTGACACACATTTCCTGAGATTGAAGGACCCTGCCCTGACCGTTCCGATAACTGGACTTCCCCTCCCCCATCGAGTGAACACGCCGAGGCCTATTTGACACACCTTTCCTGAGATTTTTGGACCCGTCCTGACCATGCCGATAATTGGACTTCCCATCCCCCATCGAGTGAAGACACAGAGGCCTATTTGACACACCTTTCCTGAGATTTTTGGACCCCGCCCTGACCATGCCGATAATTGAACTTCCCATCCCCCATCGAGTGAACACGCCGAGGCCTATTTGACACACATTTCCTGAGATTGAAGGACCCTGCCCTGACCGTTCCGATAACTGGACTTCCCCTCCCCCATCGAGTGAACACGCCGAGGCCTATTTGACACACCTTTCCTGAGATTTTTGGACCCGTCCTGACCATGCCGATAATTGGACTTCCCATCCCCCATCGAGTGAAGACACAGAGGCCTATTTGACACACCTTTCCTGAGATTTTTGGACCCCGCCCTGACCATGCCGATAATTGAACTTCCCATCCCCCATCGAGTGAACACGCCGAGGCCTATTTGACACACTTTTCCTGAGATTTTTGGACCCCGCCCTGACCATGCCGATAATTGAACTTCCCATCCCCCATCGAGTGAACACGCCGAGGCCTATTTGACACACTTTTCCTGAGATTTTTGGACCCCGCCCTGACCATGCCGATAACTAGACTTCCACTCTCCCATTGAGTGTATAGGGCAGGGGATAAATCACCTAAAAAAAATCAAAAATTAGAAAATTATTACAACCACTACAGGGTTGGTGCATAGGGTCATTTGAGGGATATTTTGTATTGGGCGTTGGTACCTATTATGAAATAAACCCCCACCCCACTTTTTCCCCCTATTATCCTTAAAAATAAAATCACATCTTGCGAGAGCACATTGATTCACCTGTCAGATATCGCACAATTCTTCATATTGCATTGTGGCTCCTGGTTGACTGCAAGCCAACCACTGAAATCTCCAAGGAGACGATCATACTCAACACACCACCAGACAGACAAATAAACAGTGGAGGAGACTGACATGAAGATGGAGCAAGTGCTACAGAGTTTCATGGTAGATCTGGATGTAGACAGCATGAATGCATGTGTGGCTGAAAAAGCACTGGACATGTGCCTCAAGTTAGTGGCTCCTGTGTATGCCTACAAACCTTGGAACCACTAAAAAGGCAAAGGCGCGAAGGTAGGTGTCCAGTGTGCTGTGTTCCTACAAAGACAGCAGGTTTGGGTGTCTATATAGGGCAGCAGCAGTCCTAACATACCGCTTTAGCACTTTGAGTTCCTCAGCCAGAACCCTTACTTAAACTGGGTGTGCACTTGGTGGAGCCCTTCTATGCTGGAACAATGGAAAAAGCTTCTACCCATACTCAGCTCAGGGAGTTCTACAACAGACTGTTCCCAATGGACTATCCTGTCAGTGAACAGGCTAGTAACATTCATTACACCCCTCTGCACAACATTGGTATCGAGAGACAATGTGGCAAGTTGGACTACAGGCTGAAGAAGTAAGACCTACTGACTGTGTTCAGTGTGCCTATCATTTTACAGAGGAGCCATGATCTTAGGAATGGATAGATTCCATCCTTCAAAAGTTTCAAGGCAGCACCCCAGGCAAAAAGAGGGGTTGAACTTAACTGGAGTCAACTTATGAAGGCGAAATTCGAGAGTGGGGCAGACCAGAAACAGGAGATAGCTCAAAGAAAGGAGAGGGCGAAACATGACATGCTGAACACACTGAAATCTAGAGGTGGCCCTTTCACTGACAGTGGGGAAGTGGAGAAATTCCTTGCAGATTAAAGTGTGAACAACAATGCAAAGCTCCTATATTCAGGATCCAGGTGACACTGGCCAGTGGGAAGAGGAGGATGAAAACAGCACAGGAGTTTGGAGATGCTCCCATGGCATACCTGGGCAAGAGGAGTGACCAAACCACACTGGTATATGCAAAATTCCAAGATGCCTTGAAAGGCTGGTATCTGGACAGGAGTGACCGGATAACATAGGAAAAATGTGATGTGCTACTTAAGTTCAAGTTCTTTCCTTGTCAGTGTGACTGAATAAAATGATTTAACTATTTGTATTTGGTATTTTGTTCTTCGACACCTGAGGACATCAGTATCTACATCCCTGGACCTGCTGCAGTTTGAATACAAGCCACACATCGGTGTGGAGGATGCTTTGATTTTCCCTTATCTATAGGTCGCTCTCCCATCTGGAGAGGCAGGGAAGCACTGTGAGAGTGATGTTTTCTGCCTTCTCGAGTGCTTTCAACACCATCCACCCAAAAGCTTTTACCAGTCTGTGGTGGCCAGCACTTTGTTTTTGCTCTGTAGTGTGTTGGGGAAGCGGGGTCAAGGCAGGTAAGGTAGGCAGAATCAGTAAACTGGTGAGGAAGGCCCACTCTTTGGTAGGGCTTGAGTTGGGAAGTCTGGAGACTCTGACTGAGAGGAGGATGACCCCTCCCACCCACTCCATGACGAGCTGTGGCAAATGGGCTGCTCTTTCAGTCAGCGTTTTATACCACCTAGTTGCAGAACTGAGCGCTATATGCGTTCCTTTGTGCCCACTGCCATCAGACTTTATAACAGCAGAGGTCTGTGCTCACAATTAAGTGTACATTAAGCATAAGAACAATGACAGGTACTTTTTTATGTGTTTTGTTTGTCATAGTGCCGATCTGCAGTCATGTTAGATTCAATTTGTGCTTTAGTTATAGGTAATTTGTATATTTATTTTATTATTATTTTTTGTATATTTTTTTTTTATCTTGTTCTTATAGTTTGTCTAAATGTTATACATTCTACTGTACACTGCCTGAGGTGCTACAATGCCTGAATTTCCCCTATGAGGGATTAATAAAGTCTTATCTTATTTGAAATAAAAATCTTCAATCAAGTATTCCAAATTCATTTACTCTTTTAGTATTAACAGACTGTAAGAATAGTAAATGCATACAAAGGGCGGAACAGCCCCCCCCCCAAAATGCTGTTTTTTTTTTGTTTGTTTGTTTGTTGTTTTTTTTTTAAGGATTATTAGTTTTTTTTTTTTTTTTTAATTATCTTGAACATACAGAGTTAGTTTGAGGTGAAACAGTGGTGTTTATTAATACCCAAATTGGTTGAAAGTATTTATTCAATAGTACATTGACAAACAGTAAGTTTATAGCTTATGCATAAAAGGCAGAATGTGCAGAAAATATCACTTTTTCGGTCCTTTTTTTTTTTTTCATTTTCAAGAAGTGGTAGTGGTGGGGGGATATTTATAAGATCCAGAATTACTTTTGGTTTCAAAGTTCTTGGATTGATAGCTTAATCAAGTCCGAAATGAGTGTGTTGAAATTTAACACTGCAGCCTATTTGACACACATTTCCTGAGATTTTTGGACCCCGCCCTGACCATGCCGATAATTGGAGTTCCCCTCCCCCCATTGAGTGGAGACACTGAGGCCTATTTGACACACCTTTCCTGAGATTTTTGGACCCCGCCCTGACCATGCAGATAATTGGAGTTCCCCTCCCCCCATTGAGTGGAGACACTGAGGCCAATTTGACACACCTTTCCTGAGATTTTTGGACTCCGCCCTGACCATGCAAACAACTGGACTTCCCCGCCCCCACTCACAAGTGTTGCCAATTAATGTGAGGAGGTAAGATAACAGAGAGCAGCAAACAAAAAGAAAAAAGATTGAAAACTCGGTAAGTATATCAATTTTAGAGCTGTATACTGTAGTTGTAGTTAGGTTGGACATGAAACAGAATTACTTATATAGACTGACATTTCTCTTGTAATATGCTTTATGCACCACATAGTCAGTTGTCACCAAGTTAGGTTGCTACTGTGAATATAACCAAGTTGCAGTCCTGCAGACACTACTTACATTCAGTGCATATTTTTTTAGTGTTACTACTTTTTTTGCATGCCTTAAGGCTTTACACGTATGTTTATACACTCAAGCAGCTGTGAATATATATTTTTAGACATTGAGTGAAATGAAACACACTTTTCCTGATGTTTTTTGTCCCCATCCAGACCATCCAAAACACCATTTGACTTCCCCTCCCCCACTCACAATGAGAGGAAGACCCCAAAAAAAAGTTAAAAAAGGATTGAAAACTCAGTAAGTATACAATATTGCAGGTAATACTCCATAAACTACAATATCCTAGAAAGTTACTTGTACTTCTGCAATTCAAATATACAGGTGAATTTGACATATTAAATGAACGAATAAAATGCAAATAAATATATTTATACTACATACGGATATATATATATATATATATATATATATGTTTTTGGTATTTTTCTGATCAGATCTTATTGCTTAAAAAATAACTTGATATTCAAATTTTTTGGGTAGTACCTGTAGTACTTTTTTTTTTTTTTTTTTTTTTTGCATAAATTAGACTTTACCTTTACTCGCTGCAATGAAGAAACAGTTTAGTGGAATGAAAATCACAAGTGAATGACTACACATTAGAATGTTCTATCATTTCATTTGTTTTATTTCATCAACATCTTAGTATGTACAATTAAAGATCAAGGGGGTCTATGCTTAAAGCATTCCTGACTTTAAAAAATTAAAACTAATCATAAAATACAGTCAGGAATTTGATTTGTCACACACACAAAGTTGGTCTGCAGTGAAATGCTGTGCATAGAAATAGGACCATCAGTACTGGTGTATCATGGTGAGAGTAATGCAAATGATATGTATCATCCGTATGCATATACTCCACGTGGAATTTAATTTTAAACGAAAAAAAATCAATGACTCTGTAAAATAAAAATTGAGTTAATAGTAATATATTTATTTTTATTTGGCAGACGGAACTCACGAAATGCTAGCTGCATTGAGGGTCACAAAAGCCAGGTGGATGTTTTGAAGGACCAAACACAGGTATGATTGGACCACAGTAATTTCTTGCTGTGTAAGTTGTAACATTCTGATACAATTTGCTACTTTAAAAGGGTAAAAATAAAACGTAGCCAAAGCTTGCTTCTGTGCACTAGGGACATCTTTCCTCAATCTTCCACACAGTCCCTTCACCGCTCATAAATTATGACACGAACTAGTTGTCAGAGATAGGAACATAATCAGAAAGTACATCTGAAAAACCAAAAATTTTTTCACTTTTAATTTATGAGCTCAACGAATTGGAGCTCATTGTAATTTTAGAGATTGAGATTTGACATCAGACGCCTGATATTGAAGAATGTATCCACTTTTACACTGATCACACGTTACATTGTAGCTGTAGTGTAGCATAGGTCTATTATGTACTAGCATATGGCGGAAAACACTCAGGTGACTTGAAGTTCCGCCCTGAGACCCCCAATTTGGCCAAATTTCAAAATCTTCCGAAATGCAAGTGTGATACATCATTGGAGCGCTTAAAATCTCAATTTTCTGGGGGAAGAAAATTTTTGAACAGGAGGGCATTTTTAAAAAAAAATAATTTAAACAGCAAAACACTATCTGGAGGTGAGAGTACGCGAGAGCAGAATTACAGACGCCATGACTTTAACGAGATATTATCGCGGACTAACCTTGTTTCGATCCAAAACTTCATGTGGCATGTATCACTGAGTGTCAAGACACAGCTGTGAATGGCCACAGCTGGATTTTTGGGGGATTTTATGGGTTAAACATGTTTATATAACAAGGGTCGCAATGCAGAAATCGCAGACATCAAGCAGCGGTTGAGATTTTCTTTTTAATATATTTACCCTTTTAAAGGTTTTTTTTTTTTTTTCTTCAATTTTTCGTTGTTTGGATCGATTATTTATCATGTAACATATCTGAGAACAGACACCATTTTTTTTATTGTGAAGTAATTTGTTTAAAAGTTTAAAATATGCGAGTGAATAATTTTTAATGTAATTTTTTAAATGAAATATTAGATATCAGTTTATTGAGTTGAAGCTAAAAATCACAGACCTTTTGAATAATTAATATAATTAATAACCTTCGTTGTATGGCTGGGTTGAAACAAAAGGGTTTGCACGACATCTGTAAACGGGGGTTACCAGGGTAAAACGGACAAATTAAAAATAGTTCGGGGGCTTAATGCACCATGAGTCTGCTATGGCAGCATATAGACACATTGTTCTATCAAACACAAGAGTTGTTTTCTTTTAAAGAGGGGTGCAAGAGCAGAAACTGCTTTTTCAGTCTTGTCTGTGTTTTCCGCCATTTATATTTTCGTGTTTTTTAAAGACAATAATTTTTTAAGCTTTAAAGTTATAGCCCTCCCTTATAACTGTTTTTCCCAACAGGAGAAAACAGTTGAGTCTGTAGGAATTATTGGAGACATTGGAAACACCAAGATGGTGCCCCCCCAGCTTGCCGAAGTAGGCCTGCTACCTTTGTATATGACCGACAGTGTTTTAGTAAGTTGGCATGATTATTGTTGGCCGGTGACTTTTTTTTTTTTTTTAAACATCCATCAGGCCTTGCACATACAGTATCTGGGTTAAAAGAGAACCATACCAGAAGCGGTTTGCTTAGAACAGAGTCTGGATTGATAATAAAATATGCAACAACTTAAATCAGACAGACGCTGTTTTGGATTAACAGCTTCCTAGTAGAATATAACTTTATTTTGAGGGGCATAATGATAGCAAAGAAATAGAAGTTAAGTAACTTTTCCTCCAATATTTACCAGTGTATTAAATTTTATATGGGGTGTCTTACGTTTCCCCCCAGGAGAACATAATGGAGTCTGTGGGAATTACTGAGGAAGGCATTGAAGACACCACTCCAGCACTCCAGCCTGACGAACCACCTGTGCCACCATTGGATATAAGCAACAATCTTTTAGTAAGTTATCACGATTAGATTTAGCCAGTAGATTTTTTTTGGATTTAAAAAAAAAAAAAAAAATTGACATCCATTATTCCTTGCACTTATCCGAGTTAAAAAAGAACTATACCAGAGGTGGTTTGCTTGGAGCAGAGTCTGCATTGAAAAAAACTCTGCAACACCTTAGACACTGGTTTGGATGAACAGGTTCCTGGTAAAATGTAACTTTATTTGGAGGGGTATAGTGATAGCAAGAGAACAGGAGTTAAGTAACTGTTCCCCCAATATTTAACATGCAGTGTATCAAAATTTATAAGGGTATCTTATGCTCCCCCAGGAGAATATAATGGAGTCTGTGGAAATTACTGGAGAAGGCATTGGAAACACCACTTGGGCACCCCAGCCTGACAAAGTACCTGTGCCACCTTTGGATATGAGCTATGATCTTTTTGTAAGTTACCACAATTACAATTGGCCATGGACTATTTTTTATTTTTATTTTAAATAAATAAATTGACATCCATCATTCATTGCACTTATTCTGGGCTAAAAGAGAACTATACCAGAGGTGGTTTGCTTAGAACAGATAGTCTGCATTAAAAATAAACTGTGCAACAACTTAAATCAGACAGAAGGTTTTTTGGATCAACAGGTTTGGTAAATGGACTTACACCTCTATCACGCTTTTCTAGCTTCAAGGTACTCTAAGCGCTTTTAACATTATATCCTGATTTACCAACATTCATTCCACTCTTGGTGGTGGGAAGCTACGTTTATAGCCATAGCTACCCTGGGGCAGGCTGAAGGAAGCGAGGCAGCCAATCACGCCATCAGCCTCTCTGACCACCACCACCAACCACTCGCTTTCAAACTTCTCGCCAGGATTCATGGTGATCCCCTATTCAAATACTGACCAGGTCCAAAACTGCTTAGCTTCTGGGGTCTTACGGGATCAGGCTTAGCAAGGCGGTATGGCCACATATAAGTGGGAGGTGTCAGGTAGAGATTTGTTTTTGGGAGGGACACAGTGATAGCAAAGGAATAGAAATTCAGTTGTTTTTTCCCAAAATAATTAACATATAGTAAAGCAAGATTTATGTATGTATATTTTGTTTTTTTTCCCCACACAGAACCTCATGGAGTCTGTGGGAATTACTAAAGAAGGCACTGGAAACATCACTCTGGCAACCCAGCCTGATGTTGCTGTGACACCTTTGGATATGCCCGACAGTGTTTATGTAAGTTGGCATAATTCTACCAGGTCGCATAACACTACACTCATTCACTTAAATTGTAAGGCAATCTTTTTGTAAACCTGGTTAAAAGAACTAGGGCTGTTTGAAACGATTATTTGTCTCCAAATTAATCTATCGACTATTGTAACGATTAGACCAGGGCTCTGCAACCTTTGATACTCAAAGAGCTTTGGATTGTCGGGGAGCAGAATAGTCTCCGGTTTGAGTGAATGCTGGCGTGAGTGAGTGCCGCTGCTCCCCTGATATCTAATGGAATTTCTAACTCAAATATCGACTTTTGTGACGATCATTCTGCCTAATTGTTGCTGCTCTCTGGATATTTTACACTGGCAGCACATCATCACACGTTTTCCACATTTGTCTGGATTATTTTTTTTTTTTTTGGCCGACCTGTGACGCTGGGGCTTTCGTGCCACGACGTGGCTGGCTGTTCTTTGGACCCCATTTCTGAGCCGGTATATGAATCTACTGGTTGGCTGTGTGGTCACTATTCTTCTGGGTTGTCCTGCTCTTTCAAACCAACCTCTCAACATCCCTGCTCCAATAATTGGCTGCTGAGCTCTTAAAACTTTGCCTCTACTCGGCAGCACCATTAATTGTTTGGCAGCTCTGCCCTGATGGACAATACTAATCACGGCTTCACCAAAGACTTCATACCTGCCTGTAGAGTTTTGGATTACAGAAGTTTATCAACTCTCCCACCCACTAAAATGGGGATATCCTGGATCACATCTGTTGTTCTGTTCATCATCTTCAAATTTATAATTACATTTGACAAATTTACAGTCTAAATTCAAATAAAATACTAGTTAACTCATTTGTTGCCATTGATGGTGATAGACGTCCAATCAATGTGAAGTGGGAGGGTGGCATGTTCATTTGCAGTTACTCCCAATTAGTGGGAGGTGTAACTGCAAATGAACATGCCACCCTCGCACTTCACATCGACTGGACATTTACTTGTGATAAACTAATTTCAGTTCACAGCAGAAGGATGATTGGACGACACACGATTGGACGTATTGCATCATCAATGGCACTGAAAGAGTCAACTTCCAAAGTCACAAAGAGCCACAGCAGAATGATGAAAGAGCCACATTCGGCTCTTGAGCCACAGGTTGCAGACCCCTGGATTAGACAATTTGTCTAATGAGGATTTTTGTTACAAATATAGCCATTATGTTTTTGGTTAACGGTTATTAATTCACCAAAACATTTCTGAACACTGATTTTTTTTGTTAATTAGAGTAAATTAAAAACAAATTTGAAATTCAATTAACAGTCAAATATCTTTTAGGTAAGCACCATGACGTGTAAACATGATTAGGTACTTTTCTGTCTGTATACATTAAAGTAAAACAATGTGTGATCATTTGATCACTTCCAGCCCATCCCAGCTCAAATACATTGGATGTTTATCATTGTCAATAGCAGACAATGAGTGAGGTGTTGAAAAAAAATGAGTAGACAATTTTTTGGGTCCACATTGTCTCGATTATTCGAATAACAAAACAGTAGAATAATTTGGTAGTTGAATAGTCGTCAATCAATCGCAGCAGCTTTAAACAAAATGGGATATCATTGAGTTACTACACAGTACCTACATAATTAACCAAGTGTTTACATTTTTTCCCAGCCTACCAAAGAAAACTTTGAAGAAAGCTACTCTGAACCTAGTGGCGATGAGTACATACCATCGAAACTCTCAGCGCAAGAAAACAGTTCGGAGGAATGGGACTCTGATACTAAAAAAGTACCAATAAAGAGAAAAAGGAAGAAATCAAAAAACTTTGGGAGGAAAAATACATGCTCCAACACCTCAATTAGGACAGCAGAAATTAAAGGCACTCAAGAGTCTGAGAAGAACCCAGAGATGTAGCAGTAATAAAGGATGTGGCAGTAATGAAATTTGAAAAAAAAAAAGATGGTGGGAGACTTTACAGCAAAAAACATTATTGCTTGTACTGCTCTATGCCATGCCTAAAAATGGCAAGACACTTGGTGCGTAAACACAATGATGAATTGGCCGTATCCAAAGCAATGAGTGCCCCTGTAAACTCAAAGTCCCGCAAAGTCCAATTTGATCTAATTAGGAACAAAGGAGATCGTGCCCATAATACTGCAGTTCTAAAATCTGGTTGTGGAACACTAGTCCCAAAACAACGAGCTCCGGAACCAGGAAAAGCAAATGATTACATGCATTGTGTCAATTGCCAGGCTTTCTTGAAAAGGAAATCATTATGGAGGCACATGTCTAAGTGCCAACTTTCACAAAAATGCATCACACAAAAGCCTGGTAAAAGCCGAATCCAGTCCCTAAGTGCCTTTGCGCAGCCTGTCCCTGAAGGTGTAAGCAGAAAGATTTGGGAGTTGATAGCCAATATGCACCAGGATGAAGTCGCCAATGTCATCAGAGCAGAGAAAAGCATAATTAGATTTGGTGAACATTTGTATTGTAAGCATGGCCATGACAAGACTAAGCATGAGTACATCAGACAAAAAATGCGTGAAATGGGACGACTACTTCAGCACTCACGCAAAGGTGGAAAATTGAATCGAATTGAGGACTTCTATAAACCTTCCAACTTCAAATTGGTTATAAAAGCAGTAAAGGAAACAGCTGGATTTGATGAGGAAAAAAACACCTACAAAACTCCATCCCTTGCTCTCAAATTAGGCCATAGTCTGCGGAAAATAGCAGATATTCTTCAATGTGAAGCACAGATGGAAGAGTCTGACAATGAAGAATTTATTGAGAACGTGAAGAAGACCCGTGTTCTGTATGGGAAGAAGTGGGATGTCTGTGTGTCCTCGCGTGCGCTGCAAACTCTTTCAGAGTTGAAATGGAACAAACCACAGATCCTCCCATTTACTGCGGATGTACAGAAGATGCACATGTACCTTGACAGTTACAGTGAGAAATATCGGAATAATCTTCAAGAAAACCCAAATATGAAAATCTGGTCCAAGTTGGCCAATATGACTCTTTGTCAAGTGATTCTGTTTAATCGAAGAAGAGAGGGCGAAGTCTCAAAGATGGCACTTAGTGCATTCACTGAGAGAGACAAATCGAAAGTTCCTTCGGATCTGTCGGAAGGACTCTCTGAGTTGGAACTAAAGCTCTGCGAACATTTTCAACGGATTGAAATTCGTGGTAAAAGAGACCGTAAAGTTCCTGTCCTACTTACACCAGATATGATGACATCAATGGAAACTTTGGTTAGATATCGACAAGACTGTGGTGTGTTACTTGAGAATCCGTATTTCTTTTCAAGACCTGGAGCAGAGACTCACCTGAGGGGATCGGATGCAATAAGATGGATTGCAAAGGAATGTGGGGCGAAACACCCTGAATCTCTCTCTTCAACCAAATTAAGGAAGCAAGTGTGCACACTGTCAACGATCCTTAACCTTAAGGACAATGAGATGGACACATTGGCAAATTTCCTTGGTCATGACATCAGAGTCCATAGGCAGTACTACAGACTGCCAGAGGGAACACTTCAGCTGGCAAAAGTTAGCAAAATACTCATTGCCCTAGAGCAAGGCCGTCTATCTGACTTTAAGGGAATGACAATGGACCAAATCCAAATAGATCCAAATGGTAAGTTAAAAACACGACAAGTACTACAGGTACTACCCAAAAAATTTGAATACCAGGTTGTTGTTTTTTAAGCTACAAGACCTGAAAAAAAATACAAAGTAATAAAAACAGAAATTTACTGTTTTGCATATTATTTGTTCATTTAATGTCAAATTCACCTTTTAAGGTCAATTGCAGAGATACAAGTAAACTTTTCAGGATATTCTAATTTTCTGGATTGTACCTGTATATTTCTTTAATTTTGTTGTTCCTGTATTTCCAGAGGAAGTTAGTGAGTTAACAGTGGAAAATGATGATGCATCAGGCTCGGAGAGAGAAGCGGAGAACGATTTGTCTTTTTGCTCCCCTGTGCTTGGTGAGCTTTTACCTAATAATACTTCAGGTCCAACCTAATCCTTGGCATTTTTTAAAAATCTTCTGGTCATGCCTATATTTATTAGTGTTTACTCTGCCCATGGTTCTTACCCTATATTTTGAAAAGGATAAGCTGTATTGAAATGTGTATACAGTGCCTTGCAAAAGTATTCGGCCCCCTTGAATCTTGCAACCTTTCGCCACATTTCAGCCAATCTGACACACAATTGTTGCGGATTGGTGTCGCAGCTTCTCCATGTAAACGCCACCTGAATCTTACTTTATACGTCAAATAGCTCCATGAGTTATTGGGTGAGGCCTTATAGAAATATTTTCTCACAAATCATTTTCACACTTCTAATCAATACGGTTCCTTTTCCACTGACAGATCCTGCTTTGTTTTTTGTTTTTCTGTTCAATATGAGCTGATAGCTGATTACTACAGTGCCTTGCAAAAGACACAACAATAGACATTTCTGGCCATACTGAGGTTGATGGCATTGCATCCATGTGGCATTTGCGATGTGGCATCTTCAGGCACTCACATGATTTGTTATACTGACTGTATATTGAGTAGACTGACCAATTGGTAAGATGTAGTTAGTGTAAATTTACATAAATAGTATTTTGTCTTTTTTTAAGGATCTTCAACAACCCAAAGCAAACTGTCAACAAGTGATAAGTCCAGTGATGGATTTTCACCCACAGGTATCTATATTACTGTTTCTATTAAGGGTTTTATGATCATCTGTAATAATTGTGACTTATTCTTTATTCCACAAGTTTCCTCAACAACTAAACGACCAAAGGAGACCTTGACCGATTCTGTTAGTGAGGACTCTATGAGAGGTATTCAACAATGATCTTTGTATTAACCTTAATGTTTCTCTGCTGTCCATCTATTCGCAATATTGTGAAAATTGTTGTTTAGCAGAATGCCGACTTATGCACTTAATTGATTCCTGATCAGGGTCTGCAAACTGAAAAGTCTGCAAATCATATGCTCTTCTGTAGACATCATGTTAGCATATACTAGTTAGTAGATGTCCTGCGTTATCACAAATGAAAGACTTGAAATTACTCTCACCCATGGAAAAGATCAGTGTTCAGAAATTCACTCTGAGCATTCTCTGGTACATCGAAATGGTTCATAGACTCAGAATTTATTTGGCATTTAATGGAACACTCATATACAAGGAAAGTTTGGTAGGAGTGAGTTTCCAAATGCATGCTAAAAATGTAGAGATTCTGTGCAGAATATAATGAGGAGCTGAGACTGATCTGCCTCTCATAAATGGCTGCGCCGACCGGCACAAAATAGCCGCACTGCGCGTCACAAAATTAACTTATTAAATAACGGTAGAAAACAACATAAAATGTTCACCTTAAAATGTCTATTGAACTTAATAATTGAAAAATGGATTTACAACTGTTGGCCTTCAACATCATATCTTGAGATGATTTGGATTCAAAGAGTCAGGCTGTTTACCGATGTGACATCCATGTTTCGTCTTAAGCTGGCGCTGCAGATGCGCAGGCTTCATGCAACTGTTATCAAGTTTTAGGTGAGTTGCATCTTGTGGGTGTAAATCCAAATAAAAGCTAATCTTCAACATGAAACCCGAATTAAAAAAAAAAAAAAAAGAAATTTGAATAACTATGAACATAATATTGGTTTTGTGAACTAATATTTTCCTTAAGCATTTAATAATTATTTTAAAAGGATTTTTGCGTGTTTTATTAAAAAAAATATTGCGTACCCCCTGGAGTTCCTTCAAGTACCCTCAGGGGTATGCGTACCCCCATTTGAGAACCAATGTCAGCTGCCAAATTCTTTTTTTTTTTCTTTTTTTCCCCCCAGAATCATCCATTAAAAGAAGGAAAGTGCAGACTCAACAGTCACGGAAAAGAGGTATGCAAATTTATGTTTTCAATTGATTAAACTATCAAAACTGTAACTGAGATTGAGCACTATCTGGACTGTGGGAACATTATCTACAATTTCATTAAAACATTTTTTTTTTCTTCTTTCTTCAGAAACCACAAATAAAAGGCCGTGGACTGTCACTGAAGTTCGTGCAGTGGAAAAAACGTTAACGGACTTCATAGAAACAGGGAGAGTACCTGGTAAGACTGCCTGTGAAGCCTGCATTTCTGCATCACCGGAGGCCCTGAAGACTCGGAGTTGGACCGCAGTTAAGTTTTATGTTAAAAATCGAATTACTGCCATTCAGCGGGAGAGTAGGAGGAGATAAGCTAAGAGTTAAGATTCCTTCGTGTTTGTTCTAATTGATGCCAGTAGCCATTATTTGTTTTGTTGGTGTATCTTAAAGTTCTAATAGTATATCATTATCATTCATAGTACTCTTTTTTTCTTTTTTCTTTTAAATCATCCTTGTCTCAATATTTCCAGCCAAAGTTCTGAATATTGGGCTGTATAGAAAATGTTTAAAATACTAAATGTTTCATGGAAAATATAGTTTAAGTCTACAGACTTTTTTTTTCTTCTCAATAACAGCAGTATTGTATAAATATACCTAATCTTTGATTAAATTTGAATTTGAAATCTCTGTTGCCTTGTGGTTTAGACCATTACATCTGGTAAAAGGTCAAGGTAAAAACATTATTAATCTATTTATACAAGTTATATACGTATAAAACTGTGTTTTTTAAGTGATTTGAGCTGATGAGTCCATAGTTGGCCACCACACTTAAAATCTCGACTAATCTTTTGTAGAGTGAGCCTGTCCCGCTGCTCAACTCACTGCCATTTGCGCTGGGATAACTATCACCACATCAACTGTATCAATACGGTGGTACCTAACTCGTGTAAATGTTTGCAAATACAAGTACAATATTGACTCGTAGACACAATCGTCTTCCTTGTCTGCTCTTTTTATTTTCTAAAGTGAAACATTTTTTTATTACAGTATTCCTGGTTTTGACGTGATTAAGGTGTGCTGTGAATATTCCACAAAGATCACCTATTCCTGTTTGCATTGTTCTCTTTGTTATAATATACAAGTTAAATTGTTCTAGTGTTGCTGAAACCAATGAAATCAGAACTCAAGAAACCTGCCACCAAACTACCACTGAACAGGTGTCTGCAGAAGGTGTATGACAAACATCCTGCTGAACAAAGTATACTGTAATATGGTGGGCTGACATCTCTTATTCAGGTAGACCCAGATTTTCTAATATATATATATATATATATATATATATATATATATATATATATATTAAATGAGTTTACTGTATATACAAATACACTGAATATGAAGTTGCTGTCTGTTGAACACCAATTTGCCCTGTGAATGGTTTAATGCTTATGTAAGTAGATGCAAGGGAAAATGATTGGAAAAGTGTTGTTACATAGTGTAATAGACTTCCTGTAGCCGGTCCCCATGATGATAAAAATTTCAGGAAAAAGTGTTTATGTCAAAAGGGTTATTACAAAGTGTAATAAACTTTCTGTGGCTGGTCCCCACGGTGACGGTCCCCATTATGATCCAAATTTCAGGAAAAAATGTTTATGTTGAGTGTATCCATATTTTGAAGTGATTTTTACCTGGAGAAAACAATCTTAAGAATTTAGCAATTAAAACCAGATTTTTAAACCATTCAGAAAGGGTGGGTCCCACCAGGACTCTCCATGTCAGGTAAAAATAATGGACCCCACCAAGTAATAAAAACCCGTATGTGTGTGTGTGTGTGTGTGTGTGTGTGTGTGTGTTTGTCTTTGCTACATTGTGGGGACCAACACCTGACAGCCCAGTCATAGTGTGGGGACCAAAAAACTTGTGGGGACCAAAACCCTGGACCCCACAATTTTTATCATTGATATAGTGATAAAATGACTAGATAGACGTTCTGTCAAAATTTCAGCGCTTTACCCACAATACACGAAAACCAACTTTTTTGTGTGAAGTGTGTGTGCTCAGTGCTGCCCCTGTAGACAGAACATGGTACTGCATCTACACACAGTTACGCACACTTTCACACACTTGTCTTGTTTTTATGCCATTGTGTGGACATACACAGAACAAACTTGTCTTGTTTTTATGTCATTGTGGGCACACACAGATCACCCAGTTTTTGATCTGTTGTGGGGACACATTGCGCAACTACAATAATACAAAAATCCCTCTCAGGTAAAAGCTTTAATATATACAACACTTTGAGTTGTATAAATTATGTGTATTAAAACTTATACATTCATTCACAAGACACCTTCGCGATTTTTTATCAAACTTTTTGCGGATCTTTCCCAACAGATGAAAGCGTAAAATGATCCAATTTTTCAAGCCATGGGTGAAAGGTGTAGGTGGTTCATTATCATTTTATGCTTATGAATACACGAGATGATATCTCGAAAATGTTTCATGCACATCTCAACGTTTATTCAAATAACTAGTCAGTTTTACCATGTTTGGAGTTTACCTTTAATTCTGAATGAAAACTGATCCTTTTTGGAAACTGAAAGCGTAAACAATCGGAAAAACAATGTTTCCTTTATCCTAAATTTGCTAACCATCTAGGATTTTAGAAGTTTTAGGAAGTTTGAAATTCTCAAATTCTGTTCAGTGATGGACTTTAAGCAGAAGCACTTATTTGGATTTTGTTGTTTTTCAATGTCTTAAATTAAAATGTTCAATCTAAACTCACTGAAGCACTTCATTAAGACAAGGAATTTCTACAAAGTATGGCATCAAATGCGATGCAATGAAAAATATGGGTCCTAGATTTTGTGCTGGTGCATCCAAAAAAAAAGTTAGGCACACCAATGCAAGCAATGCAAAACGTGTGGAGCCCTGCCTCACAAAACATTCAGATTTTCCAGACTGGCATCTTTTCCTACCACTGGAGCCAACTCATAATGTGATCAGTTGACAGCTCCACCTCTCTCTTCACCCGAGCGTCCATGACATTCAGCCGCAGGCCTAATGACACGACTACAAAGTCATTAATTGAGCTGCGGCCTAAGGTGTCCAGGTGCCAAATGGACATATGGACTTCTTTATGCTTAGACATTGTATAAATATTGATATGCAATGAGCGCAGATTTCCAGGCATTAAAAACCACTCAGGAGCTGATCTGGGGGTGTTTGTTACTCTCAATCATGCCCCTCCGGGTCTTGCTGTCATTCAGGTGAGGTCAGGTGTGGGGACACGTGCAAGGAAGACGCTTCGCTGCGTTCACCTTCGCGCTCCACTCAGCGGCTGATCTCCTAGCGTAGGTCCGGGCGCCTTCCCGGCCCGGTACCCTTACATTCGCAAGATTCTCTTCCAGCTGCTCTAGCCAACGTTTCCGCAGATGCTTCCTCGGACGTTTCCATCCCTTGGGTTCCCTGGCCGACGATATTCTGTTGGCGGGGCGGGGTCCGAGGTGCATAACGTGACCGAACGAGCGC
The DNA here is from genome assembly GCF_030265065.1 of Corythoichthys intestinalis. NCBI lineage: Eukaryota > Metazoa > Chordata > Actinopteri > Syngnathiformes > Syngnathidae > Corythoichthys > Corythoichthys intestinalis. The sequence continues at coordinate 11,955,992 of NC_080397.1, read as the reverse complement.
AGCTGTCGAAGCCGAATCTGGCAGACGACACAACTCTCACCTGCCATCTCCAGCACCCTCTGGTTCGACACGCGGTCTCGTCATCGGATGCCCAAGATCTTGCAGAGAGAGTTGCACACAAACGTGTTAAGTCGCCTCCTCAGCCCCACAGTCAGTGCCCAAGTTTCACAAGAGTAAATACGGACAGGCACGACTAGGGAGCTGAAGACGCGAACCTTAGTCTTTCTGTTCAGATACCGGGAACGCCATGGAGTCTTGTTCAGTGAGCTCATGGTTCCATATGCGAGGCCAAGTCTGCAACCGACCTGTGCTTCGCAGGACATGGAGTCATGAACCTCACTGCCGAGGTAAGTGAACCTCTCGACGACATCAACCTTCTCACCAGTCACTTGACAGGACTTTACGGCAGCGTCCAAAGCATCACCATAGGCCTGGATCTTCGTCTTGGCCCAGGATACACGTAAGCCCAGTGGCTCCGCCTTCTCACTCTTTCTTTCAAGAGACACTGTCAAGACGCCTAGAGTCTCCGTGAAGATCACTGGATTGTCAGCGAAGCCCAGATCTGTGATCCAGACGTTGCCAAATGACACGCCGCAGCCCGACTGGTCCACTACTCGGTCCATAATACAGTCCATACAAGGGCAGAAAGGTGACGACGCCAGCAAACATCTTTGCCTCATTGACCGGGAAGAAGTCGGATGTCACTGTGCCTTACTACACAGCACCCTCTGTTCCAGAGTACAGAGCCGAGATGAGAACAAGGTGCAGTGGAATGCTGCGGAGCTCCAAAAGTCTCCACAAAGCGTCTCTACTCACTGACTCCAACGCCTTCCTGAAATCGACATAGGCAGCTAATACTTCCTTCTCATATTCAAGAAGTCGCTCTGAAAAAACGCGAAGCGCTAGGATGCGGTCGACAGTGGACTTCATTGGTGTGAGCCCAGACTATTCAGGACGCTGGTGATCGAGTAGCTACTGACGTATCCTGTTCAGAAGTACATGTGTGAAGGCTTTGCCGGGCACTGAGAGGCGGGTGACCCTGTGGTGGTTGCTGCACTCTCGAATGTCACCCGAGCTCCAAACGGAGCAGATGAGTGCCTGCAACTCCCGCAGGGCGGCGTCGGCCCAGCTTTAAGCGTCTATCCGTAGACACCGCAGTTGCCTGGTGCACTCCCATCCCCCAACTGGCCAACAGCCTTTCGGACATCCTCAAGGGTTGGCACAACAATGTTGACCAGTGGGTCAGGCATGCAATGCCCTTGGCGGGGAGCTCTCAGCTGGGAGGCTCGGCCCCACGCAGCTCCTCAAAGTACTAAACCCAGCGCCACGGGGCGTCCTCTTCCGACAGGACTGTGCCATCAGCAGCTAGAACCACCGTGCAGCTTGGACGGGAGGCAGAGGAACGCAGCTCGCGGATGACTTAGAAAACCAGACGAGTGTCGCCGGAATGTGTGTCCTCCTGCTCCCCATGAACTGTGCAGATGGGCTTTCTCCTCAGCTGCCTGTAGGGCTCGGAATTGCGGTCAAGTCTTGCCTTGTGGCTCTCGTCGATGATGTTTAACGTCGCTTCCGAAAGCCCACTCCAATGGCCCCGGGCAACTTTGGGATGCTGTCACTAGCTGTTGCCCGGACACAGTCCCTGAAGCCAGTCCACATATCCTGCGCCTCCCCCAGAACGCCCAGTCGCCCAAGCCATTCTGTCAGGTTTTTGGAGTGCGCGTCTGCCACCCGGGGGTCCCGCAGGCTTCCGACATCCAGTCGAATTTGGCTGGCCGTCGCGCAATGCGGCATGCCCCTAGCTGTAGCTTCAGTGTCGCTACCAGCAACTGATGGTCAGTGCTGAAGAACTGGCCACTCTGGAAGACACGACAGTTCCGTCCACGAGTACATGATCGAGCTCCTTCGCAGTTCGGCCAGTATTAGAATACCAGGTCCGTAAATTCGGCCTCGTGAACCACGACCCTCCAACCCGAAGACCGCGACTTACTGCAAAGTCGAGCAGCCTCTCGGAGTTGTCGTCACAGATTCCCTTGGGGACACGTTCCAGAGCTGTGAGGACCGAGACATGACTCATAGCCGTCCCATGACGTACGAGTGACAGTGTTGAAGTCGCCAAGCACGATCCTTGTGTCTCTCTTTGGAACAGCATCCATCGCCGATTCAAGCTCAGTGTAGAAGGCTCCCTTCTTTGGAAGCTCACTTTCCCTGGTTGGAGCGTACACTGCAACAAACGACATAACGCCCACCGAGTGAGCGGGTCGCACCCTCATGGTACGCTCTGAGACCAGCATGACCTCCCTGACCTGCGAAGCCCCCCTGTTGGCCACCACAATGGCCAAACCCTCGGTGCGCCGACCTTCGGCTCGACCCAACCAGTCATAGGTGGAACCACCTACCTTGATCTGGCCACTGCCTGGTCGATGAAGGCGACTACAGCGATGCCCAACCTGGCAAGCTCAAAAGACAAGGCAGACGCACTGGCATCATCTTGGAGTGAGAGCTTGTTCCAGGCGTCCATCCAGCGTCCACCCGTACCGAACGCCTCAGAATCAGCCGAGAGCGTCGAGGTCCAGTGGATGACTCCTCAGCGCCACTGCGACGCGAGGCGTGCCCTCACCAACCTGGTTACTGGCCCCCTCATCAGCCGGCGGGGGTCCGAAAGGCTTTGCGGCGAGAATTTAATAGGGTGGGGGTGCAAACCCCACTCCCCGAGGCTCCAGTGGCAGGGCCCGCCACAGCCCTTCCAGCCCGATTGGACCGCCAGTCTAAAACTAGGTCTCCTTTACTAGTGAGAAAACAAAAGATGTGGGTGCGAATTGCAGGTGGATCTACTGTAGCTGGCCTTGGGATGACCGACAAACTAGCAGAGGAAACAGTATGGTATGGGATGCTGAAGCTGCTGTCCCTGTGACCCGACCTCAAAGAAGACCGATGGATGGCTAATATGATTTGTATTTAACACCATGGTGTTATAATGGTGTTATATATATATACATATATATTTGATTGAGTGAGTTAGCAGCCAATGATTGCCCTGCCTGTCAAAACTGATCGGACATCTGCTGCTGTTAATGGCACAGAAACATGATCGTTTGCTTCTCACCCTTACAGTTAAAAATAATTATTTATTTTTCTTATTAATGGCAGCCACAGAGTTCAGTCCAATTTCTGGGGCTAATTGCCAAATGAGTTGTTGTATTTATTTGAAATACAGTGAAGATGAATGGGAAAGTGGCTGTTTTCCCCCACAACATTCAGATAAACACTATATGGTTTTCATACCCTCCACAAAAGTCTGCCTACCTTGCCAAGTCAACCAGAATAACCACGTGGAGAAAGAATAGAACTGCTTTTGAAAAAAATCTTAAAGTAATCTTAATCGGGCAGTATGTTATGTATGTATACTATGTTGACGGGAAAAAACACATCTCTATCCATCTATCCATCTATCCATCTATCTATCCATCCATCCATCCATCCATCCATCCATCCATCCATCCATCCATCCATCCATCCATCCATCCATCCATCCATCCATCCATCCATCCATCCATCCATCCATCCATCCATCCATCCATCCATCGTAGCGGTAAGACGTTGGATGGAGTCTTATTTCCCGTGCTCGGCGGCTCATGTGTTTCTTGTAACTCGCTAGGAACTCTGCTGCTCTCTGTGAACTCTGAACTCAGCCGGAACGCGCGCGGCTCTAAAGTGTCTGTCACGTGACTGTGACGTAGCCGGTAACACGCTCGGCCAAATGGACACACAAGTACGATGGGTGAATTATGTCAAACAACAAAGGGTCACCCCACAGGTCCCCTCAGAATTCACCCACACAGGACGCCGGGCGCAACCCGGATCAAAAGAACGGAACGCATGAGTTGCGCTGCCGGGGCGTCAGTGGAAAACGACCGAACGGACGGTCAGGCGGCCGTCCAGGACGCCAGATGCGGGAAGTCTGAGCATAACAGTCTGGAGGACGCCCAGGATGCCAGGCGGCGGGCGACCGAAAGCGACGACCAGGATGCAAGGCGGTGGACGACCGAGCAGGACGATCGGGCGCCCGTCCAGGACGAGGAGCGCGTCGCGCAGCTCCGCCCAGGCGAGGCCGGAGAAGCGGACGCCAAGAGAGGCGGCACGTGTTGCTCAGCTGCGGTCGAGGAAGAGGTCGAGACGTGCGACGTCTCGGCGGAAAGACTATGAAGCGCTGTGCTCTGACCGCCGTCGAGGAGTACCCGAGCGCGGCTACCACGTGGTAGAAGCGGATGGTGTCGTTGGAAATACCACGGAGGACGAACCGCTCCTCCGCGAACGCGAACAACACGGCCGCAGAAGACTCATTAAACGTCGCCAGCTCGAAAAAGCTAGCGTCCGCCATTGCTTAAAGTGTTCAAAAATGCCTCTGAGACTTCAGCGAGGCTCATCGGGGTCACCAGGGTAAGCGGTAAGACGTTGGATGGAGTCTTATTTCCCGTGCTCGGCGGCTCATGTGTCTCTTGTAACTCGCTAGGAACTCTGCTGCTTTCTGTGAACTCTGAACTCAGCCAGAACGCGCGCAGCTCTAAAGTATCTGTCACGTGACTGTGACGTAGCCGGTAACGCGCTCGGCCAAATGGACACACCAGTACGATGGGTGAATTATGTCAAACAACAAAGGGTCACCACACTATCTGTCTGTCTGTCTGTCTGTCTGTCTGTCTGTCTGTCTGTCACGACTTATTGCAATTAACTCCTTGCATGCGACTGCTATGAGTGATAACCTTGATTTTTGTGCTTTACCCAACATACCCTTTTTTATTCAGTGTTATTACAGGTTTTACCAGAAATTTGAGTAAAAGCAAACAATTTTTTGAATTTATATATACATATATATATATAAAATATATATGTGTGTGTATTTTAAGACGTGCTTTTGGAAATGAACTCTTCTTATGTAAATTGTGTTTCCTGAAAAAGGTCACTCAAATATAATTATTAACAACCATACATTAATTAAAGTTACAGTGAGACCCCTTCAGACCCGCAGTTTTACTGATGGGAAAAAAATAATACAATCTGCCCTGATTTTTACTCAAACACCACAACAAAGTGCAATTTTTTGGTTTGGTTATTTAAAGTTTTTATTGGTCATTTTTTATGTTAATGTGTTTTTGATGACAAACGGGCACTTTACGTTATTCGTTTTGAAAGAGCCAAAAATAGCAAAGAGGGCTTCTCACTACTCATGATTTGATTTCAATGGGTAAAGTTTCATACAATCATCTCCCAGAAGTGACAATTGCAACTGAATTCACTGTATTTATTGGTGTAGAGATGCGCACGCATCATGTCCTCCCGCAGCAAGTCTGAAGGGGTTAAAACATATTGACATTCACAGCTGGCGCGGGAAGACTGATTAAGCACCGCCCAATGCATTGCAGATGAGAACAATTGAATGAGAGGAGGAAGTGCAACTTTTGGAAAGTCACCCTGATTAAAGTACATATGCTACCTGTTTTAACGCAGAGGTAAGTGTTATTTTGACCCAATATACACTCTCCTTGATTGGAGTGATGGTATAGTTAAAAATAAAACGTTTAAAATAAGCAGCTTCGTTGTGATGGTAGCATTTAGCACATAATTGGCCTTGCTCTGAGGCGCACGTAATTTAACCAACTAATTTAGCATGATAGCGATAACGATTTATATAAGCATATAAGACAACTATGCTATGCAGTTAGTGCAGAAATTCAGTGCCAGTATGTATGTGCTGCAAGGACTTACTTTAGTGAGCTAACTTAGCATAGTAGCCAAAACGTTTTTATCGAAGCACCTCTATGCAAACTAGCAATATGCTATGTAGGACATTAACGTATACCCTCTTGCGTGGACAAATTTAACAAGATAGTTTTGCATTATAGTGTAAATCTTTTATGAAAGCGCTAAGAAAGCTATGTAATGCAGCTACATTGTTTAAAGAAAATTACAAATTGGTGTGGCAGCAGGCAGAAATTTAGCCTATAATACCAATAATGTGTAAAATCATTATATTTTATTTTTTAGAATTGGCAATGCCTTCCCTGAGAAGCAGGAAATCACCAAAACAGGATGCCATTGAACATGCTTTAATGGGTCTGGATAAGACTCTCGAGTTGGAGAAGAAGTACATCAGTTCTTTTAAAGGTACTGTATGGTATTAAAATGTTCACTGAGATATACTGTAAGTTATTGTTGTTTTTGTTTTACTGTATCCGAGTTGACTTCTTAGCGTTTTAGTTCAAGTCAGACGTGTCTAAATCTCAAAGAGTATTTATTTAGATTTTTTTCAAATTATTTAAATGTGGCCTTGCATTAATTTTTTCGGTGATATATGTATTTTTTAATCGCCTTATGTCAGTGGTCGGCAACCCGCGGCTCTAGAGCTGCATGCGGTTCTTTAGCACTGTCCTAGTGGCTCTGTGGAGCTTCTTGAAAAATGAAAAAGATGGGGGAGGTAAATATATTTTTTGTTTTAATATGGTTTCTGTTGTAGGACAATCATGACACAAAAATTTATTCAATTCATTAATATTGTGATGAAGTTAAAAGTTGAGAAAGCATCGTACAACAGAGTAGTCACGTGGTGCGTCATTCTCAATAGGATGCACTGCAGGAAAAATAAACATTTCATGATGAAGGCTCATGATCTATTTGCAGCCAACTTAGTCATTTTGGTCATTGGCTAACATATCTAATATAGATTCGTACAGCATGTGTTGCCTTCATTATAAGGCTAATATGTAATTTTTTGCGGCTCCAGACATGGTTTTTTTTTTTTTTGGTTCAATATGAGTCTTCATGAGTCAACATTTTGGGTTGCCAACCCCTGCCTTATGTCATTTTATGAGGTGCGCAAGGCAATTTTTGTGGAAATTGCTTAAAATTTACCTTTTCAAGCAACTTTATGTAGTAACTTCATGCTCCTGAAAACAGCCAAATTCTCATCGTGGCTGACTGTATTGCTGGCTAACCCTATGCATGTAACAGTGCCAAAAATTGGAAATCCGTATATGGTTAACTTTAAATGACCATTGGGTACAGGCATGGGCCAAAATCAGTTTCTTACCGTATGATAACCTTGAGTACAAATATTACGGTATCAAAATAGAAATCTAAAATGCATTATTTTGATAATTTATTTACATTATTCATGTTTTCTCAAACAATATGTAGAATATTTTGTACTGAAAAAAAATGCTCATACCAAGTTTAAATTGTTGAATCGAGAACTAACAATATTGCATCACTGGTGAGCTATTTTTAAAACTGTCGACTACTTATTTGTTTTTTGGGGGGCAGGGCACCTGATGACGACGGGCACCATATTGGTTACCGCTGTTCTACAAACATAAAAACTAAAAACCACTATAACAAACGTAACTCTTATTCCCTGCCCGAAACACTGGGATCCCAAGCTTATGCCATTTTAGCAGTGCATATTTGTTAACAATTGACTGTATGCTCGTGTCGATGTATTCACATTATCAACATTCAACAGTATGTTGTGCTAACCGACCCATTTACAGTACGTCATCGATGTCATCGACTACTTGGGACGGCTCTATACGCAATTACATTGAACAACTGTGTTGTGTGCCTAAGATTCGTATTAACAAAACAGCATGTCCTTCGGCTTTGAGAAGCTGATTTGATTCCTGCGGACTGTCAACACCATAAGCTCAGCGAGAACGTTTGTTAGGGTTTAAAAGCAGCCAATAATATTGAAATAGCTCATCTAACAATCGGATAATTAGACATTTTAAAACCTTGGTATCCTTTGAAACTAGTTATCTGCCCATGTCTGAATATATGTGTTTTTTTTTAATTTTTTTTATAAAGGGTAGTAACAATTTTGTACACATTTATCTCCTATACTGCGATGTATCGTCAAATGTTCAATCTTAATTCTATTTTTTTTTTTTTTTTTTCCAAACACCAGGCTATTCAGGTAAACAAATTATTTTTTCACTAATTTTCCAAACAACGGTTTGCACTGAACAACTTGATAACAAACCAATCCAGTTGTACACAGATATTACAAAAACAAAAGTATATATTTCAACAAATCCAGAAACAGCAGAAGCATATGTACCACAAATAGAATGTTCTGCTAGCTGTTGCAGGACGTTAATGATAAGATCATCATACAAGAGTGATATCTGGAATATGAATTTTTTTTACATTAACTAGTTCTTTTTTTTTTTTTTTTATCTTAATTAGGCCTGAACGATATTGGAAGAAACATTGCTGCGATTTTTGGGGGGATTGCAATATATAGTGATATTAAAAATACTTATTTATACCTATTTTTTTAGCATTGGAAAGAGATACATATTAGACATGTTTTTCACTTTTTTCCCCCAAAGTATGCTTTAAAAAATGTATCTATAAATATTTTTAAAAATGTGTTTTAAGCATTTCAAATGAAATAATGATGATCAGTTTTAAACGTAACTGTCCCACCTAATCATTTTAAACAAGAATAAAGTACTGTAGTAGACAAATGCTTTGCTTTATTAAATGCTTCTGTTTATCTACCTTGGCTGCAGAATCACTATTGGCGTTCATTTCCAAGACACAACAGGTGTACAAAGAAAACCCCTTAGAAGACCGGCTACCTCGAACGTTTCCACACACACACATTCATTCCAACGCACGCTTCCTTCTTGCAACAAGTGCTTAACAAGTTAAACGATGACTGAAACATCTGGTGCATTTGAAGTCCGCTTCAGTGGCAAGATCAAACACAACCATCGTTAACTTTAATAAGCAACTGTGCAGAGGAACATAGAGCTGGGAGAGGGATGGAGGGAGCGCGAGTGACACTAAAGCGATCAGCTCAGGACCGAGAAAGCATGAACCAACATAAATTTGTGGATTAAAAAAAAAAACTAGCGCACGTCCTTGCGATGGGACTATCGCTCATATGCACTTCGCGATGGAGATGTTTAAATGATATATCGTTAGGCTTAATCTTAATACATTGCCCTGTTATTGTATCGTGACCAGGAATTGTCAAATCCTCAAAATGGGGTGACTCCGATTTAGGTGCAAAAATGTGATCAGGGCTTTCCGAGTAAATGGTGGTACAAATGATGATCTTGCTACTCTTTTTTTTTTTTTTTTTTTTTTTTTTTCTTTTCCATAGTAATTGTGTCAAAATTATGAAGATGAAGCTACAAACCTTTGTTTTTGTTCATACAAGGTCGAGGAGTATTTACCAAAGCCCCTTTCAGGAAAGAAGATTTTGTGGTGGAGTACAGAGGAGAATTAATAGATTGGGATGAATCCCAAAAGAGAAAGATGGACTATGGAACAGGAAGAGTCTTTGTCTTTGATTTCCGCTGGCAAGAAAAAACTTGGTGGTGAGGCTAAGATTGCAGTTATCAGATTTTTATTTTTTCATGCATTGTGTTTTAACTGTTCAGGTGAAAATCAATGCCATAAGACATAAATTGTCTTGAGAAAAATCACTTGATCTCTGAGGATATATATGTTATTATATATATATTATAATATGACCCAATTGTGCATTTCCTTTCCCCTTTTAAATGTGTATATACTGTATATTCTATATATTTTATATATTTTTTTTTTCGTATTGTCTTTTAAGCATTGATGCTGCCAAAGAAGATGACAGTCTCGGAAGACTGGTCAATGATGACCACAAGCACCCAAATTGTAAAATGAAGATGATTGTGACAGAGGGCAAGCCTCACCTGTGTTTATTTGCACAAAGAGACCTTGACATTGGTGAAGAGATAACTTATGACTATGGACCAGCGGACTGGCCTTGGAGGAAAAAGGTTTGTCAAATAAGTATCAGACATAAAAATAACTTGCAACAGAGCTTTGGTCCCTCAAATGTTGGGGTTTCCAGTTTGTTTTCATTTTATGGTAAACAGGTTGACTGTTTGTAGGCTAACCACAAACTAATTTAAAAGTTGTTTTCCTCCTTATCGCATGATCACATCAATAGAAATTGTATGTCTCCATTTGCGGATCAGGACAAAGGACAATCGACTGTGACGAAAACTGCTGAGAGTGAAATTTCCAGGACCAGAGAGCAGCCTCCACAATCTAAAGACTCGGATATGGAGGTATGCATAGCATGTGCTTTAAAGCTGCAGTTTGTCTCATATTGGTTAATGGTTTACATTACTTCTCCACTTGTTGATTAGGTTGGAGGAAGCCATTCCACTGTGACTGAATATTCTGAGGTTGGGGTCTCCAGAACCAGAGAGCAACAGTCTCCGAAATCTACACACGCTGCAATGGAGGTATGCATCGCTTGTGCTTTAAAGCTGCAGTTTATCTGACTTCAGCCAATTGTTCGAGACTTGAAATACAGTCCAGCCCAGCCCAGCTTAGTGTGTGTGTGTCAGGTTTTACAATGTTTGTGGGGACCCCGTAAAGTTATTTATTTTGTTTTTAAAAATACTATTTAATAACCTGTTTCATCTTGAGTTTATTGAAATAATAACAGAAGTTGTATATACCCTTAGTCTTAAATAATCTACAACATTACCAGCCACTGCAGCTGTTAATTTGGGAGACGTTTAGGACATGTCGGGCACTGATGTGGTCCCTAACACATTATTGTTTTCATTAAACCTCAAATGAATAAAATGCTAGTCAAAAAAAGAACAAATGCATCACGATAAAAGTGATTTTGAATCGGCCATAGTGAGTGGATTCAACTGAGTTATGGATTTTTGTTGTTGTATATGGCTAAATCTTAAAATGCATAGAGATATACATTTGATGTTTGTTAATGAATTATATTCTCAACTTGTTGATCAGGATGGAGGAAGCCATTCCACTGTGACTGAATATTCTGAGGTTGGGATCTCCAGAAACAGAGAGCAACAGTCTCCGAAATCTACACACGCTGCAATAGAGGTATGCATCGCTTGTGCTTTAAAGCTGCAGTTTATCTGACTTCAGCCAATTGTTCGAGACTTGAAATACAGTCCAGCCCAGCCCAGCTTAGTGTGTGTGTGTCAGGTTTTACAATGTTTGTGGGGACCCCGTAAAGTTATTTATTTTGTTTTAAAAAATACTATTTAATAACCTGTTTCATCATGAGTTTATTGAAATAATAACAGAAGTTGTATATACCCTTAGTCTTAAATAATCTACAACATTACCAGCCACTGCAGCTGTTAATTTGGGAGACGTTTAGGACATGTCGGGCACTGATGTGGTCCCTAACACATTATTGTTTTCATTAAACCTCAAATGAATAAAATGCTAGTCAAAAAAAGAACAAATGCATCACGATAAAAGTGATTTTGAATCGGCCATAGTGAGTGGATTCAACTGAGTTATGGATTTTTGTTGTTGTATATGGCTAAATCTTAAAATGCATAGAGATATACACTTGATGTTTGTTAATGAATTATATTCTCAACTTGTTGATCAGGATGGAGGAAGCCATTCCACTGTGACTGAATATTCTGAGGTTGGGATCTCCAGAACCAGAGAGCAACAGTCTCCGAAATCTACAGACGCTGCAATGGAGGTATGCATCGCTTGTGCTTTAAAGCTAAAGTTTGTCTGACTTCAGCCAATTGTTCGAGTCTTGAAATATAGTACACCCAAGCCCAGTTTAGTGGGTGTGTGTCAGGTTTTACAATGTTTGTGGGGACCCCGTAAAGTTATTTATTTTGTTTTTAAAAATACTATTTAATAACCTGTTTCATCATGAGTTTATTGAAATAATAACAGAAGTTTTATATACCCTTAGTCTTAAATAATCTACAACATTACCAGCCACTGCAGCTGTTAATTTGGGAGACATTTAGGACATGTCGGGCACTGATGTGGTCCCTAACACATTATTGTTTTCATTAAACCTCAAATGAATAAAATGCTAGTCAAAAAAAGAACAAATGCATCACGATAAAAGTGATTTTGAATCGGCCATAGTGAGTGGATTCAACTGAGTTATGGATTTTTGTTGTTGTATATGGCTAAATCTTAAAATGCATAGAGATATACATTTGATGTTTGTTAATGAATTATATTCTCAACTTGTTGATCAGGATGGAGGAAGCCATTCCACTGTGACTGAATATTCTGAGGTTGGGATCTCCAGAAACAGAGAGCAACAGTCTCCGAAATCTACACACGCTGCAATAGAGGTATGCATCGCTTGTGCTTTAAAGCTGCAGTTTGTCTGACTTCAGCCAATTGTTCGAGACTTGAAATACAGTCCAGCCCAGCCCTGCTTAGTGGGTGTGTGTCAGGTTTTACAATGATTGTGGGGACCCCGTAAAGTTATTTATTTTGTTTTTAAAAATACTATTTAATAACCTGTTTCATCATGAGTTTATTGAAATAATAACAGAAGTTGTATATACCCTTAGTCTGAAATAATCTACAACATTACCAGCCACTGCAGCTGTTAATTTGGGAGACGTTTAGGACATGTCGGGCACTGATGTGGTCCCTAACACATTATTGTTTTCATTAAACCTCAAATGAATAAAATGCTAGTCAAAAAGAGAACAAATGCATCACGATAAAAGTGATTTTGAATCGGCCATAGTGAGTGGATTCAACTGAGTTATGGATTTTTGTTGTTGTATATGGCTAAATCTTAAAATGCATAGAGATATACATTTGATGTTTGTTAATGAATTATATTCTCAACTTGTTGATCAGGATGGAGGAAGCCATTCCACTGTGACTGAATATTCTGAGGTTGGGATCTCCAGAAACAGAGAGCAACAGTCTCCGAAATCTACACACGCTGCAATAGAGGTATGCATCGCTTGTGCTTTAAAGCTGCAGTTTATCTGACTTCAGCCAATTGTTCGAGACTTGAAATACAGTCCAGCCCAGCCCAGCTTAGTGTGTGTGTGTCAGGTTTTACAATGTTTGTGGGGACCCCGTAAAGTTATTTATTTTGTTTTTAAAAATACTATTTAATAACCTGTTTCATCATGAGTTTATTGAAATAATAACAGAAGTTGTATATACCCTTAGTCTTAAATAATCTACAACATTACCAGCCACTGCAGCTGTTAATTTGGGAGACGTTTAGGACATGTCGGGCACTGATGTGGTCCCTAACACATTATTGTTTTCATTAAACCTCAAATGAATAAAATGCTAGTCAAAAAAAGAACAAATGCATCACGATAAAAGTGATTTTGAATCGGCCATAGTGAGTGGATTCAACTGAGTTATGGATTTTTGTTGTTGTATATGGCTAAATCTTAAAATGCATAGAGATATACACTTGATGTTTGTTAATGAATTATATTCTCAACTTGTTGATCAGGATGGAGGAAGCCATTCCACTGTGACTGAATATTCTGAGGTTGGGATCTCCAGAACCAGAGAGCAACAGTCTCCGAAATCTACAGACGCTGCAATGGAGGTATGCATCGCTTGTGCTTTAAAGCTAAAGTTTGTCTGACTTCAGCCAATTGTTCGAGTCTTGAAATATAGTACACCCAAGCCCAGTTTAGTGGGTGTGTGTCAGGTTTTACAATGATTGTGGGGACCCCGTAAAGTTATTTATTTTGTTTTTAAAAATACTATTTAATAACCTGTTTCATCATGAGTTTATTGAAATAATAACAGAAGTTGTATATACCCTTAGTCTGAAATAATCTTCAACATTACCAGCCACTGCAGCTGTTAATTTGGGAGACGTTTAGGACATGTCGGGCACTGATGTGGTCCCTAACACATTATTGTTTTCATTAAACCTCAAATGAATAAAATGCTAGTCAAAAAGAGAACAAATGCATCACGATAAAAGTGATTTTGAATCGGCCATAGTGAGTGGATTCAACTGAGTTATGGATTTTTGTTGTTGTATATGGCTAAATCTTAAAATGCATAGAGATATACATTTGATGTTTGTTAATGAATTCTCAACTTGTTGATCAGGATGGAGGAAGCCATTCCACTGTGACTGAATATTCTGAGGTTGGGATCTCCAGAAACAGAGAGCAACAGTCTCCGAAATCTACACACGCTGCAATGGAGGTATGCATCGCTTGTGCTTTAAAGCTGCAGTTTATCTGACTTCAGCCAATTGTTCGAGACTTGAAATACAGTCCAGCCCAGCCCAGCTTAGTGTGTGTGTGTCAGGTTTTACAATGTTTGTGGGGACCCCGTAAAGTTATTTATTTTGTTTTTAAAAATACTATTTAATAACCTGTTTCATCATGAGTTTATTGAAATAATAACAGAAGTTGTATATACCCTTAGTCTTAAATAATCTACAACATTACCAGCCACTGCAGCTGTTAATTTGGGAGACATTTAGGACATGTCGGGCACTGATGTGGTCCCTAACACATTATTGTTTTCATTAAACCTCAAATGAATAAAATGCTAGTCAAAAAAAGAACAAATGCATCACGATAAAAGTGATTTTGAATCTGCCATAGTGAGTGGATTCAACTGAGTTATGGAATTTTGTTGTTGTATATGGCTAAATCTTAAAATGCATAGAGATATACATTTGATGTTTGTTAATGAATTATATTCTCAACTTGTTGATCAGGATGGAGGAAGCCATTCCACTGTGACTGAATATTCTGAGGTTGGGATCTCCAGAACCAGAGAGCAACAGTCTCCGAAATCTACAGACACTGCAATGGAGGTATGCATCGCTTGTGCTTTAAAGCTACAGTTTGTCTGACTTCAGCCAATTGTTCGAGTTTTGAAATATAGTACACCCAAGCCCAGCTTAGTGGGTGTGTGTCAGGTTTTACAATGATTGTGGGGACCCCGTAAAGTTATTTATTTTGTTTTTAAAAATACTATTTAATAACCTGTTTCATCATGAGTTTATTGAAATAATAACAGAAGTTGTATATACCCTTAGTCTTAAATAATCTACAACATTACCAGCCACTGCAGCTGTTAATTTGGGAGACGTTTAGGACATGTCGGGCACTGATGTGGTCCCTAACACATTATTGTTTTCATTAATCCTCAAATGAATAAAATGCTAGTCAAAAAAAGAACAAATGCATCACGATAAAAGTGATTTTGAATCGGCCATAGTGAGTGGATTCAACTGAGTTATGGAATTTTGTTGTTGTATATGGCTAAATCTTAAAATGCATAGAGATATACATTTGATGTTTGTTAATGAATTATATTCTCAACTTGTTGATCAGGATGGAGGAAGCCATTCCACTGTGACTGAATATTCTGAGGTTGGGATCTCCAGAAACAGAGAGCAACAGTCTCCGAAATCTACAGACACTGCAAAGGAGGTATGCATCGCTTGTGCTTTAAAGCTGCAGTTTATCTAACTTCAGCCAATTGTTCGAGACTTGAAATACAGTACAGCCCAGCCCAGCTTAGTGGGTGTGTGTCAGGTTTTACAATGTTTGTGGGGACCCCGTAAAGTTATTTATTTTGTTTTTAAAAATACTATTTAATAACCTTTTTCATCATGAGTTTATTGAAATAATAACAGAAGTTGTATATACCCTTAGTCTGAAATAACCTACAACATTACAAGCCACTGCAGCTGTTAATTTGGGAGACGTTTAGGACATGTCGGGCACTGATGTGGTCCCTAACACATTATTGTTTTCATTAATCCTCAAATGAATAAAATGCTAGTCAAAAAAAGAACAAATGCATCACGATAAAAGTGATTTTGAATCGGCCATAGTGAGTGGATTCAACTGAGTTATGGAATTTGTTGTTGTATATGGCTAAATCTTAAAATGCATAGAGATATACATTTGATGTTTGTTAATGAATTATATTCTCAACTTGTTGATCAGGATGGAGGAAGCCATTCCACTGTGACTGAATATTCTGAGGTTGGGATCTCCAGAACCAGAGAGCAACAGTCTCCGAAATCTACACACGCTGCAATGGAGGTATGCATCGCTTGTGCTTTAAAGCTACAGTTTGTCTGACTTCAGCCAATTGTTCGAGTCTTGAAATATAGTACACCCAAGCCCAGCTTAGTGGGTGTGTGTCAGGTTTTACAATGATTGTGGGGACCCCGTGAAGTTATTTATTTTGTTTTTAAAAATACTATTTAATAACCTGTTTCATCATGAGTTTATTGAAATAATAACAGAAGTTGTATAAACTCTTAGTCTGAAATAATCTACAACATTACCATCCACTGCAGCTTTTTATTTGGGGGACTTTCAGTACTTCCTGGCTCTCCTGGGGTCCATTGCACACTATATTGTTAGCAAACAAAATGGATAAAATACATCAAGATAAAGTGACTTGGCATCAGCTATACTGAGACAGTCAAACTGATAAAATAAATGTTCTCATGGATTGCTAATGCTTAAAAATTGGTAGAAAATCTGTAGCAAGTACAGTGAGGTGCAGAAGTATTTGCACTCCTTGTGAGTTCACCCCTTAAGTAAATAGAGGATTAAAATGTCATTCATAGATGCATTTCCACTTATGGAGATATAGTTTAAAAAAATAAATTTAAAAAAAGCAACTGGCATTGTATGATTTTTCTATAATTCAATTATAATTTACTGGGGTTCATAAGTTTTTGCCCCCCCCCCCCCCTGAGAAAATCAGTGCTAATGTACTGGACTGTCTCAGAAAATTAGAATACACAATATTCTAATTTTTTGAGACAGTCCTGTGTATATATACAGGACTGTCTCAGGAAATTAGAATACACAATATTCTAATTTCCTGACTGTCTCAGGAAATTAGAATATTGTGTAATAATAATAATGCCAGTAACAACCGCTTGCATCGCGAGCGCCCGCCATTCTAAACTTTATCCGCATTAAAAAAAATTTTAACCCGTCATTACCCGTCGACGCAATTACGTCATCGATGACATTGACTAGTCGGGACGGCTCTAGTTATAACTATTGCTGATTCTCAGGGGTACAAATACTTATGAACCTCAATAAATTACAAATAAATTAAAAAAATTACACAATGTGAGTTCCGGATTTTTTTAGATTGTCTGTATAAGTGGAAATGCATCTATGATTGAAATATCAGACCTCTACCTATTTTGTAAGTGGATGCAAATACTTCTGCTCCTCATTGTAAATATTGTCAACCTAAATCTCAACTTGTTGACAGGACGTACAGTTGAATTTAAGTGAATCTCCGGAATTTGAGATCTCAAGCACCACCGAGCATTCCTCTCTAGGACCTACGAAGTCAGAAGTGAAGGTACTTTTTGTTTTTCAATGTTGGATATATACCGTTTTTGATATTTGTGTGTAGACCTCTTTCCTCTGTGACAGTATTCAGCAATTCATGGTTTCTTTGTTCTTTAGAAATTGGATTCAAACCATTCTTTTCCCATGGACAAAAAAAACCTGCACAATATGGGTTTGGTTAACTACACTGATTCTGATGAATCCCAGGAGCTATCCATAAATCTTTACCAAAGTACTATCCCAAAGCTCAGGAGAACTAAATGTATGCAGGTCAACAGCACACTTAGCCGTTATCAGGTATGTATTAGGTAAAAGTGTGCAAAATTTCCGATTCTTAGATTATTCGCGATTCGGCCGTGGAAGATTCGAGAACGATTCACAAATATCCAAATTCCGATTATTGAAATATGCCAAGTAAAGCAGAAGTACGACACACTCAGCGCGCCGCGCGGTCTTCGGTACGCAATTAGGGACGGAGCGAGAGTAGCTAAACATCATGCTTCTCATTACCCGGCCCCTCGGGTAACGCCAATGCTCAACTCACGGCTCTAGCTCAACTCATGCCACGAGATAAAAAAAAAAACAACAACATACCTGACTGCTGCCGAAAAGCTGCTACAAGCCACATTATGTTACGGTAGATATCATTTATATAGGACTAGATGCATTATAGCTTCGGTATCGTTACCAGCACATCTAAAAAAAACTAGATGCGGGCGTTAGTAACGGCCGCCATCTTAAAGCAGTACACTTCCCTGCAAGGCTGTTGTTGCGAACCTTCCAAGCGAACCTAATTAACTTTTTATCTAAAATACTCCTAAATCGGTAAAATATTGACTTGAATCTATCTTTAAAATAGTTTTAAAACTTTTACATGTTGAAAGTAGACAAAAGAGAAATTATGGAATAACAGGAGCAATTTTAACAACTTTAACGGTTGATTCACAACATTAAATTAATTGAAAGTAGTTTAAAGCTGCTGATATAGAATGGGGACTGGAGTTTTTTAATTTACTGTTATTTTTGTATATTTGTTTACTGCTATATGTTAACTTGATATTGAAACAGTAGTTTGGTTTAGCCTGAGAGGATTTTTGAACAATTTTGGAACTAATGCACAAAACAAATTAAAAAAAAAAAAAAAAAAAAAAAAGAGTGGGGTGCATCAATAATCGTTTTATAATCGAATCTGAGCCTCTGAATCGTAATCGAATCGTTAGGTGCCCAAAGATTCCCAGCTCTAGTATTAGGAATTGTGTTGAGTCTTTTCATTGGTCGTCTGCCTTCTTTCCTTTATAAGTTTTTTTTTCTAGGTGGGAAATGAAATTGACGGTAATGGAGAGCTTCTTTATTCCACCTCAGAGGACAGTGGAGATGAATATATTCCAGGCACAAGTGAGGAATCAGATGAGAGTGAAGGTTTGCAATGTGTCGTCTCTCTCGTTAAGAAGGATATCATCAAAGATTTGTTTCACCTTACAAATACCTCAAAAGCCTCCTCGATGCCATCTGTTATGCACGTTGATGGACCATCTCAGCATATACCCAAACGTCAGTCCACCAAACGGAAACAAAAGTCACCCAAAAAAGGAAAAGGTAAGTTTCCTGAGATGTTTTTAATGTTGATTTCAATGTTTATTTCTCTAATTAACTTTTCAGATATACTGTATATATATTTTCATTTATTTTGGAAATGATATTGTGATGTGCTAGTACATTTACAGTGCTTGGGCTAGTTGACTGTGCACTACGCAACAGCCATATTTAGAACAGCGTGTCATGGACTAAATGACTTGACTAATTTGAAACAAATTTAATGATGAATGTTTGTTTTTGTAAAGGTCGACAACCGGTTAAAAAGAAGCCATGGAAGAAAGAGGTCTTGGCTGTTGAGAAGCATATGATGTCATTCATCACTACCTGCCGTGTTCCACGGAAGAGCGACTGCGATGACTGCCTTAAAAAGGAACAAGTAGCACTCAAAAACAGGCATTGGTCAGCAGTAAAATTTTACATTAAAAACAAGATCACAGATCTCAAAAGGAGAGTTTAGGGGGATGTAGGGGTTATATATGGTGACCCTTTTTATATTGCTATATGTGCTTTGTGACCATCTCTACAGACCTCCGTGAAGTTGCCCCATCAGATGAAAATTTATATAAAAATGATGGCAATAGTTTGTGCGTTTTTTTTTTTTTTTTTGTGTCCTGCTATTGTTGCGATATTTATCTCTTATAGGTTTGAGGTCACTCAACCTCCCATTTTGATTTAAAAAATGGTGTCAATTGTTTGTGCTGTAAAAAATTGTCGTTTGTGCTGCGATCGTTTTATAGATATTGAGATATTAATTTCGAGTGAAGACGTCATAACTCCCATGGCTGACGGAGCTTATCAACTCTCAATAACAGAGGGCTGTCCAAACAACTAGCACGAACGTATCAGGAACGAATGGCACTTCTGGTCCATTTTGCGGTTAATGAGGAGCTGAGGGTGACATCATCACTCGTAATTCAAATCTCAAGCCCCCCCATTCACTACAAAATGGACCCGAATTCGTTTCTGCTCGTTATTGACACCCTCGTTACTGAGACTTGATACGCTCCGTGAGCCATGGGAGTTATGACATCCTCACTGGAAATTAATATCTAAATATATATAAAATGATACCAGCATAAACAACATTTTTTACAGCACAAATGATTGACATTTTCATATAAATTTGCGACTGATGGGGTGGAGGGACTTCACGGAGGTCTGTACAGATGGTCACAAAGCACATATAGCAATACACGAAGTGTCGTCCTTTTTTTTTTTTAACTTCTGTGTCATCCTTTTGAAGTTGTGCTGTGGCAATTGGGGTTCTTGCTTTTGCCAGTTTGCAATCGCGCTTTAGAAATTGGGGATCGTGTTGTGGCAGGTTGCATTCGTGCTTTTCTTTTGCAAAGTGTTTGGTCTTTTGCATTTTGCCTCACACCTCTCGGCCATGGTAGATATGCCATTGATAGTTAAGTTTGTGTATAACTGTTTGCACTTGTTTCGTCTGTTTTGAAGCGATACAGCAGTTAAGAGAGAATAAAGACGATGACTTACCTTGTGCATGTTGCACTTCACTGTTACTGGCTAAAACTTTTCGAACTATAACCCCCCCCTTCGACTTGTGGTTTACGGTCAAGTGTTGCCTATCTATGGATTTTTAGAACCTAAAGTGCACTCCTGCGGCTAAAAGTCGAGTGCAGCCTATGTAAACAACCAATTATTTGTAAATATTGCTGATTGTTTGAACCCCAAACTTTTGAACCGTAGTGTACAGTCTGAAATTCCAGTAAATTTTTATCCAACATAAGGTAGAATTTAAACTGTAAATGTATCGTAATTAATGCAGTGATATACAATGATCCCTCGTTTTTCGTGGTTAAAGGGGATCCCCCCATTATAATCGAAATCGGCGAAGTAGATGTGTAGCTTATTTACATTAAAAAAAAAAAAAAAAAATTCTTTTTTGTGTGTGTTCAATGCTTTTACTCAGATTTAGCATTGGAAAGAGTATAGTTTACTATAACAGTATAATTCTTTAAATTCTTCATTGACTGAGTCCTCTCAAATCAACTTGCTGTTTAGCAAGCAAATATCAGCGATGGACTGAGGGCGCAATGTAGCGAGGGATCACTGTAGTTCTTATATGGCTATGCAGTGATTTATTTGAGCAATGCTAGAACAACCTGTGCAAAGTTACTACAGAAATTGAATATCAGAAGTCCAAGACAAAGAATAACTTAATGCCAAGAGGAAAAAAAAAAGTTTTAAGGCACATTCCATTAAAATATTATGTGTCAGTTTTGACACATCAATGGTCACTGAAGAAAATGCACATATAAAAAAAAATTAATACTACCTGGTCAATAAGTAGTTTTACGGCATGTTCTTTGGGTGACATAGAGTGGTTCCACAAAGTCACAATGATCTGACATTTGTGTGGGTGGTGTGCATTATTACCGTCCCCAGAAGTAGGCATGATCTGACGTTTTTCTAACTGGTACCCAGAAAGGGAGAAAAACAGATGGTGTGCATAGTTACTGACCCCAGAAGAAGGTATGATCTGACGTTTGTGTAAGCGGTACCAAGAAGAGAGGAAAAACCGGTCAGTGTGTAAAGTTACTGACCCCAGAAGTAAGTATGATCTGAGGTTTGTGTAAGCGGTACCCAGGAAGGGATAAAAAACAGGTATTGTGTATCCTTATTGACCCCATAAGTGACGAAAACGAAAAAATGTCCCCATAAGTCGGTCTGTAGTCAGGTCGATGCCTCTATACTTTGTCTAAATGGAAATTTAAAGTGATTTTTGCATTGTACAATTTTCGAGGATGCTCCCTGATTTTTTTCAGCTCTCTACGACATTCAGAAAGGGTGGTCCCCATAATGCACGGTCTTGTCAGGTGTCCCTACAATGACAGAAAAACAAGGCTGTGTGTGTGTGTGTGTGTGTGTGTGTGTGTGTATACAGTTTATATATATATATATATACAGTACTGTGCAAAAGTTTTAGGCTGCCTAAAACGTTTTGCACAGTACCGTATGTATATTTTTGTAATTATTAAATTTATTAGGATCATGGAAGCTTCCACTTGGGGAAAATATATACATACAGTATATCCTGTATATACATAATATAATAAAAATATACAATACTGTGCAAAAGTTTTAGGCAGGTGTCCTGCCTAAAACTTTTGCACAGTACTGTATATATATATAATATATTGTACATACACACACATATATATACTGTATATATATATACATATATACAGTATATATTTATTTATAATCAGTCTTTGTTAGCTGTTTGTGAAGTTTTGTGCTTGTACACTACGTTCACTTGCATCCTGTGTAATTCGGGGGGGCTAAGAGCCCCCCCCCCTCTTAAAACCTAGTGACCTTAAAACCCTGGTCCAATCCATTTGAAGTGGGAGGTTAACAGCAAATGAACAAACGATCATTGGCTGCCACCCTCCCACTTGAAATGAAATGGATGTGTACTAGCGATAAACTCATTTGAATCCAGCAGGATAAAAAGAACCACATGATTTGGCATCTATCATCTTCAATGGCAGTGGCTGATTTCAATACAGATTAATGTGATTTAAAGCGCAATTCTCAGTTGTCTTAATATGAACATTAATTTGTATAGCTCCTTTCATACATGAGGCAAATCCATTGTGAGGCAAAGAAATATTAACTAAAAAAACAAGATTGAATTCAAAGATAAAAATCAAGGTCACAACAGTATCAATGGCTGAATTAAAATTAAGAGAAAAAGAAATCTCAGAC
This sequence comes from Corythoichthys intestinalis, assembly GCF_030265065.1. Classification (NCBI taxonomy): domain Eukaryota; kingdom Metazoa; phylum Chordata; class Actinopteri; order Syngnathiformes; family Syngnathidae; genus Corythoichthys; species Corythoichthys intestinalis. The sequence continues at coordinate 11,933,493 of NC_080397.1, read as the reverse complement.
CAGATTGAAAATGAAGAAACATAGGCATTTACTGTATAAGGCATTTTTTTTCTTTTGCCAATAATGGCAAAAATCCCAACAAAAGGCAGAACGTCGACCCCGAGCCTTCCAAAATGGGTTCCCCGTCCCCTGCCTGTTTCACCGTCCATTCAGGTGACAATAGGCAGACTGACATCATTCCTCGGGGAGGAGAGGTCGCCATGGAGACGGACCCCCCACCAAGCAGTCGAGATCACTTAATTATTCAGGAGCGGCATCAGCGGGGAATCAAGTGGAACCGTTCAAACCATTAAGTAGGAGAAGCCCCTTCTCCATTACATGCCCAGACACCAATATTTACCGGCTCACGTTAAGCGCAATTGACAGTGATAGACGTCCAATCTGTTTGGACTGGAACTGACAAGTACTTGGCTGAAAGATCATTTGCTGTTAATGGGTGTTTTCAATATGAATTTTACTGACCACCATAGCACACACTCATTGTTAACGTTTTTGAGCATATCATAATAGAAATTACGAGGCTATAAAACCATTTAAAATTTTATTTTTGCCATTAATGAGTGTTTTTAACTCTTTGACTGCCACTGACAGTGATAGATGTCCAATCTATTTTAATTGGGAGGGTTGACAGCTATGAACGAATGTAGTGATAAACTGATTTAAATTCAGGATGAACAGAGCCACATGATTGGACGTTCATCACCGTTAATCGCAATGGCAGCCAATGAGTTAATAGTTGCAAGGAGCTTGGGCCACACATACACGTGTCATATTTTTAGCCTTGGCATTTCTCTAATTGTGTTTGCACAGTTCAAACGGTTGCATATTGCATCATTAATAATCCTTCCATACAAAATAAGAGAATAGACATCAGAGTAAGGAGGAAAAAAAACATTTGAACTGAACTAATAAATGTTTTTTTTCACAATGTCGTTGTGTAGCACCATTGTTTGGTGAGTGTGTTTTAAATAGACCATTTGTGCGTTTTTAAAAAGGATTTTCTCAGTCAAAAAAGCCAATTGAATTCAGTCAGCCATCCACTTAAGGTGTGCCAATGGCTTGGCATGTTGAACTGCATCATTTTGTCACCAATGCTAGAAATGCGAGGCTGCCCCCATGAGGCCAAACTTGTCACGGCAAACAGCAATGAGACAGGGGTGCCCAATCCTCGTCCTCGAGAGCCCCTATCCAGCTTGTTTTCCGTGTCTCCCTCCTTTAACACACCTGAATCAAATGATTAGCTATTCAGCAAGCTCTGCAGCAGCCTGATAACGATCCTGATTAGTCTATTCAGGTGTGTTAGAGGAGGGAGACATGGAAAACAAGCTGGACAGGGGCTCTCGAGGACCGGGATTGGGCACCCCTGAGTTAGACATTAGATTAAATTTATTTGTTGTGTTGGTGAAGGAAAACAAAACTATGAGAAAAAGCGTTAAAACCTGGAATCTGGAAAGATAATAATTGGTACTCACGAAGGACGACAATGTTGCTAGCTTTGGGTTGGTAGCAGGCTAGAGGGCTACTTGTTGCTGCTATCACTGTCAAATACATCTTTTACGTCACGAAGCCAGCCTGAAACTTTGTTCAGTGAGCCATCCTCACAATGTGCACTTTCCTGAAATGCCCATCTTGGAAAAAACAAAACAAAAGAATTTTCATGGATATAAATCGTGTCGTCAAGTCGGAATACCTGAACCAATCAAATTCTAGTGCCCAGGTGAGGTTTGCCAAATAGGAAAGACAGTATCCAGTCCAATCACACGTAAAACCGGCCCAGTTCAATCAAAACAAGTCCAAACTACAACCTCTCGTTCAAAAGAACATGTTACACTTTTACAATCCAAAGTATTTTTAATATTATGACCAGGAATAAAAGTCAACAGTGGGGAACATATTGCGGTGCAGGGCCGTGCATAGACCGATGGAGGGGAAGGTGCTGATGGATTAAAAGGGGCACATGAACAAGAATTTAACACACTTTACAACAACATGACTCACAGTTTAACCAGCTTTACAGTATAATTGGCTGTGACCAGGGCTGTCAACAGACTTGCAGAGGCCCGGGGACAAGAGACCATTATCGGACTAAACATCCTGTGCCTGTCCCCTCCACATCCCTGGGGTTATCAAGCCCTCAAACAGTGATGCGCCTAGATTTTTTGACAGCCAAGTCATTTATAACATCAGTGAAATCCAGTTTTTGAGCATGTTCACGCCTAAATGGAGAATATGGCTAGGTTGTTAAGCCTGCCCTGTGATATGGTGGAGCGGAGGTAGTTTTTTTATTCTTCCTTTTTTTTTTTTTTAATCTTCAATGCGAGCAGCATGTCTTGTCATACCGCAGCTCAATAGGCTACAAGCAGCCGGTGACAGACTCGAATCGGGTTTTGGTCACGGTTATCGCGATTGTAAACATTCAGTGTTAGCGGCTGTTGTTCACTTACCGACATCACCGTCCACAGCCAACTCTAGCCCTAATTCTCTGGCTTCTTGTCCCCCTTTTAAAAACTTCATTTTTCTCGTTCACCTCTACGATCTTCATTTATGCTTGATTTATGACGACTCACCATGTTTAGAGTTTATAACAATGACAGATTTAAATTTCCCCCTTCAGGGCACATACTAGTATGTAGTGTAGCCTTGAGTGCGCCTGAACGGGGTCAAACCATTCTCTGCTGAGACACTGCCAATGTATCAAATACTTGTTCTCCCCACTGTATATATATATATATATACAGTGCCTTGCAAAAGTATTCGGCCCCCTTGAATCTTGCAACCTTTCGCCACATTTCAGGCTTCAAACATAAAGATATGAAATTTAATTTTTTTGTCAAGAATCAACAACAAGTGGGACACAATCGTGAAGTGGAACAACATTTATTGGATAATTTAAACTTTTTTAACAAATAAAAAACTGAAAAGTGGGGCGTGCAATATTATTCGGCCCCTTTACTTTCAGTGCAGCAAACTCACTCCAGAAGTTCAGTGAGGATCTCTGAATGATCCAATGTTGTCCTAAATGACCGATGATGATAAATAGAATCCACCGGTGTGTAATCAAGTCTCCGTATAAATGCACCTGCTCTGTGATAGTCTCAGGGTTCTGTTTAAAGTGCAGAGAGCATTATGAAAACCAAGGAACACACCAGGCAGGTCCGAGATACTGTTGTGGAGAAGTTTAAAGCTGGATTTGGATACAAAAAGATTTCCCAAGCTTTAAACATCTCAAGGAGCACTGTGCAAGCCATCATATTGAAATGGAAGGAGCATCAGACCACTGCAAATCTACCAAGACCCGGCCGTCCTTCCAAACTTTCTTCTCAAACAAGGAGAAAACTGATCAGAGATGCAGCCAAGAGGCCCATGATCACTCTGGATGAACTGCAGAGATCTACAGCTGAGGTGGGAGAGTCTGTCCATAGGACAACAATCAGTCGTACACTGCACAAAGCTGGCCTTTTTGGAAGAGTGGCAAGAAGAAAGCCATTTCTCAAAGATATCCATTAAAAGTCTCGTTTAAAGTTTGCCACAAGCCACCTGGGAGACACACCAAACATGTGGAAGAAGGTGCTCTGGTCAGATGAAACCAAAATTGAACTTTTTGGCCACAATGCAAAACGATATGTTTGGCGTAAAAGCAACACAGCTCATCACCCTGAACACACCATCCCCACTGTCAAACATGGTGGTGGCAGCATCATGGTTTGGGCCTGCTTATCTTCAGCAGGGACAGGGAAGATGGTTAGAATTGACGGGAAAATGGATGCAGCCAAATACAGGAATATTCTGGAAGAAAACCTGTTGGTATCTGCACAAGACCTGAGACTGGGACGGAGATTTATCTTCCAACAGGACAATGATCCAAAACATAAAACCAAATCTACAATGGAATGGTTCAAAAATAAACGTATCCAGGTGTTAGAATGGCCAAGTCAAAGTCCAGACCTGAACCCAATCGAGAATCTGTGGAAAGAGCTGAAGACTGCTGTTCACAAACACTCTCCATCCAACCTCACTGAGCTCGAGCTGTTTTGCAAGGAAGAATGGGCAAGAATGTTAGTCTCTCGATGTGCAAAACTGATAGAAACATACCCCAAGTGACTTGCTGCTCTAATTGGAGCAAAAGGTGGCGCTACAAAGTTTTAACGCAAGGGGGCCGAATAATATTGCACTCCCCACTTTTCAGTTTTTTATTTGTTAAAAAAGTTTAAATTATCCAATAAATTTTGTTCCACTTCACGATTGTGTCCCACTTGTTGTTGATTCTTGACAAAAAAGTAAAATTTTATATCTTTATGTTTGAAGCCTGAAATGTGGCGAAAGGTTGCAAGGTTCAAGGGGGCCAAATACTTTTGCAAGGCACTGTATATATACAGTATATTTCTATATATGTATATATATTTCTATACATGTATATATATATATGTATATGTATATATATATATATATATATATGTATATAGTGGGGAGAACAAGTATTTGATACACTGCCAATGGGTTTTCCCATTGACTGTGTATCAAATACTTGTTCTCCCCACTGTATATATCCATCCATCCATCCATTATCTTCCGCTTGTTCCGGGGTCGGGTCGCGGGGGCAGCAGCTTTAACATGGAAGCCCAGACTTCCCTCTCCCCAGCCACTTCAACCAGCTCCTCCGGCGGGATCCCAAGGCGTTCCCAGGCCAGCCGAGAGACATAGTCTCTCCTGCGTGTCCTGGGTCGTCCCCGGGGCCTCCCGCCGGTGGGACATGCCCGGAACACCTCTCCAGGGAGGCGTCCGGGAGGCATCCGAACCAGATGCCCGAGCCACCTCAGCTGGCTCCTCTCTACGCGGAGGAGTAGCGGCTCGACGCCGAGTCCCTCCCGGATGACCGAGCTTCTCACCCTCTCTCTAAGGGAGAGCCCGGACACCCTGCGGAGGAAACTCATTTCGGCCGCTTGTATCCGGGATCTTGTTCTTTCGGTCACGACCCAAAGCTCGTGACCATAGGTGAGGGTAGGAACGTAGATCGACTGGTAAATCAAGAGGTTTGCCTTTCGGCTCAGCTCCTTCTTCACCACTACTGACCGGTGCAGAGTCCGCATTACTGCAGACGCCGCACCGATTCGCCTGTCGATCTCCCGCTCCCTCCTACCGTCACTCGTGAACAAGACCCCAAGATACTTGAACTCCTCCACTTGGGGCAGGATCTCATCCCCGACCCGGAGAGGGCACTCCACCCTTTTCCGACTGAGTACCATGGTCTCGGATTTGGAGGTGCTGACCTTCATCCCAACCGCTTCACACTCAGCTGCGAACCGCTCCAGTGAGAGTTGGAGGTCACGGCTTGATGAAGCCAACAGCACTAAATCAACTGCAAAAAGCAGAGATTCAATGCTGAGGTCACCAAACCGGACCCCCTCAACGCTTCGGCTGCGCCTAGAAATTCTGTCCATAAAAATTATGAACAAAATCGGTGACAAAGGGCAGCCTTGGCGGAGTCCAACCCTCACTGGGAAAGAATTCGACTTACTGCCGGCAATGCGGACCAAACTCTGACACCGGTCGTACAGGGACCGAACAGCCCTTACCAAGGGGCTCGGTACCCCGTACTCCCGGAGCACCCCCCACAGGACTCCCCGAGGCACACGGTCGAACGCCTTCTCCAGATCCACAAAACACATGTAGACTGATCGGGCGAACTCCCATGCACCCTCGAGGACCCTGCCGAGGGTGTAGAGCTGGTCCACTGTTCCACGGCCGGGACGAAAACCACACTGCTCCTCCTGAATCCGAGATTCGACTTCTCGGCGGACTCTCCTCTCTAGCACCCCTGAATAGACTTTACCAGGGAGGCTGAGGAGTGTGATCCCTCTATAATTGGAACACACCCTCCGGTCCCCCTTCTTAAAAAGGGGGACCACCACCCCGGTCTGCCAATCCAGAGGCACTGTCCCCGATGTCCACGCGATGTTGTAGAGACGTGTCAGCCACGACACCCCTACAACATCCAGAGCCTTCAGGAACTCCGGGCGGATCTCATCTACCCCCGGAGCCTTGCCACCGAGGAGCTTTCCAACCACCTCAGTGACTTCAACCCCAGAGATTGAAGAGCCCACCATGGAGTCCCCAGACTCTGCTTCCTCAAAGGAAGGCGTGTCGGTGGAATTGAGGAGGGCCTCGAAGTATTCTCCCCACCGGCTCACGACGTCCCGAGTCGAGGTCAGCAGTACACCATCTTCACTATACACAGTGTTAATGGTGCACTGCTTTCCCCTCCCCAGGCGCCGGATGGTGGACCAGAATTTCCTCGGAGCCGTCCGGAAGTCGTTTTCCATGGCCTCGCCGAACTCCTCCCATGTCCGGGTTTTTGCCTCGGCGACCGCCGAAGCCGCAGTCCGCTTGGCCAGCCGGTACCTGTCAGCTGCCTCCGGAGTCCCACAGGTCAAAAAGGCCCGATAGGCCTCCTTCTTCAGCTTGACGGCATCCGTTACCGCTGGTGTCCACCAGCGGGTTCGGGGATTGCCACCACGACAGGCACCAACCACCTTACGGCCACAGCTCTGATCGGCCGCCTCAACAATGGAAGTGCGGAACATGGCCCACTCGGACTCAATGTCCCCCACCTCCCCCGGGACAAGGGAGAAGTTCTGCCGGAGGTGGGTGTTGAAACTCTTTCTGACAGGGGATTCTGCCAGACGTTCCCAGCAGACCCTCACAATACGTTTGGGCCTGCCAGGTCTGGCCAGCATCTTCCCCCGCCATCGGAGCCAACACACCACCAGGTGATGATCAGTTGACAGCTCCGCCCCTCTCTTCACCCGAATGTCCAAAACATGCGGCCCCAAGTCCGATGACACGATTACGAAGTCGATCATCGAACTGCGGCCTAGGGTGTCCTGGTGCCAAGTGCACATATGGACACCCCTATGTTTGAACATGGTGTTCATTATAGACAAACCGTGACGAGCACAGAAGTCCAATAACAGAACACCACTCGGGTTCTGATCGGGGGGGCCGTTCCTCCCAATCACGCCCCTCCCGGTCTCACTGTCATTGCCCACATGAGCGTTGAAGTCCCCCAGTAGAACGAGGGAGTCCCCAGAGGGGGCGCTCTCTAGCACACCCTCCAAGGACTCCAAAAAGGGTGGGTATTCTGAACTGCTGTTCGGTGCATAAGCGCAAACAACAGTTAGAACCCGTCCCCCCACCCGCCAAGCCGGGGGCAATAAGTATGCCCACACCTGCCCGGCGCCTCTCACCATGGGCAACTCCAGAGTGGAAGAGAGTCCAACCCCTCTCGAGAGGATTGGTACCAGAACCCAAGCTGTGTGTGGAGGAGAGTCCGACTATATCTAGTCGGAACTTCTCTGCCTCACACACCAGCTCAGGCTCCTTCCCTGCCAGAGAGGTGACATTCCATGTCCCAAGAGTTAGCTTCAGCAGCTGGGGGTCGGACCGCCAAGGCCCCCGCCTTTGGCTGCCGCCCAACTCCCTACGCACCCGACCCCTTTGGCCCCTCCCACAGGTGGTGAGCCCATGGGAAGGGGAACCCACGTTGCCTTTTCGGGCTAAGCCCGGCCGGGCCCCATGGGGACAGGCCTGGCCACCAGACGCTTGCCTTTGAGCCCCACCTCCAGGCCTGGCTCCAGAGGGGGGCCCCGGTAACCCGCGTCCGGGCAAGGGAAACTGTGGTTCATTAATGTTACTCATCATAAGGGGTCTTTTTGAGCCATACTTTGTCTGGCCTCTCACCTAGGACCTGTTTGCCATGGGTGACCCTACCAGGGGCTGGAAGCCCCAGACAACATAGCTCCTAGGATCATTGAGACACGCAAACCCCCCCACCACGATAAGGTGATGACTCACGGGGGGTATATATACATATATATATATATATATATATATATATTTATATATATATATATATCAAAATAAAATAAATAATAAAAATTCAGTGAATATAACACATTTTGGTGTGGTCTTTTTTTTTTTTTTTTTTTTTACTGTGTCGTGTCCCTGTAACTGGTGTGAAACGCGCCGCGCCCCGACGCCATCCGAAAACCTTCGCTGCCAATCCTGGTCACGGCACCAGTGTAACCCGTGTGAAACGTACCGCGCCCCGGCGCGATCCGCTCCCGCTGCTGACCAGGCCGGGACGCGAACTCAGGCCGCACCGCACAACACGCTCACTTCGACAGGCCGGAACACTAACCGCTGTGCCTTAAGCTCGAGCCGACAGCACAGCTGCCAGCCCTCATGAAGGCATCGGAGGGAAGGTTTTTTCCACGCACAGCTTCACACACGGACCTGCGTGTACCCGTTACATCCCTCCAAATCAGCAGAGGTACACAACCCAAACTTTTGAACCGTAGTGTAAGTAGAATAGCCAAAGCTTTTACTCAAGTAAGAGTAAAAGTAGTCATCCAAGAATTTACTCAAGTACTAGTAAAAAAAAAGTATTTTTGAAAAAAAAAATCCTCAACAAGTAACTGCTTACAATGTGTGATTTTTTTTTTTTTAATTATGATATTTTCTTTTCTCAGCGCAGCCTTATCAATATGAACTGTTATTATTATACTGTACTATAACCTATCACATGACCATGTAAGGCCAAAAAGATTTCACAAAATTCATCGAATTCAAACAAGAACATCACTATGAAACATCAACCGTCCAAAGAGCATGAGAGCCCTCAAGTGGAAAAAAAATAGTTACCTCTGATTGGGATAATGAAGTCATTTAGTTGTTGTTGCGACGTCTCATTAGTGAAACAGAGAGAGACACTGTCGGCATATATGGCAAAAACGTCAATATGTAGAATAAAGGAAGAATTTTAAAACTCCAATGTAGCCCAAAGAAGCAGAGTAAGAGCAGTGTTTCTTCTTTACAAAGCTACTCAAGTAAAAAGTATTGTGTGATAAAAACTACTATAAGTATACTTTTCCTCTCAAAAGGTTACTTAAGTAAATGTATCAGAGTAGGTAACGTGTTACTACACGCCTCAGCAAATCAGACATGATATGCAGTTTACAGCAAAGCTTGTGAGGTGCTAAAATACTAGTTCAGTAACTGGGCTGAATTTCAAGGTGTTCGACATACAAGTTTTAACCCTACAAAAAAACTTTAATCAAAGCAGTTCTTTCCATAACCGCCAAACTCTGTCAAAGGCAGCTCAAGTTTTATCAACACGCCCAATGGATTTCTCTCCCGGCGCAAGTCTTTAAAAGTAGCCTGATTGAGCGGGAACACACCGAATTGGGCAACACTTTAATGCCCCTGTTCTACTTCTGCTATCTCAGGTTTCGTGCTGTAATTTCCAAGCCGGGTGAATGGATTGCATTTACTCAATATGCCTCTAAAATAAGCCAATAATTAACAATTTCAGACAGCCACAGAAGGAGTATGTAGGTTGTCAAATTTTATTGCTATTAATGAAGGTAAATTAAATTCTGATTGATTAATCAAAGGCCCATGTACCAAATGTGTACATAATGTCATATTAACTCAAGTCAAAATCAAATCGTGGCAGACTTCAGATTTCGGCATATATATTGGCGTAAAAAATTTTAAAAATCTATATTTTTTTCGTATTTGCACTCCTAACAAGATGTATTTGCTGATCGGAGCTGTAGTAACTTAATTTTGAATAATTTCACGAGTGCAACCAGAAGCAACAGTTGTGGTCAAAAGTTTACATACACTTGTGAAGAACATAATGTCATGGCTCTCTTGAGTTTCCAGTTATTTCTACAACTCTGATTTTTCTCCGATAGAGTGATTGGAACAGATACTTCTTGGTCACAAAAAACATTCAAGAAGTTTGGTTCTTTTATGACTTTATTATGGGTTAACAGAAAAAGTGATCAAATCTGCTGGGTCAAAAATATACATAAATGGATCTGAAAAAGCGAATCATTGACTTGAACAAGTCAGGAAAGTCACTTGGAGCCATTTCAAAGCAGCTGCAGGTCCCAAGAGCAACAGTGCAAACAATTGTTTGTAAGTATAAAGTGCATGGCACTGTTTTGTCACTGCCACGATCAGGAAGAAAACGCAAGCTATCACCTGCTGCTGAGAGAAAATTGGTCAGGAGGGTGAAGATTCAACCGAGAATCACCAAAAAGCAGATCTGCCAAGAATTAGAAGCTGCTGGAACACAGGTGTCAGTGTCCACAGTCAAGCGTGTTTTGCATCTCCATGGACTGAGAGGCTGCCGTGCAAGAAGGAAGCCCTTGCTCCAAAAGCGGCACCTTAAGGCTCGACTGAAGTTTGCTGCTGATCACATGGACAAAGATAAGACCTTCTGGAGGAATGTTCTGTGGTCAGACGAAACAAAAATCGAGCTGTTTGGCCACAATGCCCAGCAATATGTTTGGAGGAGAAAAGGTGAGGCCTTTAACCCCAAGTACACCATGCCTACCGTCAAGCACGGTGGTGGTAGTATTATGCTGTGGGGCTGTTTTGCTACCAATGGAACTGGTGCTTTACAGAGAGTAAATGGGATAATGAAGAAGGAGGATTACCTTCAAATTCTTCAAGATAACCTAACGTCATCAGCCCGAAGATTGGGTCTTGGGCACAGTTGGGTGTTCCAACAGGACAATGACCCCAAACACACATCAAAAGTGGTAATGGAATGGCTAAATCAGGCTAGAATTAAGGTTTTCGAGTGGCCTTCCCAAAGTCCTGACTTAAACCCCACTGAGAACTTGTGGACAATGCTGAAGGAACAAGTCCATGTCAGAAAGCCATCAAATTTAACTGAACTGCACCAATTCTGTCAAGAGGAGTGGTCAAAGATTCAAGCAGAAGCTTGTGGATGGCTACCAAAAGCGCCTAATTGAAGTGAAAATGGCCAAGGGACATGTTACCAAATATTAGCGCTGCTGTATGTATATTTTTGACCCAGCAGATTTGATCACTTTTTTCTGTTCACCCATAATAAAGTCATAAAAGAACCAAACTTCATGAATGTTTTTTGTGACAAAGAAGTATCTGTTCCAATCACTCTATCAGAGAAAAATCAGAGTTGTAGAAATAACTGGAAACTCAAGAGAGCCATGACATTATGTTCTTCACAAGTGTATGTAAACTTTTGACCACAACTGTATATATACATATAGTTTTTTTTTTTAATTTTATCAATTTATTTATTTTTGTGGGGTGGTAACAAATACCATTACTCATGTCGCTGGCTAATCACATTAGTTTCTAAATGGGAAATTTACTTGAAAATTCGAAATATAGTCACACCATGAAATACAACACCTAAGGCGGATAATTCTTTCAGACTATTAGAGACTACAACAACAGGTCTTTACGACAAATCATATATTTTTAATAACCATAAGAAATGCCAGATATGCAATTGAAAACAAAAATCACACAACAGTACACACAACCAGTTCTCCCAGAAGTGAATGATCATGTTTCAGTGCCACTGATGTTGATGGACATCCAATTCATTTAAACCAATCAGATTATCGCTATCAGCCCTCACGGTTCAAATGAATTGGACGTCCGGCACAGTCAATGGCACTGAATGAGTTCCAACCGTCGAGTGGTTACAAGGCCACACATATTCACATCCACAACGCTGAGTGGGGGAGCCCTGCTCACATCCAAAAAAAACTTCAAGATCAACATTCCAATCAAATTTCCCAAACCGCCCTCAGAATGTCTTCACATTCCACTCTCTTTATATTTAATAAGGCTTTTAATGTATTGTGTACATTCATCGCTCATGTGGCCTGCACTTTAAACCCCTCCAAAGAAGTATTTTCCAGTTAAAACAACAACTAGAATTTAAAAAAAAAAAAAGCAAAGCAAATGAAACTGTTTAAATATGCATGTGAAAACAGCTTTGTTGTTGTTCTACACTCGACCCCTGTCTGCTTTGTTTATGAAACGCCTTGGACGCGTTTATATTTGAATTGATTTGTATTTCATTTATTTTGTGCATCTGCTTTAAGTTTGACGTTCAGTTAAGGTTGTAACTAATGCACTGCACCGTAAAAGGAGTTACCCTATTTTACGGACTATAAGTCGCACTTGTTTCATAATTTCAACAGAAAGAAGGGCTCCCTAGGTGAAGTTGTTCAGAAACTTTGTTAGACTATTGGATTTGGTTGTGATTTGAAGTGAGATTGCGAGCTTGGTAAAGACGTTGTGTTTTTAAGGCTATAGTTATCGAAATGAATTTTAAAGGGACAGACAATACCCCTTATCAATGACCATGTGAAAAAAACTAATATTTAACTCATTGGCTTGCGCTGACATAGGCGTCCAATCCATTTGGACATAAAGGGCTGGCAGCGATCATGACCTGAAAATGGTCCAGGACTCAATCCAACAGAAAATTGGGAGAGGAAGTTAAAGAAAATGGTCTGTGACAAGGCTCCAACATGCAAAGGTGATTTGGCAACAGTATGGATTTGATGTCTTATCACTGCCAATGGCTGTGAATGAGTTAAGTATTTAAATTTCTAAGACCTCTGATGATGGAGAAAATAATGTTTAAACTCAAAAAATGACAACTGTGCTTACAGCCGTAGTCCATTTGTGATGCTAGTTACACCAACGTACATAGGAAGCGTTCAGACTGCAGGCATATCTGATTCCTCCTCAAATCTGATTATAAGGCTAACCCTGGGCCACAATATTGAGACACCTGAAAAGTTGCTGTGACAACAAAGGCGTCAACCAGCATTGAGTGATGTCACGGGCAAACAAATCCCATGTAACTGTGGAAACGTCACTGACTGCGACAAACTTTGTCCCTACGTCACACATTAGACCGATGTTTACATTTGAAGTAAACTAGGTGCTTTTTTGCGTCCATCGATTTACAAACTTGCAGTGCTTCATATTGAAGAACACATCCGAAGGATAGGGGTATTCTTTTAAGAACAATTATTTTTCGCGCATTGTTATGAATGTACTTAAAAATGAATGAATGCGGTTGGTTGTGGAAGCTTTTTTTTCTACACACGTGCTAGTATGGACGTAATTATTTTTTCCCAACGTATTAGGGCAGGGTCCTCAGTTTAAAAAAAAAAAATGCTAGGCTTTAGAGGCATCTTGTCCAAATCTCATATGAAACTGTTTAAATATGCATGTGAAAACAGCTTTGTTGTTGCTCTTCACTCGACTTCGGTCGGCTTTGTTTATGAAATGCATTGGACATAAGTGGTTTCAATCAGTCTCGCAAAAATCTGATTTCTGTGCTTTGGGACTGTTGAGACTACAAAAAAGCCATTCAGCTTCAGTATGGATGGGCTAAAAATGTGATTTTGCCTGCCAGTCTGAACAATGACATAGATGCTGATAGATTTGAGCCCAGGTCCAAGTAATAATAGGTATTAAATCCGTCACAAGGAGGTGTGGGCTATCTGGAATCGTTATATTTGATTGGCTAATACTGTACTACCATTGATCAAATGTCTGCCACCATCTCAGGCGGCCACTTTCTGGAAATACGGGCTTTTAATTTAGATTTTTATCCACTGTTACTCAACCCAAAAAAAATTCTGTGTTTCTTCAATTTATTAAACACGATTCTCTGTGCTAAGATGCACACGATAAAGGTATTGTCTGTCACTTTAATATGTCAAGAGACGCCTATTTAGCCTTTTTTCCATAATGTACTGTATGTTTGTCCTTGGTCCCAGGAGAAAATAAAATTCCCCACCAAAATAAGTCTTATAAATGAGTGCAACATGTTTTTTTCCCCATTCATTGGAAATACTGTAATTAGCATTCTCTTTTTTACTGGCCATGTTTCAAAAAGGTCCATTTGTTTGTTTTAAAAGAAAAGTGCATTGACTCCTCTGCCCGTACTTTCACACACACGCCATTCCAAACACAACATATATGCCATTGTTAATAAATTAAAGTTCAGCAGTTCACATTCATTATCCAGTTGCGTGGGTTTCACACAAGTTCACTGGAGCCCTGTGGCTCGCTTGAGCAGCTGCAGGTCTCTGCGTGTCTGCTGAGACGCAGGTGGCGGACAGTCGTACGCTGGGAGCGCCAGCGGTAAGTAGCGCTCCTGATGGCCCAGGACGAGGTCCCCTTGGCCTGTCTTGAGACACACCCAGGGAGGTGGGGAGGCACTGCCATGGAAAGCCCAGAGTGCCACGCTTTCTGCAGGGAGAGAATTGTCATTGAAATAGTAGTCGTGTCTTTCCAGAATTAGTGGACACTGCCATGGAAAGCCCAGAGTGCCACGCTTTCTGCAGGGAGAGATTTGTCATTGAAATAGTAGTCGTGTCCTTCCAGAATTTGCGGACATTTGGACTTGTACATTTTTGAAAAATAAACCCTCACTTTTCTGATACGATTTCATCAATAGGTCATAAATTATCAAACGCTTACTTAGTTCAGTTTGCAGAGTGATGGTAAATGGATTGTGTGTGCGCATTTACACCTCCGTGAAATTGGCCCCCCATCAGACAAATATGTATTTAAAATGATGTAAATCATTTGTGCTACGTTTGTGCTCTAAAGCTTCCGTTTGTGCTACTATTGTTTTTGAGATACAGCGGTTCCTCTACATACAGTGGGGAGAACAAGTATTTGATACACTGCCGATTTTGCTGGTTTTCCCACTTCCAAAGCATGTAGAGGTCTGTAATTTGTATCATAAGTTCTCTTCAACTGTGAGGGACGGAATCTAATGCAAAAAAACAGAAAGTCACGGTGTATGATTTTTAAATAATAAATTTGCATTTAATTATATAATAATAAGTATTTGATACATCACAAAAATCGAACTTAATATTTGCTATTACAGATACCAAACATTTCCTGTAGTCCTTGACAAGGTTTGCACACACTGCAGCAGGGATTTTGGACCACTCCTCCATGCAGATCTTCTCCAGAGCCATCAGGTTTTGGGGCTGCTGCTGGGCAACACGGACTTTCAGCTCCTTCCATAGATTTTCTATCGGGTTCAGATCTGGTGACTGGCTAGGCCACTCCAGCACCTTAAGATGCTTCTTACGGAGCCACTCTTTAGTTGCCTTGGCTGTGTGCTTTGGGTCGTTGTCATGCTGGAAGACCCAGCCACGACCCATCTTCAGGGCTCTCACTGAAGGAAGGAGGTTGTCAGCCAAGATCTGGCGATAGATAGCCCCATCCATCCTCCCCTCAATATGGTGCAGTCATCCTGTACCCTTGGCAGAGAAGCAGCCCCAAAAAATGATGTTTCCTCCTCCATGTTTCACGGGTGGGATGGTGTTCTTGGGGTTGTACTCATCCTTCTTTTTCCTCCAAACACGACGAGCCGAGTTTAGACCAAAAAGTTGAATTTTGGTCTCATCCGACCACATGACCTTCTCCCATTGCTCCTCTGGATCATCCAGATCGTCAGTGGCAATCTTCAGACGTGTCTGGACATGCACTGGCTTCAGCAGCGGGACCTTGCGTGCGCTGTAGGATTTTAATCCATGACGGCGTAATGTGTTTCTGATGGTTTTCTTCGGGACTGTGGTTCCAGCTCTCTTCAGGTCTTTGACCAGGTCCTGCCGTGTAGTTCTGGGCTGATCCCTCACCTTCCTCATGATCAGTGATGCCCCATGAGGTGAGATCTTGCATGGAGCCCCAGAACAAGGCAGATTGACCGTCAACTTGAACTTCTTCCATTTTCTAATAATCGCTCCAACAGTTGTTACCTTCTCACCAAGCTGCTTGCTTATTTTCCTGTAGCCAATCCCAGCCTTGTGCAGGTCTATTATTTTATCCCTGATGTCCTTACACAGCTCTTTGGTCTTGGCCATTGTGGATAGGTTGGAGTTTGTTTGTTTGTTTGAGCATGTGAACAGGTGTCTTTTATACAGGTAACAAGTTCAAACAGGTGCAGTTACTTCCGGTAAAGAGTGGAGAACAGGAGGGGTTCTTAAAAAAGAACTAAGAGCCGAAATATTTACTAGTTGCTAATATATCAAATACTTATTTCATGCAGTTAAATACAAATGTATTATTTACAAATTATGCAATGTGATTTTCTGGATTTTTGTATTAGATTCCGTCCCTCACAGTTGAAGAGAACTTATGATACAAATTACAGACCTCTACATGGCTTGCAAGTGGGAAAACCAGCAAAATCGGTAGTGTATCAAATACTTGTTCTCCCCACTGTACAAAGTTAATTCATTCCAGGACCTTGTTTGTAAGTCGAAATAGACGTATGTCGAGCAGAATTTTCCCAAAAGAATACATTATAATTGCATTAATTCGTTGCACAGCCCGAAAACCTACAATACATCCCTAATAAATACTGCTGACACTATTACAAATGGCAATTACGCATAGTAAAACAAATAAAGCATAAATAAAAATCTGAATAATATTACAATAATAACAATTCCTGTAATAATTGGGTTCTAATATGGCAGACGTTTTTTGCGTGCTGTACCTGAACGCACCGCGTGGATGACGCTGAGATACAGTTGTATGAAAAGTATCTGAACCTTTTGTAATTTCTCACATTTCTGCATAAAATCCCCATCAAATGTGATCGGTTCTTTGTCAAAATCACACAGATGTAAAAACAGTGTCTGCTTTAACTAAAACCACCCAAACATATACAGGTTTTCATATTTTAATGAGGATAGCATGCAAACAATGACAGAAGGGGGAAAAATAAGTACGTCAACCCTCTGCCTAAGGAGACTTAAAGAGCAATTGAAACCAATTTTGACCAAACAATTTAAGTCAGGTGTGTGCCCAATCACTGATGAGTGGTTTAAAGCTGCCCTGCCCACTATAAAACACACACCTTGTAAGAATTGTCTTGATGAGAAGCATCGTCTGATGTGCATCATGGCTCAGTCCAAAGAGCTCTCTGAAGACCTGCGATCAAGAATTGTTGACTTGTATAAAGCTGGGAAAGGTTACAAAACCATCTCCAAAAGTCTGGATGTGCATCAATCAACGGTCAGAGAAGTTATCTACAAATGGAGAGAGTTCGGCACTGTTGCTTCTCTCCCTGGGAGTGGTCATCCAACAAAGACGATGCCAAGAGTTCAGCGCAGAATACTCAAAGAGGTAAATCAGAACCCTAGAGTTTCTGCTAAAGACGTACAGAATTCACTGGCACAGTCCAATATCTCTGTGCACACATCAACTATATGTAGAACTATGGCCAAGAATGGTGTTCATGGGAAAACTCCACGGAGGAAGCCACTGCGGTCTAAAATAACATTGTTGCTCGTCAAATGTTCGTAAAAAGGCACTTGAACACTCCACAGAAGTTTTGTCAAAATATTTTGTGGACTGATGAAACCAACGTTGAATTGTTCAAGAGTAACACACATCATGTGTGGAGGAAACATGGAACAGCTCACCAACATCAACACCTCATCCCCGCCGTGAAGCATGGTGGAGGGAGCATCATGATTTTGGGCTGTTTTGCTACCTCAGGGCCTGGACAACTTGCAATCATTAATAAAAGAATGAATTCAAAGGTTTATCAGGATGTTTTGCTGGAAAACCTGAGGCCATCTGTCTGACAGTTGAAGCTAAAAACAGGATGGATGCTGCAACAAGACAATGATCCAAAACAGAAGTAAATCAACTTCAGAATGGTTTCAGAAGAACAAAATACACATTCTGGAGTGGCCAAGTCAAAGTCCAGACATGAACCTCATTGATATGCTGTGGCATGACCTAAAGGCAGCGATTCATGCCAGACATCCCAGGAGTCTGACTGAACTACAGCAGTTTTGTAGAGAAGAATGGACCAAGATTAGTCCTGATCGATGTGCCAGATTGATCTGCAGCTACAGGAAGCGTCTGGTTGAATTTATTGCTGCCGGGGGGGGCACAAAATATCAAATGTAATGGTTCACTTACTTATTTCCCCCCCTTCTGTCATTGTTTGCATACTATCCTCATTAGAATATGAAAACCTATAAATGTTTGGGTGGTTCTAAATAAAGCAGACACAGTTTTTTCATCCGAGTGATTTTGACAAAGATCAGATCACATTTGAAGGAAATTTTTGCAGAAATGTGAAAAATTCCAAAAGTTCCCGATACTTTTTCATACCACTGTGAAGACTGCGGTAGTGATTTTACTTTCTCTTTTAATGTTTTATTGCTGGCGTCAACTGCGGCAGACAGTAGGTGTGTAGTGTTGCACAAGTTGGATTAAATGATAAGAAACCTGACGAAGCTTGGGATTTTTTTGGCGATGTTACCACAATAATAATTGTCACCTTCACTTATAAAGACTGGCGGACGAAGGTCGGAGGAGGACCGCCGAGATCGTAGACATTCTACGGCCGGATTGTCGAGCCAGTTCACGGATGCGCACACCACGCTCATATTTTTCTATCATTTCCATCTTCATTTCAAAGGTAAGTATCACCTTTTTCACCACCTGCACTAACCTTGGAACCAGTGTTTTCTCTCACAAGAAAATCCGCCGTGCGTCCGTCTTGTGGGAAGACAAAGAAACCGTGGCGCTGTCATAAATTGTCTTATTTCGAACATGTAGTCAGATGTAGAAACAAATGGCGATTCAAATTTTACGTCTGATGTCGAAAAGATTGTGTGCCCAGCGATCGTAAGTCGATGTACCACTGTATTTACAATTCTTTTATAGTTCAGTCTGAGGTCAACCAACCCCCCATTTTGACTAAAAATGGCAAAAAAATGGTGTCAATCGTTTGTGCTTTGTTTATTTTGGTTTGTGCTTTAAAAATATTGTTTGTACTGCAATGGCTTTGTAGGTATTCTGCTTTTGATTTGTAGTGATGACGTAGCACAGCCCCCCATTCATGGCAGAACGGAACCGCAATACTGCAGTTCGTTTGCGCTACGTTTGTGCCCGTAAAAAATTTTGTTCGTGCGTCCATCGTTTTTTTTAGATATTAATATATTTATTCCGAGTGGTGACCTCACTCACAACCCCCCATTGTGGTTACATTCCGTCGTAGATGGAGGGGGGGGGCTGTGTGATGTCATCACTACAAATCAAAAGTAGAACACAACAACAAAACCGTTGCAGTACTACAAAATTTTTAAAGCACAAATAAAGCACAAACGATTGACACCATTTTTCGCCATTTTCAAAATGTTGGGCTGGTTGACCTCAGATTGACCTTTAAAAGAATTGTAAATATCCAAGAATATTAGAAGCACAAATTAAATTTGCGTCTGATGTGGGCCAGCTTCATGGAGGTCGCATATACAATATTTGGCATTATCACATTAATTCTATACTAATGTTAGCTTTCTCTTAGGAGTAGGAGCTAGCTGTTTATCTAGCTGTTACTGCTGACCATAAGGACAAACTTAGCTTCTTTTCTTTTCTCCTAATTGCATGTTTTTGTTGTTGTTGTTTTTTTCCCCCGTAACCATTAGGAAGGTTTAGACCAGTGGTTCGTAACTCGGGGCGGATCGGACCCCAGGGGTTCGGTAAGTAAAGTCTAAGGGGTTCGGCGAAGGTAAAGAAGCGCAGGGCCCCATTTTCCCACGCTGATTAAATCTAGGAAAAATCCATTTCTTTTAACTGCCAGTCCTCAATCTGATGGGAGGAGGAATTGGTTTGCTCAGTGGAAGGTTGACTCACATTTGGTATGAGCGAATATAACAGACTAATGGGCAGAGTAGTCTCAAATTTTGACCTGTTTATAAAACATGCTATCAAAATGAGAAGAATTTTGGACGGGAATTTTCTAAATTATTAGCTTGATAGGTTAGATATATCGGTTTTGAATTTGAAAAAAAAAAAAGGCTTTATTAATCTTCTTATTATATATTCCGAAGGGTTCGGTGAATCGACATGTGAAACTTGTGGGGTTCATGACCTTCAGCAAGGTTAAGAACCACTTGTTTAGACCATGGCATATCATCATTGATTGCATGAACTTGATTGCATGAATTTTATTATCGGTTTTCTTTTCTAATTGCAATTTTTAAAGAATAAAATGTTCGTATTATTGTCAACTTTTTAAGCACACATGTTTAAACTGACTCTCCCGTTTCCAACTTGGAAACGTTCTAAAAACCACTAGTCAAAGGCTCTAGTACGATTTCGCACCAAACGTCAAACACCTTTGTCTGGACAAATCTATTTACTCAGAAACGGCATGTTTTACTATTTTGGATTTAGATTATTCCACATTTGGGTGGGACGTAAAATGACTCACTCATCATCAGCACAAACCTTTATTGTGTAAGTCTGCTGCTTTGGCTAAACCGAAAGAGACGAGATACGGCGCCACATCAGGAAGCCCCTCAGGCTGACCTCGCGTTGCCATCAGCACAATGGACCTGTTCACCCAGACGAGAAACATGTGAGGGACGTTCCTCGCTCCCAAAAGTCAAGGTTAAGCTTGCCCACTTGCCTCTTTGGTATTCCGCTCGTTAAGTGCTGCTTCATCTTGGCGTCCATCTTGCCAAACGAGACCTTCTTGATAACTTTGCCAGAGCAGGCGTCTACAGACACTACTAGATAGCCAGGCTGAGTTAAAGGCATCATGTCTTCATTTACCTAATGAACAGAAAAACAGACGGCTTAAGGACACAACATCATCAAATGCTTTTGGTATGCTTAGTGTAGCAAAGCAATGAAACATTGAGCGCTGATTATCAGTGGACAAAAATGTGCAATTCTAAAAGTGTTTCACTGTGTTTTCTTCTCCAGTAAACAAATTTATGCTCACAGCGATAAAGGAGGCGCCGTCTCTTCCTTGTTGCTCCTTTACACTGACAGACTTGACTTGCGTCTTGAGGTAAGATGTCCACGGCTCACTGGTAAAAATGTGCTGAGGTAACAAACAAACAATCCACATGGGGCAACACTTTCAACACAATCAATGAAAATCATGCTATAAGAAATCCTAAGCGTTTTACTCTGGGGTGTCCAAAATGTTTTCTCTGAATGTATTCAAGGCTAATTTCTCTTCTAATTTTCTCTTAATTTTACTTTACTTGTTCCATTCTGTGTGAATATTAAACATGGCGTCCTCAACTTTTGTTTTTTGTCTGTGCATGTTTGCATGCCAAATTTAAACACCATTTTGCGACTTTTTAAAATTGAGTAAAAATTAAGATTAAGGTTAGGATTTCACATAAATATCAAGCCATATTCCCTTTGTATTAAATGGTGGGCAGAAATTGGTGGATTTTCATTAGTTTTAATATCTATACTTATATATAAATGGAACTTTGTGTGTGTCGTGGTGCGTGTGTGTTTGTTCCCTATGGACTGGCATAGCAGGGCGGATGGTGTTCTTAAATGTGTTTGATCTCTATAGGCCTCCATTTAGTGCAGATCATTAATTTTAAAAAGTAGCATAGAAAATGCCAAATTTCACTTTTTCACCCAAGCAACGCCATAATGCTCTATAAATCCATCCAGCATACATTGAAAAAAAATCAAGTGGAAGCCCTGATTTCGAGGTTTCTTATGTGTCAATTTAACAAACCTCTGCCCCAACAACCCAGCACAAGTAGTATGCTCGGCAACGTCGGGCCATACTGCTAATTTGTAATATACTTATTACACTGTACTAGTATATACAGTACATAAAGGCTGTGATAATACACGAATCGAAATCGCGATACTCAGGATCACAGTCCTGTATCGTGGTGTGAGACGATAGAATCGTGACACAAAAGTGTTATTATTATTAATTTTTGAGGGGATAGAGCAGACATGTCTAAAGTCTGGCCCGGGGGCCAAATGCAGCCCGTGGTCAAATTTCATCCGGCCTCCAGCCTCTTTTGTAAAATCAATAGCATCTGGCCCACACACAGACTTAATAAATTGGTCAGCAGTACTGCTACCAGCATATGAAGTAGCTTACACACTAAATGCTGCTCCTCATTTACCCACTAAAACGCAGCAGCACTCTAAGCAACATTACCCCGTGTGACCCTTTGCTCCCAATTTTCTAAAATGGCGACAATCAACAAAAACAAGAAAGTAGACTGCGATAGCTGACGCTTCAAGGATAGGTGGAAATTGGATTTTTCTTCACTAAAATACGCAACAATTATGTCTGCCTTATTTGCAAAGAGACAGTCGATGTTTTTAAAGAGTTCAATGTGAGGCAATATTACCAAACAAGATACGCTAACATGTACTGCAAGATTACAGGGAAGATACGCAGCAAGATATTGAAGCAACTTGAAGCTAGTTTAAACAGCAGCAGTATTTTGAAAGAGCCCAAGAGTGGAAAGAGAACGCCACAAAGGCTAGTTGCGAGATTGTTGAAATTATTAATAAAAAAATAATAATAATAAAGCAAATGTGACACACAGAATGGCTTGCTAAAATTTGCTTAAATATATTGTTCTACGTAAAGGACGTGAGCCAAGGTCGGCCCCCCACATTTTTACCACATCAAATCTGGCCCCCTTTGCAAAAAAATTGGATACCCCTGGGCTAGAGAATTGTCATATTTGTACTGATATTGTACATCTTTTGCGTATTAGTGTTAAATTTTCAAATGATTTCTTTCCCATAAATTGTTAGTCTTAATGTAATAACAATTAAAAATATCAATTAGTGTATCGAATCATAGGAATCATAAGAATCGTGATACGAATTGAATCGTTAATTTTTGTATTGTTACAGCCCTACTATACTTATATAATGTATATTTATATCACACGAAAACGAGACTCATGGGGACTACTCTGTGATTGCTGGTCTCATTCAATGATTGAAATTCTATACAGTTTCGCTTTTATCCCCAAACTAATGAGGAGAAGCATGCCGTTTTGTGTAACAGTATGTTGCCTGAGCTCAAGATTTTCGTGTAAACATCCCTGGTTTAACTCATCAACTGCC
This sequence comes from Corythoichthys intestinalis, assembly GCF_030265065.1. Classification (NCBI taxonomy): domain Eukaryota; kingdom Metazoa; phylum Chordata; class Actinopteri; order Syngnathiformes; family Syngnathidae; genus Corythoichthys; species Corythoichthys intestinalis. The sequence goes on along the minus strand of NC_080397.1, from coordinate 11,910,699 downwards.
ATTGACGGCACTAGACGTCCAATCCATTTGAAATGGGAAGTTGGCAGCGTCATTTGCTGTCACCCTCCCATTTCAAATGGATTGGACATCTACTCGCAATAAACTAGTGATAAACGTGCCATTTAGTTGGATGCATATCAACCTGTTTGGCTCCACAGTCCTTGCAGGATTCTGTGTGTGGGGCCGGCATGGGCAGGACAGCCGAAGGGGGTTTGGCGTATTTGGGGTAGGCCTCACTGGTGCAGTTGCACTTCTGCTGGGAAGACGTAGTGGCCGTGACTTTGACTCTCTCGCAGCCTTTGAGTGAGCAGTAGCTGTGACCGTCGCGATTGTGCCGGGCTCGCAGGTACAGCCACAGCAAGCTGGTGGGAACAAAATGGTGGCGTTCAGAGCAAAAAGAAAAAAACATGAGTTTTTTTATTTATCTGAAGGAAAGAACAGCAAATATTCTCTGATTAGTCTCGATGATTGTAGATGATTATATTTGTAATGTATCAAAATGAGCTATTCAATGCAATTTCAATGCACCAAGTTCCAGGTACAATGTAAATCCCAGAGCAATGGAACATTATGTCGTTTATATATGAGCCGAAACCTTATATTAAGTCTATAGGTCGACCGATATATTGGCCGGCTGATATATTTTTTGCCAGCATCAACCATCAGCCGATTAACAAACAAACAAAACAAAAAAAAGTCATTAAAAAAGGATTTTGATCAGGCATCTGTGTGGGCGACTGTGGCCGCCGCTGACCGACAATAGGACCCCAGAAGGACGCTGCAGCAGCTTGAAGGCAGGCTGCTACAGGAAGCTTCAGGCTTGCCTGTTTTGTAAATATTGTAAGATGTTTTTTTTTTCGCATGAAAGAATATGCAATGTGTGTTTAGCCTTTTAAGATGCTTACGAATACTCAGTGATCCTTACAGTCTAACTGTAACTTGTAGCGTTAACGTAGCATTCGCTTAACTATCCTCTAAACTCTCACTTGTCTACATCTCGTCATGACATCGTGGCGTGTTTAATTTTTAAGAAAATAAAGTACTGTTATTGCTGAGTGTGTATAACTAAAAAGAAGTGCTGTGTTTGTTGATTTGGTAACAGTAGACTGAATTCATCCTTTAAGTCTCATGTCATCCTTGTAAATTTGAAGCTGTGAAGCAGTTTTTTTTGTTTTTTTTTTTTTTAATGCCTTTATAATATCTACGTGCTTTAAAAAAAAAGTATAGCGGCCTCAAATATCATCTTAAAAAATTGGATTTGGTTATCGGCAATTGGCTGAAATTTTTTTAATATATCGTATCGGCATTTGAAAATGCAATTTCGGTCGATCGCTTATTAAGTCTTCTCTTACCCAACATTTTGGTCAAAGTAGTACTTCCTATCCAAAGGTCTCGACTCCAACTCGGCGAGAGAGAACACAGGCCCATAGTCGGTGATGTCATCAAAAGTGTTGCTCTGCCTGTCGTTGATGTCAGCCATGATCTGGAAAGTGGTGTCAGGTGGGTAGCACAGTCCAAACAGCACCCAGTCATCTCTAACGGAAAGAAATATACAGTGTAAAATGATATTGAATCTGCATTTTAAATTATTGTCTTCCATTAATTGATAAGAAGTCCAATGCATTTGGACTGTGAGAGGCTGGCAGCCGATTGGACGTCTATCACAGTCAATGGAAGTAAATCAGTTCAATGTAAAAATTGTTTCAAATCAAATTCAGCCTTACTCACTTGTCAAAATTGATGAGGGAGAGGACTACTTCTCTGGGTGCCGCTCCGCTCCAATGCAGAGTGTAGCTCTTGCTCATCATCAAGACTGGCTGATACTGTTGCGATGGCGCCCCCTGGCTGTTGATGCCCCTTAGAACAAGAGGAGCATTGGGGTACTCGTCTCTGTTGATGGACAGAGTGAGGCTTGGAGCACCTTGGGTCTGGATGTACACCTGAAAAAAGAGTGGATATTATATATTGGCACACGCTTAATCTGACTAAAAACATTTTGACAAGTTTTCACTTGGAGTAGGTAATTTAGGTAGCGGTGCAAGGTATGCAATTTAAGCCATTAAAATGCACTCAACCCGGAGAATTTTTGAAATATTTCCCAACGGTTCTGTTTATAAAAACGTGACTATGATCTTTCAGTGCTATTGACAATGATAGACGTGCAATCATGTGGCTATTTTTTCTTCTGCTGTGAACTTCAATGAATTTTTCCCTAAGAGATGTCCAGTCCTTATGAAGTGGGATGGCTAGCAGCGAGTGAACATTCACTCTTTTGCTGTCAGCCCCGTGTCTATTGCAGTCAATGGCAGACAATGAGCTAAGTATTCAAGTTTATGAAAACTTTTATTAAACGGTTGAAAATGAAGTGATTAATGTCATTAATGCTGTTCTGCTACCATTTTTTTCAACCCGATACCAATTCCGATACATGACTGTGTGGCACTGGCCAATGCCGATATTGTATCCATATCATGCCATAAAAAAAAAGAATACAATTTTTTTTATTATTTGGACTGGTTACAACTGATTTCACAACTTGCACCGTGTTTCGGTACCCAACTGCACATGCCACCAGAAGTCTTCTTCGGGGCTTTTATGGCAGTTGGAAACTAAATCTTGAAGATTATATATGGCATCAGTGTGTTTTTTTTTTTGTTAGTACTCACAGGTACCGATGGCAGCAGTTTAGTCCTATATTTGGGTTGCCTGGCACGGCCAGACTGTTCTCCTTGTATTTTTCAAACACTGAGAGAAAAGTCTGGGAACCAGCCCATTAACGGCCTCTCGAGCAGGTACAAAATCAATCGACAAATCAGATTCGTTTATTTGCGTGACGTGTTCTTAACGAGCAACGTCATTCTTGCGCGTCGGAAGTCGTCTCCACAACAACACAGATGGTGAACAGGAGAGCCGAGAATATGTTCCAATCCACGGTAAAATCAGTTTTAAATTACCATAAACACATCGACACGAGTCATTGACAACAGTCTGTCTCGCGCTAGCCATGTTGACTAAACTCCGCTCTCCTCGTATGTTTACTTCCGCGCGCAAGTCTGTCGTTCTGCCCTCATCGTTTTACTAATGTCACGTCTGCCCGTTGCTGATTGGTCCACTCCGCTGTCTGTTTGCTGTGGCTTGCTCCGCCCTGGAAATTGTATCCGCTGAATGGTGGCCAGACTCAATAGCTGGAACAGCGGTGAGTCTGGTGTACCAGGCAAATATTTGGGAGCCTTCTAGGATCGATACCAGTATCGGTCAGAAGTGGGTAGTAACACGCTACATGTACTCCATTACATTTACTTGAGTAACTTTTTGAGAAAAATGTACTTCTAAGAGTAGTTCTACTAAGCCATTCTTTTTACTTTTACTGGAGTAGATTTGTGAAGAAAAAAAACAGTACTCTTACTCTGCTACTTTTGGCTAAACAAGAGTCGTTACATTTTTCCTCTTTATTCTACATATTGATGTATTATTTTTTTGCCAGCGATGCCAAGAGTAGCTCTACCAGTTTCACCAATAAGAAGTCACAAAAATAATCACATGACTCCATTACACCAATCTGACGCAAGCGTGTCGTTCTATGATCACGCCAGCCTGTTCAACCATGTGGGGTCTTTAAAGAATCGTAAAAAATGAAGTATTTGACATAGAGCGCTGCCCTCAACATGACACGAAAGCGCAGATTTAAACTTCTCTCCCAGTATTTATTTGGCACCGATTGACCAAGGAAAACCAGAGATATGATCCTTTTAATTTCATAATAGTAAGTATGAAGGAAGTATTCACTATTCAAACTAGGAGCTACTTTCTCCACTAGAGAGCACTCATGCTCTTTGGACAAAGAATGCTTCAGTTCTGTCTTTATTTTTTTCTTTTGCTGGAATTCAATGATTTTTTTCCTTTTTTGTAGTTATTTAGCTTAATGTACTTATGTAATGAGTTATTGTACAATATCACTATAACAACAGTTCATGTGGATAGGTTTGTGCAGAGAGGAAAAAAATACCATTGCTTAAGAAAAAAACAAAAACAAAAATAAGCAGTTACTCACAATGTTACTCATAACTTGAGTAATCTTTTCACTGTATACTTTTTTTACTTGAATGACATTCCAAGATCAGCCTACTTCCACCTTCGCAATAATTATTGCCTCCTCCCTTCTCTCACCTGCCATACCACTTCCACTCTTGTCTGTAGTCCCGTCACATCCCGGCTTGATTACTGTAAGTCACTGCTTTTCGGTCCCCCAAATAAGTCCCTCCAGAAACTGCAGCTCCTCAAAAACTCAGCAGCACGCTTCATCACTCGGACCCCCACCACACACCCAGTCAAACAAAGAATCATCTACAAAATCCTTGTCATTACCTTCAACGCACTCCACGGCCTGGCCACTCCCTAGCTATGCAATCTCCTCCCCATTAACCGTCCCCCCACGTTCACTTTGCTCTTCCTCTATCCTTCACCTTTCGGTCCCCCCTGTCCGTTTCGCCACCTTCGGTTCCAGAGCTTTTAGTCACTGTGCCCCCCAGCTCTGGAACTCGCTACCCCTCGATCTTCGCAATATGTCTACCCTCTGACTTTTCAAATCCAGACTCAAAACACACCTCTTTACGCTTTTTTACAAACCATGATCTTCATCTCGGTTTTATCTGACCTCTTCATTTTTTTTTATTTACTTTTATCCTGCTTTTAATTTAATTTTATGATTGTTTTGCTGTTATTGTTGTTGCACTATTGTGTTTCCATCTTTCTTGTGAAGCGTCTTTGCGTGCCATGAAAAGCGCTCTATAAATGACATGTATTATTTTTATTACTTGTACTTGAGTACATTTTTTGGATGACTACTTTTACTTTTACTTGAGTACAGTGTTTTTCAGACTATAAGTCACAATTTTTTTTCATAGTTTGGCAGGGGGTGCGTCTTATACTCTGGAGCGACTTATGTGTGATTATTTACGGTCGGGTCGGGCCGACTTCTCGCTAACTTTTTAAAAAAAATATATATTCATATATTTATACTAAAACAATGTGTGTATGTAACAATGTCTGTAAAACAGAGAAGGCGCTGTGCATGCCTGCGCACGTGAACGCAGTGGCCCCGCTCTCTTTTCAATCTTTCCCTCTGCGAGCATCCTGGTATTTCCTCTTCGATATGGAGCAGCTATAGGTGTGAAAAACAAACTAAAGACAGGGGAATTGAAAAGCAAAGAAATACGGTCGGAGTGGGTTATGGAAAGGATTCAAATTGATTGTTGAAGATACGGAAGCCTGTATCGGCTTTGCTGAATGTAAACGAATGTGGCGCTTTGGTCTTATACGAAAAATATATTTAACAAACTTTTCCAGCGTTATTTCATTGTGCAAATGATCATAAAAATATGTATATATATATATATATATATATATATATATATATATATATATATATATATATATATATATATATATATATATATATATAAAACAAAAGACAGGCTTTAATTTGATATCTTGATATCATTATGCACATATGCACCGTTATCGTCACAAACGTGATCACACAAAATGCAACCACGCATCGCATCCCCACATTTCCTCCTTCTCCCGAGTCCTCACAAATAAAACATAAAATGTTGGGTTTTTTCGGTCTTGTACCTACAAATAAAACATAAAATTTCGAGTTTTTTCGGGCTTGGCCAAGCAAGTCAAGTTAATTGATCGGGCTCGGGCCACGTCGGGCTTTTATACCCGCGGGCCGGTCGGGTCGGGCTTGATTTTTTACGCCCGATCTAACTTCTAGTGTCATATAATGTTAGCATAACGTATACCTTTTCAGCCTGTTGTTCTCTATTGTATTTTAAGATGTCTTTCAAGATGAAATGCCTGTTCTTGGTGCTGGATTCTATCAAATAAATTTCCCCCAATACATGTGACTTATACTCCGGTGCGACTTATATGTTTTTTTCCTTTTCATCGTGCATTTTTTGGCTAATGCGACTTATACTCAGGTGCGACGTATAGTCTGAAAAATACGGTAATATTATTTTGAAGTCGTGCTACTCTGATTTGAGTAACATTTTTGGCTACTCTACCCACCTCTGGTATCGGTAGAACACTAATAGTCATTTCAAAGTATATGCCCACAAGTGTCAAAGTCTGTCTTCATTGCATCACAGCGCACATAAGATATCTAGCCTAATATATACAGTAAATGATATCTATCGTGGCAATCCCATGTGGTATTTACCAAAACGGTAAGGAAATGAGCTATTGTTTTTTATCAGTATGATATTTTGGTGGAGTAACTTTTACAAAATGCCACTTTTGAACACTTGGAAATGTTTACTTCAAGACAACTGTACTTTTATTGGATAAAAGAGGTGTTTTTAGAAAGGTCTGTTTGAAAATCTAATCACTTGGTAAACCATTTTTGGATTTTATTTGAGTGTACTCCTACCTGAGAGAAGCGGCCACTACAAATCACACCATTCCATTCAGGTTTGTTCACACAGCGAGGATGTTGGATGAGGTAGTTGTCAGCCCTTCCCACATAAGTGTCCTCATAGCCTGTGACTGAGCCGTCCACATCATGAAAAATGGAGTTCTTGTCTCCATCCAGGTCATTCCCGTCAAACCACTGCCCCGGGCGACCAAAGAAGGACCGCAGTTCCACCTGCAGAGGGCACACGGACGGCGTTCGTGAGATTTAGGCAGTGAAAAGTGGATAAGGGTGTGCTTACAGTGGAGTGGAAGTGGAGATGGGACATGTTGTTTCGCGGAGTCAGCTGCCAGGTGTTCTTCAGGCTGAAGCCCACCGCGCTGGTGTAACGATCTGGAAGGGGGATAAAATTGCGGAAGGTGCTGTGGGTCAACCGCACCGGCCCGTCGTAGATCTGGAATCCTCGGATAGGGAATGTCCTTAGTGGAGCAGGGTGGAAATACTTATTTTGTGAACAGCAAATACGTTTAAAAATAAAAAACATTTTTTATAGGGGTGTGATCCTCTGGCGATACATCAATTATCAATACATGGGTCAGGAAATCCTCCTGCAATACTCTACAGACAAACTAATAAACAGAAAAACAAGCTATTTTCATCCTTCTGCTGTGAATTGGAATGAGTTTATCACTAGTTTATCCATTTGAACTGTACGAATTCGTTGCCATTCCTCCCACTTCAAACGGATTATGGCCATGAATGGCAGCCCATGCCAGGCAACACGTTAATTAGGGGCATTTCACGTCATTTCCCGCTAATTTTCGGTCACTTCCTTTTTCTTTCGGAGCATTGACGGGTCACTTCCTGTTGACTTTGTGCTACTGAATAAGAAATGACTCGAAATCAACGGGAATGCCCACGAATGACTGCCTGGGAAGGCTTTGGTTTCAGTGCCATTGACGGCGCTAGACGTCCAATCAAGTCAAAATGAATTGGATGTCTAGCCCCATCAATGGCAGCCAGTGAGGTAACGTAGACACTATTCCAGTGGAAGATTTTGGTAGCAACTTGTTGAATTTTTTTTTTAAACAGTGATACCTTTTTAAAATGATATACTGATTCTAGGTAGGAGCCTATCGATAACCTTTTGGGGTACAAAGTATCGCGATATATCACCTTTTCGATATATTTCCTCACAAACTGGTGAAAAGTCTTTAAAGTTTTAAAGTCATCCAAAGTATAAACAATCTAATTCAGAATTTCAAACCTGAATGATACCTATACCTATGATGATCTTTTTTTTTTTTTTTTAATTTTTTTTTTTTTTAATTCCACCCAAAAAAATGATCTCAAACACTGCAGCTTGGCCACAGTGTTCTTTCTTGTGTGATTCCTTAATCCTGGTTAAAATTCAACACATCCCATTCAGGTGAGCATTGTTTGGTTTTATCAACTTCAGTTAAAAAAAAAACACATCCAATAAAAAAATATCAAATAATGATGAAAATATTTTCTATTCATTATGCAATATGTGTATTACTACTATTTTCTATTTGTGTCATCCATCATTATTTTTGGGTAAGTATATTCCACATGAATCCATTGCCTACTAGTAAAAAATGTTCCCTCACTTGTTTCTTGGAAGAGTCCTCATCTTCCCGTCGGTACCTCCTAAACCCCAGTATTTATTCTGTCCTCCATTGGTACCCCGGTTTTGACTTTCTCCCACAAACAGAGACTGTGTCACTTCCTGACTGGAGCCCTCATCTTTTGGGTAACTGCCGTCACTGCAACAAGAGCAAGTGAAGAAACATAAATTATAAAATACTGGGGCTGCCAAAATGAATCCACTAATTGACAATGAATCCATTATCAAATTATTAGGCAAATATTTTTGAGCTGATGAATCATTTAGTGAGATTATTGGCTTAAAAATGGTCCAAATCCAATTTTGAGCTAATTATAGTACCGGTAAATATCATCTTAAATAATTGTAAATTTACTATCTTTTGTAATTTCTCTAATTAAATTTGAATTAGTTAATCATTTAGAGACATTATTGACCCCAAAAATATTTGTTATTGTACAGTAAGCATATAATTAAGTACTGTGTTGATTATTTGTTGCATACAATATTAATTTATTCAAAAAATGTTTTTTTTAATTATATTTATTATTATTTTCAATTTAAAGACACATAAAAGAAAAAAACCAGTAAACATTTTCTGATTTCCGTAGCTCTATGACAGTAGACTGATGCTATTTATAATCACACAAAGTGTGACATTGGTAAACTTCTGCTTTTTCTTTGGGGGAAAAAATTGAGCTACAATAGTTAGTCCAACTATTTTGTGATTGCACTCTTGCACAAATAAGTTAAATATAACTGAACAGTACATGACAAATGAATTGAAAAGAAGATTATTTTGCATTCCATTATAGGACGCAACTATCTATCCTATTTTGAGCCTCATTGATCAGGAAAAGAAGAATGTCACCGTCGTATTAGTGAAGATAACAACTGCACAAAGCGCTGTGTACCTGGCAAAGGATAATCCCACTCCATTGTCTGCAAAGCTGTTCACAAAGACAAACAAGTTAATATAAATGTCTAATATTTAGAAAAGTGTCAGTAGTAGAGCTGGTTTTTGTCTCACCCTGAATTCTGGATAACGATGTCACCGCCTCGTATCCATGCGCCCATGTCGTTGTTCTTGAAGGAGAGTAGCGTGTCGATAACTGCTGCCACTCGAGGTTGGTTTGGATCAGCATTTTGGTGAGGTCGGAATCTGACAGGTACACAAGACACGTGTGTTACTGTCCCTCCTCTGCAATTCACACCGCTCCAACTTCAAAACATTCCAAAAACTCACGTCACTTGAGGCATTACTTTTTTTTGCCATAAATCCACATTTCAAACCTATAAGATCCAATGGCACATTCAGCATCATACTTTCATATCATTTCTACTTAAATGACTTTCGATACACACATATACATTTGAACTTATTCACGTATTTTTAAATTTTTGACCAAAAACTCATTGGCAGATTCAACATCACACATTCAATACATACATTTGCATTTGAACCTATTGTTTTTTCAAAACATTTTACATATTTTCACATTTGTGACCAAAAATGGACGATTTTTTACTAAAAAATTCCCTATACAATGCCTGACCCGAGAAATAATGAACAGAAAATTCAGATTTCTTAAATTTGAAAGCGTTATGTGGTCCTTAAATATATATATTTCTTAATTAATTAATTTGCATATGTCATACAATTTGTATCATAACTGATACATTAGGCAGTACATGCTGTGCTTGTGGTAAAACAAAGATAAATAAAAATTGAACACAATAGGAGTTTTTTTTTTTTTTTTTAACTGCAATGGGGTCCAGAAATGTTTGTATCAAATGTGACACATTTGGCAATAATTTGGCTTTTTTTTTTTTTTTTAACAAAAATTTCTCATTGAATCCAAATACGTTTACATTGTCTACCTATTCACATAATTCATATATTATTTCAACATACTACTAACACAATTGGCACTTTTCACATGTGCACATTTCAATTAGACCACCAGGAGGGAGGGCTCCAGATCTCACTTGCTTTCTTCTTCTTGGTGAGGACACAAACTAAAATTGCTACACTTCTTTTATTCGTGGACAGATCAGAATAAATACACATTGATCCTCTGAGCCTGATTTTTATTGTTTTTGTTTCAGTTCTGACTAGTTAATTAATTATGGACTTATCATTGCTTGTAGGTTCTGAGTTTGCCGCTAGAGGTCGTGCTTATAACGTCTCAGAGCTGACGTTTTATGAATGAGCAGAGTGGTCGTAGTTCATTTGAAATTCTTTGACCAAAATCACTATCAGTGTGAATGGATGTAATTTCTCCAGAAAAAAAAAAAAAAATCAGTGTAGATTAAGTTGACATGTTAGGGAATGAATGTAGCTTAAGCTCTCATTTTCAGTCTTCTTCTTGGTGTCACAAACCACGATCTCTTTAACATGCAACATTAATACTGAGCACACATTTGAGTATTTCCAATTCCAGCCCAAACTCAGCATGGCCAACAGTCCCACTGGATGTGTAGGATTTTTCCGTGGAGCCAAATTTTGGGAAGAGAGGACACTATGTGTGCAAGCTTGTTATTTCTGTAAACACCAACTTGTCAGGACCACCACCAAAATGCGACACTGTAGTAATATCATCCATGTATCTACAGTTAAGGCCATAGTATAGAAAATATGCTGCTTCAGAGGGAGCTATAAATAACTTTAGGTCTGTTGACAATATTTACTTATTGGATGCCATTGACGGTGATAAAAGTTTGATCCATTTGAACTGGGAGGGGTGATTTATTTCTGTATTTATTAATGCAACATTTATTCATTTCAGCTTTTATTCATTTGTTTAGATTTTGATATTGTCATTTGAGGTTTTATTTACAGTGCCCTCCTTAATTATTGGCACCCCTGAAAAAGATTTTCCAAAAGATTTTTCCAAAAGAGAAAGTTCTTTAGCTTCTAATAATTTTTTTTTTTATTCAAATAATATGGGACCTTAATGGAAAAAAGAGAAAAATCCAACCTTCAATACAAGTGCATTCATTCAGTGGGGGAAAAATCCCACATGAAGAAAAAAACTATTTGACATCAAATAATGCGTGTCACAATTATTAGCACCCCTGGTGTTAATACTTTGTACAACCCCCTTTTGCCAACAAAACAAGATCTGGGGACTGAGATGGCCATGGGACGAGCTTGATTTTGTGTCTGGTGAACTATTTCTGTGTAGATTTGGCCATATGTTTAGGGTCATTGTCTTGAAAGACCCAGTGACGACCCATCTTCATCTTTCGGGCAGAGGGCAACAGATTTTGATTTAAAATGTCCTGTTATTTCAAAGCATTCATGATGCCCTGCACCCTAACAAGGTTCCCAGGGCCTTTGGAAGCGAAACAGCCCCACAGCATCACTGACCTGCCCCCATACTTCACAGTGGGTATTAGGTGCTTTTCAGCATGCGCATCTTTCGTGGCACGCCAGACCCACTTAGAGTGTTTGTTGCCAAAAAGCTCAATCTTGGTTTTATCTGACCAAAGCACACGGTCCCAGTTGAAGCCTGCGACCGTGTGTATTTTTGTGTGAGACCAAGATTGAGCTTTTTGGCAACAAACACTCTAAATAATGTTTTCTTTATGTGGGATTTTTTTCCCCACTGAATGAATGCACTTGTATTAAAGGTTGGATTTTTCTCTTTTTTCCATTAAGGTCCCATATTATTTGAATTAAAAAAAATATTAGAAGCTTAAAAAATACATCTTTTTCCGGGGTGCCAATAATTATGGAGGGCACTGTACTTGTTCAAATTCATATTTGTATGCTGTATTTCAACATTTATTTCATTTTTCATTTCAATTTGTTTGATGGGTCGATGATACATCAAATTATTTCATGCTTAACAAGGGGACAAAAGTATTAAAAGAAATGTCCAATATTAGATAGAAGCATTTTAAAATGATATCGGATAATAGCGGCATTTTTCAATATCGGTTTTGGGCCATTATGCATGTTGACTTTAAATTGAATGTAGAAACTTTCTGCCTTTGTACAAGGGCTGGTCACAGCTTAGCACAGCAGTTATGCTTCTTGACCATTAGAGGATTCTAAACTAATATGCTTGGGATTAGTTATGTGAGCATTCTATTTGCATTCATGGTGCAAAAATTAAATGAACAATACATGATTGAAAAATAACATATTATAAACTCATTACATATAATTAGTGCGTTATTAGAAATAGAAATAAATAATCACTAAGAAAAGTAATAAAACACAAAAAATTGTGGAAAAGCCCAGCAAAATGCATTTTGGGCATAAGTCATTGACAATAAATTGTCCTAATATCTGCTTTTCGCCTCCCTGTATTTGTAATGCTCTGTCTTCACATAGTGACGCTTCAGGGTTTATTTGTTAATTATTCTTTTTATTTAACTACGGACATTTTGGCTCATTTTATTTTTTTTCGTTTACATGGGACATTATTATGCCTTTATTTACAAACCTGATGCAGACTTTAGTTGTCTTTTGTTTAGTTTACCATCTCTGCTACTACGCATGATGATGATGTCACCAAATAGCATCGAAGCATATCAAAATAGTTCGTTCGTAAAAATAGTGTTGCAAAATAAGCACTTTTCCCATAACTTCAGTTGAAGTTGTTCTTACTTTTTACAGAATGTTTCTTTGGAAAACCTTGAAATTGTTACAGTTATCATTATTAAAGCATACAGTGGGCCAACACAATACAATTAGCCATAATATGTTAGTTCCACGACCGCATATATTTGTATCGGATTTTTGGAGTTGGACAATATTGGGTGGACAATATCTGTTAAAAAGTAATTATCGGACAACTCTAATAAAAAGTTAAGACTGGAATAAATACAAGTTGAATTAAATAAGAAGTGAAATACATAAATAAAAACTAAAATATATAAATAAATGTAAAATGAAATATCAAGAAATACAGAAATAACAAAATATTTATTGACACATTATTCAATGATTTATTGAGTTTTGAAAACCCAGCCCTCCATCATACACAAAGCACATCGTGTAAAACACACCTGGCATTATTGTCCAGACACAGGTATTCTCTGGGGTCTGCAGCACTTGCATTAGTGGTCTTCACTCCTTTATCAATGAACAACCCGGCCTGCAGAGTCAAAAGACATACGATGGTATATTTCACAGGCGTGACAGCAGAGGCTAATTAACTTACGGCGCTCACACAAGACCCCTGTGAGTTGCGGGATGTCTACATATACATACAGACCTAATAAAATCATTAGTTTTGGATGGTTTAAAGAAGCTGATAGCAGAGGCTAATTAACTTATGTCGCTCACACAAGACCTCTGTGAGTTGCAGGATGTCTACATATACATACAGACCTAATAAGATCATTAGTTTTGTATGATTTAAAGAAGCTGAATGTGGGTGTTGGGCATACGAAAACATGCTGCGTGTCAATTTTGCGGTTTAGGCAAGTATAGTCGAGCTGTTACTTCTCTCTCTCGCTCTCTCAGACTGGACAAAGAACTCACAGTTCACCTGACGACCGCTGTCATAACACAACAGAGAGGCTTGTTCAACATCCAGTTATGTGTGTGTGCGTGTGCATGTGCATGTGCATACAACAATCACGTAAGTCAACAAGGTTATGTAATTCATGAAAATATGCCTTCTGCCCGTAGTTAGCTGGGATAGGCTCCAGCACCTCTGTGACCCTCGTGAGGAAAAGCGGCATGGAAAATGAATGAATAAATGAACGGTGTTCTATAAAACCCAAATGATATAAACATTTGAGTCAAAATCAACACGAGGTGCCTGTCGGACTATTTCACTCAAAGCGTTCCACTGAATTTGGAGTTTATTGCATAAAACGAGGGCTGCCACGATTAATGGAATAATGGACAACCAACAAATTAATCAAAAACTGTTATGATCATGGATGGATTCATAGCTGAGAGACATTGATGTGCTCAAAATGGTCCAAATCCTCTTTTTCGGGCCTCTCTATAGTAAATATTGTCTTTACAATTGTCTAATAAAGGTATTTTAAAATGATATTGGATAATATCGGCATTGGTTTTTCATTCTCGTTTTTTTGGCCAGTATGCATGTTGCGTTCAAAGTTAATGTGGAAGCCTACTGCCTTTGTACAAGGGCTGGTCACAGCTGTTATGCTCATTGACCATGGTTCCAAACTAAGGTGCTTGGGATTTGTTATGTGAGCATTATCATTAATAAAGCATCCAGTGGGGCATCACAACACAATTAGCCATAATATGTTAAGTCCACAACCACATACAGTGAGTAGAAGAAGTATTTGCACCCCTTGTGATTTTGCAAGTTCACCCACTTAGAAAATAGATAGAGATCTGAAATTTTAATCAAAGATGCATTTCCACTTAAAGGGACATCACCTAAAAAAAATTTCGGAAGTCACATTGTAAGATTTTTCAATAATTTATTTGTAATTTATTAGGGTTCATAAGTATTTGCGCCCCTGAGAAAATCAGGGGTAATATTTAGTGCAGAAGCCTTTGTTTGCAATTACAGAGGTCAGACGCTTTCTGTAGTTCTTCACCAGGTTTTCAATATGGAACAGGGATTTTGGCCCATTCCGCCATACAAATCTTGTCTTGATCTGTCAGGTTTCGGGGCTGTCGTTGAGAAACTCCAAGTTTCAGCTCCATCCAAAGATTTTTTATTGGATTGAGTTCTGGAGACTGGCTAGGACACTCCAGAACCTTGATATGCTTTTTACACAGCCACTCATTGGTCAGCTCGGCTGCGTGCTTCGGATCATTGTCATGTTGGAAGATCCAGCCACGACACATCTTCAAGTCTCTGACTGAGGGAAGGAGGTTATGGCTCAAAATCTGACGATACATTTCACCATTCATTCGCTGCTTTAAACAGTACAGTCGTCCTGTCCCCTTTGCCAAAAAGCAGCCCCAAAGCATGAGATTTCCACCCCCATACTTCACAGTGGGGATGGTGTTCTTGGGATTTTACTCATCCTTCTTTTCCTCCACACACGAGGGGTAAAGTTTTCAAAAGTTCTACTTTGGTCTCATTTGACCATATGACTTTCTCCCATGACCCCTCTGCATCATTCAGATGGTCCCTGGCAAACTTCAGATGGACCTTCACATGTACTGGCTTCAACAGGGGAACCTTCTGAGCAATGCATGATTTTAAACCTTTGGACCGTAGTGTTGTACTGACAGTTGCCTTTGAAACTGTGCATCCTGCTCTCTTTAGGTCATTGACCAGCTCCTGCCGTGAAGTTCTAGGCTAAGCCCTCACTTTTCTCATCTTCAGTGATGCCCCGCAGGGAGAGATCTTACATGGAGCCCCAGTCCAAGGTAGATTATCAGTCTAGTTTAGCCTTTTCCATTTTTTAAGGGTTTAGTGCTGCAACTCTTGATTTATTCTCACCAAGCTGCTTTCCAATTGTTCTATAGACTTTTCCAGCTTTGTGGAGCTCAACATTTTTTTCTCTGGTGTCTTTCGAAAGCTCTTTGCTCTTTGACCAGTGGTAGCAGTTGGACTATGACTGACTGTGGGGTGCACAGGTGACAGTACTGAGCTCAAACGGGTGGTTACTCATGGGGTAAAGGTGGACTTTTTTTTAAGGTAGACTGACTCTTTGATTGTCATAATTATCGCTGATTCTCAGGGGTACAAAGACCGGTACTTATGAACCCCAGTAAATTACAAATAAATTATTTAAAAATCATACGATGTAAGTTCCCGATTTCTTTTTTAAAGATTTTATCTCCAAGTGGAAATGCTATTATGATTGAAATTTCAGATGTTTACCTATTATCTAAGTGGGTGAACTTGCAAAATCACAAGGGGTGGAAATACTTCTGCTCCTCACTGCATATCAGTATAGGTATCGGATTTTTGGAGTTCTGACAATAACGGGATATTGGTTAAAAAGTCATTATCGGACAACTCTAATTCTCTTGATTTATTATACCAGCCAATGAGTAGTTTCATCACAAAAATACCACGCCAACATTTTTTTTTTCTTTTCTTAATGGATTTTACACAATTCTTTGTTGCTGATTACAAATCTGCCATTTTTTTACCCTGTATGATATAGTTCTAATTTAATCTAATCTAATTTGGGATATTCTTATATTAGTGGCATTTTATACGGATTTTTAATATATTTTCACCCAACAAGAGTTTATGTGCCTGCCATATACCCACTTTGGTAAAAATAATATAGCTTTGCAATAATTTTACATTGCACGAAAAAACAAGTCTTGATTTGCAAAAAACAAAAAATTTTATTTTACAAAAAAATAACATCAGATTTGGATTACAAAAAAGTGAAGGCATTAATGTAATTTTGATTAACCACTGCGATCAATGATTCATCGACTATTAAAACGCAACCTTGTTTTTTAATTTGTGAGTACAGGTATAATGCAAGCAGACAATGTACAGTACTTTAGCATAGCAAAATACTATATGTGAACTTGCAAACATGGTGGTTAATGACAGAATGGATATTTGGGGGAAATATTAGCATTCAAGTCATTTGCTGACATTACTGGCGATAGACGTCTAATCCATTTAGATTGGGAGGGGTGAATGACCAAAGGGGAATTGCTTGGACGTCTATCGCCGTCATTGGCAGTGAAATATGATAATTAACTCCCAGCCTTTAACACATTATTTACAAATGGTATACAAAAATCATGCACATCCAGTTCCAATAATCTGTTTTACTTTAGATTTATAATGACCGACAGATTTTGATCCAATTATTCATGTGGAATATCTTCCCAGCCCTACCTTGAAGTTGGAGTGAACGCGGTTGTTGTAGAAAATTCCCAGAGGGGTAAGTTCCGCTTTCGTCTCTGGTACCAAGCCGTGAGAGTCTCCTGTTGAGGAGCTGTGGAACACAAACCATATGCCAGCGTCCTGGAAAAGATAAAGAGGATGAGGGAGAAAAGTTATTATTGAAGCTGGTCTCTATCAAGGTGCTGTCATCCAAAAAGAAAAAAGAAAAAAATTATACTTAAAAATTAATACAAGCGAAATATGAAATACATTTGAAAAATCATATTTTAAATTAAGAATTGCAACATTTGCATAAGTATTGAATTGTAAATCAACTTTTTCCACATTAAATGTGGAAGCTCGGTCTCTGCCTACTTCGAAGTAATGGTGTCAACTTTTGCGACATGAGACAGCTCATTTTTACAGCAACTCTGCTTTGTCCCAGTCAAAATGGACTGGACATTTACGTAAAAAATCCCCTGCCTAGAGGAAAATGAAATACCCTCTCACAAGGAGACTGCTATAAGCTCCCCTTGTCCTTCATTTTATTAGCTGAAAGCTCTCAACTTTGTAATTACACCAAATCCAAATAAAGACTCTTAAGTCTTGTTTTATTGATAACTCATTTTGTTTTAAGCGCCACAGAGATATTTTCCTTTATTGAAGCTTCTTCATGTCATTACCTGAGAACCAGCAGCAGCGTTGTTGATAAGATTGTTGTTGGGGTTAGCGATCCAGAAGGTTGAAACCGCCCTGGAAAACAATCACGAGAGATGACCAGACTATGAAATCAGTGCTCTTTCTTAAACATTCCAAAATAATCAAGTGCTCCAACATAAACCTGGACAGGAACAGCCCTGCCAAAACACACACACACAGGCGTCGTAGGTTCTCTCACAGTGGCACTTCTCTGACTGTGACAGGAAAACATTTAGACGAGAGGGGTGGATGTTATTTCACGGATAAAGCTGTGTCCCTCACAAGGAATTGGGCCATCTGGTGTCTTTCAAAGTGCGTCCACGCAGTCTCTTCCCACAGTGGCCATGATTACATGCAGCCACTGTTCAGATATTAGGGGATTTTTTTTTTTTTTTAAGACTATCCATTTACAGGTGCCTTACGTCCTGATTTTTGCAGGACAGACCTTCATTTAAATGCCTCATCCAGGACGCTTATTTGTCCTCCCTTTTGAAACAGCACCTGAACGCAACGTTAACTTATTCACTGACATTGACGGGGATAGACATCCAATCGTTGTCTGGCTCTTTTCATTCTTCTGCTGTGAAGTGAAATGAGTTTGTCACTAGTAGACGTCTAATCCATTTGAAGTGGGTCTCCTCCACTTCAAACGGATTTGACGTCTCTGGCCGTCATTGGCTCAAAATTAACAGGGGGTACCCTGTAAATACCCAAAAATGAATGCAGTGAATGCTCTGGTTTCAGTGCCATTGACTACGCTGAACGTCCAACCCAGTCAAACTGAACTGAATGTCTAGCGCCATCAATGGCTGCCAATGAGCTATTGTAGACACTACTCTAATGGAAGATTTTTGTAGCAACCTGTGGTTCCTTTTTATTTTTTTAAACAGCGACACCTTTTTAAAATGATACATCAATTTTTGGTGGGAACATATTGATAACCTTTTGAGCTACAATGTATCGCAACTTATATCACCTTTTCAAAATATTGTCACACCCCTACTAGGCCAAGAGGGTAAAAAAAAAGGATTTTACTTACTTGCACTCTGTGCTGGGCGAAGGAGTGTAGCCTTTGTAGACTTTGTCCTTAATGCTGAGGCAGAGGCTATCGTTGCGGTCAGTGGGAAGCAGAGTACCGGGTCGCGTCAGCAGGCCCAGGTTGTGGTAGAAAGTGTTCCGTTGCTCGATGCCATCCTCCAGGAAGAAGCAGTGACCCAGTGTGTCGTAGCCCACAGTGTTCTTTATCTGCTCAGGAGACAACACCAAAAAGAGAAGACTAAACAAGGTATTACTGGATAATGGCTTCATTTAAATAATGTAAAAGATAGAAACAGTAGGATAGGATCATATTTCTATTCCGGTTTCTTATCTAAAGGACGTACAGCCAGGGGCGGATCTAGAAAAATATTTCTGGGGTGGCGAAAGGGGGGCAGGAACTTTTTGAGCGGTGGAAATATTTCATGATTGTATAAAACATTACCAACTTGATAGAACGTCACACATTTAACACAATCAGTTTCAATTTACTGAAGGAAACACACAAAACAAATCAGTTTTTATCTGTTTGACATTTTTGACAAGACAAGAAACATCAGATTTAACAAAATGGCATAGCTTGTTGTAATCATAATCGTTTTTCATTTTGATCGCATTCCATTCCCTTGTGCTTAACCAATTGATACACATCGACTAATTGTTACACCCCTCCTGTCAACATATGGCAGATGTGTATACATATTCAGAGTTTGCTAAGAAATCGTAGGTAGACACTACAAAAAGGCCAAGTGACCTTTAGAAAATGATAGAGAAACATAGTTCCTTAAAATGTAAAGATAGATGAGCAAGAAGAAGATAAAGATCTGGCATCCACCTACGTGGACATCACATTTTGAAAATATTGAAGAAATTAATCAACATTTTTTTTAAATACAATTGCAGTTTTATTCATTTTAAGTTAATCCATCTTATTTAATAAACTAAAATATATAAGAAAATATTTGGTTTTTTTCCCCTCTTCTGTTTTTTAAAGGTTAAGAAAATAACAATAAAAAAGAAACTACCCATAAGTTTAAATTTTTTCTTAATAAATAAGAGCATATTTATTACAAACTAATTGCCTGATGATGACAAACATAGACAACCATTTCATTTAAACAGCGAGAACTGGCTGCAAATGCTCATCTTCCAATATCATGGCAGCAAATGAGTTCCCTATAAATGTTTATTAATATGCCAATTTTTCACAGTTAAACCCATCTGAAGCTAGGTGGTCAGATGAAGAATTCCCAGCCTTAAAATTCCTGTCTTTTCAGGAAGAAATTATCTTCTATTACCTCGCTCAAGGTTTTCATAAAAGTATTTTCGCACGTCACTAATTGTTTCTGACTTCCTCTTTTGCACAACAACAGTGACGGGAATGCGTCACAGATGGTGGTGTCGTTTCAACAAGGGTCTTACTGATTAGTGCCGAGGGAAATTGGCTGCCAATTGCCAGTGGCAAAGTGTTGACAGGAAACCCCCATGGATGAGATGGACATGGGAAATTGTTCATACTTGTATTATATGAACTCAACCCCTTTGTACTTTCCATTTCCTTGATGCAAAAAGGAAAAATGAGGTCAATGCAATAGCCTTAATGACAAAGGTCAAATGAGATGATGAGCCATTGACGTCAATGCAGTGTCAGTCACATTGTCAACAGGCAACCTTGAACAAAAAATGTGCCTTTTCTATCTGAGTTATAGATGTACGGTATGTACAAAATGAAAGTTGCAGCAGTTTTGTTTTCATCTAAATTTTTTACGTAGTTTAAAAAATGTCACATCAAATGGCCAATAATTTAGCAGAATTGATACGGTTTCATCCATGTGTTGCTCCAAAAGTGGATACGTGTTACACAACATAACATTTTATAAACATTGCAAAGCAGTAACTCTCATCTGTGTAACATATCCTGTCAAAAGACGCCCCCGGATAAAAAAAAAATGCAATAAAGTAATAAATAATTATTTAACAGCCGCACTCAATAAAGCAAAAAATGTCTGTTATAATTTCTGATATTATTATACTGTCACACATTTAATTTGAAAGGCTGACTTTTGTGCTTCACAAAGTTCCAAGTCTTGCCATTTGGCAAATAAAGTGAAAGAATGAGCGATGGTATCCAAATACGAATCTTTCCCGCTTATGATATTTTGGTCATGTGGTTTGACAACATGAGAGGGAGGGGGGGGGGGGGGGAATGATGCTTTCATTTTGAAATACTGCTATTTTAAACCATTGTGATACAACTCTATGAGTTTCTATTGCTCACTAAACTTTGTCGAGGAAATTCGTCACCCATATAACTATGTGAGTTGTAAATGAGATGGACTCATAGACTTTTGCAATGCCTCTCAAGAAGTGTCGAAATCGCCTCCCACACCTTCTCCCTGGCGAGTTTATTTTCAAATGAACATCTGAAAATTATCGACTCAAATGCAACTGTGAGGATGCTTTGCAAAACATGGTTCCAACTTCTAAACGTTACAAAAAATCATTCAATATAACTCTTTTGATTTTGCTCCTATGGTAAATGAAGGGTACTTATATAGGGAATTTATCTACATGTCTAACATGCCCAAGGCGCTTTACATTAGCACACATTTACCCTTTCACGCACATATTCAGGCACCAATGGTGCTTCTGCCATGCAAGGCGCTACCAACCCTTTGGGGGCACATTAGGGTTCAGTGCATTGCCCAAGAGCACTTCGACTGTGTGCAGTCATAGCAGGGAATCTAACCACTAACCCTTTGGTCCCAGGACAACTCGAGCTACCAACTGCGCCACGGCCACCCCTCCTAACATTTTCGGTTGCACCAGAAACATTTTGACAAAACAAAGCCCCATCCTTCTCAAATGGCAAAAACGAAAAACTTCAGAATGTTATTGGTCCTACAGTTTTTGTCCTATTCGCATATTTCACACATCAGAGAATTCACATAAATCAAGGCACACAAAAGTTATTTCAGTTTCTGACAATAAGGTACAATTCTATTGAAAATACTTTCCCATATGTTTTCAAGGGCCCCATTAGAGGTGTGCGAAATTTTCGATTCTTAGATTATTCGTGATTCGGCTGTGGAAGATTCGAGAACGATTCACAAACATTCAAATTCCGATTACTGAAATATGCAGCGGAATTAAAACACACTCAGCGCGGTCTTTGGGACACAATGAAGAACGGACCGACAGTAAACACGAGCAGCGCAGGGTACTGAGAGAGGTGGGCTACAGCCAGACTCTCTCGGAACATCATGCTCAACTCATGCCGCCAGATAAAAAAACAATGATACCTGACTGCAGCTCACAGCCGCTACAAACTACGGCCACATAATGCTACGGTAGATATCACATATATATAAAACTAGACGCGAAATGACAGACTTGGCGGCGTTAGCATATGTATAAAAAACTAGATGCGAAATGACAGACGCACCGGCATTAGTAAACAGCCATCATCTTAAAGCAGTAGACTAACAGGTTGTTGTAGCGAACCTTCCAAGCGAACCAAATTAACATTTAACTATAATATTCCAAAATCGCAAAATCTTGACTTGAATCTATCCTTAAATGATGAAACTGTTTTAAAACTTTCACATGTCGAAAGTAGACAGAAGAGAAATTATGGAATAACGGGAGCAACTTTAACAACTTTAAAAGTTAATTCACAACATTAAATCAATTAAATGTAGTTTAAAGTTGCTAATATAGAATGGGGACTCGCGTATTTTATTTACTGTTTTGAACTGTTAATTTGATACTGAAATAGTAGTTTATTTAAGCCTGAGAGGATTTTTGTATATTTTTTGTAACTAATGTAGGAAACATTAAAAGCAGCTAATAGCTGTGGGGAGGGGGGTACATCAATAATCGATTTATAATCAAATCGTAGCCTCTTAATCATAATCGTAATCGAATTGTTCGGTGCCCCAAGATTCCCACCTCTAGGCCCCATTCATTTCCAATTGTAAATTCAACGCCAACAAAATGTTGGCGTTGAAATCTAAATGTTTCTATTTACGCTTACTGATTATCACCTCAGACCTGCAAAAAATAAATAAATAAAATAACCTTCTGATATTGCTCCAGAATTAACAGGAAGTGATCCTAAATGTAGAGGAATTACCCATAAACACAAAATAACCCCAAATCACCAATTATAATCCCCCTAAGTGCCCAAATAGCAACAGGAAGTGACCAAGTCATAGGAAGTTACCCGGAAACGCCCTAAAACATTTCTGTAGTCATCTATCTTTCATAGAAAACCAAAGTAATGTTACTTCAATTTCATTTTAGTGAGAAAAAGTGGTCCACACATACTGTATGTTTTACTTTCGCGGGGCAAATAAAAGGATGTGGTGGGCCAGATCTGGGCACGAGTCCACGCGTTTGACACCTGAGAAATATACCATTTATCTTGCTCAGTCCCCCCGATTTAGATTTGGTACTGAATTACTAACCAGCAAGCCGTTAGTGGCATGGACGGTGAGACAGCGAGAGAACGAGTGGTGTATGGAGAGTCCATCCACATAGGTGGGCTCCCAGTAGCCTCCCTTCTGGTCCACGTCGCCACACTTGTGGAAGTGGATGGGGTAGTGACTCTTCTCCCCTTGCTGGCCCATGTTTTTCAGCTCCACGTAAGAGAGATGCACAGAGGAGAAGTTTCCAAAAATCTGACATGGAGAGATAGTGAGGGGGGCTGTGAGATGATTGTACAAAAGACCACATTGGCCTGCTTATTATTAATATTATAAAGACAGAAAAGCACAAGAGGATAAACCACACGTACGTAAAAATGAAGTGCAAACACACTCTCTAGGAGGTCTTTGGTAAGTCTATGTGTGTGGAGCGTGTAATCCGCAATTTCTGTATTTTATTAAGATGGAATTGCTAAAGCCTTTAAGCAAACTGGGACTCATTCCATGTACAGCTTTGTTTATTGCAACAAAGGCAGACATTTAACTCATTCGCTTTCAATGAAGGCGATGGTTGTGCAATCTATGGAACGTGAAGGGCAGTGAATGATTTATTATTCTGACGTAGAGTGGCATTCATATTTAACAAAAATTGTTTCAAAAATTCAGTGGGGGAACAATCAGGCCCTGAGGATTTTACTTTTGGTGTATGTTTCGCAATTCTGCGACGCTTAACTCCATTGCTGCAATGTACAGTGATTAGCGATACACCTCCCGGAAGCGCTGGCAGTGAGTGATCCTGTTTCAGACAGAGTTCGTACACCTTTTTCATGTCCATATTATGGACTTTCCAAAGCAAATTTCCAGTTTTATCAGTACCTCTTAAACATTATGCCAATGTTTTTTGTCTTTTACGATGAGGCACATATAAAATAAGCAAGAACACAAACGTCTTCCAAAAAGTTCTACGACCCCGGACATTCGAAAAATTTAGTTTGAAAGGTGCTGATCTTAAACTGCCCTTGGGAGGGTGTGTTACCAGCGGCAGTGAGTATTTTGTGTCTATCTTTGAGCGCATCCAATAGCAAAGGTAATTGGTGTAGTGGTAGTATGCTGTTCGGTGGACGGGGACACATAAATCACAGCTGAAGAAACCGTGATAAATGTGCTTTTTTTAAGTTTGGGACACTCAAAAATATGTCTCTCACTCCTCCAACTGCTAGGCTAAATAATATCTCGATGTACGTTTGCGTGGATCTGTAGTTCACAATAACAACAACAACAAAACTATCCCATTCTCGCCAAAACCTGCAAGGCTCTTTACACGGCTATTTTACTCTCTTATTTCTTTAAATAAGATAAGTAGCTGTTTTCACGTGCAACAAGGGGTGTCGATCGAGAACCAGGCGAGTAGCCCAAGTTCTAGCGGCGATAAAGCCGAGCGAAGTGGTTTTCAGCCGAATGAACCCTTGACACTCAGTGCTGTACAATCGGGGATGCCGGCCTCCCCTTGATTTCTATGGGCCATAACGTCGGTTGTACTCGTTATAATCACGTCATCTTTGTATATAGAGGAATAGTAGCTCTTTCATTTAACACCAGACTCCAGCAATGTCGCATGGTAACTGAGTTTTCCTGTGCTGACTTGAAGTTAATGAGTTGAAGTTCACGTCAGTGGCCGCCATCTTGCATCCGCGATGTTTCATATAACTACTCTGCTGGAAAAAATCGATTGTTCTCACAATTACAACGACAAAATGGCATCACAACGACAAGGCAGGGGTAGATGAAGTGTAGAACACCAGTAGAACAGCATCCGGTCCTTAGGAGGCGAGTAGAAGCAGGGAATTATACAGAGTCTGAAGAGGAGTCCCCAGAAAGAGGGGACATGGATTCAGAGGAAAAGGATTTGATCAACAATGGCACTGATCCCCTCCAAGAAGGTAATAAAATGAAAATATAGTCATTTATCATTAACAGACCCCTCCCAGGTGTAAAAGATGAAGTTTCATTTCATTGAAATGAATAGAAAATGTTATTTTTCACGCTTCATGACAATGTCTATTGTTTACAAAATATTGTCAAACAGTGCAATTTTTGGAATGTATATTAATCTGTGCTCATTTCCTCAACCTCGATGTGCAATATATCAAATTAAAGCTAAGATGTTAAAATGTTATGATCAGTTATCAAAACCTTACCGGGATTTATAGTTTATCAGTAATCAGGCAATGTGTGTTATTTTCCATATTTGGCATTTGAAATTCTTAAACTTGGGCTGGTTATAATTTATATGAAAATATGGAAAAAGGTTCATGACATAATCCTTTGATGACTTAGAAATAAAAAAAAAAGAAAAAAGATGTGCAACAAGGCATGTTTGAACTGTATTTTTTAGTTCATAAATACTCATTGAAAAATCAATCCCTTATTTCACCAAAAAAATGCTCGGAGTGTGAGGGGTTAAACAGCAACTGATGAGGCGGTGAAGAGGTCGTGAAAAAAAAATGTGAAAAAAAGGGGAAATGGTCACGCAATAAAGTATTGTACTAAACTGTATGCATTTAAAAACTATTTTTCATACTATTCGATTGATTAAACTCCATACTACATATGCACGGCCTCAATGCGCTGTAGGAGCGACGATGTCATGCTGGACATCAAGGAAAAGCAACTTCTGATAGAGTGTGTAGAAGCGATGAAGCAAATTTATTTTATTCTCCTTCATTTAATAATGTATGTTTTTAGACATGGTGCAGAGAAATATTGTGCATCTAAAACGTCCAAGCATTTTCAAGGACTTAATGGAAAATTCAAGAATTTTTCAAACCTTAAAAACAGAACAGTAAAATCTAAGCATTTTCAAGGATTTTAAGGACCTGCACGAACCCCGTTCAGAGCCAGTGGCGGGGCTAAATGTTCAATCCATTTCAAATGGAAAGGCTCCCCCCCCAGTCGAAATGGATTAAATATCTAACCCCTTCAATGGTAGCCAATTAATTAAATGCATCCTGTTAGACCTTAACTACAGTATTTGTAAGAAATTGAGTTCAAATTTCAGGCAATTCCAGGAACTTCCAAACGACAGAAGTATCATATGTCTGTGAACCCGGATGCATAAGGTGAAGTCATTAAGATGAATAGCTGCCTTGTGTATATTTCCAGATGGAATATGGAAAACGATAAGCTAAAAACGATGTGAGAAAAGGGAGTAAAATGGCCATGACAGACTATTAAAAAAAAATAGTAGCTCTTCATACAAAAATGTGAGCAGAAAATTAAAACTTTCACAGAGTTGGATTGAAGCATTGCATTAATCATGAAGCAAGATGGTCTACGCCAGGGGTCCCCATCTGCCGGGCGACCGGTACCGGTCCGTGACGCATTTGCTACCGGGCCACATAAAAATAATAATTCAATAACAACCGCATTCTGGCTGAATTAACCCTGTGCCCCTGCTTAACACACCAATATCCCTGTCTACTCTAGATATAATACTACGGGATGGATTAGAATGTCGTCATAGAAATCCATTGATTGGACTGCTAGCAGTACATCTTGTTCATCTTGTTTGTGTATATAATTTATCTATGTGCGCTTGTCCTTGATAATAACGTATTGCTAGGCCACGGTGTTGTTTGTGTATATAATATATCTATGTGCGCTAATCCTTGATAATAACGTATTGCTAGGCCGCGGGCACAGCACATTTGTTCCCGGAAATAATGAGCCCCCACACGAGCGAAGATGACTGGAAAATAGAAGTCTTTGGAGATATTTTTACGGCGAAAGGGGACCTGATGAGCTACAACCTCGAAGACCCACGAACTGCGAAGGAGTGGATTCGTGACCCGTTTGTGAATAAACCGAGTGATTCGAGCATATCTGTGCAAAAGGAAGATCAACTTGTAGAGATCGCAAATGACGGCGACCTTATTAAAGGTACATTTGAGACAACAACTCTACCGAGGTTCCGGATGAGAGTCGTTCTGGAATATCCTGACATCGCTACAAGAGCATTGAAAACGTTGCTACAATTTCCAACATCGTATCTTTGTGAAGCGGGCTTCTTAATTAATGTTTAACGACAAGGCGAAGTCGTTAATGGTGAGAGCGGTGTGCAGTTGTTGTGTGCAGCATACATGGCAGGATGTATCTGAGGAGACCTTTTCTACAAGTCCTTCCATGATCAAACGTAAGTTAATATTCCTTTCTTCCAAGAAAGTTTGTAGTATTTACTTTGGTATCGCTGCATTTGCGTATTTTGCGGCTATGTTTAACGTTGCGCGCATGCGCAGAACCGCATCGTTGCAATTTTTTGATGGGTTGCAAAATTTGTCAGAACACCGGTCCGTGAAAAAAAGACCCAAATAACACCGGTCCGTGGTGCAAAAAAGGTTGGGGACCCCTGGTCTACGCCACTAAGTTCCAAACCTTGATGTGCCCTCCGTAGGTGTCATGGCTGTAGAATTGACACAGGTTATTTCCGTAGCATGAGTTTTCCATTTCCCCGTAGATAAGAATGTTCCTCGAGAGTAGAGCCACCTCAGCACGCATGTCCACTCCATCGACAATCTCGCCGACATGGTTGTAAAGAGGCTTCCCTGAGCAACACACACATCCAGTCAGCATGAGATGATTTGAGACAAAAAACATTATTTTAGTGTCTCTCAATTGCTTTGGTATGTTTCTCAGATCAGAAGTGAAATTCTCAAAACTACTTGTTCAATCCTCACAATATTGCATCACGAGTGCACATCAAAAAAGCAGTTTCTCATTTCTTTGAGCCAGTAGCAGATGTTTTTGTGGATCCATGCAAATGATTTTGTACAATTCTCTGCTTTTTCTACATTATCAGTTGCACCTGGTCAAAATGGATGATCATGGGTCTCTATTGAATAGTCTCACCACCCACAGCATTTAGTCATAACTTTATTGTATAAGTCTTTGCATGTAATATGGATGAACAAGTTGTCAGAATATGTCAACATGTGTGTGCTTATGTCTAAGCATTTTCATTACTTATTTTACATAACTTGTTTTAACCTGTGAAAATTTGTGATAGTTTGCGACAATGTAAGTTTCCACCACTCCAACATAATCAGGGAATGGTTTGCAACCCTCAACAGAATGGTGATGGAGTCCCTCCCACTCTACTCCTCATTCCTCAACCCCATAGAAGAGATGGCAAGTGTATGATCGCCAGCCTCACAATCAAATGACTCTTCCGGATGCCATGAATGCAGCATGCAGTGACATCACAGCAGATGCCTACAGAGGCTGGATAAGGCATTCAAGAAGATTCTTTCCACATTGGATAGGAAGAGAGAACATCCATTGTGACGTGGATGAAAATGTGCGGCCCAACAGGGAGGAATGTTAAGATGTGTAGAAAGAATGGGGGAAAAAATCCTGACATGTAGCACTAAAAGTTTAGTTGTGCCAGTTGTGTTGTCTTATGTTCACATACAGTGGGGAGAACAAGTATTTGATACACTGCCAATGGGAAAACCCATTGGCAGTGTATCAAATACTTGTTCTCCCCACTGTATCTAATTTTGCTTTTGTTTTTTTTCTTTATAATACTCAGTGCTGTCTTTAGCTTACTGTATCACATTGACATGATCTGTCAAGAAATTGTAATATCAGTAAAAGTAAACTCAAATATTGTCCAGTCTCTTGCAATCAATCTCCCACACACAAAGGTGTAGCTTGCAATTTTTATCAAAACTTATGTACACCATCTTCAGCTTCAGAGCCTTCCACCAGAGTAACTGTTCTATTGATAGCATGACTAAGCAATTTGACTGTCTTGTCTGTACACAATGAAACAAGGAGTCATTCTGACAGCGCTGACATGTTCATTGACAAAGACATTTAATTTTGAGCGATAGACTAAGTATTTTGCACAAAAAACTGGCTTTTGCAGGTAATCCATGTTGTTTTGCTACTTGTGTGACATGTTGTGAGGGTTGAACAAGTAGTTTTTCAAGTTCAATTTCAAGTCTCATCTGAGAAACGTACCAAAGCAATTGAGAAAAACTATAATAGTCAACCAATCACCCATTGTCAACTAATTGGCTAATATATAAATTACGGATGTCCCCAATCCAATCACGTTATCTGGGCCAAATCGGGCCATTGTCAGAGGATTAGACTTGTGTGAAAAGGATCAGGTTTTTAATTTAAAAAAAAAAACTAAACAAAACATTTTTTAAAGGCTAAAAAGTATCAAAATAATACGTTCATAGTCTGCAATACTCCCTGAAAAAGCGGAAGAGGACGTACTGTAAACAGCCCCAATAGGAAAATATTCTGGTTGCCAGCGCTGAAACTTAATGGGTAGCTGCTAGAGTGGTAATGTCTGCTGTGTAGAAATATTTTACCATCGAACGGTGAAAGCGACTTGCAACGTGTGCAAAGTGGGTATTTCGCGTAGTTAGAAAGGATAGAAATTTGTTTAGGGCAATGTATATATGTATATTATATACTGTATATGTCAATACGGCAAAAAAATACTTTGTTTTTATCAGCAATGGATTAGGCCTCGGTATCGGCAGATTCTCAAAATCAATTGACCCTAATATAAATCATATGTTATTATTATTATTATTCTGGGTTTTAAATTTCAGCTGCAAATGTGCATTGGAAGCAAAAACTGCTGAGAAAAGTTGGATTATGACTTATGTAACATCATTGTTTTCCAAAGCAAAAGCAGCTGTTTGCAAATATCTCAAATTTTTATTCATTACAAAGTAAATCTGCTTTTACTACAGAAAAAAAAATATTGACTGTTTTGTTCCTTTTTATAATTGGAAAAAAAGAAAAAGTAAAACATTTGCAGTTTTTCCGTTCATATTCCCATAATTTAAAAAAAAAAAAATATATATATATATATATATACATATATACAGTGTATATATATTTTTGGTTGAATAAAAAAATGCTCTCCATTACAATCAAGAGTAGTGCCAAATTAAATTTACCCCATTACAACAATTTTCTGGTAACCTGTGGTACTGTGATACTTTTGCAATCAAATATGGTATCCGGTTAAAATTCAGTATCGATACTTTTCGTTACTTTTGACAACCCTATCGTAGGCCGTCGAAATAGTTGTCGATTGATTTAATAATCGATTAGTCGCTTAATTGTGGCAGGCCGAGCTGTCACTGTCCAACTCTGTCCTTTCCTATCCTCCATCTTCCTGTCCTATTAGTTAGTTGATGCATCCCGTCCTCAAATTGTGTCCCCCTAGTCAGCTACTTTGTAACTATTCTGCTAGGCATATATCGCCACAAGTCTGCCCAGTTCAAATAAAGTTGGACGTCCACTGTTGTCTACCACTATCAACAGCAGACCCCCACCAAAAAGTTAATTTCTTAACATTGTTTCCCATAGGAACCAATCATAGTAAAACACCAGTGTCACATAACACATCGAGTTCAACATTCCACCATATCAACCAAATGTACAGTTTTCCAAATAAACTACTGTAGTTCAATTAAATATTTACTGCCTACCACAGAAATATGCTTAACCGCAGTCGCACCTCAAACTTGAGCCACTGAAATAATATATATCTGGTGGAGAAAACCAGTGAGACGCTTATCAAAACATAAATCAGCTCCCAAAGTGCTTGCGTCCACAGGGTGCTGCTGGCAATGATAACCCAGAGCAGCTGCTTGCTTTTAACACTCAAAAGAGCGGCGCTTTATCACATGCCTCTCTGCAGGAAGGGAGTGTTTCTTTGCTGACAATGGAGTCATGGAATAGGGAAATGAATCACATAGTAGGATGGAAAAAGAAAAATTGGTTTAGAACATGAGGGTGTTAGAAAAGACAAAATATAAGCTTAATTCAAAAACAAAACTATATTCCTACTATGACAAGGCTTTGTAAAACAGCACAGTGACTCACCCTGTATTCGGACCTGCTGACTAGTACAATGAGGGCAGGGTAATAGGGTAAACTCCTCTGCTTGATGCATGGAATAATCAGTGCTGGCGACAACAATTTGATCGCCGGGTTGCCAGGTTTGCTGCACCTCATCCTGCAGATTGAGCATCACTTGATCAACGGCATCCACCTGGAAGCCCGAAATAGGGAAACCTGGGAGGGGGGCAATAATGATATTTTAATTAAAGAAAGAAATGACATCTTTTTTTTTTTTCAAGAAACATCACTCTAAGGCAGGGGTCCCCATCTGCCGGGCCGCGGAACGGTACCGGTCCGTGGCGCATTTGCGACTGGGACGCAAAGAAAAAGTAATTTAATAACGACCGCATTCTGGCCGAATTAACCCTGTGCCCCTGCTTAACACACCAATATCTCTGTCTACTGTAGATATAGTACTACGGGATAGATTATACTGTTGTCACAGAAGTCCATTGATTGGACTGCTAGCAGTACATCTTGTTTGTGTATATAATATATCTATGTACGCTTGTCCTCGATAATAGCGTATTACTAGGCCGCGACGCAGCACATTTGTTCCAGGAAATAATTAGCCCCCACACGAGCGAAGATAACAGGAAAACAGACGTCTTTGGAAATATTTTTACGTCGAAAAGGATATTTTTACGGCGAAAAGGGCACCTGACGAGCCTACAACCTCGAAGACCCACGAACTGCGAAGGAGTGGACTCGTGACCCGTTTGTGAATAAACAGAGATCGCAAATGACGGCGACCGTATTAAACGTACATTTGAGACAACAACTCTACCGAGGTTCTGGATTAAAGTCATTCTGGAATATCCTGACATCGCGACAAGAGCGTTGAAAACCTTGCTACTATTTCCAACATCGTATCTTTGTGAAGTGGGCTTCTTAATTAATGTTTAACGACAAGGCGAAGTCGTTAATGGTGAGCGCGGTGTGCAGCTGTTGTGTGAAGCTTACATGGCAGGATGAATCTGAGGAGAACTTTTCTACAAGTCCTTCCATGATCAAACGTAAGTTAATATTCCTTTCTTTCAAGAAAGTTTGTAGTGTTTACTTTGGGAACGCTGCATTTTGCGGCTATGGTTAACGATACGCGCATGCGCAGAACCGCATCGTTGCAATTTTTGATGGGTTGCAAAATTTGTCAGAACACCGGTCCGTGAAAAAAGAGACCCAAATAACACCGGTCCGTGGTGCAAAAAAGGTTGGGGACCCCTGCTCTAAGGTGATCACTACAGATTTGAGTAAATTCTGAAATACATTAAACAGGGTGTAGATATGCATGCTGGATTCGAGGAAGGTGGCAAGTCAGACTTATACCACTCGGATTGTAACAGTTGTGACCTCAAAGCGTTCAAAGCAAATGTAAACAGCAAAGATGTCTGACCGCAACAAGTTATTTATTTTGGCCATCATAAGACATTTTGACCTCCAGCAAACCTGCCTTCTCATAAGCAATCAAATAGTGGGGGGGGGGGGGGGGGGCGACAGCTGAGGTAAATACCACACACTGTAAACTGCTTTATAATAAATAGATACAGATGAAAAAAATCATATAGAGTTACGGATAGTTGTGTGGATTAACTAAAATAATTTATTAAGAAATAGATACAGATAAATATATTTTAATAATCGCCTAATTTACTGTATGTTTTACCATTAACAGTCTGCTTTTCCACGGGCAGCGCCATTTTGTCAAGTGACGTCAGATTGAAGCAACTTGTGAAGTCGGGGTATTTTTTTTTTGTGTGACAAGGCGTTCCAATGATATTCCTACTTCCCATCTTCCTCAAATGCAGCATTAAAGCCACCCTCAATACACAACTCAAAAGGTTATATTTAACAATTTTAAAACTTAGTATTTGTCATTATGGTATGCTCAAAGACATTAACAAAGGTTAGTTAACTCATTCACTGCCAGCCCAGGTAGTACACAGGATATTATTTCAGTAAACTTTATATTATTATAATTTATAGAGTAAGTGCTGTGGTAGTTAGTAAAATATTTATTAATGATAGACATCTAATCATATGGTTCTTTTCATCAAAAGTAGACATTCAATCCATTTCGGCTGGCAGTGAATCCTCCTAGTTCAAATAGAATGGACGTCTAGCGCTGTTAATGGCAACCACTGAGTTAAAAACACCCATTTGCTGCAAAAATAGAAGATTTAACTATTTTAATGCCTTTTACTTGTCGTTATGATATGCTCAAGGACTTAAACAATATTACTTGAGTCATTTACTACCAGTATACTATGATAATTTACATATATGTGTAATGATAGTAAAATGCATAACAGAAACACCCATCAAAGGGACAAAAACGTATTGTTTAAGGATTTTAAAGCCTCGTACCTGTCAATATGATATGCTCAAAAACACGACCGATGTTAGTTACATCATTTAATGCCATTTCAGCATATGTATATTATTATCATTCACAGTGTGTGCTGTGGTAGATCGTAAAATTCATTTTAAAAACATCATTAACAGCAAAAATGTAATATGTACAGATCTTAAAGTCTCGTACTTATCACATGACATTGACAATGTTACTTTACTTGTTCACTGCCAGCCCAGGTATTGATACACTGTACTATTATAAATTATAAAGTATGTTAGTATGTTAGTTAGTAAAATCTACATTAAAAACACCAATTAACGACAATAGACGTCTAATCCATTTTGACTGGAAAGGGCTGCTAACGACCGAGAAACTTATCATCATACATCTTTTCCAACTTAAGGCATTCCTCACCATTCTTCCACTCGCTGTAAGCCGTGACAGAGAAGTGCACGCCATTGACGGTGGTGAAGTTCCTTCTTGCCAGCGCTCTGCCCCCAGTGTCATGATTCTCGTGCTCCCGGACATCCTCCGAGCATGATGCATTACCTCCCCCCACCACTGAGACCAAAGCCCAAGCCTGCCTGCAAAGACCGTGAAGGAGGATAAATTATATTATTTACATATGGAATAGGTTTTTGGTAACTTTGGAATTCAAGGTGTCATAACCTATTATAAGGCACATATTTAAATACTATAAAATAAAAAAACGACTTTAGACATGATTAGGGACACGATTTCTAGTGGAAATGCCTTTAAAATCAACAGAAAGTGAACCCTGCAATTTCTCTCGAATTATATTTTCTCATTGGTTTTTCATTAACATTCTATTAATTCGTAAAAATATTAAAAAAAAAAAAAAAAAAAAAAAACAATAAAATACAATTTTAGGCAGCACAGTGAAAGAGTGAACACGTCAGCTCTGAGATCGTGGGTTCAATCCCATCTCTGGCCTCCCTGTGAGGAGTCTGCATGTTTTTGCATGGGTTTTCTCCAGGTACTCCGGGTTCCCCCCAAAAAACATGCATGGTAGGCTGATTGAACACTCCAAATTATGGGTTGAAACCTATGCGCACCTCACGATACGATATACGATACAAAGCTCACGATAACGATGATCTTACGATATGTCCATAAAACAATTATAGATACATTGGTCAGGAAATTATTCTGGATGGTCTACGAAACAGAAAAACAAGCTATTTTTATCCTTCTTCTGTGTATTGGAATGAGTTTATCACTAGGAGACATCAAATCCATTTTAACTGGGATGGTGGCAGCAAATGAGCATTTGTTAATTCGCAGCCATCCCTCCTACTTCAAATGCATTGAACGTTTATGGCCATCAGTGGCAGCCAATGGCAGGTAATGATTTAATTTTGGGCCATTTCACATCAATTCCTGTTGATTTTTGGTCACTACCATTTACTTTGGGGCATTGACAGGTCACTACCTGTTGATTTTGAGGCATGACATTTTCATTTGGGGTTACTGAACAGGAAGTGACTCAAGAATGTCCCCAGATTAATAGGAAATGACTCAAAATCAATAGGAAGTAACCTTTAAATGCCCGTAAATGAACAGGACGTGACATGTAAATGCCCACAAGATTGGCTTTGAATGCTCTGGTTTAAGTGCCATTGACGTCGCTACACGTCCAATGTAGTCAAAATTAATTGGATGTCTAGCCCCATCAATGGCAGCCAGTGTGTTCTAATGGAAGATTTTGGTAGCAAACAGACATTGTTCTAATGGAAGACTTTGGTAGCAACCTGTTGGTTCCTTTTTATTTTTTTAAATAGCAACACCAGATTATAACAATATATCGATTCTTAGTGGGAGCATATCAGTTACCTTTTTGGCTACTTTTCGATATATTGTCACACCCTAGCCCAAATTGTCCGTAGGTGTGAGTGTGTGTGTGAATGGTTGTTTGGCTCTATGTGCCCTGCGACTGGCCGGCAAACAGTTCAGGCTGTACCCTGCCTACTGCACGTAGTTAGCTGGGATAGGCTCCAGCACCCACGTGACACTTGAGGCTTAGCAGTTCAGAATATGAATGAATGAATGAATACATTTATAAAAACAAAATTATGTAATTATTATTAATAATATTCCAGTTCAGCTTTTTTAAATTACCAAAAATAGTCACTTGCCTTATAAAGGGTTAAGAAAGCATGCATGTTTGCAAAAAAAAAAAAAAATTGCTTAAAATATACAAAGATGAAATCATCAGAACAGAGCAGCCATATGGGTGTGGCTGCAAAAAGGCAATAGCCTTGGATTCGGGGTGTAATTCTGTCCTTAGTTTCAAATGTCATCATTATTTTTATTTTGTCAACATTCCAAACAACTATTAAAATTTTGTGTCTAACAGAGAAAATATATCACACAAGTCATCAAACATGCTTTAACAGGACCACCCTGCGGTGGACTCTTACGGAACTATTTTCGCCAGATTTTGATTCCATCCCAGTTCTCAATTTAAAAATTTTTTAAAATTGATTAATTAATACAATTCACAATAGAATAACTGCACTAATTAAATACCTAAAAACAATCAGTAGTGGTAATCATCAGAGAAAAACATCTCAAAAAGTGCACTCAGTGGCTACACGCCAACTTTTCTGTTAAGTGCACATCGTCCTGGGGAAAAGGTCTTTTCACCTTGTACGCTGTGCGAGCACTGATAAAAGCACAAGCAGGAAGCCCAGGGGAGAGCGTAAACGCCGCACTTTTCCCTTCAGCCTTTACCGCTGGTTGATCTTCACAGCCTTTAAACAACCTCATTATTGCTGGGTGTGCGCGAGCAGCTAAGTGCTCTCCTGAGAGACATTAAATACACAGGGTCTACTGATGGATGGTCCACTTAAGTTAAAAACAGGTTAAAGTTCATTTAGGCCAAAAAAAAAAACGTTTTGTTCTATTTCTAAAGCAGCCATGTGTTGGAATTGTGCATTATTTGGTTGAAATTTGAGCAGTCCCAACCAGTCGACGTCATCTTTGATGTAACTTCGTCGATGAGCACAACATTGACAGCTGATCGGGAGTTTTTCGGGTTATTTTATACAGTTGAAATAACGTGTGCAAAGTTGAGATAGCGAAGGCTCCGGCGGCATGAGTTTCGAGCAAGGAAGAGGACAGGGGTTTCACTGTCGCGTGCAGGCTTTGTAAAGTTACGCTAAGTATCTGAACCTTTTGGAATTACATTTCTGCATAAAATCACCATCAAATGTGATCTGATCTTTGTTAAAATCACACAGATGTAAAAACTGTGTCTGCTTTAACTAAAACCACCCAAACATTTATAGGTTTTCATATTTTAATGAGGATAGCATGCAAACAATGACAGAAGGAGGAAAATATGTAAGGTAACCCTCTTCCTAAGGAGACTTAAAGAACAATTGAAACCAATTTTTACCAAACAATTTAAGTCAGGTGTGTGCCCAATCACTGCCCACTAAAAAAACACACACCTTGTAAGCATTGTCTTGATGAGAAGCATTGTCTGATGTGCATCATGGCTCAGCCAAAAGAGCTGTCTGAAGACCTGCGATCAAGGATTGTTGATTTGTATAAAGCTGGGAACGGACACAAAACCATCTCTCAAAGTCTGGATGTTCATAAATCGACAGTCAGAGAAGTTGTCTACAAATGGAAAGAGTTTGGCACTGTTGCTTCTCTCCCAAGGAATGGCCGTCCACCAAAGATTACGCCAAGAGTTCAGCGCAGAATACTAGAGTGTCTGCTAAAGACTTACAGAAATCACTGGCACAGTCCAATATCTCAGTGAGTCAGTGTACACATCAACTATATGTAAAGCTATGGCCAAGAATGGTGTTCATTGGAGGACTCCACGAAGGAAGCTACCGCTGTCTAAAAAAACATTGTTGCTCGTGTAATGTTCGCAAAAAGGCACTTGGACACTCCACAGAAGTTTTGGCAAAATATTTTGCGGACTGATGAAACCAAAGCTGAATTGTTTGAGAGTAACACACAAGCTCATGTGTGGAGGAAAAATGGAACAGCTCATCAACATCAACACCTCATCCCCACTGTGAAGCATGGTGGAGGGAGCATCATGATTTGGGGCTTTTTTGCCGCCTCAGGGCCTGAACAACTTGCAATTATTAATGAAAGAATGAATTCAAAAGATTAATTAAGATTAAGATCAAAAGATGTTTTGCAGGAAAACTGGAGGCCGTCTGTCAGAAAGTTGAAGCTAAAAAGAGGATGGATGCTGCAACAAGACAAAGATCCACAACACAGAAGTAAATCAACTTCAGAATAGTTACAGCAGAACAAAATACACGTTCTGGAGTGGCCAAGTCAAAGTCCAGACTTGAACCCCATTGAGATCCTGTGGCATGACCTAAAGACAGCGATTCATGCCAGACATCCCAGGAATCTGACTGAACTGTAGCAGTTTTGTAAAGAAGAATGGGCCAAGATTAGTCCTGATTGATGTGCCAGACTGATCTGCCGCTACAGGAAGCGTCTGGTTGAAGTTATTGCTGTCAAAAGGGGGGGGCCACAAAATATTAAATGTGACGGTTCATGTACTTATTTTTTCCCCTTCTGTCATTGTTTGCATACTATCCTCATTAAAATATGAAAACCTATAAATGTTTGGGTGGTTATAGTTAAAACAGACTTTTTTCATCTGTATGATTTT
This sequence comes from Corythoichthys intestinalis, assembly GCF_030265065.1. Taxonomy (NCBI): domain Eukaryota; kingdom Metazoa; phylum Chordata; class Actinopteri; order Syngnathiformes; family Syngnathidae; genus Corythoichthys; species Corythoichthys intestinalis. Next base: position 11,872,765 of record NC_080397.1, on the reverse strand, counting down.
GACAAAGATCACGTTTGATTGCGATTTTATGCGGAAATGTGAGAAATTCCAAAAGGTTCAGATACTTTTTCATACACCTGTATCTACGTATTTATCTACTCTGCTCAACACCATCAGAGCGTCTTTTCTCGCTGCTGGAAACATTGTAACTGAAAAAAAGCTAACTTGACACTGGACCATGTAGACATGCTCACATTGCGTTACTTCAGTGATTAGAGAGAACAATATGGAGATAGGAGAGAAGTCAAAATTGTGTTGAATCCTGTTGGAAAAGTGTTCTGAATCTGTTTACTTTGCATTCACTTGCACTGGTGTTAGTTAATGGTGTTAGTTAATGTCAGCCTTTGACCTCACTGGACTGTGATTATTTAGTGTTCCTTTATTCAAGAATTTAAATAAGTGTTCAAAATTGTTTTTGTGAATTACGTAATAATCGTCAACGCCCCCCCCCCCCCCCAAAAAAACGCTAGATTAGTCCAAAAATGTCATCGTTAGACTAGTCGTAAAAATATTTGACAGACAAATCGGTTGGGGCAGCCCAAGTTGAAATGGCACAGAGAAAAACCTCCTTACGTTTGGAGAATGCTGCTGCATTTACTGGGTAGTTTATTGTGTTGACATAACTGTCTCTGACGTGTTGCCCTGACAGTCACATTCCCAGTCAGTTCTATGGCTTCAAAGCCATAAAGTTCTCTACTCTAGTGAGACTTTGAACCTTGTATTGTCTAGTGTAGAATACGTCAACTGCAGGTCTACTATCAGGCAAACCCACAGTGAGCACAGATTAAATCCATTCAATAAGCAGTAAACGATTAGGAGTGTGCATACTGGCAGGGCTTTATCAACACACTTGAAGTGCTACGGTGTGGTTTTGAGTGGATTTCTGTGAAGACCTATGTGCTGGCTCAGTATACCGAGGTGAAATGTGACACTAGAGAATCTGGCTTAGCGCTCAACTTGTCTGCCAAGCGAGTGTCGAGCCAGGCCCTAACACATATAAATCGAGTGCAGCGTCAGACCTCGCATTCGATGAGGCATTTTTGTTGGTGGGGGTTACAGACAATAGGAAATTTGACAGTGTGTCAACATTTGTCCTTTGAAGAAATACAAGAGATAGACACTACACTTCCTGAATAGTGGGTCGTATTTTGCACAAATTCTGGAAACTAAGGCCATAACCTTGTTATCCGGTGTGTGCTTCCTTTCCTAGCAAAGAGCAGAGATCCGGAGAAAACAGGAAGCAAAATATTATAGAATCGTTCAAGGTATGATTTCAAATGGGAAGGTACAAGGCAGGGCATCATTCCAGACATTAAAGACCCACAGAACAAAGAATTGTTGAATATCTACGTAAAGAGAAGTCAGAAGGTTAGAAGGCTATAATGTGGTGGGTAAAACAGATTTCAGTCCCTTGGTAACATGAAAACACAAAACCCTCCTACTGACAGTTCAGTGTAGGGCTGCAGCTATCGAATATTTTAGTAATCGAGTAATCGACTGAAAATTCTATCGATTAATCGAGTAATCGGATAAAACAAATATATTTTTAGGTGAAGAGCAATTATAAATATACATGAGAAAACAAGACATTTCATCTAATCTTGAACCATTTTCAGTCAATCAATGTCTTTATTTTCGATGTATATTGTTGAAAACAGCCAACAATTGCATCTCAGATGTAGCTAGAATAAAAAAAAAAAAGACTAATTCACTGCTTTCACTCAAAAAACTTTTAGATCTTATTTAAAATATATATATATATATATATATATATATATATATATATATATATTAGTACATAAAAATGCCGTTACGCTTGATAACACACATCACTTAAAAGTTAGGATTTTTTCCCACGTGTTTCAATTGAATTTCTATTTGTGTCAAGCCATTTTTTTAGTTCTAGTTAAGTTTTAAGTTAGTCTAAACTGTAAGTCCTGATAGGATTTTGAGTTTTTGCAGTGTTCAAAATAAATGTATGATACAGGCTGTATTTGAGCACGTTAGGGACCAGTGCTACTTGGTGTTTTATCCAGCAATGACTACTGAGCTAAAATTGATAGTTAGCATGATTAAGTTTTTATTCTACACCCTCATCACTCCACAATGCTATGTTATGTTAATGCCTGTATGTAAGACACGTTAGTCACGCATTGACAGTGGTCATAATTAATTGAAACCTAGCCCTCCGCAGGGCTAACTTTACGTGAGCTAGTAGCGACAGTAACGTTAATCTTATTTATTAGCGCTTAGCGCTCTTTATTAGCGCTTAGCGCTATACTGCTTTAAGATGGCGGCTGTCTAATAACGCTGCCTAGACGCGGCCGAGTCTGTCATTGCGCATCTAGTTCAACATACATGTGATCTTTATGAGACGCATCAGACGCTAGCTGTTACCAACGTAGCATCATGCGGGCTAGTATTTAGCAACGTCGGCGTCGTTTGTGGCGGTGTAGGTTCACTAGCGCAGGCCCCCGCGAGTGGATAGTGAGGGGAATAGGATAGTGCACCTACACCGGCTGTCAGCTGCAGTAAGTTTTTTTTTTTCCTTCTTCCTCTCCGCACGTGACAGCAAGTTGTCCCGCATTAAAAGTAGTCCGAGCAAAACGTAATGCTTAGAGCTGTCAAAATAAACGATTACTCGAGGTGAATAAAATTACTCGGATCAGTTTTTAAATTCGAGTTACTCGAGTACTCGTTTCAGCTCTAGTTCAGTGTTTTTCCAATGGCATTGAAGTGTCTTTTTTCCAAACTGCTTCTAGATAGACAATTCCCTTATTGCTAAACAAGTGAATAAGTATTCCAAAACGATACAGCTTCAATGAGCTGGGCCTCATTAGGGTCGAGGTTGAGGTGGAGCCTGTCCCCTCTGATTATGGACGACAGGTTGATGTTGGGTTTTCTCTCGTTTACACAGTAAAAGCAACCTAAGCACGGTGAACTTTAGATGGAAAGTACATGTACCCCCACCTGGTTAGTCAAGCTACTGAGGAGCTAAAGCAGATGCTTAGTAGCAGACCCAACTATTATTATACTGTACTCCCATGAAAGTGACGACAGGTTACACGGTTATCAACTAATTGGCTGCTATTGACGGCAGTAGACGTTCAATTGGTTTAAGTAGGATGGTTAACCTCCCACTCCAAATGGATTACATGTCTACTAGTGACAAACTCATTTCATTTCACAGGAAATGAATGAAAAGGACATCTATTATTGTCAATGGAACTGAAAGACTTAATTAAGCTAACATGCACATTTTTGAAAAGTATGAAACAATCGTGGTAACGCAAGGGTATCGAGGGTATTTTTGTACTTATGGCTTTATAAATCATTATGACTGCCAACCCACAAAATCTAAATATTTTTTTTTTTTTTTAAATCTAATAAAAATAAAATGAAAATATTTAGTTTTTTTCTTCTTTTTTTATTATAAAAACCCTTACCCTTTTTACAGTAAATTATTTGTTCTTAAAAAATGTAGAAGAGAATATTTACATTTTTCAATTGGCAAAATGTATTGTTAAAAAAATAAAAAGAGAATTTTAAGTGTTTTAATGAAAAAAAATATTTTTTTTAAATGAATGAAATAAAAATAAATGTTGAATATTTAGAAAAGGGAGTAGTTAAATTATTTTCTTTTTTTCGTTTAAAAATTTATCGAAATACTAATCAAAAATAAAGAGAATATTTCGCGTTAAGAGAATTTGATTTTCACAATTTTTTGGTTTAAAAATTCTCTATTAATCGACTGTGAATGGATGATTCATCACGGCCGCCCTATATACCCTACCCACCGACGTCACAAAACCACGTGCTCGCTGTGTGGTTCCGCCCACTTGTCCGTCATTTTGTCTCTGTATTAGCACTGTTTTCAATTGATCGAGGAATTTAAAATGCATTTCATGGAAGACCCGGTGCTTTCTGATGCCGTAAACTCACTGGATGTGTTGCATAAAAGGCGTTATGTGGAAAAGCTTCGTTCTATACAGTCGCCAGATCCATATTTGATGCCCAAATAGATGTTTTTCGACCCACTGTCTTCGCCCTGTCTGCCTGACATCTGCTACGCTGATATTTACAATTATCTTGTCCACACAAAATCAGCCTATTCTCACGAAAATTTGAAAAACTTCAAGAGCTTGGAGGCTTATAAATACTTCGTTGCTGGTTGGGTGAAACAGGTCCTCGTCCACGAAAATTCGGCAGGAATCTATCTTGTGCTTGGAAAGGTGAGTTACGAAATTTTCAATTCAAAATCTTTTGTTATTGCTAACATCCACTGTCAAGTCTAATGTATTTCATGTCATTTGTCAATGGAGTTAAGGCTTTTAATGTTTATATGGTTTAGCGATAGCACTCTCACTACATACATACGTGTATGTTGTCGGCGATTAGCCTAGCAATGATCTTAATTGTGGTTATTTGTCAGCTCCGTAGACGAGGCCAGTTTCTTTCACTTGGTACCAGCTAAATATTATTCAAAAAATAACGATGGTGGAAGAAAGGGAAGTCACAAACATCTTGAATTTGAAACTATGTCGTACTACGTCGTATGTTGTCGGCGATTAGCCTCGCAGTGATCTTAATTGTGGTTATTTGTCAGCCCCGTAGACGAGGCCAGTTTCTTTCACTTGGTACCAGCTAAATATTATTCAAAAAATAACGATGGTGGAAGAAAGGGAAGTCACAAACATCTTGAATTTGAAACTATGTCGTACTACGTCGTATGTTGTCGGCGATTAGCCTCGCAATGATCTTAATTGTGGTTATTTGTCAGCCCAAAACCCTCTAAGTATATCTTAAATGCATCTTACCGGATATAAAATGACTACTACATAGTCTGTGGTGATTTTTTGGTGCCCAGTTTTCACATCGAATTGCAGCCGTCCATTTCGCTCTCCTCTTTGAATCCCTCGGAATACGATAAAACTTCAAGTCTCTCCTTCCATCTTCTCTGTTAGTGCAACCAACAGCCACACACGCCTTCACCATTTTGATTATTAATGTTAAGGAGCAGAAAAACACGCCGTAAATAGGAGAAATGTACGTAGCCGTAACAGGTTAACACTATGTTTTGACGGACAAGTGGGCGGTACCATTCAGGAGAGCGGAGTTGTGACGTCACGTGGGTAGGGTCTATTGGTAACAAAAAAAAAAATCCCAACATTTAAAAAACGACAACATTCTGCCTTTTAGTATTTCAGCATGAAACAACAATTCACATTATTTGCTTTTGCGGACCACATAAAACCATGTAGCCAGATGTTTAGCACCTATCTGCCAAAGACTCGATCACCGAGCCACAGTGAATTCTGTCATAGTGCAAAAGGCCTCTTCACCTGTACTTGAGATCAGAGACGTAGCTGCTACCAAGCGTGTCTTCGATAGCTTTCTTGGTTTCATCCAGAAGACTTTTGACGGCAGAGTCTCCGACGGCGAGTGCCACGATGCGACCCATCGGCAGGGTCCTGAGCAGCCGGGTGAGGCGCCGACTGTCATTGCGGGATTCGTGGGTGTCGTAACGTTCCCTGAGCAGGACGTCGGCCGTGTCCTGATCCACCACGCGCAGGTTGATGCCTCTGCTGAAGTTACGCTGGAAGCTATCGCCTCCTGTGGTCAGGCCAGAGGCAGGCACGCTCTTTGTTAACAGTGACCACGATATTCTTTCTGTACCATGAAGCTCCAAGCTTCCGCCGCTCATGACGCCAATGAACTTGCGTCCGAAAATGGGTACTTCGGAGACGTCCTTGCTGTCGGAGCGGCCAGTCAGGGTGATAACAGCACGGGAACGGTAGCGACATTTGGGTGCGCCGATGTGTAGTGCACCACCATTTTCAATCAGGATGTGATGTGTTCTCAAGGTTATGTTCTTAGAGCCATCTGCTTTGTCCGCAAAGACTATACGCCCTGTGAGAGGACAGAAGGTGGAATGTTGATTAATCAAAATGTTAGGATGGCCTAAAATTAAAATGTCAATTTGTTTTGTTCACTAAAAAATTGTTTTTTTTTTTTCCTCTCGCCTTCATTCTTAAGGAGACAATAACAACAAAAGACAGAAAGCTCATAACACCAGGAGCTTGCTGTGACGTCGTTACTCTCGCGAGACTCCGTAGACGCATGACGCAATCAACTGGCTAGGCTAGCAAGTAACTTTGCTCAAAAAGACTTCAACTAATTTTTCCCTCAAATTTTTCACGATCGTGATTTACCTTTTTTCTCCGACTCCACCACACATCAAGGAAACGCCATGGCAATATCTAGTCAACGCAGTGATCTCCCGGCGAAGCGTAAAAAGGCAGATTCTATTGATTCGGCTACATCGACCGACCATCTGTTGTTAGCAAGCCCACCCGAATACACAAAGTCACTTAGGGAGGGAATTGGATCAATCAATAAGAAAATATCGATAGCATTAGAAATCCTTCAAGCCGATATTAAAAAGTTAAAAGAAAGCCTCGTGTTTACACAGCAGGAGGCAGTATATCTCAAGTCGCAAAACGATATCCTTAAAGGCGCCTTCGAGTCGACGGCAGGACTATTAGAATCCATGATAAAAGAGAACAAGATAATGAAAGAGTCTTATTTTGAACCTTCAATCAAGGAGCATGAGGGACAATTTAATTTTCTCTGGCATCGAAGAAAACACAGTAGACAAACCAGAAGCCCTCGTTAAGTCATTTATGGCAACATCTCTCAAGCTGCCCAAGGAAATGGTGGATTCGATAAAGTTTACGAGGGTACACCGTCTTGGGAAGCCAAGAGGAAGCGGTCCGCGTCCAATAATCGCCAAGTTCGAGCTCTACCAGCAGAAAGTACTGGTGAAATCCAAAGGAAGAGAATTACAAGGAACAAGATTCGGTATGAATGATCATTTCCCGCGCGAGATCAACGAAAGACGGAAAATCCTCTATCCCACAGGTGTCAAACCGATTCCAGAAAGGGCCTAGTGGGTGCAGGTTTGCTTTCCAACCAATGAAGAGGACACCTTTTCACCAATTAGATCTTTTTCATGTGTAATCAGTTAAACTTTGTCAGGTGCTGCTTGTTTCAGCTGGAAGTTCATTGGTTAAACTCTGCGCGTTATCGGTTGGAACACAATCCTGCACCCACTAGGCCCTTTCTGGAATCTGTTTGACACCTGTGCTCTATCCAATTCTGAAGCGGTCCAGAGCAGAGGGCAAACGTGCAGTTATCACAGTCGACAAACTTTACATTGATGGTCAACTATATCGAAACCAAGTGCTCACCCCATGGCTATTCTGACCGATAAGTAATGCCTAAATATTTCTATTATGCATACAATGCTGAATGTAGCTGTCTTGATTTATAGATTAGGGATGCTTAATACTTAGTCTGCTATTCCTAAACACTTCAAGTACGCATATAATGCTGAATTAAATTGTTTTGGTTTGAGTAAGGCACATATGTAGATTAGGGCTGCATGATAATTATTTCGTCTGTACCTTCAAAACACTTCCAGTTCGTATATAATGCTGAATTAAGTTGTTTTTTGTTTGAGCAAGGCACATGTGTAGATTAGGATTGCACGATAATCACTTTGTCTGTACTTCCTAAACACTTCCAATATGTACATAATGCCGTATTAAGTCGATTTGATTTCAACAATGCACACGTACAGATCAGGGTTGCATGATAATCACTTAGTCTATAAGAGTCATGCATGTCTCACACTACACATTTCTGTTCTGGCGCTCATATCTTTTCTTCTTTTTCTGGGTTATTTGTTTCACCTTTTCCACACCGCTGTTTTCAAACACACACTAAGTACACGCTTTAAAATTGTAATGTTTAGTGTTGATGCTACCCATGTATGTAATCTTTCTAACAACGTCTTAATGTCATGTGAATTATGCCAAGCGGTTTACAAAAAATTGCATTCAGTTCTATTAGAATTTGATTTATTACATACTTGTATGGCTTCTAATGAATGTGAATGGTTGATGACATTCAGGACCAAATATTATATCACACATCCTGAGATCATTACTTTCCTTAAGATACCTATGAATATCCGCTTATGACATATATAAATTTTGTTTTATTTAATGCGAATGGCTTCCGATCGCAGGCAAAGAGAACTAAAATTATGGAATACATCACCAAATTAAAGGCAGACCTCTTCTTTATGCAAGAATCACATCTAGCCAAATCTGAAGAGAAATATCTTAAACACTCAAATTTTAACTTGATGTATTCAGCCAGCTATAACAGCAGACAAAGAGGAGTATCAATATTAATATATAAAAGAATCTCATTCACATTAAATAATGCAATTGCAGACCCGGAAGGTAGATTCATAATAGTACAAGCTACCATAAGTAATAAACTGTTCACATTAGTGAACATATATGCCCCAAACAACGACGATACACAGTTCTTCCACAATATCTTTGGTAAATTGAGTGACATGTCAGTGAACTCCACAGTTATTATAGGAGGGAACTTTAACACAACACTTGATCCAAGTATAGATAGCTCCAATTCTAAACTCACTAAACAGTCACAAACTGCAAGAACCATTAGGAAATATATGGACGATTTCGGCTTAAGTGACGTTTGGAGAGCAAAACATTTAACAAAAAGGGAATATACCTTTCAATCCCTAGCCCATGGTTCGTGTTCAAGAATCGATTTTTTTCTAGCGAATAATTCCGCTATTAATAATATTTCGCCAAGAATACATCCAATAATCATCAGTGATCATGCACCAATTTCTTTAGCCCTTAAAAGTGACTCCCGCACGATACCCCACGCAACCTGGCGCTGTAATGATTCCTTATTAGATGACCCAGCATTTGATACATTCGTTAAGAAAGAATGGAAAGACTTTATGGAACTTAACGATTCCCCAAACATCTCACCATCATTGCTTTGGGAAACAGGAAAATGTGTAATTCGAGGCAAGATTATCTCATATTCATCAAATAAAAAAAAACAAGAACAGAAGTTGGAAAACGAATTAGAAATAAAAATCAAACAACTGACGGAGGAATTCGCCAAGAATCCCACAGACAATACCACAAAAGAACTTTTCAGCGCCAAAGAACAGCTCAATAGGATTCTGTCTAAAAAAACTCAGTTTCTGTTACAACAACTACGATATACCAACTATGAGCATAATAACAAATCCGGGAAATATTTGGCAAACCAACTCGAACGTAACAAAGAAAAAACATTAATTACAACAATACAAGATTCAGCAGGCATAATAACACAATCACCAGAAAAAATTAACGAAACTTTCTATAGCTACTACAAAAACTTAGACTCGGTGACAAACGATCATAACGAAGAAGATACTGACTTATTCATCAGTAATCTTGACATCCCCCAAATAACCTTAGAAAGCAAACAATTGCTAGATACCCCACTTACCCTCGCTGAATTATGGAATGCTGTAAAGGACATGCCAACAGGTCGCGCACTGGGGCCCGACGGGTTCTCGACATCATATCTTAAACACTTTTGGAATATGCTGGCACCACTTTTCTATAGAATGGTTCAAGAAATCAGTGCCTAGGGTCAAATTAGAGACAATATGAACACAGCAGTAATCAAACTACTGCCAAAAGCGGGGAAAGACCTAACCCAACCAGCAAACTATAGACCAATATCCTTAATGAATACAGATATTAAAATTATTGCTAAGGCTTTAGCTACTAGATTAGAACAAACTCTTCCCACTATAATTCATAAAGACCAGACCAGCTTTATTAAAGGACGTAATCCTCCAACAATATAAGACGTTTGTTAAATCTTATTAATATTGCACAGAATTATAAACGGAAAGCAATTATCCTCTCTTTGGACGCAGAAAAAGCATTTGACAAAGTCAACTGGATTTTTCTCTTCAAAATTTTGGAAAAATTTGGCTTTGGTGAGCCATTTATCCGTTGGATAAAAATATTGTACAGCGCCCCAAAAGCCACTGTCAACACAAACGGGGGCCTTTCACAAAGTTTCTGTCTTCAAAGGGGAACTCGACAAGGTTGTCCACTCTCACCCCTATTATTCGCTCTATTTATCGAACCATTAGCAATTGCAATACGACAAAACGCTAATATCAAAGCGATCTGCTCACAAACATCAGAACACAAAATTAACTTATACGCAGACGATATACTATTATATCTAGAAAAACCAGAATCCTCCCTAAATGAGACTTTTGAACTAATAAAACCATTTTCGCAAATATCAGATTATGCTATAAATTGGTCAAAATCAATTATAATGCCCTTATCAACAAACTCATGGAATCCTGCAGATCAAAATCTAAATCACAATCTTCCAATAGGGAATATAAAGTATCTTGGAATCAACATTTCACCAAAACTTACAGAATTAACTAAACTAAATCATACACCCCTCTTAGCAAAAATATGTGAAGATTTGACACACTGGAATAATCTACCCATCTCACTTTTGGGCCGGATAGCAACAGTCAAAATGAAAGTATTACCACAAATAAACTTTGTTCTCAATGATCCCCTTTAAACCCACTCAAAAATGGTTTCAAGACCTAGACTCAGCCGCATAGGTTGCGCTAGACTTTTTCGTTGTCTGTCATATTGACTGACAGTGTCATAAAAATCCGGTCATAATCTATTTTTACCAGTCACTTACATTTTTAAAATGATAATAATGACATTCTATAGTTTTTAGTTTTCATTCATTTTTAATTAATATTCTGTCCGAATAAGCTTAATGTAGTGGAGAAAACTGGATTCTCGCTGATTCAGGTTGATTTTAGCTGTGTTCACGTCAGTGTGTTGGCCAAACACCACTTAAGGCCCACTCAAAGTAGAGGCAATCACGGCACTTGGACAGGTGGCTGGATTTCTCCTTTTTCTTTAATGCAAATCCTCTTAAATCAACTTTATACAGTCCATTCATCCCAACTGTCCATGTAGATGTGGAAATGGTTATATTCTTGAGTAGGTGTTTGTGGGTATACAGGTATATGTGTGTATCTGTGTGTGTGGTTTATCTGTACAAAAGACATGAAAAGAAACAATAAATAAATATACATTGCTTAAATTCAACTTAATTACATTTAAACATGTCGATGGAATATTCGAAGTTAAGCTTGAACTATTTTCTACGCTCCAGCTAAGCACTTCCGGTTCTGGGCACTTATTGTGAAGGCGGATTCACTCTACTTCCGGTGCGCTATGCCGCGACTTGTTGCTATTTTAGAATCGCAGCATAGCAACACGCTAACGGACTACCACGCAAAACAATCGGACGAACTATCATGACAACAGCAAAAGGTAATCATAACAAATTGTCTACGTAAATATGAATGCTGCTTGTGATACTCACTTTGCATTTACGCACAGCAATGAACAAACACACAATTAGACGCACGCTCATGTCGTGCATCCACCCATGACTTTCTTTTTTTTTTTTTTTTTCTTTTTTTTATTGTTTTCCAGTCACATGTCAAATTGAGCATCCATTCCTCAGCAGTGGAATCAAACTAACAAACTATGTGACAATGTATAAAGAACAATACCCCCCCAAAACAGAAAATACAAATCAAACCATACAGGCAAACACACAAAAAAAAACAAACTTAAACACACAAACAGTACCTCGTCGGTCTTAAGATATACTGTATATTAGCATCCTGTCTCCGCAGTTCAGCAGCAGCAATTAATCCCACACAGTGCTCCCCAAAAATCAGAATCCAATGCTGTATACATAGAAATAAACACCCATGACTTTCTTACTATTGACATCGCATTCTGGTACGGTGCATGCGCAATCCAACTTTTCACCTATTTACGTCAGCCAAATGTGGGAATCAAATGATGCTGAAGGCATTGAACGAGCAACTGTGAACATCTTAAGCAAACAATCACATAACTTTGTAGCCTTTTCTACACTTAACAAGAGGCAAACAGAGAGCGGAGTTCACCAATCAGCGACGGGCAGACTGCCGCTAGCAAAGCGACAAGGGCAGGACGAGGGACTTGCGCGTGGAAGTAAACATACGAGGAGAACGGAGTTTATTCAACATGGCTAGCGAGAGACAGACTTGTCAATGACTCGTTGTGTTTTAGCTTATTTAAAACTGAATTTACCGCGGATTGGAACATATTCTCGGCCCTCCCGTTCGCCATCCGTGTTGTTCTAGAGACGACTTTCGGCGCGCAAGAGTGACGTTGCTTGTGAAGAACACGTCACGCAAATAAACAAGTCTGATTTGTCGATTGATTTTGTACCTTCTCGAGAGGCTGTGTCCCAGACTTTTCTCTCAGTGTTTGAAAAATACAGGGAGAACAGTCTGGCCGTGCAAGGCAAACACTCAGTTGCCTTAACATTTTTCCGAGTAAGGCCAACGACGTCATGCATCAAGAGAGACAATAGCTAATTAATATGCTTACTCGCCGCCACCCTGTGGGTGTGAATTGCAACCTGTCAAAATGACGGATGGACTTCAGTTTTTTCCGTCACCGTTTTAAAAAACCGGTCAACGACGGAAAATATTCGGTTAACGCGCCCCCTGCTCAGCCGTCACAAAATTCTACTTTAAGAACAAGAAAAACAGAATTAACCTTGCTAAATTGCAAAGAAATAAACCGGAGGGGGGTCTAGAGGCCCCTAATTTCCAACACTATTATATAGCAAATCAAATACAGTATCTTATTCGGTGGTTATATCTTAACACTGAACAACAGTCATGGCTAGAATTAGAGCAAATAGACTGCAACCAAATACAATTGGCAAACCTGCCCTTTATTAGTTCTAGTATTAAGCACCATAGCTGCTTCAAAAACCCAATGATAGCATGTACCTTGAAAGCCTGGTGGAGAGGTATGGAAATTACGCAATCACAACAAGCCCCGTGTAAATTTTCACCAATCTGGTACAACCCAGACTTTGAAGTTAATAAAATTCCTATTTATTTCAGCACATGGGATGATACGGGAATAAACCAGTTACATCACTTGTTTAAAGATAATACATTCATGTCATATGAAAAAATACTACAAAATTTCCAGATCAAAGGGGTCAATTTCCTTCAATACAATAAAATCAGGGCAGCCAACAGAAGCAAATTCCCATCACTAACGGGTACGTTAGACCCACCACCTTTCGTAAATAAAATAATAAATATCCACCCTCAAGAAAAAAAAATACTTTCAAAAGTCTATAAAGCCCTCTCATGTAACAACTCTACTTGCCTACCAATCGAAAAATGGAATAATGAACTTTCGGTAACATTAGATAATAACTATTGATCCAACATCTGTAAAAATACATTTATAATGACAAAGAATAAGAACCTTCAGCTTATACAATTCAAAATACTGCACAGATGGCATATTACTCAATCTAAAATGTACAAAATGGGGTGCTCCCAATCAGATAAATGCACAAGCTGCAACGAAGATTCTTCAGACACATACAGGCATGAAAATCTCTCACCTTTCGGCGAAATTCGCCGTTTTGAAGTCAAAAAGGGCGACCTACATGAATTGCGTAGATCCGAGGAGAAATTCTTTTTGGGAGGAGGGGGCGGGTCGGGAGGTTTTATTTAATTATTATTATTATTATTATCATCATGTGATTAACTTAGTACGTAAACTGAGCACTTAAGAAATCGGTTCTTTAAAACAGTGACACGTGGACAGTCAGCAAATCCTTCTAGATGCTTCGCTGACGAGAACCAATCATCGGCCCAAGCTGCGTTCCATTATTCCAAACGCACGCACTACGTGTACATGGAGTGCTCGGAGAGCCTTTGGTTGCTTTGCAAAGCTACGAAAAAAAAAGCAGGCCTTATCCACACCGGGGCAGACCAGAGCGCAGCATACACACTTGCCTGTATTTGCCAGCAGATTGAATTTGGTGAGTAATGGTTTCCATTGTTTTCACATTTTGCGATATAAAAAAAGTTACTGCCATTCGTTGCAGCTTGCGTTGAACACTGCCAGAGCTAGCCAAATCTTCCATGAAAAAAAATAGCTCCCGTTAAATTGGCGTCAAGCTTGTGTATTTAGCGGTAATATAGACGAAGAAACACACTGTTGAGTCAAATTAAGCGGCATGCTCTCGGATGGAGGGGGGCGCCTCGTATCGCTCCCGTCGTCCGCCTGAGACGCGTTATTTTCGGCTGTGACTTGAGATGACGGCCGGTGTCGGCACAACACCGGCCCGACGAGTGGTGGGAATGACTCTTGCTAAGCTTTTCAGGAATATAGGGATCCCTCGTTTTTCGCGGTTAATGGGGACCAGAACCCGCCACAATAAGTGAAAACCACGAAGTAGCGCCCCCCCCCTCCCCATTTTGTGTGCGTGTTCGATGTATTTATTCAGATTTTACATTGGAAAAAAGATACATATATATAAGACATGCTTTTTCACTTTTTTCACCAAAGTATCATTTATAAATGGTTTTCAAGCACTTCAAAATGTAAGAATTATGATCAGTTTTAAACATGTTACTGCCCCACCGAATTATTTTTAAACAAGAAGAAAGTAGTAAGAAAATGCTTGGCTTTATTAAATGCTTCATAGTGAGTCTACTCAAACCCTCTCAGGCTTTGTTAAACGGTGATTGACACATGTGCAAAGTTTTTCTTTTTATATATATTTTTTTGTTTGAAGCAACTTATTTGATTGAATAATAAAGACACAAATGTCCTAGCCAAAATGTGGCCCAAACGCAAAACATTACTTCAATGGAAAAATTTGTTTCAATCAAGAAAAATAGTTTTCAAATGCTTTTTTTGTCTCAAATTTATTTTTGCAATCAAAAACAATTTTTTTTATTGAAGTGACTTTTTTGGGATTAAAAGTATATACTGTATTTTGATTGAAGCAACTTTGTTCTTTATAGAAGTAACTTTGTTTTTTGATTGAATAATAAAAACACAAATCTACCTCCATCGTTATTGAGAAAGAAATTAAGAAAGCTTTAAAACTAAAAGCCACCAGGGAGTCCGTTTTTTTTTTTTTTTTTTTTTAAATATTTATATTTCATTACATAGACATGCCTCGTAGGGAAAGGAGATTGAGGGATAAAAAAAGGAGTTGGATGAAGCTGCTAAAGGCAGTGGATACCTCATCAGCTGGGTGAATAGCAGACCTGGTAAGAACAAGTTTGCAAGGATAGTCGGGTATTAAATACAATTATAAACACAATTACAATGTTATTTTTCTATAAGATTTTATGTCATTGCTTTATTAATCATTAGGTGCTAGAGTTGTTAAGTATGGATAATAATGAAATAATAGTTTTGAGAAAACTGTGCTTTTGGTGGCTCAGTGACCATCTGATATGGTTTGTTCTCAGATGAACAAGTTGAGGAAGGAAGTTTCGATGCAGAGGTTGAAGGAAGAAAAGAGGCAGACTGACTGAGTCACAGCCAGAAAGTGTTGATGACAGTTTTGATTTCTATTCACTGTTGCCCCTTCCCAATTAAAGTATGTCACAGTCGCAGCCAATTATTATCTAAAGCTGGTTAAAATTGAAGTTATGTTGTTTTAAGCCGTATTAAACACTTGTTCATGTGCCCCTTTTGATCTACGAGCACCCGCCCCTCCACCGGTCTCTGCACGGCCCTGCTGAAACACAGTGAAACACCGATCTTGCATCGCCCCGTGGCAGTTCCTCGGCGTTCTCCTGCCTCCGCCTTCCCCTCTTCTCTGACTGGACATCCGCCCTGCGCTCCGTCGCGGGTCGCTGGCTGGGCGCCGGTGTATCAGCAGGGTGTTGCCTGCACCGGCGGGGGGCCCTGCCCTGTCTTGGGCTTAGTGGGCCGCTGGGGTTCCCGTGCCGTGCCGGTTGGGGGGCTGCGGCTGTGGCCCGTGGCCCGGGTGCGCGGGCGGGGGTGGGGAAATACGTGGGGTTGGTGGTGCATCCCCTCCTGCCATCCCTGAAGGCCGGTTGATGGGTGCGCGGGTGGCCCGGGGGACCACCCTGGATCCCAGGGGGGGGCTCCTTTGCTGGGCTGCGGGAGGAGGGATGGGCTGCGCTTGACCCCCTGACCCCCTGCCCACCCTCCCTCCCTCCCCGGGCTGGCTGGGTGGGGGCCGTGGCCCTGGGTTGGCTCCCGCGCGACTTCTCCGCCCGTCTGCGTGGCTGTCGCGCGTCCGGTGGGGCTCGCGTGCTGCGGGATGCGGTAGGGCATGCTCGGGTTGGGGGTCCTGGTGCCGGGATTGGCGATGGGGCGGCGTAGGGTTGGTCGCCAACGGGCTTACATTTATAAGAGATTCACATGTTTACTGGGTTCTAGATCACAGAACTGATTTGTGTACACTCTACCTCTTTCAATCACTTAGCTTATAGACACCCCCACCCCTGTGCCCCTCTTTCACTGGCCAATAGGCCCCCACATGGTGTAAACTGGAAATACATCTCGCTGACAATGGCACCAGCATATTAATAATTAGTCTAGATGTTCTATGTATTTCTTGTTGTTGTTTGTGTATGTGTTTCTTTTCTTTCTTCTTTTGTGTTGCTTTTCTTCTGTCCCCCCATAATCCCTTCCTGTTCGCTGCTTTGTCATAATAAAAAGGTATTTTGAATGATCACAATGGGAGTATATCAGACTCTCAATGTGAAACATTAAAACTGTTCAGACAACCCGGGCACTTAGACTTCCATTCTCTGTGTCAAACAGCTGAACAGGACAGGTTTAAAAAAAAAAAAAAAAAAAAAAAAAAGCTCATAACACGTTCAACCCATTGTAGTGAAGGGAATAGTTATTTTTTCTTTTAAGTATGAAAGTAAGGGCGCTTTCACACTAGACCAAGAGAACCAGGTTGGAGACTACCTCGCAGCAACGCTTTAAAATGAGTTGTTTAAAAAGTTCAGCATTCACACTGCGCCAACTGAACTTTCTGACTAGCATCAAGCGGACGAAAGGCATACTCATTGATTGGACAAAAAGAAGAGGAGGGAGCGTCACAGCATAGTGCTGTGATGCTGCATGTAATGTAGCATAGCATTATTTTTACATATTAAACTGTATATAGGGTTTTTTTTAATTACTGTCTTTCATTTTGCAATTATAATATAACCATGCATCTGTATGTGTCAATTTTTGTCAACTGACTGTTTTGTGAAGCAGAAGTTTGTATGCACATAAGTTCGAATGAAAAAAAAAAGAATTAAAAAAACGTAATGTAGCATAGCATAGCTCGTCGCCACTGGGGGTTGTTCCCTCCCGACTTAATGCTGAGCGAAATGGAGTATATAAAAATGCATAGGGGGAAATTAAACCACGAAAGAGAACCGCGTGGTACAAGTCACACAGGCGGGCGCTCTCACTTTCGTGACTTTTTGGACTGTCAAATTGTCGCCACTTCCTGGACAACGAGACTCATGAAACGCCGCCCCGAGAGGCTCCACCTACTTCAGGCAGTCACTCACACAGCAACAGCATGCAAACCCCAATCCCCACATTAGAACCCAATTCTGTGTATCAAATATTGTACTGCTTAGCGCAGCACAACAATATTTGGCCACAGCTAATCATCTGTCATCTTGCCATTTTTGGTATTGAATAGCATTTGCGCTGTACTTCCGCTTCCAAGGATGCCCTGTGTGTACCATCACAGCCTAGAGCATCGCAGCTCCACGCTGTGATGCTGCACAAAAAGTAGCTGAAGCGCACCCTGCTCCGGTTGCATTCACAAGCGAAGCAGGGTGCGCCTAAATAGGTCTGAGACCCACGATTTTTGAGTGGACCAGAGTTTGGTTGTTTGGGTTCACGTTTACAAAATGAAGCAGACTATCAGAGAAAAAGAACTTTGGTGAAAGCGCCCTAACACAAGCAACAAAAGCAGGTATGTTTATGGTTATTGATTAGCATGTTAGCAAGCTATGTTTATGCTTACGTGTCGATGATTATCGATTAGCATGTCAGCAAAAATAAATTTCCCTTAATAGGGCATTCATTAAACTCTTTAGCTGGCATCATGGACGGTGATAGAAGTCCAATCCATTTTGACTAGGAGGGGGGCAAATGAACGAATGTAGCAAAGAACTGGCGTCCACATATATGGTCATCACTTTTTGGGTAATGTAGGCCACACTTTTATTCCACATGGTAATATTGCGGCCTACATGAGACAAAATGTGATGTCCATGTATGTGGACGCCAGCTCTTGATATATTTGTTTATATTACCAAAACTTCACTTGCCCCACAAAGGGTTACAAATGAAAGAGTTGGACAAAAGCAACATAAATCAAACGCTAAACTGTCTGATATATCTTTTACTCACCCCCTCTTTATGCAAAATACAAAGTAATAACGTCACAAAGAAACCAACTTTCTCAAGGAATAATCTATTGAATAAATGGTTACTAGAGTTCCTTTTTGGAAAAAAGACAACAATAACAACAACAAAAATCTAATTACATTATTTTTATCGTCCAGGCCTAGATCTAGAACAAGAAGTCTATAAAAATGGTGCCTTTTCAAGGGAAACACTCAACACTCTTGCGAATGGATAGTTGAATTTGTGACTTAAAATACTGCTTTACACCTAGGGATTCTTCTTGTCGGGCTCCTTACCTCCCGATTGGATTTTGAGGGAGCGGAACGTCGCAGAAGACTCCAATCGAAATAGATTTCCTCTCCCGACAATAATAGTCTTTTCTGGCTGGTGGCCTGGGTTCCAGTTACTCAGGGACGGGTTGTGATCGGGACAATTCTCTGCAAATATCACCAGTACAGAATCAGAAATGATTCCATGTACGGCAGGGGTCTCAAACATGCAGCCAAGGGTCCAATTGAGGCCCGCGGGACAATATTTTGCGGCCCCGTATTTGACATGAAAATATACTATTAAGTGTTGCCCACAGGCATCTTACCATTGGCAATGAAAATATATGTACAATTTTAAATACAATTAATCTAATAAGAATATATTATATTAATTGGGTTTTTTTTTTTCAATTTTTAATATATTTTTTAATTGTGGCTCGTAAGTATTTTGCACAAGGAAGTTTTTTTTGTTGTTTTCTAAAAAATATTTTATGGCCAAAGTAGCTGAGGCTAATGATTCCTTTTGACAGTTTTTTTCCAGCCAAATTCAATTAGCAACACTAGTCCCTTTTGGGGGGAATCCTTGATGCAGTCCAGGCTCACTTAGACTCTATTTCTAGCAGTCCCTCGATAGATTCAGTTTGAGACCCCTGGCGTAAGGGATTCAGCATTAACGCTTTAAGTTTCTTGGTTGTTTCCTAACCTGGGTATTGTGGGTTCAATCTGTATTGTTCAAAATGTTTATAGAAATATCTATTGTAACTTTCTGGAATTAAGTATCACTTTTGTTTCTGGTGAGTACTTATTCTGCAAGTGTTTTTTGATGTTAGCCATGCTGGTTGTATTTTAAAAGCTATACAACATGCTCACCGTCTAAAATGTCCCCACTAGTGAGACTAAGAACAAGTATGAGGCATAAGAAGAAGGCTCCCATGGACACCCCGAAGCAGATGAGCGTGTTCTTTCTAAGCTTGGGGCTCTGAACACACTCCCGCCGTTGGTTGTCCTCCGACAAGATGAAAGTGGCTTGTCGCTGCGGCGGCAGACCGTGTGGTTTGATCGGCGGCGGAGGTGGCGCTTTCGCCGGCAGGGGTGAGCGGACTGGAGCCACCCGCCCCGGCACGTAACCTGGGGAACGCTGGTGGTTGCCTTTAGGGGGAGCCGCAAAGACCGGGAAGCGGCTCGAGCCATCACTTGTCGGCATGGTAGTTAGGTCTGCTGACGCCTGCTGCTATCTGAAAGGGGGAAAAAAACAGAATTGGAGAAGGAGGGTCAGACAAACAATAGTCATTCAACACTGCATGTTTAAACAAATGAGTCACTGAGGCGCTTGGAAAAGATTTGGAAAAGTGCAGCAAAGGGAAAAACGTGGAACATTTTTGCAAAAGCATCGCATGCAAAACTTAATTTGGAATCCTATGTTTGTGCATGCCATGAATGAACCCATCTGACTGAAATGTCTATTTATTAGTAGGAATAAAATTGTGAATCGTGTAAAGGGGCCAGCAGGCTAAACACATGCATAGTTCAATGCTGCAATCTTTTCAACGTACGAAAACAAGACTGTTGTTCACGTACATTTTACAGACTTCTGGCTGAACTATCTTCGAATTATGAAACAGGAAGAATAAGTCTTGTTTGAAAATTAAAATATGGGTTTACAATTCATGTTATAAAACTGAGAATTAAAGTTGACATTACTTTCAAATAAAGTAAATAATGGTATAATCTGATTATTATTTGGACAAGTACTGTAACTTGTAAGTAGGGATGTTCCTGATCCGATCATGTGTCAGAAATCGGCCCGATCGGGTCATTTTTCCTTTTTTTTTTTTTTTTTTTTTTTTTTAAACCTGTCCTGTTCAGCTGTTTGACACGGAGAATGGAAGTCTAAGTGTCCGGTTGGTCTGAAAGGTTTTAATGTTTCACATTGAGGGTATGACATACTCCCATGGTGATCATACAACATACCTCATTTATTATGACAAAGCAGCAAACGGGAAGGGGTTATGGGGGAACAGAAGAAAAGAAACGAGAAGAAAGAAAAGGAACACAACAACAACAAATACATTGAACGCCTACACTAACTATTAATATGTTGGTGCTATCGTCAGCTAGATATATTTCTGGTTGACATGATGTGGGGGGCCTGTTGACCAAGGAAAGAAGGGGACGGGGGTGGTTGAGTCTGTAAGCCAGCGCAGCCCATCCCTCCTCCCGCAGCCCAGCAAAGGAGCCATCGCCCCCCGCCCCTCCGGGATCCAGGGTGGTCCCCCGGGTCACCCGCGCACCCATCAACTGGCCTTCAGGTATGGCAAGAGGGGACGCACTAACCCCACGCCTGCCCCCGTACGCCCACTCGGCACGCCACGGGACCTCCAGCGGCCCACCAAGTCCAGGGCAGGGTCCCCCGCCGGAGCAGGCAACATCCAGCGACCCGCGACGGAGCGCAGGGAGGATGCCCAGTCAGGGAAGAGAGGGGAAGACGGAGGCAGGAGAACGCTAAGGAGCCGCCACGGGGCGACGTGAGATCTGAGCCCCGACCCACTCCCACAGCCGGCACCCCAGGCAGAGGGGAGGCCACGCCCCGGGAGCCACGCCATAGAGAAAAAGAGTGGGACCCACCTACCACCCTTTTACTGTGGCTGGCAGGTTCCCGGCTGGCAGCCATTACCCAGCACCGTGATGGGATTGTGAGGGGAGGGTAGTGCAATGTATGCATTAAAATAGGAAAGCTTGGCTTGGGGCAGTGGGACCGCAGCATGGAATTTCTACCCAGCCGCCCGTCACACCGCCCTTTGCCGGAGCTCTCCTGTGGAGTATGATGTATGTGGTGCGTTAAAAAAGATGCAAGAATGGCGGGGCCTGCCGCGAGGAAGTAACCGTGAGGCAACCCCCCCCAACAGGTCCCAACCATCCCACAACCTTGATGTGCGATGCATTAAAAACAGGGGAGCCGGGCCGGGACTGTATGGCCACGTCCCAACTCTACCCGGAGAAATGAATGAGTATGTAAGTGCCAGGGTGAAAGATATTTACAGTGCCGAAGTCAGGAGTGCGTGAGTTAAGAGGCAGGCAACCCGCAGGCGTGGCCCCGTCCACCAGAACCACCGGCCGCAAGGCAGGAGAAGTGCCAGGGCCCCAATCAACCCCCGCCCCAGACCACCCACAGCGCGCCCACCCCTCCCCCCCGCCACCCGAGCACCCACCCCGCACCCCGAGCAGGCGCTACGCCAAGCGCCAGAGACCAGGGGATGTCCACCCCACCGGCAAGGGACAGCAAGCCCCACCCATGGGCCCCAAGAGGCCCCGCCGGCAGGAGGGCAGCAGAAGCCACCGCGGTCTAGAGAGGCGGACAGGGCCGGAGACAGACCAAGGGGACGGAGGCGCAACCCCACCAACCCACCCCCGGGCCAGGAGGGGTACGCGGTATGACACCAGGGGGCACCTCCCCGGTACAGGGAGACGCGGCCCCGGTCGAGCCGACCCGGGAGGGAACTATGACCGCCGCATACACCACCCAACCCCACTCCGGCCGGCTGGGGAAGGGCCGCGGCCCCGGACCGACAACAGCGCGGCACCCCCACCCGCCCGCAGACCAGCGAGCGCCCAACGTAATCCACGCATGACCAGACACAACCAGACAAGCCCTAGCTGAAAACCTCGGGGCCAGGACTTTCGACGGGACGGCACAGGTCGTGTCATTTTTCAAAGGATCGGAATCAGGTGAAAAGGTTTGTGTGTTCAATTTTTTTTATTGTATATTTCTTTTTGTATTTTTAAGGGCTAAAAAGTAACAAAATAATCCAGTGATACAATGACATTGCCAAAAGAAAGACAAGCATATACGTTTTATTCTCAGCAACATTCCCGGATAAAGCGGTAGAGGAAGTAAATAATACTGTACTGTAATATGTTTAGAACTTTTGTTCAAATTAAAAAATGTAAAAAAATAAGAATTAAAAATGGATTCTTCCTGTAATTCATTTTATCTAAAATTACGTATCTTGTTTTTTTTTTTTTTTTTTTTCACTGCCTGCCCATCGCATTATATGAATATAAACCTAATACTACCAATGGATGTCAATTGGGGCCACAAAATATTTTCCCGTGGGCCGCAATTGGCTCCTGGGCTGCAATTTTGAGATACCTGTCCTATCTGAATATAGTCACGAACCGACGTGGCAGCCATGTTAGGGAGGTCAACGTTCCAATTGAAGTTAATGCATGGACATTGTCTTTAAGCATGCTTTCCTCCTGGAAATCCAGCCAAATTATTTTTACATGGCTGTAACTGTGTGATTGCAGTTGCATGAGTCCGCATGGAAAAACGATGACTGCCAAGCTCCGAGGCAAAGATTTTGATTCAGCTACTTTGTAATCAAGCTATTGGAGTTAAACACACTCGGGAGGCAAAGAAAGAAAATAATTCCAAAACTGACACACATAAGATTGCAAGAAAATCATATGAAAAAAAACTAACCGAATAGGTCATCATGGAAAAAAAAACAAAAAAAAACTGTCTGAGTGTTGGTAATGTCCAAAGTCCAAAAGGTTGTTGTAAACACTGAATGATGACAACATTCCGACAAGTATATTAAGACAGTTGAACCAGATGGCACCAATTACAGTCGGGCAGCAGTGTTCCACTTCCAGGTCTGGTTACATAACTCAAAAGAGGAAAGTAGCACAAAATAGGCTACACACAGTTTGGACAAACATTCAAATGTCGGGCATATGGTCACACACCTGCACACAACAAAAGCAGAGGAAATGATGCTGCAGAACCAAAAAAAAATAGCTTCGGCAGTAGGAACCTCTAAGAACCTCATGACACAATACAATTTGCGAAACAAGTCTCACGATAACGATTATCTCACAACAATTATCGATACATGGGTCAGGAAATGAATTTGAGGCCCAATACGGCTATTTTTGGAGTATCAACCAATATCAGATTTGGTCACAAGATCGGATCGGATCCAATCCAGTAGTTGCGTGTTTTCAGTACCATCGTACTTTTTGGGTGCAGTAAATCAAACCACGGGTCAAATATGTCAGCTGAGTGAGACTACTCTTTAGAAATTAATGACAGTAACAGAATATCCTGTAATGTTCTTGAGGATGTACCAGGCTACCAGCAGAGCTTGGTTTAATACTAGGGATGTCCCAAGCCGATCACGTAATCGGAAATCGGGCCGATCCCGCTATTTTTCAGAGAATTGGAATCAAGTGATAAGGATCAGGTTTTTAATTAAAACATATATTTATTAAGGGAGTGCCAGAAAGTGAATTATTAGATCCATCGCAATTCGACACGTGACGATTTGATTACAATTCATAAATGTTCAAAAACGATGATTTTCCCTAATAACTTTATGACAGCCGATCGTAGCGGAACTAAATTCAAGACATGTCTGCCGCCCGGATACCTTTAACGGACGCACGCATAACGTTATGATGGATGCTGCCAGTTACTGAGCGAGAGATTTATTCCTTTTCAAAAGACTGCAAAATAAATTTGTGTATGAGACAAGCAGGGCTTCTGTGCGCAACTTATTTTTTAGAGCGAGAGGGGAAGAGAGATAGTTCGTTGCTCCTTGTCTTTCAGTTGTCCAGCGGTAGTTTCAAGTCATGTCAATTGAAAAATGTCCTGAGTGTGTTGCTAAGACCCGTGTGCGTCTATAAGAGGTGAGTACACTAACCCTCATGTACTGCTTAGCCTTTATTGTAGCCTTTATTGTTGTTGTTTTTGAGGTGTTAACAGTTAGCGTCGAGCGCTAAGCTAATTAGCTAATGTGTATTTCCATGTCCATTTGTTTGTTCGTGTACAAAAGTTACTGTATATGCAGAACGTGTAAAACCATGATTAAGTACAGCGGTAACACTACAAACATGCAAATTGTACAGAAATCTGTGAAAACAAAGTTTATTGGTTAAAAGAAGTCTTATTTCTAAAGACACTTTGTTTCCAGAAAATGTGTAATTAATTCCACTTGTGTAAATTTTATTGTATTGTTGAGAGAAATAAGTACTGCCTTTAAATGGTTAATATTTTTGCACTTTCTTGTAAAAAGAATATTTAAAAAAGCAGTTTAAGGGCTGATTTTTGTGGTATGGGCATGTTTCCATCGTTCCTGTTGAATCATTAAGATATTTTAAATAAATAATGGACATAAATTTGTTTGGCTACTTTATTAATTAGTAATGTACGGTGCATCGATAATCGTGATAAACATGATAACCGTGATCATCGTCAGTACCGTGATCATCATTCAATAATCGAATCATAGCACCCTCAATCGTAGTCGAATCGAATCGTGGCATGCCTAAGATGGCACACCCTGATAATTATGTTTTTCTGCTTTATGCTCATCGGGCCTCTCACTCTCCCCCTGTTGCTTTTCTTGGTCACCAGTGCAGCTGGCGTTTTGCTTCTTAAAGTTAACGATGATTAACAGGTTTGTAGCTTTGAAGGCTCGGTAGCTCTGCAACAAAGGCAGATCATTGTTTAGTCAGTTTTCTTTTAAAGGGGTAAAAAGTAATAAAATAATCCAGAAATACAATGGCATTGCCAAAAGATACAAAAATATATACTAGGGCTGTCAAAATTATCGCGTTAACGGGCGTTAATTAATTTTTTAAATTAATCACGTTAAAATATTTGACGCAATTAACGCATGCACTGAATGAGCCGCTCTCGCATTGCCTCAAACAGATTTCAATGACGCCGTTTATGGACATTAAGAGTGAAGAGAATGCCACCGGCCGCTTGGGGGCAGCGCAGCGCCGTTCCATACTAATGTTATTCCTTCTAATAGTGGGAGAATTAGTAGTTGTGAGACGTTTATGCTGTTGCTTTGTGCTCCACACATATTTCAGTAAGTTTGCTTTCTTTTAGTGGCAATTATGTGTCTCTTGTTGTATTTTGGGTATGATATGCACAGAGATATATCTGTTATAAAGGCAAGTGGACACAGGCGTTCTTTGGGCTGCGCCGTTTATTGGCATAAGCTTCTGCAACTTCTTCACAACAAACAGAAGTATCATTTAGTGAAAGCACAAGAAAAATAATATTGCTATCTCTCACAAAAAAATAATGTTCACAAAAAGAAAAGCACTTCAGTCTGTAGTAATGAGGCCCTATTCTCACACAGCTAAACAACAATGCAAAGTGAACTGGCATTAATCAGAGTTTGGTCACTCAATTCTTATTATTGTTATTCTTATTCTTCTTATTATTATATTAACTCTACTTTTGATTGAAAATTTTGCAAATTTTATTAAAAGGAAAATATGAAGAGGGGTTTTAATATAAAATTACTATGACTTGTAACTATAACATTTTGTCTTTTATGAACTACAAGTCTTACTATCCGTGGATCACTTAAACAGAAAGAATGTTAATAATGCCATTTGTGGATTTATTCTTATAATAAACAAATACAGCACTTATGTACAGTATGTTGTATGTATATATCTGTCTTGTGTCTTATCTTTCCATTCCAACAATAATTTACAGAAAAATATGGCATATTTTAGAGATGGTTTGAATTGCGATTAATTACGATTAATTAATTTTTAAGCTGTAATTAACTCGATTAAACATTTTTATCGTTTTACAGCCCTAATATATACATTTTATACTCTGCAACACCCCCGGATAAAGCGGAAGAGGAAGTACTGTAAAAAGTACAGTACTTACACAAAAAAAAATTTTTTTTTTTTTTTTTTTTAAACTTTTTTTCCCGTATCGGATCGGGACTCTGTTTCAGTGGATCCTCTAAATCAGGTGACTCAGAGTCAGGTGCAAAAAATATGCGATCAGGACATGTGTTATTTTCACTCGTCTAAAAACATGGGAATAGGATCGGTATTGGCAAAAAATATCTTGAAATAAATCAAATTGGGAGTAAAAAAAATCAGCATCTGGATATTCCTAGTTCAAATTGTAAAATAAAAGACATTTGGATGTGCATTTTTTTCCTCTCATTAATAATTTTTTTTGAGATATGAAATCAGAACGATATATCACCAGATCCTCAAAATCCAGTGATTCGGACTCGGACTCACATCCAAAAATATGCAATCGGGACATCCCTTGTAGACACTTTTGCAGTGGAAAACGTCTGTGGGAGCCTGTTGGTTTCTTTACCAGGCATGAAAATTCGAAATTCGCCGTTTTGAAGTCAAAAAGGGCGACCTACATGAATTGCGTAGATCCGAGGAGAAATTCTTTTTGGGAGGGGGGGGGGGGGGGGGGTCGGGAGGTTTTATTTAATTATTATTATTATTATTATCATCATGTGATTAACTTAGTACGTAAACTGAGCACTTAAGAAATCGGTTCTTTAAAACAGTGACACGTGGACAGTCAGCAAATCCTTCTAGATGCTTCGCTGACGAGAACCAATCATCGGCCCAAGCTGCGTTCCATTATTCCAAACGCGCGCACTACGTGTACATGGAGTGCTCGGAGAGCCTTTGGTTGCTTTGCAAAGCTACGAAAAAAAAAGCAGGCCTTATCCACACCGGGGCAGACCAGAGCGCAGCATACACACTTGCCTGTATTTGCCAGCAGATTGAATTTGGTGAGTAATGGTTTCAATCGTTTTCACATTTTGCGATATAAAAAAAGTTACTGCCATTCGTTGCAGCTTGCGTTGAACACTGCCAGAGCTAGCCAAATCTCCCATGAAAAAAAATAGCTCCCGTTAAATTGGCGTCAAGCTTGTGTATTTAGCGGTAATATAGACGAAGAAACACACTGTTGAGTCAAATTAAGCGGCATGCTCTCGGATGGAGGGGGGCGCCTCGTATCGCTCCCGTCGTCCGCCTGAGACGCGTTATTTTCGGCTGTGACTTGAGATGACGGCCGGTGTCGGCACAACACCGGCCCGACGAGTGGTGGGAATGACTCTTGCTAAGCTTTTCAGGAATACAGGGATCCCTCGTTTTTCGCGGTTAATGGGGACCAGAACCCGCCACAATAAGTGAAAACCGCGAAGTAGCGCCCCCCCCCCTCCCCATTTTGTGTGCGTGTTCGATGTAATTATTCAGATTTTACATTGGAAAAAAGATACATATATATAAGACATGCTTTTTCACTTTTTTCACCAAAGTATCATTTATAAATGGTTTTCAAGCACTTCAAAATGTAAGAATTATGATAAGTTTTAAACATGTTACTGCCCCACCTAATTATTTTTAAACAAGAAGAAAGTAGTAAGAAAATGCTTGGCTTTATTAAATGCTTCATAGTGAGTCTACTCAAACCCTCTCAGGCTTTGTTAAACGGTGATTGACACATGTGCAAAGTTTTTCTTTTTATATATATTTTTTTGTTTGAAACAACTTATTTGATTGAATAATAAAGACACAAATGTCCTAGCCAAAATGTGGCAACGCAAAACATTACTTCAATGGAAAAATTTGTTTCAATCAAGAAAAATAGTTTTCAAATGCTTTTTTTGTCTCAAATTTATTTTTGCAATCAAAAACAATTTTTTTTATTGAAGTGACTTTTTGGGGATTAAAAGTATATACTGTATTTTGATTGAAGCAACTTTGTTCTTTATAGAAGTAACTTTGTTTTTTGATTGAATAAAAAAAACACAAATCTACCTCCATCGTTATTGAGAAAGAAATTAAGAAAGCTTTAAAACTAAAAGCCACCAGGGAGTCCGGTTTTTTTTTTTTTTTTTTTTTTAATATTTATATTTCATTACATAGACATGCCTCGTAGGGAAAGGAGATTGAGGGATAAAAAAAGGAGTTGGATGAAGCTGCTAAAGGCAGTGGATACCTCATCAGCTGGGTGAATAGCAGACCTGGTAAGAACAAGTTTGCAAGGATAGTCGGGTATTAAATACAATTATAAACACAATTACAATGTTATTTTTCTATAAGATTTTATGTCATTGCTTTATTAATCATTAGGTGCTAGAGTTGTTAAGTATGGATAATAATGAAATAATAGTTTTGAGAAAACTGTGCTTTTGGTGGCTCAGTGACCATCTGATGTGGTTTGTTCTCAGATGAACAAGTTGAGGAAGGAAGTTTCGATGCAGAGGTTGAAGGAAGAAAAGAGGCAGACTGACTGAGTCACAGCCAGAAAGTGTGGATGACAGTTTTGATTTCTATTCACTGTTGCCCCTTCCCAATTAAAGTATGTCACAGTCGCAGCCAATTATTATCTAAAGCTGGTTAAAATTGAAGTTATGTTGTTTTAAGCCGTATTAAATACTTGTTCATGTGCCCCTTTTGATCTACGAGCACCCGCCCCTCCACCGGTCTCTGCACGGCCCTGCTGAAACACAGTGTGGGTCGACAGAGCTCAATATTTTGTTGGGGTGTACAGTGTACTGGAACATTATTTCCTCCACACCCTTCTCACCTTTTTAACCCCCGACCCATTTTCATGCCTGCTTTACGCACCAATGACACAATTGTAAAATTATGGAGTATCGCGATATACCACTATATCGATGCAATGTCACATCACTCAGCAGGCCTTTTCTTTTATCTAATCACCGTTGACAACCTTCCTGTCAAACTGGATTGGGTGTATACCACCGTCAATGACAGCCAGTAGGTCAATTTATAAAATATCATCAAAGCATTTACAACAGTAGGAAGGTTTTTGATCCGTTTTCTGAGTTTCAGTGCTGTAGGTGTTAGGGGTGTAACAAAATATCGAAATAGTGATATTTCAAGATTTGTATCCAAAAAGGTATTGATACGCTTCTGCCAAGAATCGATAATATAGAATATTATAGAATAGAATATTTCAAGCAAAAGTTACGGTATTGTGTAATCCAGTACTTCTCAAATAGTAGGGCGCAGAGCAATGCCGGGGTGGCGCGTGTGACTTCGGGGAACATGCTTTTTTTTTTTGCTTTTTTTTTTGCCGTACTAGAATAAAGTGTACTTGCACATCCACTCAGTGGGTGGCAGTGGCGCTCTCATTTTCAAAGTGCGCGCAGTATTTTTGAAGTAAGCAAGAGCACACGGAAGAGACTCGTGAAGCGCTGGAGAGCTGTGCGCCGTTTTCGAAAGCCGTTCTCCGGCTGGACTCACGCAGCAACCCACTGTCCTCTCCGGTTCTCACGTGTCCACGCGAAAAGTGCCATTTTCGGCTTCGGATCGTCACGACGACCGCCCTCACCTACGGTTCTCCCTCGGCCGCCGAGAATGCGCTTTTTTCGGGCCGTTTGCCTTCTGGCTTTGATATTTAATTCAGTGGTCGATGAGGAAAGACCACTGTTTACTGTGTCTAAAAATGATTATAGCCAGGGGTGCATATAAGTGGTCCGCATGCGCGCATGCGTACTGGACGTAGACAAACGCGCTGGCCCTCAACGGCTTCCATACGCTTTTGCGTACCGATGGCTGACCACTGTATTTGCGGCGGACACAAGAAAATAACTTCTCAAAATGTCGAAGAGGCAGGCCACACTGAGTAATTACTTCAGTGTCCCCCACCCGTTAAAAGACAGACAGACGACAGAGACGTCACCGGAGCTACCAAGAAAAAGGACTTTTGCTGAAAAGTGGCTACAAGAGGTATCATGGCTAGAAGCAAATGATGCTCGCACGGAAATGCGGTACAAAATGTGCCGTGAGAATTCCAATGTCGCCGATAAGAGCAGCGCATTTTATGTAGGGTCAAACAATTTCAGCCATCCAAACTTTGAAAAGCACGAAAAAAACAGAGAGCATGTGGCAATTAAGCAAACTATCAATGTCAAACAGGACCTCACTCGCCCTATGGACAAGTTGCGGAATAGAGCGGAATAAAGGTAATGAACAGCGACATGCACTGACAAACGTGTTTTTGCTCGCATTTTACAAAGCTAAACATGCACGTTCAATGAGGTCTTATGAGGAGGACATCCCACTTTTAAAAAGGCTTGGAGTTAATGTGGGAGCCTTTATTTTGAATTGGTGCTTTTTATTTCTTTACATTTCACTTCAAAGTAATGGCAATTTTGTTGTGCCAGTTGATGTTAATCAAGCATTAATTGTTAATATAATTAAAGTTAATTGGCTCTAAGTAAAGCTTGTCATAAATTTATCGCATCAGGCGGGTCGGCTCTTAAGCTCAATGAGGACCAAGTCACATCTCCAGGTCCTCCTCTGAGAACCTGGGCAAAAAAATTATGTGCACCCCTGATTATAGCGGACAGCCGGAAGCCAAATAAATTAAGACGCCACTTGAAGACATTAGACCCCAATCTCATTGATAAGCCGCTTGGTTGTTTTTCAGCGAAAACGTGCCAAATATTGCCAACAATCGTCCCGCTTTGTCAGTGTTATATCAGTAAACCAGTGAGCACTTTTAGCATGCTCAGTGCAAAATAACCCCACACCTTTGCAAACTGGAGGTGATAATGTGAGCAGCAAAAAGAAAAACTGTCCTTCTGTCCAGACACTTTTTTTTTTCTTCTATTCAGTTTTGTTTTTTCGGTCAAATTTTTTGCCATATTGTCCTCATGAGTTAATGTTTCTAATCAATTTGAATTTGTTATTATTTACTGATTTTATTTTTCAGTATCAAATGGTAAAAAATGTACCTTGAGTGTATTTTTACAGACTTTTTTTTGGCAAAATGATGCGCATTAAGTCTTTTCTGTTACAAACAAAACAATGTTAATAAAGTTATACTTTATAAATTGATCTGTTATTTTCTCTAATAGAAAAAAAGGATACAATGTTAGGCAGAGGCATACTTATAATAGTAATATTATAGACAAATGATACTATTTACAGTGGCGGCAGTTTGGGGGGGCGCGAAACATTTACTCTTCCTTAGTCTTCCTTGGGGGGCGTAACAGAAAATAATTGAGAAGCACTGGTGTAATCCAACACGCGGCCGTTACAAAAAAGCTTTTTAAGTTGAAAATTCTTGTACATAAATGCTTAAATCGTGCAATTTCTATAGATATGAACGTAAAACAGTCTAGAATCTTGGTTAAAAGCAAAAAAAAGTGCAGTTATCGTTCATTTTACGTAAACATTTCAAGCCTAAAGTACACTAATTTTATCCATTGATTTTTTTTTTTTTTTACGTTTCAAAGTACATGCATGGTGCTATTTAATATAATAATTACCTTAAATCCTCGACCAAATCACTCTTTAGACACTCCTGCCTGCTTGTATGCAGTAAAACCATCGTCCTGTTTCCACCTAAATCCGGCGTTGGAACGCAGTGTGCGTTTGGGTTAATCAAAGTGAAAGCCAACTCAACGTTCTGCCGGCGTGGCGCAATGTCTGTGGGAGCTTTCTTGTCAACTGATTTTGAAGTCTATGGTAATATATATAAAATATAGGAACAAAAATATGTATGTTTTGTAATAAATTACCGAGATAACTGATCCATACCCGGTATCGGCAGATCCTCAAAATCAGGTGACTCTGATTCGAACTCTAGTGCAGCAATATACGACTGGGACAACACTAATAAATACAACATTGTTATTAATATTAACTCAATGCCTTCCAAGACTTTTCAAAGACAAGCGAAAGACGTCCTATTGATGGTGACCGATCTCCAATCCATTTGGACTTGGAGGGCTAGATTGGACGTCTCGCGCTGTCAATGGCAGCCAATGAGTTAACGATCCGTGGACAGCAGTGTATTCTCGGTAAATGCGACCACTCATCACTTACGGTAGCTCAGAAAGGGGGTTCCGCTTCTGCTCAAATAGCAATGCAAATAATGATTTACGGTCTTGTTTTGACCACAATTAACACAGAAAGAGGAACGTGGAGATTCTTAGAAGTTACTGGCTAACGGTTCGGCTGGCAACTCTAAATAAGGAGGTAACGTAACACGCAGAGTCAAAACCGGGAACCATTTAGGAGCTTTCTCCTTCTTGTATACGCCAGCAAAGAGGCAGCGTGAAAGCCGCTCGTGAGTTACCTTCGGCGGTGGTCGGGCTGTCCTGCTCCCGCTGCCGCTCTGGTCCATCCGCTCCGAAAGCCAACTCTGATACGCACCAAGTAGCTTCACCCTCGCCGCTGGCTGTCCGCGTGCCTTTTATATACAGCTTTTGTACACATGGTGAGTTTTGTGTGTCTGTCGAGGGGCAGTCGTCCCCCCACCACCGCCTCCGACGGTCAAACCCTCTCGTAGCCGCGGAAAGGAGGAGCACTCCATGGGTAGGCAAGTAGCTGTCGGGACGAGAGAGGAAGTGACGATGCGTTAAGAGACAGTCGGAAAAAAGAAAATTATACCACAAAAAAGGAAAATATATATTCTTTATTGTATATAACACGTGATGTATTGTGGTGGCGTGAGTTATGAGAATTATTGTGCATTCAAACTGTAGTTTTTGCGAAATTTGTAAAGTTATTGTGAAATTTGTTAAGTTATTGCAGCTGTTTTTGTAGGTGGCACCGAACAATTTATTTATCCATTTTTACATTGGTGTAGTCTGTTTTTATAGGAGTTCATGAACATCTCAAAAGGGGGCATTGGCGTACGACGGGAGGGACTTGTTTAAACCAATGTCATGCTGTCATCTGCTGGAGGGAATAAAGTAGAATTTTGCGAAAAATAAAAATAAAACAAATAAAAAATCAAATAATTTGAAAGCGGAAAAAACGAGAGAGTAGAGGGGAGAGAACAATTAATGTTTGTGAAAAACTTAACTGTTGTGAATAATATATACCCCCTGGCATTTTTGGGTTTGTTTTGTTTTTGGTATGTATTGTAGATTGTTCATCCGTCTGTTTTTTGTTTGTTTGTTTGTTTGTTTGTTTTTTACTTAATAAATAATAATAATTATGATTATTATTGTTATAATATTGGCATGAAAAATAAAATAGAATTTTACTCTGCTGTAGATATCACATTAACACGGCTAGATCGAGATACAAGGTGCGCGCTATGAACCAACGGGAACGAGCGTCGTCACTCGTCGACCATTTTGCGTCGGGGACGTGCACTAAACAATACATTTTATAGTCAATGGAGCGCTATAGAGCCATAGATTGCGCAAATTTAAAACTATTTTCAAGTAGCCTGGTTTTTATATAAGCATCAGACTTGCAGTATATAATTTCTGCATACTTTGAAAAAAAATTTTTTTTTCTTTTTTTTTTTTTTTTTTAAATTAAACATCCACTCTTAATCATAATCACGTTGATATGGTTCGTTATGAATGAATCCACTTGTAAATTTGTCAAAAATTCATCCCTTAGTTACTGGCGACTAGTGTGTCGAGACTGTCCATAAATATCTTTTTTTTTTTTTTTTTTTACTTGTATATATATATATATATATATATATATATATATATATGATCTTTATTCAGGAGTCACACGGGGTGTCCATATCACACAAATCAACAGAAAAATGACATAAGAAAACACAGAAACTGAAAAAGCAAAAACATGAAAAAGGCACAAACTATCTGTGCACAACAAACAGGCTTTTACTCCAGTGGCGCCACATGCTTGACCTACATCTATAACTATTTTAGGATCCGTTATTTTCATTAAAATACTATTTTCGGACTTATTTAACCGACACATGAATTTATACATCAGATTTCTTAGTAGCGCTTTAAAGGTGGGTAACCCAGAACTGACAAATAATTGGCTGGCGCTGTACCATCTAGGCACCTGCAATAACAGCCTCAAGGCATCATTATAAGCTACATTTAGCCTCTGTATGGACTTCACTAAGTACCTGGTCCACAGGTGAGCAGTGTATAATGGTGTGCAATATGCCCTGAACAGTGATATTTTCACGTGGATGGAACACATAAAACATTTTCTCTTAAGCATATTTGCCTGTGCATAAAGTTTACTGCATTGACGGTGAATGTCCCTGTCATCTGAAAAATCATCAGTTATAAAATGTCCGAGATATTTAACCTCATTGCAGTCATATAGAGCTTTTTTGCCCAGAAAGAAGCGGGGGAATACAGCCATCCTATCTTCTTTAGATCTTAAAATCATAATGTTACATTTTTTTCTGCATTGTATTTGATGTCAAATTGGTCACCAAACTGAGAACATAATGAGAGTAACTCCTGTAAGCCAGCACTACATGGAGAGAGCACCACCACATCGTCCGCGTACATAAGATGGTTAATGATAGTGCTTCCTACAACACAGCCAGTATTACATCTATTGAGACGGTTGGACAATTCGTCCATGTATACATTGAACAGATATGGTGAGAGTATTCCTCCCTGTCTCACACCATTACCAACTCTGAAGGAAGAAGAAACCGTGCTACCCCACTTAATGTGAACAAGTTGATTTGCATACCAAAAGGCTAGAATACGGATGACATATTTGGGCACCCCCCTTTGTGTCAACATAAGAAAGAGTTTGCTATGATTGATCCGATCAAAAGCTTTTGATGAATCAATAAAGCATAAAAACATTGTTGAGTTCAGGCCTTGATACTTCAGTAGTACTTCCTTCAACGCAAATACGCACATATCGGTTCCATGTTTTCTTTTGAATCCGAACTGATTGTCACTTGTGGAAATAAATGTAGCTATTCTGTTCAGTATGATTGTCTCCAGCACTTTAGACAGCACACTGGCCAGAGCAATTGGTCTGTAGTTATCTTTACAATTAATTTTCCCAGTCTTATCTTTTATAATAGGCACAAGTTGTACTGCCATCATAGACTCGGGTAGAATGCCATGTTTAAAGAAGCCATAAAAACACAACGCAAGGAGAGGAATTACCTTCTGACTGGCATGTTTTAAGTGCTCAGCTGTAATGCAAATGAAACCACAGGCTTTGTTGTTTTCTAGCTCAATAATGGCTTTATGGATTTCAGCCGGTGTGATCACTAAAATCTCATTAATATCACCGTTATCGGGGGTAAATGTATCACCCTTAATGCAATTAAACAGCTTGTAGTAGTGCTCTCTCCATAGTTCTGCAATGTTATTTGGGCCACATACTCCATTGATATTAAATGGCAAGGGAGCTTTACACTTATTCAGTGCTTTCACCTCCTTCCAGAAGTCACAGAAGCTATGATTAATAAGTTTGCCAGCAAGGGAATCTGTCCTCATACTGGCTTCATTTCTGCTGATAAAACGCACAGCAAGCTTAAACCTTGCATTTGTACGCTTTTTATTTTCAAATAACGTCCCACATCTAACTCTTCCTGATGCTGCCCATTCTTTGAAGGCCTGCCTAGCTGCTGAGTGAAGCTCAGCTACATGAGAATTCCAACCAGGCTTAGCATGATGAGTATGCCTATTATGCCTATTATTGTTTTCATGTAAGGTCTCACCAGAGTCGTGGAGACATTTAATGATGAAATCATACAGAGTGCACAATTCTTTGTAGTGCTGTTCATTTTTGCAATTTATATCACAACATAATAAAGTTTCCTTTGGTAGGACAACAGAATCTTACAAAATATCAGTGCTGATGGTGTATCTGCTGATAGACTCATCTGTAAATTTGGCCAATTACTTACTTACTTACTTTTTTGTTTTCGTTGTTAAGGTTGCAGATTTTTACAACGGGAGTGGCACGTTAGTAGCCCAATAATTATATGTAGTTATACAGTATACCGGGGCGTTACCGGTGGGGGGCAGGGGTGGGCAGTGCCCACCCACGGACACGCTCTGCCCACCCAAAGAAAGCTGGATGTAGGACTAACAGCAGTCTGGGCACAGCGTATTGTATCCCATTCATATAGTACTGATGTGTTCTAAGTTTTAACCTTTCCGTTGTTACCTCTTTCACCTTAAAATAAATAAATAAATAAATAAAATGAAATGTTGGTTTTGTTCCTAGGGGTCGCTACACACATTTACGCATCTTTTGATTGTTTTTCTTTTTTACATTTTATCAAACTTTTCACCAGTGTTCACATGGCTGTTGAGTTTTGTGAGTTTTGACGCATTCTAAGGGGGTCAAATTGAGCTTAAAGGGGCTGCGGAACAAAGAATAACAATAATAATAATAATAATAAAACCAAGGAACCACAATAGGTTACCTAAAAAAAAACATTGTCACCTGCATGTCCATACTGTTCAGTTATGGATGTGTTCTAAGTCAAATAAAAACAAATCAACTTTTATTTGTTTAGACCAAATCACAACAACAGTTATCTCAAGGAGAAAACAAAACATGTTTTAAGGTGCAGTATAGTGTTGTATCGGTCGCGAACGATTCGTTCTTTTTGAACGAATTGTTTGGGTGAACGAGACCGAACTAATCACCATCTGCACTGATTCGTTCTATGAAGTTGGTGGCGCTTGTTCGCTGCGTGGGAGGGCGTTGAGCAAGCGGCAGCGTCTTCTGACATCGCACACGACCAATCAGACGCCAGCCTCATCGCGGGCAGGGGAGGGAGCGGAAACAGAATCATGGCGTATGTCACTCATTTCCACGTGTGGCCAATAAGCAGCCAGCGTGCAGGCAGGGGGGAAAGACTGAGTTTTGTCACTTCCCGTTCAGTGATTCGGTCCTCCGGTTCCTGACCTAGCTTGCTGCTAACTTGACTTTCCAGTAATGACTATGCGGTGAACGAGTCATAAAATGAAAGGAAACGACTTTGTCACATATTTGTTAACGTGGAGCCTATCAAATGCTGCTCAAAAAGACAAAAACACCACACAAATCTAGCGAGCATGGTTTAGTGTTCTACTTTTCTCAACAGACTCGGGACTGTGCCTATGACGATATACTATCAAATTTACAGTAATTTAAAACACGCGTAGCTACGAGGCAAGCAAAACCTGAGCTGCGGTCGCGTGACGGCAGTGAAGCGGGCAGAGAACTGTCACTATATGGAGGCTTCATGGCAGCGATATGTACCTCATATGTGCACAGAAAAAAATATAATATTTAGTATGATCACCATAATACTGATTTGCAATGAAACTGTATATACATGTCAATTTTTTCCGAGTGTTTTTTTTTTTTTTTCCGTGTCAGAGGGTGTCGGTTGGTTTGACAAATTATGTCAATCCGTCCATCATGTGCTACTCAAGCGCCCCAAAAACAAAGCGCGCGGACACGGGAGATGTCGCAATATGTCTACATTTTTCTTAACAGACTAATGAGAGTAGAAAGGCGAAATCATAAAGCAAACAATTATTTCTCGTCAGCATTTGACGATCTGAGATGCGGGGACGACAGGGGAGCTGACCGGATTATTTTATTTATTAATACCAGTGCAAAAATTCAAAACGATCATCTTAATAATAAAAAACAAAAATACAACAGAGCGAGAGGTTAATATGATGTGTTGGCCGTTCCATAATTAGAAATTAAACTTTCGATTTATTTTTATTTTCGTGACAGCAGGCATGCCGCGTTGGCTGTTAGCAGCAGCATTGTATATGTGAGCAAGATCATGCTAAAGAAAGTCCGTGCGCCCCCGACCCCAAACCCCGACTTCCCCCTCAAAAGGAAAATGTTTAACCGTGTCCTAATTCGAAATGCAAGCACGAGCCATGACTTTGAGCCCATAGAACTAGGACAGACGACGCGGAAGTTCTCCCTCGCTTTTGCAGCAGCGGGAGGGAGACGAGGCTGTCTCTGAGAGCAGAATGATATCGCCTGTCACTCATTTCTGAAACTACGACGAGTGGTCAATGTGCAAGAGAGGGAGGGACCAAGCAATGTCACTTCCCGTTCAGTTATA
Source organism: Corythoichthys intestinalis (assembly GCF_030265065.1). NCBI lineage: Eukaryota > Metazoa > Chordata > Actinopteri > Syngnathiformes > Syngnathidae > Corythoichthys > Corythoichthys intestinalis. The sequence goes on along the minus strand of NC_080397.1, from coordinate 11,834,588 downwards.
CTGCGAAGCGGTCTTTGGTGATTCGTTCGGCAACGTCACTTCCCGTTCACTAACCGAACGATTCATTTGGGTGGGGAGGGAGATGAGGGGGGCGAACGATTCGTTGAACGATTCGTTTGAACGAATCATTTTACTGAACGAACCGGAATGGATTCGTTTACTCAAGTGAACGACAGATCCCGTCACTAGTGCAGTAGCCCTGCGCTGGATTTCGACCTATTGAGCATTGTAGTTTTTTTTTTTTTTTTTGTCTTTCCTCATTTCCCACTGTATTAAAAGTCAAAACCAAAAGGCAAACGCTACATACGTTTTTTCATATTTCCTCATCTTAGCTCTTCATATCTCCAGTGCTCTTTGCTGTGTGCTATTGTTTGGTTCAAAAATACTGCGCAATACTGTTGCAATTATTCTAAACTATAATACGCAATTATTCTAGAACAGCTAAAAAAGTATGTTCACAGAGGTCACATGTGCCACCCTCTGCATCGTTCTGCACCCCACTGGGAGGGAGCGCGCCACTATTTGAGAAGTACTGGATTCAAGCGGAAAAAAAATCATTTGACTTAAACTTTTTTTTTTAAACATTCCTGAGATTGGGAGGGAAGAGGGTAGTATTGTCGGGGTGGTGTTCGAGGCATTTAATTCAGTTTATCAAGCTGTTTTCGTGAATTGTACAGTTATAATTAAGATTTAGTGTAAATGTATTGCAATAACAATACATTAAAACAATAAGTTTTTTTTTGTTTTGTTTTTTTATGTGCTGTTGCCTACCAATTGCATCACTTTATTGCTTGCCTTCAGCCTCAAAATCAGAAGTTATCATCATATTTGCTCCGTTTCCTGACTCTTGAGGTGGACCAGAACTTTCCTTCATGACTCCCAAAATGGGTTTGCTTAAAAAAAGGGCTAATACAACCCGCATCATTTTTAGTGACTCAGGGAAAATGGATAGCCCAATAAGAATTGATAAATGAAGCCACAATCTAGCCGTGGTCTATCTCAAAGGCAATGACAAAAATAAGAACTGTGAAGTGGGATTTTTGCCAATTTAATAATTTAACCTTGTTGGTTTATAACAATAGTGCCTAATTAATTAAGATGAATTCGAAGCCAAAACCCAGCACATCACAAAAAACCTAAAATGCAAAAAACGAAAAGATTAAAAACAACTGTAACAATATCTAATACAGTACAGTACTTGTAAAACAGGGGTCCCCAAACTACGGCCCGCGGGCCGGATACGGCCCGCAGCCACATTTGGTCCGGCCCCCTGAACAAAAAAAAAAATTTTTTTTTTTTTTTTTTTTTTTTTTTTCCTCCAATAGAGTTATTCATGTCCTGGCTTTTTTCTGTGAAGAACTGAGCAATGGTTATTTGGTTATTATCTATTTAATTAATACAGTATTATTATATTATATTATATTACATGATATTATATTATATTATATTATATTCAGGGGTGCACATAAGTGGTCCGCACATGCGTACTGGACGTAGACAAACGCGCTGGCCCTCAACGGCTTCCATACGCTTTTGCGTACCGATGGCTGACCACTCTATTTGCGGCGGACACGAGAAAATAACTTCTCAAAATGTCGATGAGGCAGGCCACACTGAGTAATTACTTCCGTGTTCCCCCACCCCCGTCAAAAGACAGACAGACGACAGAGACGTCACCGGAGCTACCGAAAAAAAGGACTTTTGCTGAAAAGTGGCTACAGGAGGTACCATGGCTAGAAGCGAATGATGCTCGCACGGAAATGCGGTACAAAATGTGCCGTGAGAATCCCAATGTCGCCGATTAGAGCAACGCATTTTATGTAGGGTCAAAGAATTTCAGCCATCCAAACTTTGAAAAGCACGAAAAAAACAGAGAGCATGTGGCAATTAAGCAAACTATCGATGTCAAACAGGACCCCACTCGCCCTATGGACATGTGGCGGAATAGGGCGGAATAAAGGTAATGAACAGCGACATGCACTGACAAACGTGTTTTTGCTCGCATTTTACAAAGCTAAACATGCACGTTCAATGAGGTCTTATGAGGAGGACATCCCACTTTTAAAAAGGCTTGGAGTTAATGTGGGAGCCGCATAATGCCCTTTATTTTGAATTGGTGCTTTTATGTTTATTTCTTTACATTTCACTTCAAAGTAACGGCAATTTTGTTGTGCCAGTTGATGTTAATCAAGCATTAACTGTTAATATAATTAATCAAAGTTAATTGGCTCTAAGTAAAGCTTGTCATAAATTTATCGCATCAGGTGGGTCGGCTCTCAAGCTCAATGAGGACCAAGTCACATCTCCAGGTCCTCCTCTGAGAACCTGGGCAAAAAAATTATGTGCACCCCTGATTATATTATATTATATTATATTAAGGGCTGTCAAAGTTATCGCGGTAACGGGCGGTAATTAATTTTTTTCATTAATCACGTTAAAATATTTGACGCAATTAACGCATATGCCCCGCTCAAACAGATTAAAATGACAGCAGTGTCATGTCCACTTGTTACTTGTGTTTTTTGTCTCCCTCTGCTGGCGCTTGGGTGCGACTGATTTTATGCACCATGAGCATTGTGTAATTCTTGACATCAACAATGGTGAGCTACTAGTTAATTTTTTTGATTGAAAATTTTACCAATTTTATTAAAACGAAAACATTAAGAGGGGTTTTAACATAACATTTCTATAATTTGTACTAAAATCTATCTTTTAAGAACTACAAGTCTTTCTATCCAGGGATTGCTTTGACAGAATATTAATGTTAATGCCATCTTGTTGATTTATTGTTATAATAAACAAATACAGTACTTATGTACAGTATGTTGAATGTATATATCCGTCTTTGTCTTATCTTTCCATTCCAACAATAATTTACAGAAAAATAAGGCATATTTTAGAGATGTTTGAATTGCGATTAATTACGATTAATTTTTAAGCTGTGATTAACTCGCTTAAAAATTTTAATCGTTTGACAGCCCTAATTATATTATATTATATTATACTTTATTATATTATATCATTTTTATTTTATTTACTTTGGTTCCGTGAAGAATCCAGAAAGGGTTATTTGATTGTGGCTTTCTGAAAAACAATACATTTTTACATTTAGGCACTCCTGCAATCGTCACACTTTTTCTGTTACAAACTGACCCCGGCCCCTCATCAGAGAAGAGAAGGGTTATGTGGCCCTCACAGGAAAAAGTTTGGGGACCCCTGTTGTAAAAGGTCTCTGCTTGCTCATGCCTTACCACCCACCACTAGCACCCTCTGCTGAATGATTTCCATCACTACGACGGAGAAGTTTAATCCATGTACAGTGGGGCAAATAAGTATTTAGTCAACCACCAATTGTGCAAGTTCTCCTACTTGAAAAGATTAGAGAGGCTTGTAATTGTCAACATGGGTAAACCTCAACCGTGAGAGACAGAATGTGGAGGGAAAAAAAACAGAAAATCACATTGCTTTATTTTTAAAGAATTAATTTTCAAATTAGAGTGGAAAATAAGTATTTGGTCACCTACAAACAAGCAAGATTTCTGGCTGTCAAAGAGGTCTAACTTCTTCTAACGAGGTCTAACGAGGCTCCACTCGTTACCTGTATTAATGGCACCTGTTTTAACTCATTATCGGTATAAAAGACATCTGTCCACATGCTCAGTTAGTCACACTCCAAACTCCATTATGGCCAAGACCAGGGGGGAAAGTGGTTAGAATTTCTTGCCGGAACTCCCCGACGTGAAGGATGCCACCGATTATTTATTTATTTATTCATTTATTTATTTATTTTGGGTTGGGGGGGTCAAAACTACTGAAATGCAAAGAAAACTGTTTTGGTCAGTTATTTCTATAACACATACAAAATCTGATTTTCATTCAAAATTGTATTTTTTCAATGATTTGCAAAATAAAAGTTGACAAAAACAGCTATAACCCCAACCTCCATCTTCTAATTTTTATTTTCATTTCCTCACATACTAAATGCCAAATCTCAATTTTAACTACTTAAGAACATGGGATGTATATTAATAATGCAAACATTTACTTTTTGTTGTGTTTTTTTTTTTAATAATAAAGATATAAGTAACATACATTAAGAAAAATAAGTGCAAATGACTTATATTATGCAGAGTGAAATGGAATCTATTTTGAAGATCACGCAAACATTGACTTTTTTAAATCATAAGGAAATCAATAAGTAGCCTAATATAAATGAACCAATATAAGTCCAAAGTGTACATTGACAGCTAGGATGTTCTGGACCTCCCCATCAGAGCAAATAAAACTAAATAAGATAAATAAGCCTCCTTAACACTTTGCTTGCTCTTAAACATTTGATCCATTTTCTGTTGCATTGCCCCCCTTTTTTTTGCTGTTTCAGAAAACATGCCCATTTGAAACAATCAGAGCTAACTATCTCTGGTGATCACATGTCAGTATGTCAGCCAATTCAACGGATAAATGAGTCCAGGCGTTTTGCTTTGCTGCGTGCATTCGCACATGACGTGACTCGTCATCGTCAGACTCAGATAAATGCAGCAGCTGGGGAAACCTCCATGCCGTCCGTGGAATAAAATAAATAATAAATATCAGTGGAAACGGATTACGATACACAAGCAATTTATTATGCTTGTTGTTAACACTTGTGTATCTACATCTGATGTTGGTAGATTGTTTTCTTCTTGGAGATGAAATGCATGTGTGGCAGCTTTGTATTTTTTTTTTACATAGCGTTTTCACAGTTGCCGTCATATTTTCGGAATCAAACCACCGAATACAGGAACAGTGTTCCGACCCTGAACTGCGTTCCTGACCGTTCTGGCCCACTTTCACCCCTGGCCAAGACCAAAGAGCTGTCGAAGGACACCAGAGACAAAATTGTAGATCTGCACCAGGCTGGGAAGCCTGAATCTGCAATAGGTAAAACGCTTGGTGTAAAGAAATCAACAGTGGGAGCAATAATTAGAAAATGGAAGACATACAAGACCACTGATATTCTCCCTCGATCTGGGGCTCCATGCAAGATCTCACCCCGTGGTGTCAAAATGATGGCAAGAACAGTGAGCAAAAATCCCAGAACCACATGGGGGGACCTAGTGAATGACCTACAGACAGCTGGGACCACAGTAACAAAGGCTACTATCGGTAACACAGTGCGCCGCCAGGGACTCAAATCCTGCACTGCCAGACGTGTCCCTCTGCTGAAGCCAATACATGTCCAGGCCCGTCTGCGGTTCACTAGAGAGCATTTGGATGATCCAGAAGAGGACTGGGAGAATGTGTTATGGTCAGATGAAACCAAATATAGAACTTTTTGGTCGAAGGTTGTTGTGTTTGGAGAAGAAACAATACCGAATTGTATCCGAAGAACACCATACCCACTGTGAAGCATGGGGGTGGAAACATCATGCTTTGGGGCTGTTTTTCTGCAAAGGGACCAGGACGACTGATCTGTGTAAAGGAAAGAAAGAATGGGGCCATGTATCGAGACATTTTGAGTGAAAATCTCCATCTATCAGCAAGGACATTGAACATGAGACGTGGCTGGGTCTTTCAGCATGACAATGATCCCAAACACACAGCCAGGGCAACAAAGGAGTGGCTTCCGAAGAAGCATTTCAAGGTCCTGGACTGTTCTAGCCAGTCTCCAGATCTCAACCCCATAGAAAATCTGTGGAGGGAGTTGAAAATCCGTGTTGCCCAACGACAGCCGCAAAACATCACTGCTCTAGAGGAGATCGGCATGGAGGAACGGGCCAAAATACCAGCAACAGTGTGTGAAAAGCTTGTGAAAGAAAACGTTAGGCCTCTGTTATTGCCAACAAAGGGCACATAACAAAGCATTGAGATGAACTTTGGGTATTGACCAAATACTTATTTTCCACCATGATTTGCAAATAAATTCTTTACAAATCAAACAATGTGATCTGGGTTTTTTTTCCCACATTCTGTCTCTCATGGTTGAGGTTTACCCATGTTGACAATTACAGGCCTCTCTAATATTTTCAAGTGGGAGAACTTGCACAATTAGAGGTTGACTAAATACTTATTTGCCCCACTGTACATTATTCAGTAGGTAAAACCCCAAATTTTGATATGTTTAAGAGGGAGACGTCTGATTTGGTGCTGATGGGCTCCATTTAGAAAAAAATGCAAGTGTGTTTCTCGGCTACACGAAATGAGTAACAAAAAGATCAACACACTCTTGAGTGGGAATTTCAAATTAAAAGCACGTAATAAATACGCGTATGACAATTCACACACACATTTGATGAATGTGTGTGTTTTGTGTGACATGTGTTTACGAATCCCACAATGCGTGTTTGTTACGCGGTAGATGTGTTTCGTTAGCCTGGCTCTGCCAGACTATTCTCCCTGTATTTTTCAAACAGAGAGAAATAGTCTGGGACCCATCCCATTGACGGCCTTTTCGAGCAGATACAAAATCAATCGACAAATCAGATTCGTTTATTTGCGTGACGTGTTCTTCACGAGCAACGTCACTCTTGCGCGTCGAAAGTCGTCCCTTCAGCAACACAGACGGTGAACGGCAGAGCCGAGAATATGTTCCAATCCACGGTAAAATCAGTTTTAAATGACCAAAAACACATCGACACGAGTCACTGACAACAATCTGTCTCGCGCTAGCCATGTCGAATAAACTCCGCTCTCTTCATATGTTTACTTCCGCGCGCAAGTCCGTCATCCTGAAGTCGCCATTTTACTAACGTCACGTCTGCCCGTCGCTGATTGGTCCACTCCGCTGTCTGTATGCTGTGGCTTGCTCCGCCCTGGAAATTGTTTCCGTGGGAAGGGTGGCCAGACTCAATAGCTGGAACAGCGTTGAGTCTGGTGTACCAGGCTAGTGTTTCGTGTCGTGTGTTTATAAATCCCACAATGTGTGTTTCCGAATCCCACAATGCGTGTTTGTTATGTGTTAGATGTGTTTCGTGTCATGTATTTATAAATTCCACAATGTGTGTGTTTCGTGTTAGATGTGTGTGTGCATCGAACATGTGTGTCTTCATTATGAGACTGATCTAGCCCCATAACTGGATGTCTACAATTGATTCAAATCTATCAAAAAGGTCAGACTCAAACTGAAGTTCTTCTAAATGAACATTTTATTTTCGCTATCCACATTTGAGTCGCTGAAGTTAATATTGTCATTACAGTTTGAGTTCCATTCGTATCGAAATATGTGGTACCCCAAAAAAAAAAATCAGAGCAGTATAAAACATTGAGGACTGTACCTTGATCTGACATCAAATCCAGTATAAGAGATGGCAACTGCTTTTTAGAGGAACAAAAAGCACAGGCATAATATATTCCTATATACAAAGTGCACAAAGGTGTCATCTTAAACAGAAAAAAATGAATGGTACTTTTTTCAAAGGAAAAACACAGGACCAATCAGTCGATGTGATGCTACCACACACAGCCTCAATACGGTCCAACGTCATACATTACGGCTTGTAGACCAAAAACAAGGAGGGAATGACATTGTGTGAACATTGACATTTGCTTATCTCATCTCTGATAGTAAATAGAGTCATTAGTACATTGAAATGGCTTCACTCAGCAATAAAAGGGCAAGTAAACCATCAACAATGGACCCAGAAATGGCATGCAGGCAAGCGAGTGAAAGGAAAATGAGGGCCTTTTAACGCCGAGCTATGACGTTATAATCTGTGGACTGTATTTTTAGAACTATAAGTCACTTTTTTTCCCTCCTCCATAGTTCAGATTGTCCTGTGGCTTCCACTCAAGTTTGAATGTATCCATTACAACGTCAAAGTTAATAGGTTTTAAATGGTATTTCACTCTGACTGACATGTTCAAGAAGGAATGTGTTCTGCAGTGTACGCATTGTGTAGCTGAGTGATCATGTTAACATTTTACATTAGCATATTGCAAGCCTACTAAGCCTATTGTTCTTTATCCATTTGTTTTTAAACATTTATAGGGCAAATGATAATTTTTTGGCAATTAAAAAAAAACTATGAAAGAACTTAAAGACCTGGCAGCCACATACTATACGTGGAAATTACCTTTTGGGTCATGTAGGCCACAATATTAACATTTGGTGTTCAAGTGTGGCCTATATGACCCAAAATGGGACATCCGGTTACCTGGACACCAGGTCTTAATTATTATCTGGTGGCCGATCATGTCGGCTAATAAAAGCATTTAAAATGATTTCGGATAATATTGACATCGGCATTTCGCGAACGGTTTTGGGCCTATATGCATGTTGTTTCCTTAAAAATGAATGTACAAGCCTTCTGCCTTTGTACAAGGTTTGTCACAGCTTAGTACGTCAGTTATACTTTTTTACCATTAGACATTTCTAAACTAAGAAGCTTGGGATTTTGTTATGTAAGCAGACAAAGCATGGTGCAAGTATTAAATGAACAATAAAATATTGAAAAATAATGAATTACATAGACTTCATAATGTCTTGACACGACACATTCCTCATTCATTGCCATCCAACACACCGCTTCATTAGCAGTCGGTCACATGCAGCGATCTAACGCCGGATTTAGGTTGAAAAAGTACGAAAGCTGTACTGCATACAAACAGGAAGGATTGTTTCAGGAGTGATTTTTTCGAGGATCCAAGGTAATTATTATATTTTTCGTACCTTGCATGCATTTTGAAATGTTGAGAAAAAAATTAATGGGAGAAATTAGCCGCTACAGCATTGGCATTATACTTCGCAATATTTATGTAAAATACATGCTTCCTGCACGTTTTTTTTTTCCTTTTGACCAAGAATTGACTCTTTTACATGTATATCTATAAAGAATTCAGGGATTTTGCATTTATTCACAAGAATTTTAAACGGAAAAAGCTCTTTGTTTACATATGGCTGCCGCTAATTTCCTTACTGACTAGCCTCATAGTTCGCAATATTTATGTTGAAAAAAAAAAAAAAATGCTACCGGCACAGTTTTTTGCTTTTAACCAAGAATCGGGACTTTTATGTCCATATCAATAAAGAAAGAATTCAGGGATTTAAGCATTCATTCACAAGAATTTTCAACGGAAAAAGCTCTTTGTTTACATATGGCGGCCGCTAATTTCCTGACTAGCCTCATAGTTCGCAATATTTACAGAAAATAAATGCTACCTGCATGTTGTTTTTGCTTTTAACCAAGAATCGAGACGGTCTTGTGTCCATATCTATAAAGAATTCAGGGATTTAAGCATTTATTCACAAGAACTTTCATCGGAATAAGCTATTTGTCTGTGTTTCCACTTGGTCAGCTTTGACGGAGATGGGGCTGATTCATAGGGGGCCTGTGTCCCGTCAATACATTATGAAGTCTGTGTGAATTACAAACTTATTACATATAACTACTGCGTTACCAGAAACAAATAGTCACCACAAAAACTATAAAAGTAATAAAATACAAAAATCTGCGCAAAAGCATATTGCAGCTTGGGAATTGTCATTTAATTGGCATGTCCAATGATTGCCTGCCTGCCTTGATCGTCATCCCCTAGTGGTTCTTTGGGGTGATTACTGTATACATAATGTAATTTTGAATGATTCCTTTTATTTATTCATGGACATTTTTGTGGCTCATTTCAATTTATATTATTTATATGGGACATTCATTTTATATACAGTGGGGAGAACAAGTATTTGATACACTGCCAATGGGAAAACCCATTGACAGTGTATCAAATACTTGTTCTCCCCACTGTAACTTCAGTTGAGGTTTGCTTATTTATCACAATGTTTATTTTATTCTGCCTTTGCACAGGTGCTGGTCACGGCTTAGCACAGCAGTTATGCTTATTGACCATTAGATGTTTCCAAACCAAGATGCTTGGGATTTTTTATGTGAGCATTATCGTTATTTACGCCTCCAGTGGGGCATCACAATGCAATTAGCAATAACACGTTAAGTACCCAACCGTGTCGGTTTGATATCTGAATCAGATTACTGGACAACTCTATTTTTATAAATCAAATATTCGTTTATTTGACCCTCCCAATCAATATGAATTGGACGTCTAGCTTCGTCAATGGCGGCTAACTACTTACATAATAGCCCTATAAAAGGTTAAAACTTCAAACTCAAGATGAACTGTCTGTTGTTGGTCTCAGTTTCTGTAAAATAAACTCAATTCATAATGGAGGAGGACATGTTTTTTTGTTCTTCGTGAAACATTTGACTGCTGCGACTGATACTCTGAAAAATACGGTACACACATGGCGAGTTAGTAAGTGTGGTCAAAAAAAATAGTTAATCTATAATCTTCCTGAACTGAAAATAAATAAGGACTCCAGGCACCAATCTCGGCCTGGATGGGCATTAGCGGTATACATCTTTAACATATTCAAAAAGTTTTTTTTTTTTTTTTTAAATAGATATACAAGCAATATCTTCAATATAAGCTGTAGCTATGGATTCTCGAAGACGCTAAAAGTTAACAAAAGAGAATGAGGAATCATCTTGACACGTTCTTCTCAAGAGACAATTCTTTGAAACTGACGTCTGCATAGTGATGCTAATCTGAGAATAACGACATTGCATGATCAAATTACAAGCGAGATCTGAGGAGGCAACACGATAAAGTGTAGAGCCCGTCTCGTTGCGATATATTCTACTAAACATTTGGCAACACCGATCAGCACAGCAGTTTGTCTCACAGTTCTTCAGTGACAATTGATATGTGCAAATATCCTGTATACATACTGCAATGATACAAAATAAAAAGTCAACATGAGTTGGATTGGAGAGTGCCTTCCAGTTTGGATCAAGGCTGTTAGTGAGAATGTCAGCACCCTTGCAGCCTGCTCAGAGGTCTCCTTTGACAAGTGAGGACGGCATCCTTTGTAAAAGGCAGCAAAAAATGTCACACAGGATCCACTTCACGCATTATGTCGTCTACTTCCTCTTGCATTCGCATACCGTAGCATTGTGCAATTGCGCAACATGTTAAAAAAAAGTCCAAACAGGAAAAACAATAAATTTGTGTATTCAAAGTTCACAGTTGCAGCAGAATGGACCGGCGTGAAGTGGAGCTCCAAGTAGGAGAGGTGGTTTATCATCAAAATTTTACCACCGGCACTTCCGCAGAGGCAAACTGCGCCTGCAACCCAGTGAAAACCAGAGGAATTGAACAAAAGCAACCACCGACGGGACTCTCCACAAATTTTTCTTCTTCTACAAGTTCACCAGCTCGTGCGCGACGAACTGCTTGAGTCTCTCTAGGTACTGTCCGTAGAGTTCCACGTCGTTGTGTCCTGCTCCTTCCACCCACAGCGGCTCTACGGGGCGCTGGCAGCGCTCGTACAGTGCCAGTCCGTGGGAGAAGTCGATGACCTCATCATCCGTGCCATGGATCACCAGCACCGGCGAAGTCACTTTGGCAATCTTGTCGATGCTTCGGAAACAAACAAAGATCAATAGGGCTCCCCAAAAAATACAATTTTCACAATTGACTAATCGCCGATTATTTTTGCCATGAGTCGACTCATTTGATCATATACAACCCTTAGCAAAAAGTATGGAATCACCAGTCTCGGACGAACACTCACTCAGACATTTTATTATGTAGAACAAACTCAGATAAAAAGCTTGAAAAAATAATGAATTAGTTCAAAAGTGCAACTTGGCATCCAGAAACACTAAAAGAAATGAATAAAAAACATTGTGGTGGTCAGTAAATGTTACTTTTATAGACCAAGTGCAGAGAAATAAATATAAAATCACTCCTTTCTAAGGAAAAAATAGATGGAATCATGAGAAACAACCAAAGAAATAACAATCAAAACTCTCAAAAATCTCTCGTATTTAGTTGCACCACCTCTGGCATTTATGACAGCTTGCAGTCTCTGAGGCATGGACTTGATGAGTGACAAACAGTATTCTTCATCAATTTGGTGCTAACTCTCTTTGATTGCATTTGCCAGATCATCCTTGCAGGTCAGAGCCTTGCTGTGGACCATTTTTTTCACCAGAGGTTTTCAATAGGGTTGAGATTATTTGCAGGCCATGATATTGACTGGATTAGTCTTTCTCCAAGGAATGCTTTAACAGTTTTAGCTCTGTGGCATGATGCATTGTCATCTTGGAAAATGATTTCATTATCCCCAAACATATTTTTAATTGAAGGATAAGAAGGCAGTCTAAAACTGTAAACATGTGCACCACAGCCATCTCCCCAGTGCCTATGCCTGACATGCAGCCCCATATCATCGAGTACTGAGGAAATCTTGATGCAGGCATGAAAATGGGTCAGGGGTTAAAAAGGTGAGAAAGGTGTGGAGGAAATATGTTCCGGCGTTCTGCCAAAATGTCCGCCGTCGGCAAAACGTCCTACATGTGGCAAATTTGACCATTTTAATTTTTCACATAAGGCTTAATATTCGAGTTAACGGGGGTTTAATTAGTTGAAGGAGTTGATTTCAACCACCATTGACTCGCGCTAGCTTAGCCACTCCGGAGCCCTGAAACTAACAAATAACTGTCAAACTGCATAGAATTTGTTCAAATCAACTCCAACGACTAATTAAACCCCGGCTAACTCAAAGATTAAGCCTAATGTAAAAAAATTCTGAACTTCCCCTTTAAAATAAAGACCATTGAATATGGCCATTAAAATGTTGTCTATAAAAGTTTTAGAGCAATAAAACAAACAACAAAAATGAATAAAATGAACAGGAATCCTTCAAAGTATTTCATAATGGGTCCAAATTATTTTTCGAACAGATCATGTGACTATAGAACCTTAGAGACAGCCGTTTGCATTGCTTAGCCAAAACTACAGCTGAGGAGGCAAGATGGATATTTAGAATTTCTTTAAACCTAAGCTTTCAAAACCTTCAACAACAACTGAGCTTGAACCGAGGATTGAGCACGAGCAGTATCAAAAAGTCCTGGCTGTCGTATTACCTGCTGTGCTGTTATTCCAAGTGGTGCTTGAATTGGATGCTTATAGCGGTCGACAGTCTTTTTGAGCCAGCGCAAAATTTGCAGCGCACGAAGATATTTTTGTTATCTTTACTGGACAAAAATGTGAAGCAATGGCTGTGTTTTCAGTGTGCAAATGCAGCCGTTTGTAGTATATCTCCTGCCTATTTCATTGCATCCTGGCGAGGTAGCATGGCTATGTTGTTTTGGGCGCAAACTCCCAGCGCTCACGCATCATGGTAATACACGTGACCCTTTTTGTTCCATCCCCGATTAAAAAATGTGACATGTGATGTCACTCCCATGACTACAGTATTCTTCATTCTACACACATTATGGGGCAATAACAAAATAGTAACGCACAGGCATCAAGGAAAGATTACTGATTTAGAAAAATGAACGCGTTAGATTGTTCTTTACTGAAAGAAAGTAATCAGATTAGTTACGCATTACGATACCGCGTTATTGACAACACTGCTTTTATATTACCGTTAAATACACAAGCTTGACGCTACCTTAACGGGAGCTATTTTTTTACCGGACGCTCCGGCAGTGTTCAACGCAAGCTGCAACGAACGGCAGTAACTTTGTCATACCACAAAATATGAAAACGAAAACCATTACTCACCAAATTCAATATGCTGGCAAATGCATTCATCTAAAAACAATTGGGAGTGATACTTTACCTCCTCCAGCGAATGTGAATTTGTGCTTAGTACAAGATCATCTGTCGCAATTAGCGATCTTTGACGCTCTTTTTTTTTTTTTTCCCCCCTCCCCGCATACAAACTTGTTTCTCTCTCAGCGGCTGTGATTAACGTCAATGAAGTTGCTGTCCTAGCTAAGCCTTGCCTATCATTCGTCTTTGTAAGTTTTTAGTAACTTTGTGTATTGAATTTGAAAGGAAAATGTGTGTTTTGTTTTTGGCGAACTTTTTCATGAAGCTAAACTGTTGAAGCTACTCACATGTGGAAAAATACGAGTGTACAACGTTTTAAATGTATTCATTTGGTATATTTCAGTTACCACGATTTGAGAGATCAATAAATTGAAGAATTTACGGCTTGCGTTTGGAGTGCTTGTTTTTGGGTTTGCTGGAATAGCGGGGGAAGCGCTGCCGCGCCAAGCCACGTCTGGCTGCATTTTCGACACATGAAAAATAACGAATACGTACTACTGTATGACGGGAAATTTTAGTGGTTTTGTAACCGCGATATTTTCATAGCATGGTAATCCGTGAAGGTAACTGGCACATGCCTACACCCGATGCCCCCCCCCCCCTTAAAAATTTTCTCCTCGGATCTACACGATTCACGTAGGTCATCCTTTTTTACTTCAAAACGGCGAATTTCGCCGAAAGGTGAGAGATTTTCATGCCTGTTGATGTTTTCTTCAGGCAGTCATCTTTGTAAATCTCACTGGAACGGCACCAAACAAAAGTTCCAGTATCATCACCTTGTCCAATAAAGATTCTTGACTCATCACTGAAAATATCCTTCATCCAGTCATTCACAGTTCGTGATTGCCTCACCTTAGCCAATTGCAGTCTTGTTTTTTTCTGTTTAAGTGTCAATGATGGTTTCCTTTTAGCTTTCCGGCAAGAAAATTTCCTTTGGGCAATTTTGCACAGTTCCGTCGCATACCTCGACTCCAGCTTCCTCCCATTTCTTATTCATTTGTCTTGTTGTACATCTTCGGTTTTCAAGACATACTGCCTTTAGTTGTTTGTCATGACGTTTGGATGTCTACCAGTATGCTTAACTTTAACAACCTTGCCATGCTGTTTGTACTTGGTCCAGATTTTTGATACAGCTGACTGTGAACAGCCCACGTTTGGCAACCATACATGTAGCGTTACCTTCTTCAAGAAGGTTGATAATACTCTCCTTGGTCTCAAGAGACATCTTTCTTGTTGAAGCCATGATTCTTCTGAATCCACTTGGTCCAGCAGCCCTCCAAGGTGTGATAACTGTCCTGTTTTTAACTGCTGACTAACGAGCAGATCTAATCTGAGGCAGGGGCCCAATTAAGGAAAGGAAATTGACTGGGTGTGTCTGTATTTTATACTCAAAATGGAGTGATTTCATAAGTTTTCCCCAGAATGGAGTGATTCTATATTTATTTCCCTGCACTTGCTCTATAAAAGTAACATTTACTGACCACCGCAATGTTTATTCATTTCTTTTAGTGTTTCTGAATGCTAGAGTTGCACTTTTGAACTAATTCATTATTTTTTTCAAGCTTTTTATCGGAGTTTGTTCTACATAATAAAATGTCTGAGTGAGTGCTCGTCCGAGACTGGTGATTCCATACTTTTTGCTAGGGGTTGTATAAATCATGTTATTTACTGTTATGGTACTCTGAGATTTATACTGTATTTTAGCTGGAAATGTGCATCGGACTATGAATACAATGTAAGTTTGATTATTTTCCTAAGCAGATACAGTATTTGGAAATATTCTAATTTTAATTCATCAACAACGTAATCATCTTTCATTTAGGACAACAGAAACTAGGGAATATTTGCAGTTTTTGGCCTTTTATTTCTTTTATTAATTAAAAAATATACCATAAAAACAAAAACTTTTTTTTTCCCTAGTTTTTTTTTTTTTTTAATTCATTTAAAGCAAAGCAGATATTTGCAAATATCTCCTTTTGATTTATTACAAAGGTCATCTTTCATTAAACATTTAAAATAAATGGATAAAATATAGAATGTGTAAAATTTATATATATATTTTTTTTTTTGTAATAAATATTAAATTACAATAACTATGTTACAGTGAATGGGTTAAGCCTTTATCAGAAAAGATCAAGACACGATTATTTTTCGCAATTAAAAAAAAAAAAAAAAACTATTTTTTATCCGGAATCATGATTGTCTTATATATATATGTATATATATATATTATATATTTAAATAAATTCATACATGAATACAATATTAATTTTATTTTATTTTTACCTGTCCTGTTCAGCTGCTTAGACACTGAGTTCCGGAAACCGAGTGTCCTTATGATCTGAACAGTTTTAATGTATCACATGGGAGTTTGATATACTCACACTTTTTTTTTTTTTTTTTTTTTTTTTAATCAATTTATTAGTTCGATTCGATTTATTAATCAATAAAATTACAATGAATAAAAATAGAAATACACTTTGGTTATTGGCCAGAGGGGGGTAGAGTAACCAAAAATTGTACTCAAGTAAGAGTAGCCTTATTTCAAAATAATATTACAAAAGTAGTTATCCAAAAAATGTACTCAAGTACAAGTAAAAAAAAAAAAAAGTATTTAGTGAAAAGAATGAGTAACATTGTGAGTAGCTGCTTACAAATTTGTTTGATTTTTTTTTTTCTCAGCACAAAGTTATCGATATGAACTGTTGTTACAACGATACTGTAGTGTACAGTAACCATTTACATAACTACATTAAGCCAAAGAAATACAAAAAAAACCATTGAATTCCAGCGAGAGAGAAAAAATTAAATGAAGCATTATTCGTCCCAAGAGCATGAGTGCCTTCTAGTGGAGAAAATGGTTCCTAGTTTGAATAGTGAATAGTTCCTTCATAGTTACTATTATGAAATTGAAAGGATCACATCTCTGGTTTTCCGTGGTCAATCGGTGCCTAATAAAAACTGGGAGGGATGTTAAAATCCGGGCTTTTAAGTCATGTTGAAGGCAGCGCTCTATGTCAAATACTTCATTTTTACGGTGCTTTATCGACACCACGTGAGCAGGCTGGCGTGATCATAGAACTGCAAGCTTGTGTCTGATTGGTATAATGGAGTCATGTGATTATTGCTGCGACATCTCATTGGTGAAATCGGGAGAGATACTCTTGGCATAGGAGTACATCAACACATTACTACCCTCCTCTGGTTATGGCTACCAATAACACTCTAAAGTTGATTTTTGGGGGCCGGAATTCCACATTATTTTCTCATTGCCTGCCGTTGATGGCGCTAGATATCCAATTCATTTCAACTGGGAGGACTGCCAGTGAATGCTAAATCTTTCAGTGGCTTTGATGGTGGTCGACGTCCAATCCATTTTGACTAGCGTAGTCAATGAGTTAAATGTGTGCCCAATAAATGGTTAAAGCGATTCATAGACTCATGGCAAAAACATGGGTGATTAACAGACGACCAAAATAATGGCCTTACAACCCTATACATCCAATTGAGAACTCACTTGGGAAAGGCGTCAAAGCAGTAAGTCTTCTTGGTGTCAGGGAAGGCCACCCTCATACCGGAGGTGAGTGGGGAGTGCAGGATCACTGCGGCGCTCTCGTAGCGAGAGGCCAGGTCCACAGAAGGCACCGTACCAATACTCTGGCCGTACACAATCACGCTTTCTGGACGGATGCCATACCTGTGAGGAGAGACATGCATTTCAATTTCAATCCAAATGAATTGCACGACTATTGCCGTCAATGAAACTGAAAAAGGGCTACCACAATTAATTAACAAATTAATCAAGAGCTATTTTGATAGTCAAATAATCATTTAGACCTAAAAAAAATTCTCCAATTTGTCTTTTTGGGGCCTTTTATTAGAAAATTATCTTATACATATTTCTATTTTTAACACACAGGATACCTATTTTGGCAAAATAGTCACATTTCAGATCAAAACAGCCTCAATCTTTTTTTTTAATAGATGTATGTTGTTGCTAATTTGCATCATTCAGTATATGTATTATTTTTTGTTGTTGATTATTTCATTTTATTATTACTTTATAATGCATTTTAATTAAGCTCCACTTGATTTAGCATCTACTTGACGCAAAAACACAGGGAAAAACTGAATACTATTTATATGTGTTTAAAATATATATATATATATATATATATATATATATATTAGGGCTGTCAAACGATTAAAATTTTTAATCGAGTTAATTACAGCTTAAAAATGATTCGTAATTAATCGCAATTCAAACCATCTATAAAATATGCCATATTTTTCTGTAAATTATATATATATTCTGTAAAATAATTTGTTGGAATGGAAAGATAAGACACAAGATGGATATATACATTCAACATACGGTACATAAGGACTGTAGTGGGCATTTCACTCTACTGTCATTTAAATCTGTCTATGCTGTCCTCACTCCGAAGCGTCTACTTTTTCCAAAGCTAGACAGCTAGTGAACGACGCCTTAATAATCGGACTTCTTCCTTTTTCATCTGATTTATTAATAAAATGGCCTCAAACCACTGTCCTCTTTAGACCGTAGTGAAACTACAAAAAAAAGTACACAAGCATTGCATTAGCAACAACGTTAGCTTAGAACGCTATACAGGTTCACTGAACATAAACAAAAACCGTCTCATACAAAAAAATATAACATTTCGCTTACTAATATAATATGTACATTCTTTACAACGACCATACTTACGGACAAATCTTGTCCAAGGATCATATAAGCACAACATTACAACGTAGGCGTCAGCCCGAGACGTCGTGCAGCCATACTGAACTGGCAAGAAAGCAATAAACCATGTCGCAAAGCGACCACAAGAGTTCGCTGTTAGACAGCACAAAAAACCTTGCTGTAAAACTTACCAAAAGGCAGAATACTGTCTGAGCAGGACATGTGCGTTAATTGCGTCAAATATTTTAACGTGATTAATTTAAAAAATTAATTACCGCGCGTTAACGCGATAATTTTGACAGCCCTAAAATATATATATATAATTATATATATAAATAAAAAATATCGTCTCGCCCACCCGGGCGGTATGGTCTCTCCTTTCAAGCTCGGGTCCTCTACCAGAGGCCTGGGAGCTTGAGGGTCCTGCGCAGGATCTTAGCTGTCCCTAGGATTGCGCTCTTCTAAATGGAGACGTCGGACGTTGTTCCTGGTATCTGTTGGAGCCATGCACCCAGCTTGGGGGTTACTGCCCCTAGTGTCCCGATCACTACTGGCACCACTCTTGCCTTCACTCCCCACATTTTCTCCAACTCTTCCTTCAACCCTTGATATTTCCCCAGCTTTTCATGTTTTTTTTTTCCTGATGTTGCTATCGCTCGGGATTGCTACATCTATCACGGTAATGGATATATATATATGATTAAATTGTTTTTACATTACTTTGGAATATTAAAACATAATAAAGTCATCTGAATACAAACTAAGAAAACAGATCCGCAACCTGTTGTAACTGCTGTAATGTTATTTCTTACATTAAATCATTGACTTGATTGACGGCGATAAACGTCCAATAAATTTGGCCTGGGCACGTTCAGCTCAAATGGATTTGACATCTATCGCCGTCAATGGCAGCGAATGTATTGAGCGGAGGTTAGAAATTTACAATCAGCCACACACATACACACGCCTGCAAGCGAAATGACGTAGTCAGCTATGACTCACAGATTGCTGCATCCTAAATTAAGCACACAAGCGTTTAATGACCATCAGGTAAAACTTGACTCGGAAAGCGCGACTGGACTGTAAAAAAGGCAGAGGAAGAAATTCCACGGCAGATTATTTTGAACATGGTGCACCCGAGTGAGCAGCACGTGAGCTGATTATGCTAAATCCATGCCAATTTTCTCTACATGTGACATTTGACTGCTATAAAGAAAGAGGACTGGTGCTCCTTTTTGGTGTTTGTGGAATTACATTGGAATATTGTCACCTTAATTGAATGGGGGAAAAAAACAACAATATTCGCCACTTTCACCAACTCATTTCATGCCTTTGACAGCAATAGACATCCAAAAATTTTGAACTGGGAGGGCAGGCATGTTTTAATACATGGTTTTTAAGAACTTCAAATGTAATAATTATGAGTTAAATTTTAAACATGTTACTGTTCCACCAAATTATTTGTAAACCAGAATAAAGTAGTAGAAAAATGCTTGGCTCTATTAAATGCTTCATTGAGTGAGTGCACTCAAATCCGCTCAAGCTGCTCACTTACACACAATGAGTTGCCACAGCAAATGTTTAACAAGTTAAAGATGATTGACGCATGCAGCGCTTTGAAGTTCGTGTCTCTGGCAACATCAAACCCAAACATCTGTCAATCATTTTTAACTTTAATAAACAACTCCAGTGCACGCCTGTTGAACAAAGAGCAGGGAGAGGGAGGGAAGGAGAGCGACTACTCGATCGGCTTGGGACAGCTCATTAGTATTTTTTTTAACTGAAAAAAAAATCTGCGATGGACTGAGAGGGCGAAGTTTGAAGCGTGAAGTAGCAAGGGATCATTGTACACATAGCAAATCAAATGAATTATAAAGACAAATCGGAATAATAATAATGTAACAAATCGGGTTTTAATGTGGTGTTTGTGTTTTGCATGCTGTTCCTGAACGCACCATTTGACACCATTAGTTTTTACTTACACTTTCCATCTTCTGTTGTTGTTGGCGTCATCTATGGCAGACAATAGCCGTGTTGTGTAGAACAATTTCCGAAATAAATGATTACAAACCTGACAAAGCTGGCGACTTCCTTCCCGATGTCACAATAATAATAATTGTCACCTTAACTTTTTAAGACTGGCGAACGGAGGTCGGAAAAGGACCGTCCAGATGATAGACATATTCCATCATTTTCATCTTAATTTCAATGATAAGCGTCCCCTTTTTCCTTTTTTTTCACCACTTGCACTAACCTTCTTGGGACCCATGTTGATTTCTCTCACAAAAAAATCCGCCGTGCGTCCATCTTGCGGGAAAACAATGAAACTGCGACGCTGTCATAAATCGTCGTATTCCAAGCAAGTCGTCATATGGTGAGACAAATGACAAGTCATATTTTACGTCGGATGTCGAAAGGATCGTATGTCAGGGTGCCACTGTACATTCATAAATGAATACAATGTTAATTTTAAAAATTCATGAACGAAATAAAAATGAGTAATTAATCTGCCCCTCCCAGTCTGAATGGATTAGACGTCCAGCACTGTCAATGGCACTGAAAGATGAGCATTCACAGTTAATCCTCCCAGTTAAAATGAATTGGTAGTCACGCGCTGTCAATAGCTTGCCTACTGTTC
This sequence comes from Corythoichthys intestinalis, assembly GCF_030265065.1. NCBI lineage: Eukaryota > Metazoa > Chordata > Actinopteri > Syngnathiformes > Syngnathidae > Corythoichthys > Corythoichthys intestinalis. Next base: position 11,813,631 of record NC_080397.1, on the reverse strand, counting down.
TCACTGTATTTTTCAAACACTGTTAGAAGAGTCAGGGAGCAAGCTCCTTGTTGGCCTCTCGAGCCAGAACGAAATTATCCGTGCAATCAGATTCGTTTATTTGCGTGACGTGTTCTTAACGAGCAACGTCACTCTTACGCGTCGGAAGTCGTATCCACAACAACACAGATGGCGAACGGGAGGGAGAGCAAAAAAAATTCAGTTTTAAATGACCAAAAACACATCGAGTTGTTAAAACCAACAGTGTCTTGCGCTAGCCATGTTGAATAAACTTCTCATTTCACCTCGTATGTTTATTCCTTCGCGCTAGGGTTTCTTGTCGCTTTATCAACGTCACACCCACCCGTCGCTGATTGGTTAACTCCGCTGTCCGTTTGCTGTGGCTTGCTCCGCCCTGGGAATTTGATCCGCAGAATGGTCACCAGACTATCGTTGGAACAGCGGTGAGTTTATTTTAAAGAGGGGTGCAAGAGCAGAAACTGCTTTTTCAGCCTTGTCTGTGTTTTCCGCCATATATATGTACACTGTATATGTATATAGGTACAAGTCAACTCGCAAGAATAAATAGTGATTAATCAGCTGTCAAAATAATCCCTTGATCATCACATATATGCCAGTTTCACTACGTCAACCATCAATGTCACAATGAGGTCCATGTGACAGTATTGCAGGGCGTGTCGGCCTACTTATCAGGTGACAGGACAGAGTATGTATCTTTCACCCTAGCATTATCATTCAAAATGACAAAGCAACAAGCAGTATTCAGCACGAGTGGGAAGACAACAGATATAACAAGCTGCCTTCTGTCTTGGCAGCATTGAGGAAAGCAGCTGCACTTGCATTTAAATTGTCTCTTAGCAAACCAAACTAGCACAATAACCTACAATCTAGGCTCAAAAAGACCTCATCATGTGATAGTCAGCCATGGAAGCGTGGTTACAGCCAGCATCAATTTGTCTTGACATATATCCAGTGTTATGCCTCATTTTCTCCTTTGTTCTTCAAGTCTTGACTCTCCAATTTCCAACCCAGAGAGAAGAAGTAGGGTAAATATTCCTGAACCTCAAAGGATACTTGAATTACAAGGGCAATGAGTTAAAAAAGCTCTAAGGTATAAATTATACGACTCAGGCTACTCTTAGCGTAAAAAATAAAGTATTTAACATAGAGCAACTAGAAAGTGTGGATTTCAAACTCTCTCCGTTTTTATTTGGCACTGACAGACCACAGAAAACGGAGATAAGATCATTTTAATATCATAGTAGGACATTTGTTTTTTCCACTAGAGGGCACTCATGCTCTCTTGGCCGGGTGATGTTTCATTTCTGTAGATTCGGAATTCAATTATTTTGGTGTATTTTTTGGGCATAATTTGGTCATATAATTGGTTATAGTGCTGTATAATAGTAATAACAGTCATGTAGATTGCAATGTGCTTATAAAAAATATATAGTATTCTTTTAAAAAATGAGTAAGCAATTACTCTATACCTGGGTATTATTTTCACTGAATACTTTTTTTACATGTACTTGAGTAAATTATTTGGATGGCTTGTTTTACTTGAATAACATTATTTTGACCTAATGCTACTCGTACTTGAGTAACCCTTTTGGCAACTCTACCTACCTCTGTGTGGCTGATTTCAGCTGTGAATTTAAATTAGTTTGTCAAAAGTAAGCACACCATCAATGGGAGCCTTAATATGGTCCTTGATCGTGGTACTTGTATAACCAAGTATTATTTGAGGTGGTACTTGTTGCTGTATAGGCCGATAGAGTAGGACATGAGTTGTTCGTTTGTTTTTCCCTGGCCACAGTGTGGGAAGGCCTAGGTCTGAATGCTCATTGCGAATCAGTTGCTAGGCTACCACTGTATTAGACAGGCAGGTTGGACTGCTGGCCCGCCTCCATCTCAGAGAGCAAGGGAAATTATACTATTAAGTCCGAGAAATGCGCACATATGCTACACTTAGCACATTCCACTGCCAGCTTTCGTCATCTTTAGTATGATAATTGGTCTTCTGCTTTGGAGTCTGTTGACTCAATAGCTGAACCACTCCCTGCTCAGGTGAAAGAACCTCTTGTCCTATGACTAACGCAAGGGAGGAGGTGGCAAGTGACGCACATTGTAGTAAAACAGGTGGCATAGCTTTGTCAACGCTTCACTAGGGCTGTCACAAATCATTATTTGAATAGTTGATTAATGTTTGCAATTAATACCTTGATGCTTGAATTTACATTATACAAAAACACAGAGCATTGGAGAAATACAAAAGTACATAGAAAATTTAATTGAAAAGTAGAGCTAATTTTGAAAATACAAAATAAAAAACAAAAACACAAAAAAAAAAGTAAAACAGTAATGATAAATTTAAATTTATGTTTTACATTTCTAAAGGCAACCTCAGACTTAAAAACTTGTAGGCTCAAATAAGCCACCGTTGTTCTCTTTAACTAAAATATGTTATTAGAATCACATAAAATATTGCCATCGATCTAAAAATCTATAAAATTTAGAACAAATTTTGACCTACGGAGGGCGCCATGTTTTATTCACGCTCGAGGTGATCAAGTAGATTGTCACTGTCACTCGACGAATACTACTGGTTTACTGCAATTCCTTCTACACGGCGAGACGTCAAACACATGGTCACACACACATCATCGGCTAAAAGCGGCGAGTACTTACTATTTGTTGTTTTATTGAGTCTTTTACGACCTTTTCATTGGCTAAAAATACTTTTTGCATGCGTTTCCTTCTCATACTTTTCAGCATTGTGTTTTCTTGTGGTAGCTTTAAAGCAGATTGTTGATCTGTTGACCACATTAGTCACGTAGTATACTTAAACCACCCTTATTTGATATTACTAAATTCAAGTATTTTCTTCAGGCATCTTTAGTATGTTCTGTCTGTATGTATCTAAACAAAAGGAGCTGAAAATGCATGGTAGTACTTTGTGTGTCGAATTTGCCGCATGTAGAACGTTTCGCCGATGTAGCACACTTTGGCAGAATGTCGGTTTTGTCATACTGTCGACTCGTTTCATCCAGTCTTTCCTGTTCATTATGCTTTTGCTGCTCGTTTTGTGCAGTCCTGTCATGCTCATTACTGTTCCTCTTGGTTTCAAATTGAAAGGGTTGAACAGATGACATGTTTGTGTTGCTACAGTCATACTCTGGAAGCCCGGCAGTGTAACTATGTGACGTCACTGCCCTGCGACGTCAAAAACGATAGCAACCTGCTTTTTAAACTAATGTTAGAAATTTTATAAAAATGAAAACATCAAGAGGGGTTTCAATATCAAATTATTTTAACTCATAATAACGTTTATACTTTAAGAATTACAAGTCTTTCTATCCGTGGATCCCTTTAAAAAGTAGTTTAATTAAAAATGTGTTGTTGTTTTTTTAATTAAATTAATTTTCGATATTTTCTCCTATTTTTTTTCTTTAAATCATCAGAATTTTTTTTTTAATTTAGGATTTTCCAAATTTGGTGATATTTTTCAATTAAATTTTCTATACAGTGGTACCTCTACTTTAAAATTTCATTCATTCCAGGACCTAGTTTGTAAGTCGAAATGGTCATATTTCGAGCTAGATTTTCCCATAAGAATACATTATAATTAATTTGTTCCATAGCCCAGAAACCTACGCTAAACCCTTGATAAATACTGATGGAACAATAAGAAATTGCAATTACACATAGCAAAACAAATAAACTGTAAATACAAATCGAAATAATAATATTAATAATCATAATAATGGAACAACTTGGGTTCTAATCAGTGTTGTTCTTGTAGTGGGTGAGTTGGGGGGGGACGCAGCATGTCACATGAAAGATACATCCAGACACATTTTTAGCTCATTATCGTCTCGTCATTGTCATGAAAAAATTGTTCGACGACGAAATATTTTCGTTATAGTCAGCGTTGACGAAAACAACACTGGTTCGAATGTCTCTGTTATGTTTTGCATGCTGTTGCTGATCGCACCATGTGACTAATGACAGTGAGAGAGGTGCGGTAGTTTTTACTTTCTCTTTTCATGCTTTTGTGGCGTCGGCTACGGCGGACAGTAGACGTATTGTGTTGCGCAAGTTCTGAAAGAAATTACTGAAAACCTGACGAAGCTGGTGACTTTTTTTTACGTGGGATGTCAAAAGGATCGTTGAGGTATCAAGTTATTTGTTATCCGCATTTTCACGTACTAATGTTTTCTCCAAATGCATGTGTATTTGTTAACTCATTCAATTCATATGTATAGTATTCACAGAGTATGTGTTGTGGTGGTCAGTTAAAGAATTACATGTATGAAATGGCATGTATGAACTCTTCATTTGCCCTTCACAGTCAAAATTAATTGGATGCCAAGCCCCGTCAATGGCAGCCAATTAGCTAAATGTAAATGTAGGCATGAAGGGATAAATGACTAATCGGCTCAAACATGAATCACATTATTTACTCTATAGTACAGTATCTTTTTTTTTTTAATTTAAAAAAAAAGTTATTTGTTCATTTGCTGCCACGCTCAGTGGCATTTAAATGTCTTTCATGCGGGTCCATCAAAATCGGTCTCTTTGTAAACCTGGTCTGTGGGCAATAAAAAGTTGTTTAATCAACCTAGACTTTGCATGTTATGACGCGCAGGTAAACATTAGCGTTCATGGTGCAAAGAGAACAAACAGCCAGTAAATGAAGAGGAAAATGTTCCCACTTTTCTACGAGCAACATTGTTAAACTTCTAAATTCATGTGACTGACACGAATAGCAGCTCATCAACACCTTCAGAGGACTGCACAAAGACTTGCTAAAAGTCAGTAAGTGTCAATGGAAAAAATCTTTTCGGACACAGAAGCAGCTTGGGTTCAGCAAGTTCATAACAGCCATTCTTTTTAACTGAAACTGTTGTCCACCGTTTGTTTGTCTTACAGCAGGAAACGCGTGGAACATAACAGTTTCCCTCTCCTCCTGCGCCAAATAAACAAACTGACGCTAGGGCTTGGCAGTTCATTCGCTGCCATCCATCCCACTTCAAACGGATTGGACAGATGGCTGTCAGTGGCAGCCAGCGCCATGCAGTGAGTTAATGTGAGGGCAATTGACACCATTTCCTGTTGATTTTCAGTAATTTCCTGTTGATTTTGGGGCATTTACAGGTCACTGCCTGTTGATTTTGGTTTACTGAAAAGGAAGCGACACAAGAATGTCCCGAAATGAATAGGAAGTGACTAAAAAAAAAAAACAGGATGTTACCTGTAAATGGCCAAAAATGAACAGGAAGTGACTTGTGAATGCTCTTGTTTCAGTGCCACTGACCGCGCAAGACGTCCAATCCAGTCGAAAATGAATTGGAAGTCTAGCGCCGTCAATGGCAGTCAGTGAGCTAATGTAGACACTATTCTTATGGAAGATTTTGGTAGCAACTTGTTGGTTCTTTTTTTTGACACCTTTTTAAAACAAATTGCTTATTGGTGGGAGCATAACGATAACCTTTTGGGCTACAAAGTAGAGTTGTCCAATATTATTGGGTGGCCGATATTATCAGCCTATAAGAGCTTATTTAAATAATATCGGATAATATCGACATCGTTTTGTCATTATTGGTTATGGACCAATATGCATGTGGCAGTGCTGTCATATCCACTTATTGCCGGTCTTTGTTTCTGATGCTGTCACACTCTGCTGGTGCTTAGGTGTAATTAGTTTTGATAAGTTCCAGCACTTTCTGCTGACGAATTCATATTTTGACGCAAGCTCATCGCAAATAGAGCTAAATGGACGAGCTAACGTCTGCAGCCAGTGTACCATAACAGTTCTTGCCATCACACCACGATGTTTGTGCCTTTTACAAGCATCGCTTGTAATTGATATTATTCTTCTGTTTTATATTGATGAGTGTTGAGTAGTACATTGTAGATGCGTATATTTTGTTTTGTTTGCTTTTGTGGTCAAATGTGACATTATTTCATTGCTTGCAAGCTACCAGTTGCTATTCAAAATGACAAGTGGTGTATACTTTGCTCCATCTTGTGACTATTTCATGTTATTGACACAATGTTTTTTTGTTTTCAGTTTTACAAAAATGTATCAGTGCTCTTGTCAAGAGAAAGATGATAACAGTAAAGCCAATTCAACTTTACTCCAGCGTCTTGACTTCTCTTTAGAGCCTGATTTGTTCGCTATCTGTCGATTTGTGTAGCCAAACATACCCACACACACACACACACACACACACACACACACACACACGGGACAGAATAAGTGCCTTATTGGCACGTTGTACTTGCACTTGATCCAAAAAACTGATGTTTGCACTATGTTCGCATTATTTTGATTTCAACAATAAATATAGTGGTGCAATATAGGCACTTTTCCCATACCTTCAGTTGAAGTTGTTCTCTTATTTTTCACAGAATGTTTATTTGGAAAACCTTGAAGTTGTTACATTTATTAGTAAAGCATCTAGTGAGGCATCAAAATACAATTAGCCATAATATGTTAAGTCCACGACAGCATATATCGGTATGATTACAGATTTTTGGAGTTGGACAATATTGTGTTATCAGTTAAAAAGTCATTATTGGACTACTCTAATACAAAGTATCGAGATATCGCCTTTTCAAGATATTGTTACACCCTTCCAAATAACATTTAAAACTTAATTTAAATCATTTTAGTTGAGATTGAATTTGGTAACCAGTCCTGCCCGTTGTTAGCTGAGGTAGGCTCTACCACCCCCAGAACCCAAGTAAGGATAAGGGTTCAGAAGATGGGTACTCCAGACTTACTTTTATTTTTATTTTTTATTTTTTTTATCTTCAAGCATTCATTTCTCTTAGCTCTTTTAGATTTTTTTTCAGGACAAATAGATTTACTCAGAAACAGCTATTTTAGATTTCCTTTCAGGACAAGTAGATTTACTGAGAAACTGCTGTGTGAGACATAAAATGCCCTCTAATTCAAGTCTTTGGAAAATGTCATCTACATGCAATCTCACTTGTGTTCCATTTGATTTTTACCGTTCTCAGCCACACACTAACACGCACGCATCCATCACTTTTCAAGCCTACTTACCGGGAGCGGAGCGCCTGCCAGGCGGCGTCCACATCAGCGTACAGATTCTTCTCGGAGGGTTTCCCGGAACTGGCGCCGTAACCGGAGTAGTCGTATGAGAAGACGTTGCAGTTGATCCGGGAACCCAGACCAATGTAGAAGCTGCTCATCTGGCCTAAGTCCACCGCGTTCCCGTGGGAGAACAACAGCGTGTAGCGGGCGCTGGGCGAGCAGCGGACAAACATGCAAGCGATGCGGTTGCCCCTGGAGGTGCGCGTCATAAAACACTCGATGGCTTCCTTCTCACGAGATGAGTACTGCCAGTCGGCACGATCGGACAAGTGCAGCGTCCAGCGGCTGCCGCTCTCGTCGCACATCAGACTGTAGGTAGGCTCTGGGGGGAGGAAGGCCAGCTTGGCCGTGATCTTACTGGGGCAAGGCGGGCAGCAGAAGAGGCAACAAAGCTCGCTGAAGGATAAGTGGTTCATCCTTGAAAAACACAGCAGATTGCTTTTAGCAAACACATTCATGACAGAGGCGGAGATGCTAATACCTTAGTAAATGACAAAATTAATTTAACGCAACTGTTTAGAGAAGCAGATTGATAAGTACATGGCCCCATGTAGGCTTGTCACTAGAGGTGTGACAATATATCGTAAAGGTTATCAATATGCTCCCACCAAGATTCGATAAATCGAATTAAAAATAAAAACAACAACACTTCGCTACCAAAATCTTCCATTAGAATTGTGCCTACATTAATTGATTGGCTGCCATTGACAGCGGTAGAAATCCAATTCATTTTAACTGGATTGGACGTCTGGCGGCATCAATGGCACTGAAACGGTGAAACCAGAACATTCACAGCTAGTTTTTTGTGTCACCAGAACATTCACAGTTAGTTTTTTGTGGTCATTTACAGGTCACTTCCTGTTGATTTTGAGCAACTCCCTATTCAGTAGAAGATATTCTTGAGTCACTTCCTTTTTAGTTACCCAAAATTAACAGGAAGTGACCTGTAAATGCCCCAAATCAACAGAAAATGGCCTGTAAATGCCCCAAAAGGAAAGGGAAGCAACTAAAAATCAACATGTAATGACTTTAAATGCCCGAAAAATTAACTCATTGCTTGGCATTGGCTGCCACAGACTTTTGTTCATACGCTGCCATCCATCCCACTTCAAACGGATTGGACTTCTACTCGTGATAAACTAATTCCAATTCACAACAAGAGAATGGAAATATCTTGTTTTTCTGTTTATTAGTTGTTTTTTATAATATTCTACAATAATTTCCTGGCCCATGTATCGGTAATTGCTGAGTCGTCATATAGTGAGATCATTATCGTAAGCCTTATATCACAAATCGTATAGTATCATGAGGTACCCAGAGGTTCCCAACCCTGGTATGTAACGACAAAATGAATTTAATGCAGGATTGCGGAGAAGCATGTTGATAAGGACACAGCCCCATCTGTAAACAGCGCCAACTCCCTGTCAGCCTTGAGGCTTTAATAGCACTGTGGTATCATTCAGCAAGCACCTGAACCCCACCTAAGGATTTAAGTACTGTACTTGATATATTTGATGCTCCTGTCAAAGAAGTATAGATACCTGTAGTCAAGATGAACACTGCAGTTTGTTGTTGGTTTGTAATGATTCCACAGAAATCCTGAGACGGTAGTAGAGGGTGTCCCATACATATAAAAGATTTTTTTGAGGCCGTTTCAAACTAGCGGCAGCCTAATGTGAGGGGTTCTGCGGCAACCTATTCATTGTGGATTGTAATGTCCGTAACTAAGCGCGGCTCCCTTAAGAGACGATCGGACTGGCGAGCTGTGGCGTAAGGGGAAGCGAGTAGGAAGAATTGGAGAAAGGGTGAGATTAAAAAAATAAATAAATACATACATACATACATAAATTTAACAAAACGGGCGGGATAGCGAGACATAGCGGTCGCAAGTCGCGGCAGCCCACTGTTACTTTGTTATTGTTTTTCTGTGTGTAAGCCAATACCGACTCCTCTCCTTCTTCCCCCCCACCCGGGGCATTACAGTATTTTGGATCGGACTTTTCGGCGAAAGTGAGCGGTGGACGGCTGTCTTTGATAGAACGGCAAGTTGAAATGAATTTGCGCAGAGAGGCGGGCACCACCGCGCTATCTTCAACAACACATCCAATAGCAGAGGGGCAAGCCTGCTTATATCTATCTAGCTATCTTATATCTTATATATGGCGGAAAAAACAGCCAAGACTGAAAAAGCAGTTTCTGCTCTTGCAACCCTGTATAAAATAAACTGCTGTATGTTAAGCCTAAAGAACTGCTGTGTTTGATAGAACAATATGTCTATATGCTGCCATAGCAGATTCATGGTGCATTAAGCCCCCGAACTATTTTTAATTTGTCCGTTTTACCCTGAAAACCCTCGTTTACAGACGTCGCCCAACCGCTTTTGTTTCAACGCAGCCATAAAACGAGGATAATTATATTTATCATTCAAAATGTCGTTTTTAGCTTAGAATCATTAACTGATATCTCATATTTTGTTTTTAAAAAAACGACTTTAAAAATGATTCACTCACATATTTTAAACTTTTAAACAAATTATGTCACAATGGGGAAAAAATGGCATTTGTAAAAGTCACGGATAGCTACCTCATAACTATCGATTAATTGTATTTTTTTTTTGTTACTGTCGCATTTTCTCCGATATGATAGATGATATATAATCGATCCAAACAAAGAAAAATTGGAAAAAAAAAACGTTTAAAAGGGTAAATATATGAAAAAGAAAATCTCGACCACTCCTTGATGTCTGCGATTTCTGCATCGCGACCCTTGTTATATTGCCATGTTTTACCCATAAAATCCCCCAAAAATCCAGCTGTGGCCATTCACAGCTGTGTCCTGACACTCAGTGATACATGCTACATGGAGTTTTTGGATCGAAACAAGGTAAGTACGTGATAATATCTTGTTAAAGTCAGGGCATCTGTAATTCTGCTCTCGCGTGCTCTCACCTCCAGATAGTTTTTTTTTGTTTGTTTGTTTAAAAAACTTTTATTTTTAAAAAATGCCCTCCTGTTCAAAATTTTAATTCCCCCAGAAATTTGAGATTTTAAGCTTTCCAATGATGTATCACACGTGTATATCGGACAATTTTGAAAGTTGGCTAATTTGGGAGTCTCAGAGCGGAACTTCAAGTCACCTGAGTGTTTTCCACCATATATATAGTTCGGCGGACGGATATACACAATCACGGCTGATGAAACCTACATAAATGCGCTTTTTTTCACGAGCTCTGAGACACTCAAAAAATGACTCTCATACCAGCCCTTGATAAGCCAAATGGTAACTCGATGTGCGTTTGTGTTGTTCACAACAACAAAAAACATTCACCTTCCCACAGAAACTGGTAAAACTCTTTACACAGCTATTAGAATTTCCCCTTACTACTTGAAATAGGTCTGTTAACAGAAGGACTTTTATAGTTGTGATAATATAGTACGTATTACAGCCAAATAAAAAGAATTTCCCCTTACTCCTTGAAATAGGTCTGTTAACAGAAGGACTATTATTGTTGTGATAATATAGTACGTATTACAGCCAAATAAAAGGAAAAAGAAGGACTACGAGATTAAGTCGTACTACTGCTACGAGAAAAAGTCGTATTATTACGCAGGGTAATGTAGCCGTAATCAGCTACGCATTTTACGTACATGTACCGTAGCTGAGAACTACGACATTAGGCTGGCTAATGCACCTAATGAATCCTTCTTGGGGAAGAAAAAATTGGAAAAACTAAAATCTCATTTGTCATGATATGACGCAATTTCGCTGTGGCACGACATGGTGAGGCTGTCCGACTCCGATGCAGCCCACCACCACAGCTTCAAAAAAATCCTAGGGGAAAACCTGTGGTGCATCATTTTCAAAAAGGTTTCTTTGTCATGAAACACTGATGTATTTTACAGAAACAACATGTGTTTGTCAAACTTGGCATTGCCTTGTTAGAGAATGGCAAGTATGATACCCTTCCAACTAAAGCTGGGCCTTTCATCAAATGCCAATCATCAGACAGACATTGATGATGAAATGAAGAACTCTCCTAATTCGTGTCGAGTTTACACACACAAGGCTTAAGGATAAAATTGTACTAAGTATTATATAAACTGTATGAGGTTTTTTCTGTTTGTGTGCTTGGCTGCATTTCTCAGAGAGGAGTGAAAGCCTTTTCTGTAGCATTTGCCACATGCCTCCAGGCCAACGCATGTCCCACAATCATGAGACTTCCGCACCCTTTCTTTTTTCAATTGGCCGACTACAACCTACATTAACTGGCGGCAACAAAACTGCATCAAGTGACCGTCTTATAGATGTAGACATGCAGTCATGAATCAATATAAGAAAAGAGTCTGCCTTGAAAAAAGTAAGAACAGCCGCCATTTGCTGGCGGCTATTAGGTGGTAGTTAGTTTTGCATCAGATTTTGAAGAAATAACAGATTTAAGTTGCCCAAATAACCTTGACATCTTTGTTTCAGGAGATCATCTATAACTTCTCAGAGTATTAAAGAGGATGTAAGAACAGACAGGAAGTGCGGTGTTGTTTGAAGTTTTGCTGATGTCATGTCGTGCTTGGTCAAGCACTTTGGTGTGGCCAAGTCGCTTTGGAGCAGAACTTTGTTATGGGATCCGTATTCTTAGTGAAAAGTTGTTACTCTTAACCAGAGTCTGATAATGACTTTTTAACCGATAACCCGATAACTCCAAATATATATCAATATATGTGGTTGTGGACTTAACATAATATGGCTAATTGTATTGTGATGTGTATTGTGATGCCCCAGTGGATGCTTTAATAATGATAAATGTAACAACCAAGTTTTTCCCAAATAAACATTCTGTGAAAAATAAGAACTTCAACTGAAGCTATGGAAAAGTGCCTATATTGCTCCATTATATTTATTGTCGAAATCAAAATGATCCAAAAAAACTGATGTTTGCAATATGAACAAGTGCAAATAAGACACTACCATATGCATATTGGCCCACAACTGATAATGAAAAACCGATGTCGATATTATCCAATGTAATTTTTAAATGTTTTTATTGGCTGATATTATCGGCTACCTGATAATATCGGACAACTCTACTCTAGGTACGTGCCGATTACCGGTTTCAAGGTATACCGTGGTATGAAATCGTCAAGGTTTCAAAACAGCAACATTTTTTCGTCATACTGTCCCTAAGGAATTAGCTATTATTTATGTCCCAAAAATATATGGGGAAACCCTCGCTTACAGCTGTAAGGCTCAACCCTCCCCCACAGATTGTTGGTCAGTCTCAATGAAACAGCTGTGCTACACGATGGCTGGAGGAGGTTAAACTCCTGAAGTTTTCCCATCGAAGAAAACAAAATCGCTGGTATGGGAATACTTCGGCTACAGAAAAGTTTCAGACGGCCGCGGCTTAGAGGAGGGCCAACCGACATGTAAAACATGTTTGCGGAGGGTGGCTGCCAAGGGAGGCAATACCTCCAATATGATTTCGCATTCAAACAAAATTTAAGCTTAGTAAACACTAGGGCTGAACGATATTGGAAAAAGGTGACATTGCGATTTTTGGGGGTGGTATGCAATATATTGCGATATTAAAACTAGAAGAATTTTCACCAGACTTGAATAGCTCTGTTTTGGAAGACTGGTTGACTCACTATGACTACATTGTATTCATTAGAAATGTCCCGATCCTATCACATGATCGGAAATCGGACCCATCGCACCATTTTTCAGAGGATCGGAATCGGGTGATAAGGGTTATTAATTCCAAAAAAAAAAAAATTTCTGCTTCATGCTCCTACAGCGCCACAACCTTCCTCCTGCTAAATAGTGCTGCCAAAGTGTCCAGTGCAGCTTGAGCTTGGTACTGAAAGTTAACGATGATTGACAGGTTTGTTGCCCTCATCTGGCCAGAGACACCTCGGTAGCTTTAAGATCAAAGGCACAAATTTGTTAATCATCGTTAAGCTTGGTACACAGTCTGAAGTGTGCTGTGGCAACTCATTCAATGTGTGAGAGGCTGTTCTAGGCAGCGTGAGCGTCAAAGCAATTAAAATAATAATATAATAAAGTTTCGATATCGAATCGGGCCTCAGTCTCTGCAGATTCTCAAAATCAGGTGACTTGGACTCAGACGCGGGTGCAAAAATATGCCATTGGGATCCCTAGTCATATCCAGACTAAGGGATTTATTTGTGAATGATAAAGATATAGGTTATCTATAATGAATCCAGGAAGTCACGTGTCTGCACAATTGCTGCTTAAATGGAGAAAAAAAAAAAAAGGAAAAATAAAAAATCGCACGTCCTGCGATGGAACTATTGCGCATGCGTACATTGCGATCCAGATGTTCAAACGATATATTATGCAGGCCTAGTAAACACTGTCATGAACGTTTTCCACCAGCTACTAGTGTTAACTCCAGCGTGTTTAGTGTGTCTAGCAGTGGTAAAATGTGCTTTTTTTCTCTCTAGCAACTGTCTGTGTTGAGAAAAAAAGTGTGTGTATATTGTAAACATGATTCAAGTCATACACACGTGCTTTTCATGAAAAATAATTCAAATATTTTTGTTCTGATGGAAATAATGTTGAGCTGTAGCTGTGGGTTTAGGCTCACCAAAAGGACTGCATTTATTTTATTTAGAATATTTCCATTATTTTCTGTTAATTTTTTTGTAATTTATTTTAACTTAACATTAGACTTATGTTCCGATTCGCTAATATGTTTTGAAAAATAAAAATCCTGTTCAATGGAAAATAACGTTTTTTGTTTTTTAAACCCAGATATTTTAGAGAAACACATTTTAGAGCTGTAATTGCAATACCACGATACCGTGAAATTTTTGCTTAATGTTATCATATCATCAGAATCTCATACCGACACATGCCTACTGTACTCTTTACTCATTGGCTGCCATTGACGGCGATACACGTCCAATCAATTTGAGGTAAGAGGGCTGCCAGTGCCGTTCATTCGCTGCAAGCCCTCCCAATTCAAAACCAATTTAAATTCACAACAGAAAGATGAAAAGAGCCACATGATTGGATTAATCGGTCATTAATAGACTATTAAAATCATCGTTTGTGGCAGCCCTAGAGCCAAATCCCACCAGAGAAAAATTGCTAACAAGACTGTCGAGGTCCTGAGTATCAAATTAGTCTAAAGTTGGTAATGAAGCACATCTTATTGAGTCCAACTTTGATGGAGTGTTTGCATCGAAAGTGCTGCTGCAATTTGTTGATACAGAGGTGGTCTGCGTTTATTTTTAATTAACAGTACCTCACGAACGCTTCCTGATATGTTCAAGTGAAGGATCACAGCGGCTAAATGCACGGAGGCAAGGGAACGTTTTTCCCGGGAAAAAAAAAAACAAGAAACATCAGTTCATCGTTTTCGCCCTACTCGTGGTGCATTGCCGGGCACTCTAAAATGGTGGAAAAGACAGCAGTGAGCGAGATTACACGGATTCTAAACTGGTTGGTTGAGGCTGCAGTGACTCGTTGGGTGTTTGTAATTAGCGATACACACCGATACGTGTTAATGAGTGCTGTTTTTTTTTTTTTTTTTTTTCGTTTTTAAAAAGAATAAAGCAAGAATATGAGGATGCCTGTCAGTGACTCAGTGACATTACCTAGATATCGGTTGTTTCCTCTCAGTTTTCTAGCGACACCTTTGGTATTATCTTCAAACCAAGCCAATGAATGTATATGATCCTTCAAGACGACAGGAAGAGATGCAAATATAATCACGAGGCAGGAGTATCCGGTTGTCGAGATGAAAAGGCTCCGTCGTCCACTTTTGGCAGCTTCCGTGACGGTTCCTTTTTCTTCCTGCGCTCGGTTCCCTCACCATAGAATCCCGAATGTTGTTAATCGAGTCAAGAAACATAAATTTCTAGGCGTTCTAAACGTAACATAGGTGAGGACAAAATAGACGCTAATTTATAAACTTATTTGCGGTTCGGCATCAATCTGTTTCGCGGATCGTCTCGCAGTTAATAGCAGTATCGCTTGACTCATAATGAGATGTAGTCATGAGACATCGCCGCCACGAGCGGATAAAGGCTGGTGATTGACAGATTCGGAAACCAATTGGCACTGCGTTCGCAGGGCATACCGACCAATTGCATAGTTTGTATCTTTTAAATGGGCGGGTCGTCTTTGCATGTAAGGGTGGGTGACGTTCCTGACTGATGTCCACGACAACCAATTAACATTAACGATAGGTGGGACATTTGATACCTATGAGAACACCTATTATAGATATCATATATAGAACTAGATGCGAAAAGTCAAAAGAGTTGGCGGCAGAGGTGGGTAGTGTAGTCAAAAATTGTACTCAATTAGCAATACTTCAAAATAAAAATACTCAAGTAAAAGTAAAAGAAGTCATCTAAAAACGTACTCAGGTACAAGTAAAAAAAAAAAAAAAGTATCTAGTGAAAAGAATGCTCAAGTAATGAGTAACATTGTGAGTAACTGCTTGTTTTCTAATTGATTTTTTTAAACAATGGTATTTTTGGGGAGTTTTTATTGTAATTAGTGATGGCCAAATGAAGCCTCATGAAGCAATGAAGCTTTGCAGCCAATTGGTTTGCACATGTAGCAAAGCTTCATGGTGCTTCAATTACCCTATGGCGCCATCAAGTGGTCTAGAAGCCCAAGAGGTCAACATTGTTAAGAATTCAATGGCTATTTGCTTAAGACAAAGATATGAATGTGCTTGTGTTAGTAATTTAGTATGTGAACAAAATACAACAAGTGCTAAGGGTAATTTGTTATTCATTTTTATTTAGAAATAATAGTTTTCCCACAGTGGCTGGCTTTAAACAGTTTCTTTTTTTGGGGGGGGAAAATATTTCACCAGCTTTAGAAAATATTCTTTCACAAGGCACAGATGAAGCTGGGGTGCAGAGAAATGTGAGTGCCAGTTTATATAAATTTGGGTAGGTATTCTTTTGTGCCTCCCAGTACACTAATGGATTGTTCATTCTGTTGATGTTTGGTTCAGATAGGTACACACACACACTCACATTTATATTAAAGTAGTTTTTCTCCCTTACCTTATTGAAAGCAATCAAATCAAAATGTTCCCATACAGGGGAGGATCGCTCTTTTCGCGCAGGTTCCATCGCAAGCAAAGGACAAGGCTCGAAAAAAGATTGCACTGGTTGCACTGTTGCGCACAGATGTAACAAGTACAGGAGCCCGAAATCCACAAAATGTGAGATAACAGGCGATCGCCATTGCGTTTTGCAACCAATTTATACCGTAGTCTGTCCTGTTTTTGCAATGTGCGCCAAACGTTGGATCACTTCCGAAGCACTCACGAGATTCAGCCGGCCGCCAGCGAGGCTTCCCACGTCATCATTTCCGGGTTTTGCCGAAATGAAGCGCGCCTCGCTACAAGCTTCGTGGAAACCCCCCTCCCATTACTCGACACAAGCTTCGGAACCTCGGCTCATTTCGTCCCATCACTAATTGTAATTACTATTTTATGAAATGTTGTTATAATTATACTGTACAAACACCCGTTACACAAATACAAAACAAACAAAACAAAAAATTGAATTCCGGTGAGGGAAAAAAAAAAGAAAAGACAGAAATTAAGCATTATTTGCCCAAAGAGCATGAGTGCCCTCTAGCGGAGAAAATAGTTCCTCGTTTAAATAGTTCCTTCATAGTTGCTATTATGAAATTGAAAGGATCATATCTCCGGTTTTCCATGGTCAATCGGTGCCAAATAAAAACTAGGAGAGAGGTTTAAATCTGCGCTTTTGAGTCATGTTGAGGGCAGCGCTCTATGTCAAATTAAAATACTTCATTTTTCACAGTGCTTTAAGATACCAACCGAGCAAACAACATTTTGGCTATTGAGAGCAATGTCTGACCAAGTAATGTTAGCAATTATTTTATATTCTAGTATTTTATTATTATTATTTTTTTTTTTTTTTTTTTTTTTTTTTACTCCCCGAAAATCGTAGTTTCACTCGGCTGTGAAAGTTGTCGTCTTAAGGCATTGTGCCTCTGGTCGTTTTTCTGCAGAGAACCTGATTTAAGTGATTTTCTCCACTAATGTTCTAATAAATGGGCGACATAAACAGTTTTGTTCATTACAAATCATATTTGACATGGGTGTGATTCAGGCACGATATTGGGGGAAAAAATAACTATGCCGTTAATCGACTGTATCCTTGCCATGTTTGAAAAACCAAGCCGTTTAAATAACTGTTGACAATTGAGTCATTCATCGCCGTTTCAAATTACATGCTCAATTGTCACTATAGTGTTATATTTATCGAGCGGCACTGACACAAAATGGCCGATTCTTGATAGCAGCAGTCTTGGTGGGCTCACAGAGTGCATTAGCTATATCTAGCTTATATATTGTGGTGTGCAACTCTAAAGCCAGAATATATCAGTAGCGTATTTTATAATTTTCATTATATTTTTACTGTGTCATTTGTCCCTGATGTTGTTTAAAATGGAGTTCACACAAAAAAAAAAAAGCTATGAAAGTTGCTTGGTTATTGTGCCCTGGCGACTTTGCAACTAATAAGCTAACATTTCTATATGTAGCTTTTCCGATTTGTTGTTTTTACGATTATAATTATAATTATAATTTCGATGTAATCGAACATTTTTATTGTGACAGTGAAACTTACTCAAAAAACGGAAACATGAGAAGTACTTCCGGTTCAGTTGTCCAGCAGCGTGTAGTTTAGTAGAAAAACTAGTTAGAGTCAGCTAACGAATATCTATTATGAGTACACAGAGGGGTAACGCGTCTCGTTCGCGAGCCCAAAAACACCAAAACACCACCGCTTACAAAAACGACAAATTTGGAGCGAGTGTACAAGCAAAGGTAAGACTTGGTCTAAAGAAATCATTGGCCGCCGAAATGCAACTAGCGCGTGGAAGTCGATTTTGAGTACATTGAAGTGATTGAATAGAATGTAATCTGTTCTTTGACATGTGTTTGTAAATGTAGAAGGCAAACTCCAAGATCCACGATGGACTCTGTCAACGCTGCAAGGATGTGCTCGAGTGGAAAGTGAAGTACAACAAATATAAAACTCTAACACAGCCCAAGAAATGGTAGGTCAAATGGAATGTATACAATCATGCCTAGACGCAGTATATGTTAGGGGCGCGACATTATAGCGATATGCGTGGGGGGGGGTTTCCGTTGGGGGCACAATAAACGGTAAAACTATACGTAGAGAATAATTATTGTGGGAGACAAATATAAAAGTTTTAAGACTCGTGGCAATACTGCCATCATATATGGCGGAAAACACTCAGGTGACTTAAAGTTCCACTCTGAAATAATTTGGCCCAAAATTTTAAAGTTGTCCCATTTGCATGTGTGATACACCATTGGTAAGCTTAAAATCTCAATTTTCTGGGGGAAGAAACATTTTGAACTGGAGGGCATTTTTAAAAAAAATAAAAAATTAAACCCCTAAACCCCAATTCGAGGTGAGATTATAAGAGAGCATAATTAAAGACACTATGATTTCAACGAGATATTATCGCGTTCTAAACTTATTTCGATTCAAAACCTCCGTGTAGCATGTATAACCGAGTGGCAAGACGCAGCTGTGAATTGCCACAGCCGGACTTTTGTGGGATTTTATGGGTGAAACACGGTAATTATAACAAGGGCCGCGATGCAGAAATCACAGACATGGATTATTGTTGTAGATCAATTATTTATCATCTAAGATATCGGGGAAGATGCGACACTAACAAAAAAATACAATTAAGCGATATGTGGTAGATATCCGTGACCTATTTACAGACACTTATCTTTTTCATTGTGATGTATTTTGTTTAAAAGTTTAAAATATGTGAATACTTTTTTAAAGTAGTTTTCTTTAAGTATTAGACATCAATGAATGATTCTGTGCTAGAAATGATGGACATTTCGAATAATAAGTATAATTACTTACCTTCTTTTTATGTCTGGGTTGAAGGAAAAGCAATTGTGCTGTGTCTGTAAATGGGTCTCCAGGGTAAAACTGACAAATTAAAAATAGGTTGGGGGCTAAATGCGCCATGAAACTGCTATGGCAGCATATAGACATTTTGTTCTATCAAACACAACAGTTCTTTTGGGTTAAATTACAGCTCTTTATTTTAAAGAGGGGTGCAAGAGCAGAAACTGCTTTTTCAGCCTTGTCTGTGTTTTCCGCCATATACATGTATACGTGATATATATAATATGGATATATATGTGTGTGTGTGTATGATAAATTTTTTTTTTTTTTTTTTTTAAACGCTTCTGATTTGAAGAGTAGAGGTATTTTTGAGTGATGCTATTAATTGGTACTACTAATAAAAAGACATGTAATTCTTAAAAGATAAATGTTATTATGAGTTATAATAATTTGACATTAAAACCATAATCATAATGTTTTCATTTTAAAGGGAATTTCGGACTTAAATACTTGTAGGCTCTGATAAGCCACAATTGTTCTATTTTACTAAAATAATGTTGTTAGAAACTTTATTGCAATTGATTTGAAAATCTATAATATGTAGTACATGTTTTGACCTAGATGACGCTATGTTTTACGCACGCAATGCACGCTGATGGTGATGATGATGTGGTTGGGATGGACTGGCAGAATAGCTGTGCTAAATAGCTGTGCTAGCTAGCAAGGGAAGCTAGTGTAACGAACGGCCTGATTTTGTCACATTCTGCTGCTGGTCAGATGTGGGATGAGTTCCCAACGTCGTACCTGCATCCAATTCCAGTTTATCAGCAGTGTCCTTAAACCGATCCTAGGCGGCTTGCCAAGATATTGACTTGCTCCCAGTTGATAGTTTGTATTTCCCTTCGTTGCTCGTTGCATCATTGCCTTTTTTTTGTTTGTTTGTCTGCCTCTCACCACGTTTTTTTTTTTTTTTTTTTTTTTTTTTTTTTATTTAACCCGACCTACTGTCATGGACCCTTTTTGTCTCTCCTATTTCGCGATCGTGTGTTTTTTTTTGTGTGTGTTTAATTAACCCTTTTTATGCAATCCCCATGTTATTGTTGTCTGCTTGCTGTCTGAAGTGAGCCGCATTTTCAAATTCCGTGGTCAAGCCAGCCGCACTTTCTTTTCAGTTGCGTTTCCCTTTCAGGTTTTACCGCACAGACAGACAACGCATGTGGGTTGTGATTGCTTTCTAACAAAAATCATGATTTAATGTCACGCGGAAGTAAAGTCCTGTGGTGCGCTCGTCTGTCGCACGGGAAATGCGGGTTCGAATCCCACTGGAGACCTTCATTTAATTGCTTTTGCTGACCGTTTTGTGAAATATCGACAGTGCTGTCCTGTGTCATCCCTTTTCGTCTTAAATTTTCAGGTTCAAATTGGAAGGGCAGAACCGACAACATGTTTATGTAGCTAACGAGTGACACTGTGGAAGTCCTGCAGCGCTGCCCAGTGACGTCACCGCCCAGAGTGCATTGCATCATCAGCAACAATGGCGACTTACTAGTTAAACTAATTTTTCAAAAGATGTCCACCCTTGGCGAAATGATGATGTATCGCGATACTTTGTATCCAAATAGGTTATTACTATGGTCCCAAGAATCGATATATGGTTTTAAAAGGGAACCAACAGGTTGATTTCAAAATTTTCCACGAGAATAGTATGTTACCTCATTGGGTGCCATTGGCAGCACTAGATGACCAATTCATTTTGACCTTGAGGAGGCAAATGAATGAATCTAATGAGTTTGTTTACAAGAATGTTGCAATAATATGGAGTTGCTGTATTTATTTGCAGAAATGTTGCACAGAAATTTTTGGGGGGACCGATTGTCTGCAACAGTGCAAGAAATATTATTTTTGCCATTTAGAAATAGTTTTTCTCATTAATAGCTGTATCGTAGAATGTTGTAAATTGATTTCCTGACCCATGCATAGATAACTGTTGTATCTCCATATTAAGAGTTCATCCTTATCGTGAGCCCCTCCTATCGCAAACGGTACAGTATCAGGAGGTACCCAGAGATTCCCACCCTTACGACATGTGCATGTTCTTCTATTTCAGCGTCAAGTGTTCTCAGAAGACTGTGAAAGATGCTTATCATGTCATTTGTAAACCCTGCTCTCTTCAGCTGGAGATATGCTGCAAGTGTGGCAAGAAAGAGGACATTGTCATCCCGTAAGTGGCTGGTCCGCTACCTTCTCATCAACCCATCAGAAATAATTGTTTTTTTTATTAATCTTGATTAGAATATTAAGCAATATTCAACACACTACTAAATAGTGTTGCACCGATAAGGCACTAAAATGACGTTATCATTATCGGGGAGTCCTAAGAAATAAAGCATTGATCCTACGAGATTTAGTTTACCTACGGATGGCCGCCAACTATGTAGCCCGCTGTAAAAAAATAAATAAAAGGGAGTGCTCGTTACCCTTCCTTAGATGATTATAGACGTCAAATCGCGTGGCTTCAAAACTGCTGTGAATTGAAATGAGTTTAACTCTAGTAGACATCCATTTCGTTTGAAGTGGGAGCATCCCTCCCACTTCAAACTGATTGGACGTCTAGCACCATTAATGGCAGACAATGAGTTAAGCAGTGTCTGACCAAGTCATAATCGCTGTTAATTTACGTTGGAATGAGAATGCAGTAATTTTGTGTTTTAAAAAAAGTATAACATTTTTTTTTTTTTTTAATGTATGGGTACATTATCGGCATCAGCCGATATCACGCAGCCAGGTACCGGATTCGGGAGGCAAAAAATTGTATCGGTGCAACATTACTACTAGATATTAGCATTGGTCATATTGGACATATTGACTGGTATTTTTCAGTTGAATGAACTGTTGTTACTCATTTTATTCACTAGAGGTCGCACTTAAGCTACATTACAAATATGTAAAAAAAAAAAAAAAAAAAATTGTGTTCAACTAGAAATAGTTTGAGGTACTGAATATTTCAAAAACGTCAGTCAATGCGTAGAAGTAAGCAAAAATACCTTTTATTTGGGGGGCAAAAATCTATTATTCACATTTTTTAAATTATTAGATCAAATTTAATAAAAGTTAAACTGATTAAAAAGCACAAATACAACCTTATTGTCACACATACACTACCGTTCAAAAGTTGGGGGTCTTTTAGAAATTTCCTTCTTTTTGAAAGAAAAGCACGGTTTCTTTTCAATGGAAATAACATCACTATAATCAGAAAAACACTCTATACATTATTAATGTGGTAGATGACTATCCTAGCTGGAAATGTCCAGTTTTAATGCAATATCTACGTAGTTTTGTGAAGGGGCCGATTTACAGCAAACTCACTCCAGTGTTCTAATGGTACATTGTGCTTGATAGTTGCCTTAGAACAGTGGTCTCCAAACTATTCCATATAGGGCCGCAGTGGGTGCAGGATTTCATTCCAACAAAACAAGACCACACCTTTTCACCAATCTGGTGTTTTATAAGTGCAATCAGTTGATTGAGGTCAGTTGCTGCTTGTTTTAGTTGAAACCGCATTGGTTAAAAGGTCTGTGCTTGATCGGTATGAACAAAAACCAGGACCCACAGCGGCCCTCGAGGACGGGTTTGGAGATCCCTGCCTTAGAAAGATAATAGATGATTAGAAAACCTAGTGCAATTATGTTGGCTCAGCTCAAAACAGTTTAGGTGGTTAGAGAAGCTCTAAAACTGAACTTCCTTTGAGCTAGTTGGGTATCTGGAGCATCACCTTTGTGGGTTTGATTAAACTCTCAAAATGGCCAGAAAAAGACAACTTTCATGTGAAACTCGACAATCTGTTCTTTGAAATGAAAGCTATTCCATAAGAGAAATTGCCAAGAAATTGAAGATTTCCTATAACGCTGTGTACTACTCCCTTCAGAGAGCAGCACAAACCAGAGTAGAAAAGAGAGGCGGGAGGCCCTGCTGCACAACCGAGCAAGAAGACAAGTACATAAGTCACTCTTTTGAGAAATAGATGGCTCACAGGTCCTCATGTAACTGCTTCATTAAATAGTACCCATAAAACGCCAGTGTCAATGTCGACAGTGAAGAGACTACTCCGTGATGCTGGTTTTCAGGCAGCATGGCAAAAGAAAAAGCTTCATTTGGGACTGGATAATAAAAGGAAACCATTAATATGGGCAAAAGAACACAGACATTGGACAGAGGAAGATTGGAAAAAAATGTGATGGATAGACAAAGTTTGAGGTGTTTGGACTTTGGATCAAAGAAAAGAACATTTGTGGCACACAAAACAACTGAAAAGATGCTGGAAGAGTGCCTGATGTCATCTGTCGACAATGGTGAAGGTATTGTGATGGTCTAGGGTTGCTTTGGTGCTGGTAAAGTGGGAGATTTGTACAAGATCAATGGGATTTTAAATAAAGAAGGCTATCACTTCATTTTGCAACACCATGGCATACCCATGCTTGATTGGAGTTAATTTCATCCTACATCATCACAGTGACCCAAAGCACGCCTCCAAATTATACAAGAACTATTTAGGAAAGAAGCAGGCAGCTGGTATTCTATCTGTAATGGAGTGGCCAACACAGTCAACAGATCTCAAACCCATTAAGCTGTTGTCGGATCATCAAGCCCATCAAGCCAATCCAACTTGTGGGAGGTGCTTCTGGAAGCGTGAAGTTTCTCTTCTCTTCCGTCTCCTCAACAAATTAACAGCTAGTACACCATAGGTCTGCAAAGCTGTAATTGTTGCAAAATGAGCATTCTTAAATAAAAGCAAAGTTTGAAGGAGAAAATTCTTATTTGAAATAAAAACACTTATTTCCAACCTTGTCAATGTCTTGACTATATTTTCTATTCATCTTAAAACTAATTTTAAAAATGTGACTTTTGAAGGAAAACACAAAATTGTCTGGGTGACCCCAAACTTTTGAATGGTAGTGTACCTTAGAGTGAAACTTGAGCACTGCTAATACATTTGGGAGCAGCAGCAGTTGTACTACAATTTTATAACAGTAACACATTTCATCCCACTATTACAGAGTTAACTCACATCTAGAACAAGAAGAAGAGGAGGATAAAGACGGCAAAAAGAAAGAAAAAAGGTGCAAAAAGAAGGAGCTAGAAGACTTGGAAAGCGATGATGACTTTTTTGATGAAGAAGAACAAGAAGAGTTTAGTGACCTCGAGGACAAATATGGAGACAGGAAATCAGTGCCTTAGCAGACACAAAACAAGCCTGATCCACTTCCTGATGTGTCCGGAATGAAAATCCCAAAGTAAATGATTGGAAAAATGGACTTGTCATTGGAGGAGGTGTAACATTAATGCATAGGTTGCTATTACTGCATAGAACATCTAGCCCAGTTCAAATGAACTGAAATGAACTGGACGTCTAGCACAGTCAATGTCAGTCTAAGAGTTAATCGGTGCTCAAAAAGTAAGGAACATTCTCCAAAAGGTTGTTGACTCCTTGGTTAGAAAATGTAAATACAGAGGTCAACAGATGGCCATGGTTGCGAAAGGACAAAGTACTATGCAGTAGAAGTAGAAGCCAGTGAGTTTCAAAGGTAATCCTGTCGACTCAATGATTCATCCTTGCATTGCTGTCATTTTGTTGTGATTGAGGAAGGAAAGGGAGGAAACCCCGTGATAATTGCATTAGCGCCACATGATGAATGATGGAAAGTGCCGTGTGCAAGACGAGACACGCAACCGCTGCCACAGTGCAAGGGACTCCAAATAAAAACTGGAAAACTAATTGTCATTCCGTGAACGCTCATATTTCAGTGCCATTGAGAGCGTGAGATGCCCAATCTCTTTTGAAGTACATTACAGTTTCATATTTTTCCCCAAAATCTAAGTGCAATGCTCCAACCATGGCTTATAAAAATAAAGAAAAGCCCTGCCTTTTTCATGACATTTTGGCCTACTACATGGGATGCCGTTGACGGCGACGGACGTCCAACTCACTTTTGACTGGTTCTCTGTCTTGTGCCAGTCAGCCAAAGTTAATGTTAGCTCTGATGTTGGTACCTGGAGAGCCACATGTTCCTTGAGTTGGTACTTCTATAAAATGCTTGATAACCACTGAATTAGACATTTACTGCTCTCAATGGCTGCCAGTGAGTTCATGACAGTGCAAATAGTTGAGCTCATCTCTGCTAAACATTGGCTACATATTATAATTGGTCAATCATCCACTGGCAATCACGATAATATTACTTTTTGCACCTTGTACTTGATATAAAAAAATATTCCAATTTGCAAAAAGTCACCGTAGGATGTTGTGGTTACAGCTTTGCAGATTTATTTATTTTTATACTTAACATATGCGCTTGTTTTAGAAAAATGTTCTAATATTGACATAAAATGAAGTTTGAAAGAAACAAGCATGTCTGCAATGTTAATGTTTAATATTATTTGTTTTTACGTTTACAGCTCTTTTCTGGTGGGTTCAACTTCAGGACTCTCGGGTTTGATCCTCTGAAACCGGGTACTCATTTGAGGACATTAGATTTTGAACATCAAAGCGGAATAAAAAATGCATTGCAAAACAACAAAAAAAAGCTCGGGTCTCAGGAGAACTGAAGCAAAAACTTGACATGATAGGGGAACAAAAACTGCAATTTCGGAATTGGCATAAAAATCATTTTCCAAATTGTTCTACAATGTGGTGCATATACATAAATATACTGTGTGTTTGTTTGTGTTTATTACAGCCCACACCAAAAAAAAAAATCACATATAAAAAAAAACATATTGCACAACTCTAGACCCTCCAAATTGAGCTTTAATCATCCATAGTTGTCAAAATTCCCATCTAATGAAAGTACAACAACGCTGACCTTTTGTATTGTGTACGAAGAAGTAATTTGGCTCAAACATTTTCAAGTTACAAGTCTGATTACAAGAAAATGTAATGTCAAAAGCCCACAGTTGTAAATTGAACAATTTTTTTAATTTTTTTTTTTTTTTTATGGATACAAGAATGTCACAACGGTACAACAATTCACACTCAAAAGATTCACACATCGCTAATAAATTTGTATACTTTTGCAATATAAAGACCCATTAAACAAAGGGCATACGTTTGATATCAACATTGGTAGGGATGGTATAAAAGCATAACCTGCATGTACACTTTTTGCTGGGGACGGGACATTAATAAGACCAAACAGATTGGGTGAACATGGGTCAGAGCTACATTTCTTACAAATATGAACCTAATTAATTGATAGGCTAAATGATAAATGCAAAATAAATCTGTATTGACGTATACTAGCTTTCATTTGTATTGGTCAGGTGATATACCGTTTGATTAAAACCTTTGTTTTTGAAGGAGTTAGTACCTTTTCTCGAATGCACCGTATAACTGTATTATTCTAACACATTTGTCATAATGAAGCATTTAATCATAATTTAAGGAAACAAGCAGACTATACGCCATGCCGTTTGACACAGTGAAGCGGACTGGCTTATCGGCCCTTGCATGCTGAACCTCCCATCTCAGTTGCCTTAGCAACCATGACCCAGCAACGAAAGGTGACACACAAACTTGACCGCCCAAATCTGCCCACCTGCACACCCTTCGTCCGACCCACTGTACCGCAGACTTCAAAAAGACTGAACATTTAGCTAACAACTGTCGCTTCTCGGGGACATTCCGATGTGCTTGTTGTTTTGCTGACCCTGAATCCAGAATTACCGCTCTGTCGAGGACCTATTTGCTGTTTGATCGCTGTCGACCTGAATAAATTGTCAACTTGTTCTCGGTGAGCCTTCTTTAAATCTTTCAAAACTGAGTCAGTACAAGGGGTTAAGACTAAGGTGAACGCGCAGAGTTTGGCCTTTTAGACGGGTTGTCGGATTTCCGCCGGCCTGTGTCGTTGGAGCTGTGCCAGCATGGGTCCGGCGGTTCGGCTGGTGTGATTCTGGCAGTCTGAACTAAGAGGTCAGATTCCTTCATTTTCTAAAAGTACTAAAGAAAAATTTTGAAAACTTCCAGAATAAATGTCTGGATTTCATTAGCAAATTTAAATTGCAATACTTGAACAAAAATTATATTTACATACTTACATTTTACCTCGACTCTGATTAATGTGTGATTATTTGGGGAAAAAAATGTCTGCATTGGCTGCAAATAAAAACCCTTCAAAAATAAATAAATGTAGTAAATTTAAAAAAATTCAATAAATGCAAGTCATCAGCTAATCAAACATGCATTTGGGAGGAAAAAAATGGACCGGCACATTTAGCAAGTGAAAAAAAATAAGTCTTAACATAATGAAAATAATTCATTTAATAATGTAGGATCAATTCTATCCTTACAGCATTTGGAAAGACACAATTACACAAAATTACTTAAATAACTGAACTAGTTATTATATGCAAATAAGGTTGCTTAAAAGTTGGTACACAAAATTACTTACCGGTATATAACTGAGCTCATTATTATATGCAAATAAGGTTGCTTAAAAGTTGGTGGGGACAATATGAGCCTCCTGAAAAGTTAAAAGGTTAGTGTTATGTCCCTACCATCCCTATGCAAACCTACACCTTTGCATTAAACCATGATAAGTAGTTTAACTCTGTTTTCCATTGAAGCCAATGAGTTTAAAACTTTCTCATCACAGTCAAACTGTCAAAACTATTTTTCACAGCTCATCTGTACCCACAGATTACTAAATTGTACCCACGGTTTAGTACTAGAACATAGTATTAGTACTAGTACCTGAACAATATTGGGGAAAAAACATACATTGCGACTTTTGGGGATGTTTATGATATATTGCGATATTAAAACTAGAAGAATTTAATGAGATGACTTGAATAGCTCTAGTTTGGAAGACTTTGACCACACACCATGACCACATTATATTCATATAATACCGGTGAATCCAGGATACGGGGCTTCCTCTGTGAATGATGAAGACTGCTGTATATACAGTGGGGCAAATAAGTATTTAGTCAACCACCAATTATGCAAATTCTCCTGCTTGAACAGATTAGAGAGGCCTGTAATTGTTGACATGGGTAAACCTCAACCGTGAGAGACAGAATGTGGGGGGAAAAAACTGAAAATCACATTGTTTGATTTTTAAAGAATTTATTTGCAAATCATGGTGCAAAATAGGTTTTCGGTCAACACCAAAGGTTCATCTCAATACTTTGTTGTGTACCCTTTGTTGGCAGTAACGGAAGCCAAACGTTTTCTGTAACTCTTCACAAGCTTTTCACACACTGTTGCTGGTATTTTGGCCCATTCCTCCATGCAGATCTCTTCTAGAGCAGTGATGTTTTGGGGCTGTCGTTGGGCAACACGGACTTTCAACTCCCTCCACAGATTTTCTTTGGGGTTGAGATCTGGAGACTGGCTAGGCCACTCCAGGACAATGAAATGCTTCTCACGAA
Organism: Corythoichthys intestinalis; assembly: GCF_030265065.1. Lineage (NCBI taxonomy): Eukaryota > Metazoa > Chordata > Actinopteri > Syngnathiformes > Syngnathidae > Corythoichthys > Corythoichthys intestinalis. Next base: position 11,785,149 of record NC_080397.1, on the reverse strand, counting down.
GCCACTCCTTTGTTGCCCTGGATGTGTGTTGGGAACATTGCCATGCTGAAAGACCCAGCCACGTCTCATCTTCAATGCCCTTGCTGATGGAAGGAGATTTTCTCTCGAAATATCTCGATACATTGCCCCATTCATTCTTTCCTTTACACAGATCAGTCGTCCTGGTCCCTTTGCAGAAAAACAGCCCCAAAGCATGATGTTTCCACCCCCATGCTTCACAGTGGGTATGGTGTTCTTCGGATGCAATTCACTATTCTTTCTCCTCCAAACACGAGAACCTGTGTTTCTACCAAAAAGGTCTATTTTGGTTTCATCTGACCATAACACATTCTCCCAGTCCTCTTCTGGATCATCCAAATGCTCTCTAGCGAACAGCAGACGGGCCTGGACGTGTACTTTCTTCAGCAGGGGGACACGTCTGGCAGCGCAGGATTTGAGTCCCTGGTGGAGCATTGTTACTGATATTAGTCTTTGTTACTGTGGTCCCAGCTCTCCGTAGGTCATTCACTAGGTCCTCCCGAGTGGTTCTGGGATTTTTGCTCACCGTTCTTGTTATCATTTTGACGCCACTGGGTGAGATCTTGCATGGAGCCCCAGATCGAGGGAGTTTGGTAAACCGGGTACAATCTAGTAATCTGTGGGTACAGATTAGCAAACTGCGTCCAGTTTAGTAAACCGTTGGGTGCAGTTTAGTAATCTGTTGATACAGATTAGCAATCTGTGGGTACAGATTGGCAAACTGGGTACAGTTTAGTAATCTGTTTGAACAGATTAGCAAATTTTGAGTACAGCATAAACTGTGGGTACAGATTAGCTCTGAAAAAAAAAAAATTCTACCCTGGAATTTATATTTCCAATATATATTTACCCTCCAGTGTGGTGCTATCGCTCCTTCATTAATAGTTCATGTTAAATTGGGCTTTGATAAATTACAAATATTACTTAAGACTACATTTGGTCAGTGGAAGTAATAATATACAATCATACACGTGTTCCAAAGAAAGAAAATACAACACCCAGCATTGCACAACAGCAATAAATTGCTGAGAGACACCCATTTATGGCCTGAAGTAACCTTACTCTCTTCAGGGTGAGATCACCAGCTGATCGTGTGTTTAAGACAATGTGATGTAAGGTGTCTCAATCGTTTGAATGAGCTCCACGGGACTGAAAGTGCTCACTACAATGCTGACTCTGCGTGAATAATTTGTTACCGTAAACCGGGCATGTCCAAAGTCCGTCTCATGGAACATTTGTGTACCTCCGCGGCTCCGCCGTCCATATTTTCACGGCTTGCAACAAGTATACTATAAAAATTACTACAGCAAAAAAAAAAACACCCTGACTTTTCAATTATTAATTAGCTTTGCACCGATACCAGTACGTACTAGTATTGGTACCGATACAGCACTAAAATAATGTCATCAGTATCGGCAAGTTCTAAGAAGTAATGTGTTGGTGCTATGTTACATATAGGCCTATGTACTTTTCGAGATTGAGTTTCTAACCAAAAATGGCCGCCAGTTATGCATGCCATCGTTAAAAAGAAGCGCTTGTTGCTCTTCCTCTGCTGTGAATTTAAATGAGTTTATCACTTGTCACCATTTGACATTTTGGGATTCTATATGCCATGTTAGTACCACCAGTTGCCCTAAAGATGTGCCTATCAATAGCAAAAGTGAGTAATGAATGCACGACAAGTGAAAATACCTTACACATTAATCCACACAGACAACACAATTCGTTCCAATATCAGTAGTAGTGAGTAGGGTTGTTCCGATCATGTTTTTTTGCTCCCGATCCGATCTCGATCGTTTTAGTTTGAGTATCTGCTGATCCCGATGTTTCCCGATCCGATTGCTTTTTTTTGCTCCCGATTCAATTCCAATCATTCCCGATCATTTTTCCCGATCATATACATTTTGGCAATGCATTAAGAAAAAAACTAATAAAACTCGGGCGAATATATACATTCAACATACAGTACATAAGTACTGTATTTGTTTATTATTACAATAAATCCTCAAGATGGCATTTACATTATTAACATTCTTTCTGTGAGAGGGATCCACGGATAGAAAGACTTGTGACTTTGTATATTGTGACTAAATATTGCCATCTAGTGTATTTGTTGAGCTTTCAGTAAATGATACTGTAGCCATGCCCAAATGCATGATGGGAAGTGGAACCATGACTGTGCGTAGTGCTACCAATTGATATATCTTCTCTGCGTTGGGAAATAAAGATCGATCGGGACATCTCTAGTGGTGAGTTTTCTTTTAATCATATTATGCCAACTTAATTTACAGCAGTCTGAAAGTTTCGTGGCATAGTGATAGTGTGACCAAAAATCTTGATAGACTTTTTTTCCGTAACGCACAGCACTAGCCCCAAGTACACCCAATTTGTTTAGTCCTGACAGTAAAAGGAGAGCTTGGCTCACACTCCGATGCTGTTGTGAATATCTGACTCCTCATTTTCTGAAGATTCACTGACTTGCTAAATGCAGGATACACCCTGGACTAGAAAATTACAGAGCATATGCTGACCCATATACATTCACAAAAACAATCTGGAGTCTTTAAATTACCTAACATTTACATCTTTTGGAATGTGGGAAGAAACCAAGGTTATCTAGTATTTCAACCAGGGCTCCAGGTTGTTTATGTGATTTTTCAAATGCATTCTAAGTGGTCATTCAACCCTTTCCAGCCTCTCAAACTTACAATGAATTGACCCCCCACCCCAATTTTTTTCATCTTATTACACATTTTAAAAATTTATTTCTTTTAAGTTTTAGTTTGAATTTTGAATTATTTATATATATTTTAATATACCTGTTTTTCTTTTCTTTAATTTGCGGGGGGGGGGGGGGGGGGGGTTTACATTCTGTTTTATTTAGTACTATTTAAAGTAACAGTTTTTTTCCCCAAAATGGATTCTTCAGTTAATTAATTTTACAATGATCCCGTGCTACTTCGCGCTTCAAACTTTGCTCCCTCAGTCCATCGTGGAATTTTTTCTATATATATATATATATATATATATATATATATATATATATATATATATATATATATATATATGCATGTATACATGTACAAATTATTGCTTTCTTTTATATAAATATATATACATATATATGTAATTTATATCATATTATTACATTTGCAGTGCTTAAAACCCATTTATAAAAATATACACAGACACATTAGTTTTTTTTTTGGTGTATATATATATATTTTTTTAATCTCATTTGCTCCCAAAAACTTATAAATACCTTCTATTTTTAATTGTTTCAGTGTCCCAAAGACGTATTTATACGTCTTTTACGTTTTTTTTTTTTTTTTTTTTTTTTTTTTTCAAAAAAAGACATCTCTGGGTTCTGATTCAATTTAGCTCCAAATCACAAAGCTGAAAATCCATTTTAAAGCAATAAAACTGGCCACTGGAGGCAGTAGCGCAATTGGTAAGACCGCTAACCCACTGCTAACCCACCCAACCGCTGGGGCGCCGGCGGAAGACGACCGAATGGATGCCAGGCCACGGACGACCGAGCAGAACAATTCAATTTTATTTGTATTGCCCTATATCACAGCAAGGTTGTCTCAAAGGGCTTTGCAGAGGCTATATAATACACAGAATAACCGGTAGGATGCCCGGGATGCCAGGCGCTGGTCGATCAAGCAGAATGACCGGGACCACTCGTGCAGCGGTAGATGCCTTTGAGTCCGTGCTGCTCGCGAGCAGAACCCTCAGAGACTCAAAAAAATTCATCTTTCAGAGACAGTCGGCGATGAGGGAAAAGTTTAACCGGCTGTCACGGCCGGAACAGCATCATCTTTCAGTTAGTTATGTGTAAATAAATTGTTACTTTGCTATCCAATGCTCTATTTGTCTTGTTTATCTTATTTTGTAAAAGGAAAACATTATTCAGATGTTTGGGATGTAACCAAAGCAAAAAATAGCCGTTAAAGTCAAAGTTTTGTTTGAAATGTATGCTTTCACAAAAAGCTCAATTTCTCCGTTTTTTCATCAGATATTGGAAAACTGTTCAAACTAAGCTATTTTCTAATACTGATTTCTAAAGAATGGAAAAAGATATGAGCTAACTTTTTTTTCTGCTGAAAGAAGCGAGTCTAATCTTTTTTTTTTTTTTTTTTTGGTGGGTTCCATGTTTATATAGCAATAGAACCGAATTTTCTGTGGGCCTTGCCAAATCAGTCAAAATCCAGTAAAACGGCCGGGAGCGAAGGGCCTTGCTCCGGTGAAAATGGCTGGGAGTGAATGAGTTAAATGATATTTTGGGGAAAACCATGTCTTATGTCCAATGCTGTTAAGTCTGAATAAAATGATAATATGAATACACATTTTAAAAAACACCCCCAAAAAAATTCTACTACTTCTACTTCTATTTACATTATTACAGCAAAGTACGTGCAGGCAACACTAATGATACAATAGGATGTCAAATGGGTGCTGCAAAATATTGTTCCACGGGCCACAATCGGCCCCTGGGCCACACGTTTGTCGTCAAAATGTATGCATGAATGAAAGTTTTAAAAAAAACAAAAAAAACTTGATATTGGCAATTAATATTAATCATTTTTGTAAATTGTTAATAAAAAGGAATTGATTACATCAAAAGGAATAAAAACAAATGCAAATTGCTTACGGCCCGAGTAACTCTCAAGTTGATCCCCCCCACCCCCCTTTTTTTTTTTAACGCATTGCCTAACATTGACGGCGACATACGTCCAATTATTTTAAATCGGGAAGACGAGCTGTCAATGCTCATGTTTCAGTGCCATTGGACCATTTGGACTAGAAGGAGCAAATGAACGTGGATGGGAAGTCAAGCGCCATCAATGGCAGACAATGACTAAAACCAGTGCTCTGTAAGGTTTTTGTGTGTGTGTGTATATATATATATATATATATTTATTTATATATTGCGCATTAAAGGGTTAATAGAACACATTATCTTCTATTGTGGTATTTTTTGCTGCATTCTCTTGAAGCAAGTTGAAATTGCCAATAGAGTTTATGCAAGCGCGGCCACACCCTACGGCTCGTCGCCCTCCAATTGGCTGAGCACCACCTCCTAGGTCAGGTGCGTCCTCTCCGACGCTTCACGCACGACTCAAAACCGCAGTGCGCTGCAGGTGCGCGTCACGCAAGGCAGCGGAGGCGCCATGGCGAACGCGCAAGGAACCACGGCGAGGAAACGCGTCTTCAGGGGTACTTTGATCCATGCCACCCCGGAAAACGCCGTGCAGGTCCAGGAAGATGCGCTGCTGGGAGTTGGACCCGACGGAAAGGTTGGATTACTAATAGAAGTAGTAGGAGTAGTAACGGTAAAATTGTATTCTCATTAATATTAACTTTAACCCCTTATAGTCAATTTTAGCAGGAAAAGAAATATTTATGTTAACTTATACAATTAATATCTTATTAATTATTATTTGTGATTAGTAGTCTTAACCCTTTCAGGGCTATTCAAAAGTTGATACTTAAGACGTTTTATACAGTGCGAGGTGTTCATTTAAAAAATAAAGTTTTTTTTTATTTTTAATTATTATTATAATTATTATTGTTTAATTTTGAGACTTAAGACCCTTAACCCTTTATAGAACAAATAAGTGACCGTTTTTGGTCATTAACAATTATTATTATTGTATTATTTATTCCTGATTAGTGTCATTTATTAATAATTACTGTATTTTTTATGGCATTATAAATAATGTTAATATAAGCTAGATTAATTAAAGTACTTAAAAACAGAAATACACACTGGCTACGGCTCCAAGTAACATTTTAAAGTATTTTTCATAGTATTCAACATGCAATTGACCGCGATAGACGTCCAATTCATTTAAATCGGAAAGACTGGCTGTGAATGCTTATGTTTCAGTTGATAGCGCTAGACGTCTACTCCATTTTGACACACGAATGATGTCATTGTTAACCAATGAGTTATATGAGTGCGCTGAAAGGGTAACAAAAGAAAACAGAAGTCCTAATTTATTTCATCTATTAGTAATCATTTTTTGTATGCTCATAGTATTTTTAATCAATATTATAGCTACTATGTTATTATAGTATTTTATAGTAGTTTGTATCAGTGTTATGATTACACTTCCCATCAATATTGTGATCATTATCAATGTTATTATTTTCATATTTACACTGACATGCCACTGTTATGAATAGTCAGAATAAAAATCGCATTCAAATGATTTTTGTTTTTCTAATTGTTACTCAGTGTTATTACTTGAATCAGTATTATTTTGATTGTAATGATGACAAGGGAGTCATTTTTCACTTTCCGTTTGTCACTGAACGAGTCAATCATTAATATTCTTGTTGCTAGTTCTCTATCAATGGTTTGCCAATAAACTAAGGTCCATTCTGTCATCAGATTGCCTTCATTGGAGAAGGCAAAGACCTTCATCGACTCTCTCTTGAGTTTGCATTCAGTCCATCAACAGTAACGCACCTGGAAAAACAGTCAGTGTACCAAAATAAATACTACACCGCAGTCCGTTTCTTGGAAGTCCACCTAAAATAATTTACAAAACTTTTCTTTGTAGTGAATTCTTCATGCCGGGAATGGTGGACACCCACATCCACGCCCCCCAGTACAGCTATGCCGGAACGGCCCTGGACATGCCTCTCCTCGACTGGCTAAATAAATACACCTTTCCGGTGGAATCACGATTTAAAGACCTTCGTTTTGCTCAGGAGGTCTACACTCGAGTTGTGGTGAGTCATTTATAAGTGATTTTATTAAATTTCTTATTGAACACTCTAAATTTAATAAAGGCATGAGTGTGTGCGTGAATGATTGTATGTCTCCTTGTGCCCTGCGATTGGCTGGCAACCAGTTCAGGGTGTACCCTGCCTACTGCCCGTAGTTAGCTGGGATAGGCTCCAGGACCTCCGTGACCCTCGTGAGAAAAAAGCGGCATGGAAAATGAATGAATGAATAATTAGAAATACATGTACAAATAAATTAATGTTAATTAAAACTTAATTAATGACATTAAAATGAAGAAAAACAGAAATATTCACAAGTTACAGCCCCAAGTAACACTCTAAAGTTGATTTAATTTTTTTCATAGTATTTAACTCGTTGCATGACACTGCCAACAATAAACATCCAATTTCATTTAAGCTGAGAGGATTTGCTGTGAATGCTCATGTTTCAGTCAGTGCCATGGGCGGCGCTAGACGTGCAGCGGCAGCCAATGAGTTCATTTTTTTGGATCATCGATAACGGTATAACATTTTAGTAACGTGCAGTGTTGTTTTCGTCAACGACGACTATAAGAAAAATATTTCATTGAACAATTTTTTCATGACGATGACGAGACGATAACAAGCTAAAAACGTTTACTGGGAGACTAAAACATAACGACACGAATGCCAGTTTTCTTCTGACGAGACGAGAACGGGACGAAAATGCGCCATCGTTTTTGTCTGATGTTCACAATGTGTGTCTGGTTGTGTCACTCATGTGACATGCTGCGCACCCCCTCACCCCCAATTCACCCGCTAGTGTCCTTTCCAGTCTTCCCATTGCCTGTTTTGGGATACACACGCTAATATTAGTCTTCTTTTCTTGGCAAGAAGAGAGAATATGCAATGTTGCTTTAGCCTTTAAAGGTCTGTGAGTGATCGTCACACACTAAATGTAACTGGTAGCGTTAGCATAGCATTCACGTTATCAATAGCATCAGGCTATTGCTAACGGCGAGCTTCCTCTTAAACTGTGCTTAGTGATCATCACACACTAAATGTAACTCGTAGCATTAGCATAGCATTCACGTTCGCGTTAGCATCAGGCTGTTGCTAACGGCGAGCGTCCTCTTAAACTCTCAAACAACTTTCTTTACATACAGTTCGTGGTGTCCTGGTGGGTATATAATAATTGTTTTTTCATTTTACAGATGAAATCCTTTTTATTAAACGTCGACTAAAAGTAAACAAAATTGAGTTCTTGTCAATAAAAAACAGATGAAGACAAACACATTTTGAGATGACTAAAATATGACTAAGACTAATAAGTGTTGTCATCCAAAAGACTAAGATGAAGACGAAAATGAAAAGGGCAGCCAAAAACAACACTGGTAACGTGACAAGAATAAGGTGTTGTTCGGACTGGCAGCCAAAATCTGATTTTTGCCCATCCAGATTGAAACTGAATGGCTCTTTTGTAGTCCGAACAGTCACAAAGTACAGAAATCTGATTTTTGTAAGATGGATTGAAAGCCTATACGGGAGGTAATTTTATATCACGTATGGATAAGATGCTTCTCAGTCTGAACTGGTCAGATGGGATTTGACTGTGCGTAACGCCACTCTATGCTGGTTACCACAGGAACCTGTCTGGTGTGTCAATAATGTGGCTCAGTCTGAACAGGCACAGATCTGATTTGGACACTTGCTAAAAATAGTGTGAACAGTCAGCCCTAAAAATCAGTTTGAGGATGAATCCCAATGGAATCAGATATGCCTGCGGTTTTGAACGCAGCCTAAAAGCTATACAAGTTGTAAAACCACCCATTTTGAGATATGTATATGTGAACTCTTGACTGCTTGAACAATGTAGAGTCACCTGAAGAAAAATGTCTTAATCCTGTAATTGGATCCATGTCATTCACAGAGTAGAACTCTGAGAAACGGAACAACCACCGCTTGTTACTTCGCCACGATACACACAGACGCCTCTCTCCTGCTCGGCCACATTGCAGGTAAGAATACCTTTGCTCATTGATTCTCAAAAAAGTGTGGTACAAGTACCACCGATAGTATGCAAGCTCCCTTTAGTGGTTCGCAAAATATTGGCTTAATTAAATGTTAGAATAACTTTACTACAGTGCATTAATCAAGTACAATTCAGTTGTATTCATCTTCAACTAAAAAGATTCCACATTTAATGTTTAGGAACTGTTTGTAGAAATGTGGTGTTTCTCTTTTTAGACAATTTGGGACAACGAGCTTTGGTGGGTAAAGTGTGTATGGACAGGAACAATGCAGTGAAACATTACAAAGAAACAGTTCAAGAGTCATTGGAAGAAACCCGTCGGTGGGTATAAGTAATTTTTCATTTTATACATCAGCGGCCATGTTTACATGCATACAGACATTTTTTACTTACCCCTATAGTCTGGGAGAATATAAAACCAAATTGACCTAAAACAAACAAACAAACAAAAAAAACGAATATCAACTTTAACCCGGATGGTGGCTGCATGCAAAATGTATGGAATAGCAGATTTTTATATGGGCAAATGATTTCTTTCTCCTCTTTAAGGTTCATCACTGAGCTTCTGGAGAAGAAGGTAAGAGTTTGGATGATGAAAATTCAAAAGAAAATGAAGAAAAAAAAGAAAAAATTCAAAGTGCAGTGTTGTGTTGCTGTCAGTATGCTCTGGTAAAGCCCGTGGTAACGCCTCGCTTTGTCCTGTCGTGCTCTGGAGCCTTGCTGGGACAACTGGGACAACTTGCCAAGAATAACAACCTGCATATTCAGGTGGGCTCACTGTGGCAACCAAACAACCAAAGCTGTCGATTTCCACTAGGGACTGTTGCCACAGTGGCAATTTATTTTTTATTTTAAACACCTTTCTTGTTCAGTTGCTTAGACACGGAGAGTATGAATCTGAGTGTCCTTATAGCTTGAACAGTTTTAATATATCACATGGAAGTTTGATACCTCCCATTGTGGTTTTTGATGATGTTTTATACATTAGGAGAAAGCAGCGAGCGGTATATGAGGGAACAGAAAGGAAGGAAGCCGACAGAAGAGGGGAAGAACAATCAACAACAAAAATTGCATTTTTACAACCCTATTCTACCTATGAACGTAGTGGTGATATCAGAAACTAATTATATTTACCCGTGGACACCATATGGGGGGCCTGACAACCAAGGAGAAAGAGGAGTGAGGTGAGTCAAAAGGAGACGTGATTAGGCAAAGTGGAGCATACAAATCTGCAAAGTGAGGTGTGGAACCAAGTATTATGCGAATCACATGTACAGTGGGGCAAATAGGTATTTAGTCAACCACTAATTGTGCAAGTTCTCCACTTGAAAATATTAGAGAGGCCTGTAATTGTCAACATGGGGGAAACCTCAACCATGAGAGACAGAATGTGGGGGGGGGGGGGGGGACAGAAAATCACATTGTTTGATTTTTAAAGAATTTATTTGCAAATCATGGTCGAAAATAAGTATTTGGTCAATACCAAAAGTTCATCTCAGTACTGTACAGTCCATTTACCATTTACCATTTGTTATGCACCCTTTGTTGGCAATAACGGAGGCCAAACGTTTTCTGTAACTCTTCACAAGCTTTTCACACACTGTTGCTGGTATTTTGGGCCATTCCTCCATGCAGTTCTCCTCTAGAGCAGTGATGTTTTGGGGCTGTCGTTGGGCAACACAGACTTTCAACTCCCTCCACAGATTTTCTATGGGGTTGAGATCTGGAGACTGGCTAGGCCACTCCAGGACCTTGAAATGCTTCTTACGAAGCCACTCCTTTGTTGCCCTGGCTGTGTGTTTGGGATCATTGTCATGCTAAAAGACCCAGCCACGTCTCATCTTCAATGCCCTTGCTGATGGAAGGAGATTTTCACTCAGAATCTCGATACATGGCCCCATTCATTCTTTCCTTTACACAGATCAGTCGTTCTGGTCCCTTTGCAGAAAAACAGCCCCAAAGCATGAAGTTTCCACCCCCATGATTCGTAGTGGTTATGGTGTTCTTCGGATGCAATTCAGTATTCTTTCTCCTCCAAACACGAAAACCTGTGTTTCCACCAAAAGGTTCTATTTTGGATTCATCTGACCCTAACACATTCTCCCAGTCCTCTTCTGGATCATCCAAATGCTCTCTAGCGAACCGCAGACGGGCCTGGATGTGTACTTTCTTCAGCAGGGGGACACGTCTGGCAGTGCAGGATTTGAGTCCCTGGCGGCGCATTGTGTTACTTATAGTAGCCTTTGTTACTGTGGTCCCAGCTCTCTGTAGGTCATGCACTAGGTCCCCCCGTGTGGTTCTGGGATTTTTGCTCACCGTTCTTGTTATCATTTTGACGCCATGGGGTGAGATCTTGCATGGAGCCCCAGATCGAGGGAGATTATCAGTGGTTTTGTATGTCTTCCATTTTCTAATAATTGCTCCCACAGTTGATTTCTTTACACCAAGCATTTTACCTATTGCAGATTCAATCTTCCCTAGCTTGACGCAGGTCTACAATTTTGTCTCTGGTGTCCTTCGACAGCTTTTTGGTCTTGGCCATAGTGGAGTTTGGAGTGTGACTGACTGAGGTTGTGCACAGGTGTCTTTTATACCGATAATGAGTTAAAACAGGTGCCATTAATACAGGTAACGAGTGGAGCCTCGTTAGACCTCGTTAGAAGAAGTTAGACCTCTTTGACAGCCAGAAATCTTGCTTGTTTGTAGGTGACCAAATACTTATTTTCCACTCTAATTTGGCAATAAATTCTTTTTAAAAATGTGATTTTCGTTTTTTTTCCACATTCTGTCTCTCATGGTTGAGGTTTACCCATGTTGACATTTACAGGCCTCTCTAGTCTTTTCAAGTGGGCGAACTTGCACAATTGGTGGTTGACTAAATACTTATTTGTCCCACTGTAAGTGTGAATATGTTGACATCCTATTCTATGCTTCCTGATCACTAATCCTGGCGCTGACTGTTTTGTCGCTCCTTTTTATGTCTAAATGTAAAAAAAATTTCACCTAACTCTGCTGGCTGGTTCACACTTCTTCATTAATTTTTATTATTTATTTTGTAGTTCCTATAGTCAGCATAGGGAAGATGTATAACTGACACTATCTAGTGGTATAATACTGAATAACGTGCATATATAACATTTCCTTCCCACCAAGATGCATTGTCAATAACACTTTTTTTAACAGTTGTACTCTTGTCAAATTGCAATCAAACTTAGTACCAACTTTTTACCAAACGCTTACTCATCACAATAACTTGGAGGTGGTTCAGTAATCCTCACAGGATAGAGTCTTTCTGTCTCTACTACTTTGGTAGGTTCCTTATGTGGTGTTTTAGGTGGATCAGTGATCTTGGAAACTTGATCATCATCATCTTGATGGTGAGATGAGTTAGTGGTAGCTATGATGGAACTATCAATCAATGAAGGACTCACAGAAATGTTCACTGTAGTCTGTGGTGGTACTATTTTGGAACGAGTAGGCATCTGGTCCACATGGCGTTTCCAAGTTTCATGAGGTCCACATTTACTTTGTATGACATTGGTCCCATTTTTTCCATCACCACACCTTGTGTCCACTTCTCTTCCCCCTTCCTATAATCACTCACAAGGACTGGCTCTCCAATATCAAACTGGCTGTCCTTAGAGTGTTGTAGACGGCGTTGCTGTTGGTCATCCTCTTATAGGTGCACTGCTTGAGCAACATCAGGTTTCAGACAGTCCAAACGAGAACACAACTTACATCCAAAGAACAAAATAGCAGGTGCTTCTTTCATTGTTGCGTGGGGAGTGTTTCTATATGTCAACAGAAACGCATCAAGCCGCTGTTGTACAGGCTTTGTTCCTCTGGATAACTTCAAGGCTTGCTTGAACGTCTGCACGAAACGCTCTGCCAAACCATTAATGGCAGGATGGTATGGTGCTGAATGAATGTTTGACACCATTTGACTTTAAAAAAATGTGCTAAATTCTTTTGAACAGAATGGAGGACCTTTGTCACTGACAAGAATATGTGGAATACAATAGCAACTAAAAAGTCCTCTTAGCACTTGTATTGTCTTACTGGATGTGATACTTTCCATGATGTGTACCTCAGGCCATTTTGAATGCGCATCAACAACAACAAGATACATAAGTCCACATGTATACTTTCCCAAGGACTAGACATACGCTGGCATGCGTGGCAGGACTTCGCATGACGTTCAATTTGAGAGTCAATGCCAGGCCACCACACATAGCTGCGAGCTACACTTTTCATCCTCACGACACCTGGATGTGCTGCATGTAGCTCTTCCAGGACATGGGGGCGCAACTTTGGTGGTACAATAACTCTCACAACCCACATTACACATCCTTGTTGAATTGTAAGTTCGTGTCGGCGCAGGATATAGGGAGACTGCATCCATGCTTTCTCAATAGTAGCATGAGGAAGCAGGAGTCTTGACAGTCCATCAGCATTAGTATGTAATTCACCTTTCTTGTACTGAATGGTGTAATTATGTGCTGATAGGAGGAGTGCCTAACGCTGCATTTTTGCTGCCGCCATAGATGGTGTGCTCTTCACTGGGCTCAGGATGGTTGTTAGTGGGCAATGATCAGTGTGCAGCGTGAACTTGTTTCCATAAAGATGGAACTTGCGTACTCCAAACACAATCGTTAACACCTCCCTCTCAATTTGATCATAATTTCTATCCATTTTACTGAGATTTTGCGATGCATAAACGATGGGCTTTTCGTCACCTCGAGGCATTACATGCGACAGCACAGCTCTGACCCCATACGGTGAAGCATCACAAGCTAAGCGGAGGGGTAGCTCAGGATTGTAGTGTGTCAATACCTCCTGAGATACTACGAGCTTTTTACCTCTCTGGAATGTTGCCCTATGCTGCCCCGCAGTCAGATGTCCACTGCCATTTGTTCTCTTTAATTACCAGTTGTTTCACTGGTTGTCGAATAGTAGCGAGGTCCGGAATGAAATGTCTATAATAATTCAGCATCCCTAAAAAGGAACGTAGCTGATTGACATCACTTGGTGCAGCTGCTTCCACAATGGCTCATCCCTTCTCAGGTGATTTGTGGAGCCCAACTGCGTCGATGTTATGACCCAAATATTCCACCTTCTCCTGGAAAAACAGGCACTTTTCTTTCTTGAGATGCAAGCCCTATTCCTCTTGCCTGCCCAGCACAGCATCCAGGGTTTGAGGTGTGCCTGTTTGTCAGGACCACTGTTTAGGATATCATCCAAATAACAATGTGTAAATGACAGTCCAAGAAGTACTTGGTCCAGAGCCTTCTGAAATAAGGCAGGAGGTGACACTACTACAAAAGGTAACCGGTTGAACTGGAATAGTCCTTATTGTGTCGATGTTGTCAGCAACGTCTTTGAGTTGTCTTGAACTTCCATTTGTAGATAGGCATTTGATAAATCCAGCTTGCTGAAGAGTTGAGCTCCTGCTAGAGATGCAAACAAATCTTCGATGTGTGGAACTGGGTACTTATCCACACATAGTGCCTTGTTGAGGCCCTTTTAATGACAGGCACCACAGGCGTAGCCCAGTCACTATGTGCCACCAGAGAGATGACCTCTAAAGCCTGAGTTATGCTTCTGTGTTGCGATGACGGCGTAGCGACGATGTAGAGCCTACGGCGTCAATGAGCATTCGATAGTTCTGCAGCAAGGGAACGCGTTGTTTTATAATTCACCACCAAGCCACTAGAGGGGTGTTACGTTGCGTTTGGGTGTGCGGTTTTGGGGGACTCTTGTCAAATTCCTTGAGTTTTCTTCCGGTTAGACAACAGTGGGAACGGAGATGGAACGATTGAATGTGGATCTTCAGCTCATCAACATTGAACAACAAATGTTTATCATACAAATATTGAGGTGCAGGCGACGCAGAAGACGGTTGCGGAGGTGGTCTGTCCGACTGTTGATGCCGCACAGAGACTAGCATTCACAATTTCACATTACGAATTCTAGCATTGGATGGAAGCCAGCAAGCTGCTTTGTCCAGCGTTTTGTCCGATTTCCTTGCCGTGTCCTACAACCAGCCACTGGGAAGCCATAGCAGATTTCTGGCAGCTATGGAACCTGCCAAACTGCGTTGGAAGCCTTGACGGTAAACACGTTATCATAAAAGCACCGAGGCACTCCCAATCAGTGATGATGTATCCAGTGTGTGAACTGTCTGTTGTTGAAAATTAAACATCAAAACAACGTGATAAAAAAGCTGCCAGTTTTTGGCCGGCTGGGTCCCCACTTCGTGTGGCCATTCGCTTCCAAACACACACATATTTGTCTCGGAGGTTTTTCCATTTTTTTTATGCATTCGCTGACCACCAGCCCCGTATTTTCAGCAATCTCCTTCCACAAATTGCTTGCCATTTGGCAATCTTTATAATGTCCTGACGAGACATTGTAGAAGTTATCATACTTAGGGACCTCTTTGATGATACTCTCGTCGGCTTGATCCATTTTTGCATCTAGCACAACAATGTTTGAAAATGGCGGTGATCTCGCGCTGAACCGGAAACCACAGTCTGAGCGGACCAATCACAGTCCATTTGCATCACGTCACGACGCGTTGACATAACGCCTAGTCAGGATTTTGTGGAGGTGCACCTCAGGCTTCGGCGGAGGATCGTAAATCGGGTCTGCCTTGACGGCATAGTTCTGCCGCAGAAGCATAACTCAGCCTTAACTCCGTCAGGTGTTTCAACTCCAGCTCCACACGTGGTCGAAGAGCGTAGGGCACGATACGTGGCGGGCAAAACTTGGGCACACTGTCGGGTTTGAGGGTCAACTTGGCCTTCGCACCTTAGTTTCATGGTGCCCGGCCTAGTTGATAAAACAGCTGAATGTCTTTCTAACACAGTCTCTGAACTGTCATCTTGTCGTTGTTCAATAGCATGTATGGTCTTTAAATCTCTCCAATTCAGTTTAAGGACTTTCAGCCACTCTTTACCAAATAAAGGGGGAGCATTGACTTTTACCCCATACAAAGGCAAAACAGCGCGCTGTCTAACTCCACTTGCACTTAAATGACTCCTACTGGTGCCAGCGGCTCACCTGTGTACGTTTTTAACATAGTTTCTGTGGATTGTAAAGTAAGTTGACTCCACTGTCTTTTATATTTTTCCCACGGAACCAATTACCCAGCAGCCCCTGTGTGTAATTCCATCTCCATTCTCTTTCCATTTACAACAGGCATTACAGATATGTGTGTATATATCTCTTTTTGAGACAAGGAATATCAATTCCAAATCACTATCTGTATCTGATTTTATTTTCACTTTCAGCTTCATTTGCGTCAACCTTTTTCTCTTTTAACATCGCGTTTTTTTGCAATACCAATCTGTTTAGGTTTTCCATCATTATGCTTAAGTTCTCTGACTTGGCTGTTTTTAACTCTAATTTTGCACATTTGTTTTGTGTGGTCTCTTTTCCCGCACTGGTAAGAATCCTGGTCTTCGTACCAACAGTCATCATCAGTATGATGGGTCTCTCCACAGCGACGAAATCTTTCGCTTCTTGGCGCTTGTACCGCGTTTACCTTGAGCGAGCTCCTCAATTGTTGCACATCCCATGCTGCAGTGTCTGCTGTTACAGCACAGCTTCCTAAAGAAAGAGGAAGGCAGAAGAAGAATGCTGAGAGGCCGCCACGGGATAGCGCGGGATCGGAACCCCTATCCACCCCACCGCTGCAGAGACGAAGAGGTCATATAGAAAAGTGTGGGATCCACCTACCGCACTATTACTGTGGCTGCCAGGCCCCTGACTGGCAAAATTCTTGAAAAATAAGCCTTCACTTCTCTGGTTTTCTGCTACATATTCATCAATTATAGAAAGCTAGCTGTTACTGCAAATGTACAAACAAGATTTGCGAGGTTGTCGGATGTCAAAATGTCCTCTAATTCTGTAATGACCATCCTGAAAACGATCACTGTATTCAATTGCAGAGTCATATCAGTGAAAATGTGGAGGAAGTGAAGATTGTAAAGGAGTTGTTCCCCGATTCTGCTTCCTACACCGACGTCTACTACAAACACAATCTGCTTACCAACAAGGTGAGAACAATTCCACATTGGCCTAAAAATATTCTGGTCCTTACCACTTTGCCATTTTTGTTGTTGCTTGACAGACAGTCATGGCGCACGGCTGCCATCTGAGTGATGAAGAGTTGGCCCTGTTCCGAGCCACTGGAGCTTCTTTGTCACACTGTCCTAACTCCAACCTCTCGTATGTGTTTCGGATTTCCCCTTTGAAACACTTTGCTGTTATATAAGCTCAGTAAACATTTTAGAGCAAGTACCACCGCATTCTTTCATTTGCCCCTCCCAGTCAAAATTGATTTTTATTCAATGGCTGCCATTGACAGCACTAGACGTCCAATGACGAACATTCATTCGCTGCCACCCTCCCGCTTCAAATGAATTGGACGTCTACTAGTAATAAACTCAGGTCAATTCATGACAGAAGCATGAAGACCTTTCATCGCCCCGACGAAAATGGCCTCATGGTGGCCATGTCGGTAGAGGCGATGTTTCCATCAAAATCATTGCATTTTCATTAAAGTCATAACTACCGTATTTCTCAACTGATATTTAATTATGCTCTCTCATGCTCCCACCTCGAGTTAGGGTTTAGGTTTTTTTTTTTTTTTTTTTTTTTTAAATGCCCTCCTGTTTATCATTTTTCTTCCCCTAGAAAATTGAGATTTTAAGCTTTACAATGATGCATCACACATGCATATAGAACAATATAGAAATTTGGCCAAATTGGGGGTCTCAGAGCGGAACTTCGAGTCACCTGGGTGTTTTCCACCATATCCTGGTGATAAACTCAATTCAATTCACAGCAGAAGTCTAGATCTTGAAAACTCCATATTACGCAGCATTTGTGAGTCACCTGCTGAATGACAATTCATCTCCAAAGGTTGTGCAGTGGATTCCTCAATGTCCGTAAAGTCCTGAACCACAAAGTGAAGCTGGGCCTTGGAACAGGTGTGAACAGATTTATAAGAACACATGGCAAATAGAAGTGACGTTTCCACATTTTCACTCGGTCTTTACACATTTCGGGGTTGGGCTTTATCCCACTGCAGACGTGGCGGGGGGATACTCGGCCTCGATGTTGGATGCCGTGAGAAGAGCCTTGGACACGTCCAAAATTTTGACCATACAGGACCCTGATCATGAGACGCTCACCTTCGAGGAGGCATTCAGGCTGGCCACACTAGGGGGCAGTCAAGGTATCATCCAAAGTTGCGCCAATAAATTTGTCTTGATATGTGAAGGTTATTTTTTTTGTTTTATCTCTAGCTTTGTCCCTGGATGACCAAATTGGAAATTTTGAGGTGGGCAAAGACTTTGATGCCCTGAGGGTGAATGTTGCCGTTCCTGGCGGGCCCATTGACCTGTTCCAGCATGAGGAACCAAAGGTATGTCACTGAACTTGTCCACTTTGGCGGCATTGATACTTCAGAACATGGCTGTCAAAATCAAAACCACGGCATCTTTTTTTGTGGCCCGCGAAAGCAAGCAATGCATCAACTTCATGTTTCCTGCAAACATATGTAATAAAATTTCTGATTGTATTTAGGAAAAATGTCGAGATTTTACAACCATTTTTGGTTACCAATGTCAGAATAAATGCAATAGTTCTTGAATATAGCATTTTTACTAGCTGATTATTTCAAAACTAGGAATTGGGCTTTTTGCCTCTGATGTTAAGCACAGTGCAAAAAAAAAAAAAAACACTTATCTTTAATTTTGTTGTTGTTGTTGTCTGACAAATTTCTGCAACTGAGCTGCTAAGATGTGAAAATGTGAATACAGTATTTACACTGTGAGTCGATATACATTTTGCGTCCCTATAATTCCGATCCAACTATCGCTGCCAACACTCCCAGTCAAAATGGATTACAGATCTATCGCTGTCAATGGTACTAAAACGTGATGATTCAATGCCAACCGTCCCAATTAAAATGCATTGATGTCTGTCACTGTCAAATACGGTGAATTAGGTAACGGTGGGGAAAAAAACGTCAATTAAAACCAGTATTTCCATTGTCAGCACAACGTTAACCTGCCATTGTCTATTAGACTGAAATGAATTCAATGTCTATCATTGTCACTGCGATGAGTTAAATACTATGTGGGGAAAAAAGACTTTAGATTAGTGTTATTGTGGGGCCATTATTCATTTAAATTTCATTCATTTTATTGGTTACATTTTATTTGAATGCTTCTTTTGACAGTGTCATAAGCATTCATTCATGTCCATGACAGGTCTCATGTCCTAATTATAACACAGCCATATGAAGCACTCAAAAAAAGTGTTAATTAATATTTTATCCATCTCTAATTGTAACAAAATCATATTCATATAATTTATTCATAAAAAATATGGAGTATATATTAATAATGATTAATAATGTAAATACAGTGATCCCTCGTGACTTCGAGCTTCAAACTTCACGCCCTCAGTCCATCGCAGATTTTTTTCTCAGTTAAAAAAATAAATATGTAAATGCCGTATTTTGTAGACGTGTTCCGATCCGATCACGAAGTCTCGCTCTCTCGCTCCTGCTGCTTTTCTTGGTCAGGCAGTGCATTGGTGTTGCTTATTCAAGTTAACGATGATTGACAGACGTTAAGGTTTGATCTTGCCAGAGAGGCTTGTAAGCCGAAACTTCAATGCACCGCATTCATCAATCATCATTTATCTTGTTAAACAGTTGCTGTGGCAACTCATTGTGCGTAAGTGAACAGCTTGAGGCGGATTTGGGTGGACTCGTTCAATAAAGCATTTGATAAAGACAAGCATTTTCTCCAGGTCTAAAAAAAAAAAAATCTTCATTTGACTATTTGAGTTTAATTAACCACAATTTTCTTTCAGACTCTTCTGGAAAAGTTCTTGAATTTGGGTAAGTGACCCGTTGTGACGATGCCAAATGATACCTTTGTGTGAGCGTGAACATTTGGCTCTTGTTGTGCAGGCGACGATCGGAACATAGTGGAGGTTTACGTCGCTGGAAGAGAGGTGGTCACATCCTCAGAGTAGATTCTCCCTACACATCTTCTCATCATTTGATTGAAAAGGACCATCATTTGTGTGCTATTCATTTGTTAACGCTGCTGCAAAGGGCTGATAAGACGGAGATGTTCATATTTGTTTTTCAAAATGTAATGCTTTTTACTTTTATAATGCTATTCGTTGCACTTCTTATCATTGTACTTCCGGATGTCCCATTCCACAGGGACCTGAAATAAAAATTTCCTTCCTCGGGGAAGTAAAATAAAGATTTCAATCACGTGTTCTCATGTGGATGAAATGACTCCTAGTCCAAATAGAGGGGGCTCCTATTGCTGTGAATATAAAACCATCTGGAGCTGACAGCAGGAGGCAGAAATACAAAAACAGACGACAGACATGTGTTAGTGACAGCGATGCTCAATAGAATAGAATAGAATTGAATGACTGGCCAGTGGGGCAGACTTGGAATTTTCTGTCAAATTCAACACTTCAACTTCATGAATGTGATTAACTCATTGACGGCGAGAGACATTAAATCCATAGACTTCATAATTAATCCCACCCTCCATCCCTGCCTCTCCCTGCTCTTGGTTCGTCAGGCAGTGCACTGAAGTTGCTTATTAAAGTTAACGATGAATGAAAGACATTGAATGTTTGATCTTGCCACAGATGCCTGGAATCCAAAGCTTCAAAGCGCCGCATGCGTCAATCATCGTTTAACTTGTTAAACAGTTGCTGTGGCAACTCTTTGTGTGTAAGTGAGCAGTTTGAGCAGTTTTGAGTGGATTCACCTAATGAGGGATTTAATAAAGAAAAGCATTTTTATACTTTATTCTTGTTTAAAAATAATTTGATGGGACAGAAACATGTTTGAAACTTATAATTATTACATTTGAAGTGCATAAAAAACATTTATTGATATATATATATATATATATATATATATATATATACACACACTGCTGGCCAAAAGTTTTGGCACCCTTTCTATTCTGTCAGATAATGCTCAATTTCTCCCAGAAACTGATTGCAATTACAAATGCTTAGGTAGTAATATCTTCATTTACTGTATTTTGTTTTCAATGAAAAAGAAAAACACAAAAGAGAATGAAAAAAAAAAAATCAATTCTCATTTTACACAAAACTCCAAAAATGGGCCGGACAAAAGAATTGCCACCCTCAGCCTAATACTTGGTAGCACAACCTTTAGACAAAATAATTGAGAACAACCACTTCCGGTATCCATCAATGAGTTTCTTACAATGCTCTGCTGTAATTTTAGACCATTCTTCTTTGGCCAACTGCTCCAGGTCTCTTGAGATTTCAAGGGTGCCTTCTCCAAACTGCCATTTTCGGATCTCTCCACAGGTGTTCTATACATGGGATTAAGGTCAGGACTCATTGCTGGCCACTTTAGAAGTCCCCAAGTGCTTTCTCTCAAACCATTTTCTAGTGCTTTTTGTAGTGTGTTTTGGGTCGTTGTCTTGCTGGAAGACCCATGACGTCTGAGGGAGACCAACCTTTCTCACACTGGGCCCTACATTATGCTGCAAAATTTGTTGGTAGTCTTCAGACTTCATAATGTCATGCACACGGTCAAGCAGTCCAGTGCCAGAGGCAGCAAAGCAACCCCAAAACATCAGGGAACCTTCGTCATGTTTGACTGTGCGGAACGTGTTCTTTTCGTTGAAGGCCTCGTTTTTTTTTAATGTAAACTCTATTTTGATGACTTTTCCCAAAAAGCTCTACTTTTGTTACTGACCAGAAAACATTTTTCCAAAACGTTTTTGGCCTTCTCAGGTAGGTTTTGGCAAACTCCAGCCTGGCTTTTTTATGTCTCTGGGTCAGAAGTAGGGTCTTCCTGGGTATCCTACCATGGAGTCCCTTTTCATTCAGATGGCGCCGAATAGTACGGGTTGGCACCGTTGTACCCTCAGACTTCAGGACAGCTTGTACTTGTTTGAATGTTAGTCGAGGTTCTTTATACACCATCCGCACAATCTTATGTTGATCCATTTTAACTCGCTGCAAGTGTGATTTAGTTATTGCTACCACCTGATATGTGCCACAGGTAAGTAACAGGTGCTGTTAATTACACAAATTAGAGAAGCATCACATGATTTTTCAAAGGGTGCAAATACTTTACTCCGGCCCATTTTTGGAGTTTTGTGTAACGTGAAAATTATTTAATTTTTTTTCCCATTCTGGTTTGTGTTTTTTTCATTGTAAGCAAAATAAATGAAGATATTACTACCAAGGCATTTGTAATTGCAATCATTTTCTGGGAGAAATTGAGCATTATCTGACAGATTTGAAGGGGTGGCAATCATTTTGGCCTTTGGGGAAAATAGTGAAAAAACATGTCTTGTATTTATATCTTTCCAATGATAAGTCTGAATAAATACACTGAACACACAAAAAAAATTGAGGGTGGGCGTTGCTTCGCGATTTTTCACTTGTTCTGGTCCCCATTAACAGCGAAAAACGCTTCAATATCTGACGCAAAATGGCCGACAGATGGTAATGTTGGTCCTAATTGGCTTACAGCGCGCATAGGATATCTAGTTTTACACATACGATTTCGATAATGAGACGCACTTCACTCTGCAACATTTGTTTCCGTCCGAAGCCATTTTCGGGAAGGACCACCGAACAAGTAAGGAACACGGTTGTTTTTCTGTGTGTTAGTCTCGGTTTTTAAGCAAAAGACAAGTGACAGAACGTCGAAGGTAATTTCTGGCCCTCTACAGTGGGTCAGTTGTCCTAATGCCACTCTTCCTTCATATTTACTACAAAGGTCATAGGATTAGGAGATATGAAAGGAAAGGATAGCTGCCGACATGCTCGACATCGAGTATTTTTTTCATTTCAAACAGAACGATACACCTTGCAGGACATTTTGATGTAAATATGACAGATTTTAACCATTGGCTAATTCCGAAATGTAGCTGGAACAGTGACTAATACAGTCACAACACAAAAAATAACTCACTGGCTGCAATTAACGGTGGTAGACAGACCAGAGTTGTTATAAAAATGAACAGTTTTTACATCGACCACACGATATATTACCACTGACAACACTCAAACTAAGAAAACACATCTAAAACTTTCGGCGTTAATTAAATCAACGGCTTTAATTTTATTTAAAAAAAAAAAAAAAAAAAAAGGTAATAATAACTCCCCATACTTGACTATGACTGCGATAAACGTCCAATCCATTTGGAATGCTTTTGCGTAAAGCTAACAGTAAGATAACATGAAAGAGTGATCATGTTTGAAGTATGGAAATAGATAAACAGACTCAATGTCCAAATCACAACAACACAAGCAAGAGATTATAGCCTAAACATTAATAATACAAATAAAAAAACA
The DNA here is from genome assembly GCF_030265065.1 of Corythoichthys intestinalis. Lineage (NCBI taxonomy): Eukaryota > Metazoa > Chordata > Actinopteri > Syngnathiformes > Syngnathidae > Corythoichthys > Corythoichthys intestinalis. The sequence goes on along the minus strand of NC_080397.1, from coordinate 11,761,973 downwards.
ATAACAAGTGGACTTGGGTTGTTTTAAATTAGGATGTTTTTTTTTTTTTTTCATTATAAACTGATTGGATGTGATAGATGGTGATAGACGTCCAATTATGTGGCTCTTTTCATCCTTCTGCTGTGAATTTAAATCGTTACTAGTAGACGACAAATCCATTTGAAGTGGGAGTGTAGCAACATTTGGACGTCTATTGCAGTCAGTGGCAGCCAGTGATTTAACATTAGAGCTGGGAATCTTTGGGCACCTAACGATTCGATTACGATTACGATTCAGAGGCTCCGATTCGATTATAAAACGATTATTGATGCACCCCCCCTCCTTTTTTTCTCTTTTTTTTTTTTTTTTTTTTTTTTTTAATGTTTTGTACATTAGTTCCAAAATTGTTCAAAAATACTCTCAGGCTAAACCACACTACTATTTCAGTATCAAGTTAACATATAGCAGTAAACAAATATACAAAAATAACATTAAATAAAAAACTCCAGTCCCCATTCTGTATCAGCAGCTTTAAACTACATTCAATTAATTTAATGTTGTGAATCAACCATTAAATTTGTTAAAATTGCTCCCGTTATTCCATAATTTCCCTTTTGTCTACTTTCGACATGTGAAAGTTTTAAAACTATTTTAAAGATAGATTCAAGTCAATATTTTACCGATTTAGGAGTATTTTAGATAAAAAGTTAAATAGGTTTGCTTGGAAGGTTCGCTACAACAGCCTTGCAGGGAAGTGTACTGCTTTAGATGGCGGCCGTTTTTGTAGATGTGCTGCTAACACTACCAAATCTATATTGCATCTAGTCCTATATAAATGATATCCACCGTAACATTATATGGATGTACTTTGGAGGAGCTTTTCGGCAGCAGTCAGGTATGTTGTTGTGTTTTTTTTTATCTCGTTGCATGAGTTGAGCTAGAGCCGTGAGTTGCGCATTGGCATTACCCAAGGGGCCGGGTAATGGGAAGCATGATGTTTAGCTACTCTTGCTCCGTTCCGTCCTGAAGACCGCGCGGCGCGCTGAGTGTTGTGTACTTCCGCTTTACTTCGCATATTTCAATAATCGGAATTTGGATGTTTGTGAATCGTTCTCGAATCTTCCACGGCCGAATCGCAAATAATCTAAGAATCGGAAATTTTGCACACCTCTATTTAACATATTCTCGAAGTATCGGCTCTGTATCGGCAGATCTTCAAATCCAGGTCGATATGTGATCGGGACAACCTTAGCATTAACTGATGCATTATTTGCTGAAAACAACAAAAGTTATTCCAGGTATATTTGCCTTCGCGAGTCAACTTTCATGACTCAAAGGTTCTTCTCCACTATCCCATACACATAACTGATGACGTGCTGGAATTAGAGATTGTCTGTTCCTACATATCTTTGAAAAGTGCGTGTTTGTGTGTGTCCTAGGCTTGCACATGGTGCTGTATTAACAATAAGAGCTACCATGCTACCAATGAAACCCACCTGCTGGGGTAAGCTGATAGCCCTCAGGAGGTTGAGCTGGAGTCCCGCCTGCTCCTCGGGCATCTTCACTCTCCCCCGCGAGCAAGAGCCCACATCATCCTTCTTGCGTCCCGGAAACTGCGGAAACGTCTTCTCCAATGTCAGTCAAGGGAGGAAACGGTTCAGCTTGTCTGCGGCAGCCATCGTTGATGCAGCCCCAGCACCTGTACGACCGTATTTACGCTTAATAAGGCTGGACAAACCAATAGGTGTGTCAAGTCACAATATTTTTCGCATTTCAAAACTTTGATGAACTTGTGGTGGTAACTTGAGTCCAAGTCTAAAATGTTACTTACCAGAAAAGAAGGATGATGATAATGGAAGAGTCATGATTTAACAATTTCTTTTTTTTTATTACGTTCATATAGAACAGGGGTCTGAAACTCACAGAAAAATATTTTGCAGCCCCCATTTGACATCCAGTTGGAGTATACACATTGGTTGTGCTTATTTTGCATTGGGCAATTAAAAACAATGAAACACATTTCAAAGAGCTATGAGTAATAAAAAATAAATAAAATGAAATTTTAAAACTTTAGAAACAAAAAATAAGTTTTAAAAAAATTGTAATAAACTGGAAAACTTTTGACCTCACCTAGCTTAGCTCGGTGGCTATCATTGACGGCAATAGACGTCCAGTCGATTTTACCTTCCAGCACCTGGAAGTGATCATTCAACGGTAAAGAGTTAATTTTGCGTCACTTCCTGATGATTTTAGGGCAATTCCATGTCACTTCTGGTTATTTTTGTGCACATTTTTGGCAGGTACATGGCTGCTGTACCTCCCGTGCACGTGGAGCATTGCACTGGCCGCTGAGCCGGGCTCCCTTCCAGACTTGGGTATGCTAACCCTCTTTGCTACGGGCGCCGTGCTGATGCGAGGCGCCGGCTGCACCATCAACGACATGTGGGACAAAAACTTCGACCGGAAGGTACCGGAATGTCGGCCCATGACGGATGAGTTCCCGTCGTTCTGATGCCTTTTGCTGTGCAGGTGAGTCGGACGGCCACGCGGCCCATAGCTTGTGGGGATGTTTCCCGTGCGCAGGCCTTGGTCTTTCTGGGAGGGCAGCTTTCGCTCGCTCTCGGGGTGCTCCTCTGTCTCAACTACTACAGGTATTGTACATAATGACCACGCCTTTTTCATTGAACAGCGGTTCTCTAGTGGTATATAAACATTTTTTTAACCCACTACAGTTCATTAATCAAGTTAGTTCAGTGGTATTCAACTTTTGTATTCAAGTGGTATTTAAAGACAAGACAACTCATTTTATTGGAATTTTTTGGGGATTGTTCTTAAAATTTAGATAATAGTGCCTTCATTTATGAGTCCATGTAACTCAAAACACTCATATCTCAAATCTTTTTTCACAATTGAAATAAAAGCAAATGTAAATTACCCACTTTTCACTAACAAAACCAACAAAATATTCCACAAACTTTAAGGTGAGCGCTCCTTGAGTAAGACACAGTTACACATAGTGCTGTACGATATGGCCATATGTATCACCAAAACATTTTATCGACATTTATACCTATCGCCAGTCGACCTGTTTCTGCAATGCACTTTTTAGCCATCAGATGGCGCCACATTTGTACTGACTTGCTACATTATGCTGTAGTAACACAACCAATAAGGCTCAAGATGCTCACTCAGTAGTTAGCCAACTGGCGCCACCTCCCAGCCTGACATGAATAATGCATGCAAGACAATCTAAAATAGGAACCCGTACAATCAACACAGACATTAATTAATTAATTATTGATGATATTATGATGTAGTGTACTATAACCTTGAAGGTCAAAACTATTACAAATAAGCAGTGAGAGAAAAAGAGATGAAGCCTCATGAGGCATTGAACCACTTGAGCCAATTGGTTCGAGAAAGGCTTTTTTTCTCAAAGCTTCATTTGTGCACGATTCCACCTATTGGCTAAGTGTATAATCACAGTTGTCGCTCGATGACGTGTGATTCACTGAATTTTGATGTGTGTGGGTAGGTTGGGAAGGAATTAATTTACAAAATATTGTCAGACGAAATTCTCGATGTACTAGTATATAGATTATGATTACATACGTATGTACAGAGTATCACAAAAGTGAGTACACCCCTCGCATTTCTGCAGATATTTAAGTACTGGATATATCTTTTCATGGGACAACACTGACAAAATGACACTGATACAATGAGAAGTAGTCTGTGTGCAGCTTATGTAATAAAGTTCATTTATTTTCCCCTCAAAATGAATCAAAATATAGCCATTAATATTTAAACCCCTGGCAACAAAAGTGAGTGTACCGCATGGAAACTACGTACATCCCTAAATGTCCAAATTGAGTACTGCTTGTCATTTTCCCCCCAAAATGTCATGTGACTCGTTACAGGAGTGTTGTCACCATTGCTGCAGAGATTGAAGAGGGGGGGGTTCATTCCCACCACCATGCTGGACTGTAGGCATGACACACTTTGTACTCCTCACCTGGTCGCAGCCACACACGCTTGAGACCATCAAAACCAAATAAATTAATCTTCGTCTCATCAGACCATTGGATATGATTCCAGTAATCCATGTGCTTTGTTGACATGTCTTCAGCAAAATTTTTGCAGGCTTTCTTGTGTACCACCTCCATAAGAGGCTTCCTCCTGGGGTGACAGCCATGCACACCAATTTAATGTAGGGTGCGGCGTATGGTCTGAGCATTAACAGGCTGACCCCGCCACCTCTTCAATCTCTGCAGCAATGCTGACAGCAGTCCCGTAACGAGTCACATGGCATTTTGGAGGGAAAATGACAAGCAGTACTCAATTCGGGGATGAACGTAGTTTCTATCGGGTGTACTCACTTTTGTTGCCAGGGTTTTAGATATCAATGGCTATATTTTGAGTTATTTTAAGGGGGAAAAGTCTATTATATAAGTTACACACAGACTACGGTACTTTTCATTGTGTCAAAGTGTCATTTTGTCAGTGTTGTCCCATGAAAAGATATACTTAAATATCTGCAGAAATGCGAGGGGTGTACTCACTTTTGTGATACACTGTATATAATATTTTTTTAATGTAGTGTGTGTGTGAAAATTATTCCCAAAATGGTATTATCATCATATGGCAGGTGGTGCAATGTTTTTTCTCAAAATGGCAAAAGGGTAATCAGGTAGAGGGCGGTAAAAGTGCTTGTGTAACTTGAAAAGGGTTACAGATTATGCATGTGTTACTTGGACATTGATGTAGCTAGAGGATGGGGGAATTTTTATTGTTTTACTCGAAAACAAAACTTTTTTTTTTTTTTTTTAACAAGATAGTTACGTATTTAGTGTTTACAGTACATATACTGTAGTTAGTATTTGGTTTACCATCGCTACACACACTAAACACGCTGGAGAGAACTCTCGTAGTTGGTGGGAGACGTAAATGACAGCGTTTACTTAGCTTCAATTTTGTATAAAGTGACAGATGATGGTTACATAAAATGTGAAATGAAGTTGCCCCCCTTTGCAGCCACCCTCCGCAAGCAAGTCTTGCACGTGGGATGTCCTTCCTCTTCTAATCCGCGGCCGTCTGCTTCTTTTGGGTGGCCTAAATACTCTCATACAGGCGAGTTTGTTTCTTTTTTTGTTGAGGAAAAAGCTCACCACCTTCAGCCATTGTTTCAACTCTAATCTATAGCACAGAGTAGCGTCACTGACGGACATAGCAACAACCGGAGGGGTAGGGGTGAGCGCTCCCGCTCAATTTCTCGCTGCATTTTTGGGACATAAAAAAATAGTTAATACCGTATTACGGTGTGACGGAAAATTTTAGTGGTTTTGAAACCGTGATGTTTTAATACAACGATAAACCTTGAGACCGGCACATGCCTAATATATATGGTATTTTGCTGATTCTATTTACACTGGATAGTTTCAGGTTGCAGCACTATTTGATGCGTTTAACATTGTGGCATGTCAGTTTAATATCAAATCAAAAATAAAGTGAGTGGGGGTAAAGCCTTTCATAATTTTCTATTTTTTTTTTTTACCACATAATTAAAAATGTAATATATCATGGCATATTGATATTGTGATATCAAATGGGCTATGTCGTGATAGGTTTTTTTTTGTTTTTGTGTTTTTTACAAATTACACATTTTTGGTCATTTGCTTCAGCCATTACAATAATGTTGAAAATAATTGTAATATCAACCCTTTTATTCAGCCAACTGTATTGTTTTGCTTGACTTTGTGTTTTACAGCATCGCTTTGGGTGCTGCGTCCTTGTCTCTTGTGTTCACATACCCGCTGATGAAGAGGTTTACTTACTGGCCACAGCTGGTGCTCGGTGAGATGTTTTTTTTCCGACATAATGCTATGCTTCTAGTCATTCTTACATTGTTGTTTGTGTGGTCTGGAGGTCTGGCCTTCAACTGGGGGGCGCTGCTGGGCTGGGCCGCTGTCAGGGGTGCCTGCGATTGGTCTGTGTGTCTCCCCCTCTACTTCTCCGGGGTCATGTGGACGCTCATCTACGACACCATTTATGCGCATCAGGTGTGAATTTTGAATTTAAAAATGTCGAACTGAATCTACTAGTTTTTGTTAATCATGTCAAGGTAGACAGAAAATTAATGACTGAGGCTAGAGAAATTGAACAAAACATTAAATCAAAGTGGCTTATAGTGAACATACAAACCAGATAGTATTTGTGTCCGTGTGACGTTTAGGACAAGGAGGACGACATTAAGGTAGGCGTTAAGTCGACGGCGCTGAGGTTCGGCGAGCAGACCAAACCTTGGCTGACTGGCTTCGCGGCAGCCGCAATGGCTGGCCTGGTGGTGGTCGGGCTCTCCACTGATCAGACCCTCCCGTACTACGGCGCCCTCACCGCTGTCACCCTTCACCTAGCGCGGCAGGTAAGCATACTATTCATTAGTTAAATCCATTTTCGTATGAACTCATTCGCTCCCAACCAGGTATACAGTATGTGCAGTATTCAGAGTATGTGCTATCACCGTCAATGGCAGCCAATAACACTCCCCGTCCCTCCCCTCTAGATTTACACTCTGGACATGGACAAGCCTGAGGACTGCTGGAAGAAGTTTGTATCAAACAGAAACCTTGGACTTATACTACTTTTAGGAATCGTTGCTGGAAATCTGTGGAAACAAAGACCAGAGACATTAGCATTATAAGGCTAAAAACGACTGTATTAGAATTTTTTTTTTTTAATTTATTTAATTTTTTTAACTTTTGCCTTTATGCTATTTTAAGAATCCACATAAAACAAATAGACAAGATGAGCACTTATGGAGCGCATTCGATTGTGCTAGTTCTTCAGTCAAAATGGATTGGACATTTAATGTATTCAATGGCAGACAATGAATTAGTTCCTCTATTATCAGAGGGCTAAGAAATTTGTGGTTTAAGTACTGTACACTAGTCTGTTGTCTGTCCCTTTAAACTGCAGATGTGAAACTAGAGGCCTGGAGCCAGATCTGGCCCCTCTCATTTTGTGTGGCCCACTAAAGTAAATCATGTGAATTGTGTATCAACTTCATGTGTCTCACTAAAATGTTATTGAAATATCTGAAGTCCTCAATGAAAGGTAAAAATTCTATTAGATATATATATATTAAAACATTTAAAAAATTTGAAACAAGTAAACAACATATTTATTGTTTGTGGTTTTGAAATGTAAATACATTTGAAAAAATTGTTTAAAAAAAAAAAAAAAATTAAAGACATACAGTGATCCCTCGTTACTTCGCGCCCTCAGTCCTTCGCATTTTTTTTTTTTTTTCAATTAAAACAACAACAAAAAAGATGTGCTGTCCGGGGCTGATCGTGTAGTCCCATTCTCCCTCTCCCTCCCTCTCCCTGCTCTTTTTTTGGTCAGGGAATGAGTGCACTGCTGTTGCTTGTTAAGGTAAACGATGATTGACAGACCTTTAATGTTTGGTTCTCTGGCAAGATCAAAGCGCCGCATGCGTCAATCATCGTTTAACTTGTTAACGCATTTGCTCCCAAAAACGTATAAGTACGTTCTATTTTTAATTGTTACAATGTCCCAAAAACATACTTATACATCTTTTATGTTTTTTTTTCACGAGAGACATCTCTAGGTTCTGATGCAACTTCGCTCCAAAGCACAATGCTCAAAATTCATTTTAAAGCAATAAAACTGGCCACTGGAAGGCAGTAGCGCATTTGGTAAGAACTCATATTGGACCATGAAAGGAAGTGAAGAGAAATAGTCAGGAAACGGAAGAAGTAAGAAGCGTGAGGAAAAATGTGGAGAACACAAAAACACAAGGCAAATGACACTGGAGGGGTGTTTTGGAAAGAAAACGACACAAGCGTCAAAGTGTAGCGGATCATGTTGTTGAGTCTGTGTTGCTCGTTGAGTAGAGTTCGCGTTTCCGTGTTCGGCCGCTCATGTCTCTAGTGTCTCATGACGCAGCCGGAAACGCGCACGGCTAAATTGGTTCCCCCCCCAGGAACACAACATGCCCCACACAAGTTCCCTAGGTGAATTCTGTTGTGAGGTAGTGGTCACTAAAAAAGAAAGATTCAAAAAAATCTATCATGATGAGACAGGCGGTGATGAGGGAAAAGTTTACCCCGTCTGCTGAGACAGCCGCGGCCACAACAGCGTCATCTCTCAGTTCAGTAGTTTAGTTATATGTAAATACATTGTTACTTTGCTATCAAAAGCTGTATTTGTGTTGTTGTTTATGTTATTTTGTAGAAGGAAAACATTATTCAAATGTTTGGGATGTCACAAAAGCAAAAAATAGCTATGTTAAAGTCCAAGTTATGTTTGAAATGTATGCTTTTACAAAAAACTCTTTTTTTTTTCATCAGAAATTGGAAAATTGCTCAAACTAAACTATTTTCTAATGCTGATTTCTAAAGAATGAAAAAAGGTATGAACTTTTTTTTTCCTGCTGAAAGAAGAGTCTAATCTTTCTTTTGGTGGGTTCCATGTTTATATAGCAATAGAAAAGAATTTTCTGTGGGCCTTGCAAAATCTGTCAAAATCCAGTAAAATGGCTGGGCGTGAACGAGTTAAACGGTTTCTGCGGCAACTCATTGTAAGTGAGCAGCTGAGCGGATTTGAGTGGACTCACTCAATGAAGAATTTAATAAGCCAAGAATTTTTCTGCTTTATTCTAATTTTAAAATGATTTGGAGGGACAGTAACATGTTTAAACTTATCATATTATAACATCTTAAGTGTTTAAAAACCATTTATCAAAATATAAATGTATATATACATGTTATTTTTTTAAATTATACTTTGAGAAAAAAAAAACGTGTCATATATTTATCTCTTTCCAATGCTAAATCTGAATAAATACATTGAACACACACCAAAAAACAATTGTGTGTGGGTGGGCGCTAATTCGCGGTTTTTCACTTTTTGCAGTGACTTCTGGTCCTCATTAACTGCGAAAAACAAGTGATCACTGTATATATATTTTGACACCCAGTGCCAGAAAAAAATGAGATCTACGAAGAAAAGAACACAGTGCCTACAGTCAAACATGGTGGAGTTTCAGTGATGTTTTTGGGGTTGTTTTGCTCCCTCTGGCTCATGACGCCTTGACAGTGTGCAAGGAGTCATGATATCTGGAGACGATCCAAATGTTGTGGGCCGCAATATAGGGTGCAGGGTCAGAAAACAAGGGTCTGCGTCAGAAGTCATGGGTGTTCTAACGGGATAATGATCCCAAACATACCTCAAATAACACCAAGAAATGGTTTGAGACAAAGTGCTGGAGAATTCTGTCGTGGCCATCGATGAGTCCGGATCTAAATCTAATTGAAAACCTATGGAGAGGTCTCAAAATTGCTGTTGCCAGAAGGCACCTGGAACAGTTCGCAAAAGAGTGGTCCAAAATTCCATTTGAGAGGTGCACGAAACCTGTTGATGGTTATAGGAAACGACTGTTTTCTGTTATTTCTTTCAAAGGATGTGCAACCAAATATTGAGTTGAGGGTGCCAAATTTTGTCCAGCCCATTTTTTTGCATTCTGTGTAAAATTGTGTAGATTTCGGGTTTTCTCTTCAGATTTTTTGTGTTTTTCCGGTGCAAATCCAAGAAATAAACACATCCTGTGAAAACATTTGTAATTGTATTAATGTTTGGGAGAAATCGTGTATTTTGGGGGGGCGGGGGGATCCAGGGGTGCCAATAATTTCGTCAATGACTGTATATAATCTAGGGAGTCCTCATGTTATGATGTCCTCGACCTACGACGTTTTGACTTTGCGGCACTCATCACTCGTCCGCCATGAAGCACCCTGCACCACAGCTTCTGCTTAGCTACTGCTCAGTGCTTGTCTGTGTTTGTGTGTCAGGAGTATCTTTGCACACATTTTTCACAATATGGCATCAAAGAAGAAAGCTGGTCTTCTAGGTTCAGCCGAAAGACTATCAATTACAATGGAAACAAAGCGTATCATCATAAAAAGAACGGACAAAAGTGAGACACCAATGAACATCAGTAAAGAGATGCTGCGTTCAGACCAAAGTTAAACCGTCGCATGAAAATGCCTTGCTCATCGCCAAATGCAGTTTTTTGTTCACACAGACTTTACGTCGCCGACAGTCAAAGTCTACCAACTTACGGTTCACGTAGCCTAAAAATAAGGACAGTAACGAATCGGGTTGCATGTGTGCTTCAGGTTGCTATGTTGATGTGTTGAGCGCCATGTTTTCGGGGCTTACGCTAAACGCACCGCGTGTCTGACTGGTGTGACAGCGGGACGAGTGGAGGAGTTGGTTTTAGTAGCATCGGCTACGGCCTGTAGTAGTTGTATTCTGTAATTTCAGTAGCAAATAAACCACTGAAAAGCCTAACTGTCCATCCACCTCAAATACAGTATCTTATTTTAATGTATTATGCTATTTTTAAACTGAATATTTTGACATTTCGTTAGCATTTCAACCTGTGAAATACACGGCTTACACGGACATTCGGCTTACGTCGTCTGTTTAGGAACGGAACTCGTTCATAACTCGAAGACATCCTATGTGTGTGTACTATGTACACTTGTATGTAAATAATAACACAATGTAAGTGTACGAAGTCCTCGCCTAGTGGAAAAGTCAGCTTCCTGTTCCAACTTTTGAAGCTTTTCTCTAGATAACGACACGTGGCTTTTCGACTTCCATATTGACGCATAATGACAAACTTTGGATGAACACAAATGACACACTAAGAGGAAAAGGAGCCTAAATGAACACAGTCAAGTGATTGGTCCATTGAAACATGGCATAAATAAAAGTTAATCACGTTCATTTTCACTTTGAATTGCTTGAATGCAGTTCATTTGATCTCTATTGTGTTTTCACCCCCACAATGTGTGCATTACATGAACATATTCCATTAAATATAAGCCTTGTAAAAAGTTTATTTTCCAAACAAATGTACAGTAGAGGTTTGTTTGTATGTTTATATGGTTTGATCGCAGTCAGCCCCCCCATCCCCCAGTCAATTTGGATTGGACGCCTCATTCATTACATTGGGTAATTTTTTCCAAATTTATGTCAAACTAAATACTGAAATTTTACAGTTTCCTACATTGATTTCAACATGTCAGGTTTTGACCCCAGAGCTAATGGAGAGGTACTGTTTAAGTGATTAGGCTCCATCTAGTGTTAAAAAGGTACAACATTATGTAGACTAGGGGTGTGACAATATATCGAAAAGGCGAGACTATAGTATATGACGATACTTTGTAGCCCAAAAGGTTATAAATATGCTCTCACCAAGAATCGATATATCGTTCTAAAATGGTGTCACCGTTTAAATAAATAAATAAATAAATAAAAAGAGCCAACAGGTTGCTATCCTTGTCAAAATCTATTAGGAGAGTTTCTACGCTGCCATTGACGGCACTAGACATCCAATCCATTTGATGTCTAGTCAGGGGTGAAAGTGGCTAGAATTTCTTATCGTCAGGGGGCTGAGCTTCATTTAGTAATTGCCGAAGAAGGCACACACTCATTTCGAAATTAAGCTTGGATTTTTGAAGAACTACGAAAGTTGTACCACATACAAAAAGGAAGGATTGTCTCAGGAGTGATTTCTTCGAGGATTCGAGGTGAATATTATATTTTTGGTACCATGCGTGCATTTTGAAACGTTCAATCAGTGGGAGAATGGGAACCGCTACGGCATTGGCGTCATTCTTCGACATATATTCGTAAAATACACTAGATGCGTAACTGCCCGTTTTTTTGCTCTTTTAAGAAAGAATTGAGACAGTTTTATGTCCATATCTATAAAGAATTCAGTGATTTAAGCATTTATTCACAATAATTTTGAACGGAAAAAGCCATTGGCAGCCCCCTTATCATAACAAAGAGCTAACAGACTAGCATCATTCTCTGACAGATTTAAGTAAATTCAAACTGCCCTTTTTGTTGTTGTTGCTTTTAACCAAGAATCGAGATTGTTTTACATCCATATCCATAAAGAATTCAGGGATTTAAGCATTTATTTACAAGAATTTCAACATAAAAAGCTCTTTGCTATGGACTTGTGGTAAGGCGGCGCCAAAGTGAACCTAAAGACGAGCCACACATTCGCCAAATTTACGTAAAATAAATACTACAAGCACGGTTTCTTTTGCTTTTAACCAAGAATCGATAATTTATGTTTTATATTTGTTTTGAGATTTGAACTTGCAAAGGGAAATGCTCCAAGGCAAAGCCAAATATTCATTTATATGCAATATTCTATGTGCAATACTTACTCACCTACAATATTCAAAGTCTTAACTGTCAAACTGCTGCTACTTCACTCGATTATTTGCACTGCCTGAACATAGGGCTATCTCATACGCATTTTTTTTTTTTTTTTATTAAGATTTTATACTTGCAAGTCCCTTTGTTGATTTTAACTTACCATGCACTGCAAAGGGAAATGTTCCAAGGCATAATCCAATATTGATTTATATGCAACATTCTATGTGCAATACTTACTCACCTGCAATATTCAAAGCCTTAACTGTCAAACTGTTGCTACTTCACTTCGATTATTTGCACTGCCTGAACATAGGGCTATCTCATACTCATTTTATATTTGTTTATTTAGATTTTATACTTACAAGTCACTTTTGAGATTTTAACTTATCATGCACTGCAAAGGGAAATGCCCCACAATTTCATTGTACAACTGAATAATGACAATAAATGGCTATTCTATTCTATAAAAAGTTGTGATTTTATATAGAATTTATTAGTAATCTATTTATACATTATAATTGATTCTGCATGCTTTCCTCAAATATTAAGTTTCTGATGTGAAAATTGAGTGATTTATTAGCCTTTGAAAACATGCAGTAAATAAAAGACAAAATAAGTTGGTATTTTGGGCAAAAACTTATATGATGTTAAATATTGCTATTGATCCTGAAAATATAGGTGATTATCTCTGCATTTGGTAATTTTTGTTCATCTAGTGTAAAATCTGAGAACTTTATAGCCATTTTAATTTTTTTTATACTTATATAAAAAATAATCGGGATTTTATTAGGGAACGACTTTGATTTTTTTTTTTTTTTTTTTTGCTCATGGAGACTCATACTGTATATGGCTAAAGTAGGTGCCTGTTTTGGTTTTAGGTCAGTAGCAGCTTTGGTTTTGAAAATATTTGAATTTGAAGTTTTTGAAAATAGGCCCTCTACGAATCGGCCCCGTATCCTGTGTCATGTCAATAGGTTATGAAGTCTATGGATTTGCAAAATAAAAGTTAACGAAAACAGCAGTAACCCCAACATCCATCTCCTAATTTTTCCCCCCCCTCATTTCCTCACATCTAACTGCAAAATCTCAATTTTAAATACTTAAGAACATTGGATGAACATTAAAATTGAAGCTAATGTAAACAGTTCGTGTTTTTTTGTAAGTATGTTAAGTAACATACATTCACAAAAATAAGTACAAATGACTTATGACTGTGAACTTGAATATATTTTGAACAATGACTTTTTTTTAATTATAATAAATAAGTAGCCTAACATAAATGAGCAAAAAATAGTCCAAAGTGCACAATGACGGAATTATTATTTTATTTGCCCATCAGACCAAATAAAATAAATAAGCCTCTACAATTCCTTCCATTCTCTTAAAGACCTGATGAATTTTCTTTTGCATTGCCCTTTTTTATCGCACCAATTCAACAAGTTTCTTCTTTTTTTTTCTTTTTTTTGCTGTTCCAGAAAGCGTGCATTTGAACCAATCAGAGCCAACCATCTCTGCTGATCAAATGTCAGTAGGTCAGTCAATTGAATGGACAACTGAGTCCAAGGAAGCTTGGTTTGCTGCGCGCATCAACTCGACTCGTCAAACTCAGATAACTACAGCAGCTGGGGAAAACTCTGTGCCTTCCGTGGAATAGATAAATAATAAATATTGGTGGAAATGGATGAGACTACACAAGCACTTGTGTATGTAAATCTGACGTTGGTAGATTGTTTTCTCTTCAGAGATGAGATGCGTGTGTGGCAACCTGGCAGGTTAGGTTTTTTTGTTTTGTTTTTTACCTAGGGCGTTGACAGTTGCCGTCATATTTTCGGGATCAAGGCACCGTTCCGGCCTTGAATTTTATACCGTCAATAGCACTGAAACAAGAGCTTTAACAGTCTTAAGGGAGTTTACAGGTCACTTCCTGTTCATTTTAGGGCTGTAGATATAGATTTCCATTTATTCACTTGAACATATCTGTTCATTTCACATGGTTGCACATGATCTTCTCATAACTGTGTCTTCATCTAAAGTACTGCTTGCGTACACAGACTTTAGCTTCCATTGCTATGTATAGCTTGTTTTCCACTGTTCGTGAAGACGGCAAATATAAACTGGATGAATTGTAAGGTCGAGGCAGAATCTGTTGCGGCCGGCCGGCTTTAAATTAATCTTTCTGTAATAAATATACCGTAATTTTCTGACTATAAGCCGCCACCCACCAAATTTGACATGAAAATGGCAATTGTTCATATATAAGCTGCACTGGACTATAAGCCGCAGCTGTCCTCACAATATTATGGGATATTTACAACATACATTAACCGATAACACTTTATTTGACAGTGGCATCAAAACACTGTCATAAGACCAAATGAACCACCATAAAGCTTTGAACCAATTGGCTGAAAAGCTTCATAGCTTAAAGAAGCGTCATTTGGTCATCACTGCTCCCTTGAGGGAGACAGTCAACCTCTGTTGCCACATGCTGTCAACATTGTTGTCGTCCAACATGCCTCTTAGCATGCATTGCAGCACTACAGATGGAGATATCAAAATTCATGTTCTGTGCTAATTATTTCTTCAGTTACTGTTCCAGTTGTTTCATTAATTGCTAGTTATGATATTTAGTAACACTTTATTTGACAGTGGCGCCATACGACTGTCATGTCAAGACAATCATAATTATGACATGACACTGCCATTAGCAATAATAATTGCTTATGACAGATGTCATTTTGTGTCATCCGGCAAATTATCTCACTTTTGAATGGATGTAAAAGGTCCGAGGTGGACATAGAGTTAGCGACATAATTTGCCGGATGACACTTAATGATATCTGTCATAAGCATTCATTTTCATTCGGTCATATGGCAGTGTTATGACACAGCTGTCAAATAAAGTGTTGCCAATTATCCCAAATAAATCAACAAATAAGCCGCACTGGACTATAAACTGCAGGATTCAAAATAAGGAAAAAAAAGTAGCGTTAAGTAACTTAGGTTATTATTGCATTCTTTTCGTTCCCGAATTTTGTGTCGTCATCTCCTGTTCGTTAACCCTATATTGCCAAATATATCACATTTGATACACCTAAAATTTCATGATTTTGAGACTAATTCAGAATTTTGACTTTTTTTGGGGGGGAAAAAAAATTATGGATGCAAGTCAACACATGCATCTGCAGGTTCCATGAGAAAAACAAACAGGATTTAACAAGAGTTATAGATATCTGAGCGCTTATTACACATATTCATTTTGACTTTTCTTTTTACAAATTTGAAAAAAGGTTTCATTAGGACCTTATTTTTCAAATTTTGGGATTCTCTGATAATTACTTCATATTGCTGGCATTAAAGGGTTAAGAGAATAAAATAACTTGTAAAAAAAAAAAAAAAAAAAAAAAACGACTTTTTTCTTCAGGGCTTTTACATGTTACTTCCTGCTGATTTTGAGTCACTTCCTATTCTTTTGGGGACATTTTTGAGTCACTTCCTTTTCATTAACCCAAAATCAACAGGATGTGACCTGTAAATGCCCCAAAATCAACCAGAGGTGAGTCATAAATGCCCCCCACAAGAGGAAGTGACTGAAAAGCAACAGGAAATGACTTGAAATGCCCCAAAATGAACTCATTGCCTGACATTGGCTGCCACTGACGGCCATAGACGTCCAATCCCTTTGAACTGGGAGGGTGGCAGTGAATGAATGTTCTTTCATTGCCAAGAGCCATCGCTCCCACTTCAAACAGATTGGACGTCTACGAGTGATAAACATTCCAATTTACAGCAGAAGGGTGAAAAAGCTTGTTTTTCTGTTTATTCGTTGTTTTGTAGAATGGTCAAAAATGATTCTAGGATAATGTATCGAGATCATCGTTATCGTGAGCCTTGTATCGCAAATGTTATTGTATTGTGAGGTATCCACACGTTCCCAACTCTAATGTAGACTGAATTTAAGCTTCTTGTGTGTGCCTGAGTCAAATGATATTTTCAATTGCTGTGGGCCAATAAGAACGGCACACTGGGCCGAAGTTTGGACATGCTATCGCAGACTATTTGATAAACACAGTGGCACAGAGCAGATTTAAATCTCGTAATATTACAACTTTCCTCCTGTAGGCCTTTTTTCCCCTTTCTTTGTGTGTTCCCTGATACTCCTTCGACTACCTTAAGTGCAAGTTGTCAGTGAATGCAGCTTTAATGTCCCCCAAAAAGTGGTACAATCAGGCTCTTTTCACGGGCTACTATTGTCTTGCATCAATAGCCCAATCTGCATTTGCAGCCTCTTGACTTTTTTTAAGTGCACTTTGAATGATGAAATGAGCTATTAACGTGTTTTTCCCCACCCTCCTTGATTGGCACATGAAATTGACACTCTCCTTTCAATCCATCACTAATTGCGAGCGTATTTTCTCTTTTAATCGATCCGATTTTGCCGTCTAATTGTGTCTCATTGTCTTTGCCTGGGTTTAAATGCGGCAGAGAGAGTGGGGTTTGGACAGTTATTTTATTTTCAGGGGAGCCGGAAGTAAAATGTGCAAAGGGAGCCGCGCATTATTACCAGCAAGCGGGCAAGCTCCGAGAAACAAAATATGGTGAGTGGCTTTGCTTTGAAAATACTTGCATGCAAGAAAAGGAAGATAGCATTTGTAGCAGGTGAAAAGGCATTTAAAGTAGAAAAATAGTCGTGTTGGACAAAAATAATTTCAAATCATGCATAAATAAAAGATTTTTAAAAAAAGATTACAGTGTTCCTGAGTCAGACATTTTTAAACTATTATACTCATTATAAGACAGTGTTATTTTATATTTAAAATGAGGGGGGAAATTTTTTTTTGCTAGTTGACATGACATCATAAATCTTATGACATAATAGGTTGCATTTAGGATTTAAGTTACATGTGCACATTTTTTGTTTACATTCTCGCCTTTTCCCCAGATTAGGATAGCCTGGTTTTATTGCTTAAGGGTTTTTAATGTTTTGGATTTTATCGGTTTTATTATTTAATTTACTGTCTGACTTTTATTGCGATGCGCTGTTTTTGTTTCATTTCTTTTTTTCTTAATGTCATTGTATAATACTTTCTGCCTTTTATTTATCTTGAGCCATGTTTTTGTTGTAAAGCACTTCCTTTCGGATTTTGTAAAGGGATATATAAATAAATTTGATTGACTGATTGATTGATTGACATTTATTTCTTTATTTATTTTATTTTTATTTGTCTTAAAACCTTTTAGGGACAGCTAAGGCAAAAGCAGACACTTGACCTTGACCAAGTGACTATTTTGCTCATTAAAAATATATATTTTGGGTGACACTTTTGACCTTTAACCATTTATAAGACAAAAAAAAATTATTACTCGTGATTGTATTTTTTATATTATATTTCACACTTCTGAATAAATGTATAAATTAATATAATGAATGAATAAAGACAGTAATACACACTGGTTACGGCCCCAAGTAACACTCTAAAGTAGATATTTTTTTCATACTATTTAATTCATTGCATGCCATTGATGGCAATCGACGTCCCATTCATTTAAACTGGGAGGACTGGCCGTGAATGTTCACTTTAGTGCTATTGACAACTTCTAACACAGTCAATGGCAGCCAGTGAGTTCAATGATTGCCCTGTAAGGGTAAAAAATATACGAGGGTCATTCAATAAATAAGCTGAATTTTTCGGCATAAGGACTTCCAATTCATATGGACGCTTACTTTTTAAATTATTTTTCAACGTAGTCTTCCAGCACTGTCCCACACTTTTCCCATCTGTGCACAAACTTCCGTATTCCCTCAGGGTAAAAGTCTTTGGACCGATACTTTTTACTTCATCATCACTTTCAAACTGTGTGCCATTTTTTCGGACATTTTTTTTCAGCTGAAACGTAACACCATATACAGTTGACATTCTCCTATGAATTTCAACCAGTTTACACCCTTCAGCAATCAAAAACTTGATAACTGACCGCTGTTTGATCCTGAAGCATTCTTCTTGGTCGGCCATGATGTTAATTGCCCAAACTCTGGGTTTCTTTAAATCTGCAAAATAAATAAATAAATAAATCCATGTGCAAAAGGAGTAAAACAGATGTTTGTTTTTTTTTTTTAAAGTAAGCTTCTAGTTTTCTTAAAAGTCGTTATACTGAAAAATTTAACTAATTTTTTGAATGACCCTAGTCTATATATCAAAATTGGTGCATGAAAGTGTTAAAGGTGATCTTTCCAGGTGTTCTCCTAATTGAAATGATATCAATGTCTAAAAGTCATGTGAGATAGAAAGTTAAAAAGATTACATTCTATGTTTAGTTTTTGGCTACATTTCAAGAATTTAAGAGCATACTTGATTATGAATTAAAAAAAAAAAAAATCTTTTGGCACATTATTCCAGAGAAAATCTGCAGTTTTAAATATACATTTAATAATTTTGAAATTAGATTCTGGTCAAGTACTATAACTTTAGTTTTGAATAATAGTATTTCACTTTATTATATACTTGACACCATGTAATTTTATACATCATTTCATAAATTTTATTTTAAATGTAGTATTTTTTGTGTACATTTTTCATACATTTAATACAGTTTTACATACATACATACATTTCTATTACTTTTATCTTGCTTTTAACCTGTGTTGTTTTTATCTTCTGTGCAGTGTCCTTGAAAGGCTCTACAAAATGTGAAAAATATATTTGTTATTATTGTGTGGCACATAAATATTTTATAGATTTGGTAAAGCAACGTTTTTGATTAACTACACATTTTAGGAAATGTGATTTTTACATTTGGACTATAAGATTTATCCCATGATTAAAATTTGAACAATTTTTGGCCTGAATGTTAGACTAACGACTTTGTTCAGAAAGATTGCATTCTAATACATATAAAATACAAAAACTATTTTATAGCATACGTGATACATATACAAGTAGTAACTACTCAACTGTCAACTTGTGGCGCAGTCCAAGCCACAGGTGAAGCGCGAAGACCGGGTGCTCAGCCCTCCGCAGACTGCCTGTCAGTGCTCTCCTCCTGCGGCCAATGGGCCTCAGCGGCGGTGGCGTCTGTGCGCCAGCTGCGGTGCAGACATCCACGACCGATACCTGCTCGAGGTCAGTCCAAAAACGATGAATTTCAAGGCTTTTAAAGGGATCATAAAGCTACTTTGTGCGTCAGGTGAATGAACACCACTGGCATTTGGGCTGCCTCGAGTGCTCCGTCTGCAGGACTTCTCTTCGGCAGCAGAGCAGCTGCTACGTCAAGAACAAACAAGTCTACTGCAAGTCAGACTACTTTAGGTAAGACACATCAAGAACAACAAATTGTGGTCTTAAATTCAACGTTCTTATAATGTTGGGGCGGAGCCAAGTTTAGCCTTGGTTTTTAGCAGCCACAAATGATTATTTTGATAGTCAACTCACAGCTCATTTTGTGTTATATTTATCTCTACCTGTAGGTGAAGCCAGGTGATTGATTTTGGGGTCATGAGGTTAAAGGTCAGAAATTGAAATTCACGATAAAGCAAAAATGATTAAGGGATCATGATCAAACTTGCAGGATATGTTTGTAATGAGTTCAAAGGTTATGGAGGTCAGAAAAGGAATTTTGCGATTATTACCAAACTTGAAGGATATTGTATTGTATTGTATGAAACGAAAGGTACCATATTGGCCAGAATATAAGACGGTGTTTTTTGCCTTGAAATAAGACTGAAAAAGTGGGAGTCGTCTTATATTCGGGGTCTAGACATTATACCCATTCACGACACGAGATGGCGCCAGATATCACTGAAGCGAATGCTGAACTTGAGGAGTTATGTTCTGTCATGACAGATCTCAGCAACTCTCAAGTTTAACCAGTTTGCATTATTTTATTGCAATGTTTTTCCTTATTAAGATTTGTTTCAAGACTACAGTTACAGTTTGACCTCACTTTGATGGTTAATGCAGTTATTGCAATTTTGTTGTTTTATCACAATAGATTGGTTTATTTACATTTTAAAAACCATAAACCATTCATTTGTGAATGTGATTGCACTTTAGTTTACATATTTAAATGTTCAGATATTAAGATTTGAATGAGGCAAAACTTTTTCTCTGAAATATATTGTTATAATCATTTGTTTCAGATGTACTGTAATTATTTTCTGTATGAAAATCAATTTTGTGTTCAAAAAGTCTTTTTTCAAACTTGAGTCTTGAAAAAGAGGGGGTCGTCTTATAATCAGGGCCGTCTTCTATTCAGGCCAATACGGTAATTCAATTTTGGAGTAATGAGATCAAATGTCACAGAGGTCAGTAATAATTTCTTTCATACTAAGGGGGAGTGCCCACGCTACCAAATATGGCGATGCTCTAAGTTTGGCTGCTTAGGCGAGAGTCTGCTCTCTCAGTATGCTTGAGTTAATATGACTAATGAGCTAATGTGCAAACTCTAACAGTGCTAGTGTTGTCCGTTAATGATTTTTTAACCGATAACCGATACCCTGATTTTGCCCAACTCCCAAAATTTGGACTTAACATATTATGACTAATTGCATTGTGATGCCCAGGTCAAATAGTCTGCTCATATAACAAATCGCAAGCATCTTAGCTTGGAGATATCTAATGGTTAATATGCATAACTGCTGTGCTAAACTGTGACCAGCCCTTGTACAAAAGCAGAAGGCTTCTACGTTCACTTTGAAGGCAACGAGTACATTTGCCCAAAGCCAATGTCGATATTATCCAATATTATTTTAAAATGCTGTCATTGAACAATAGTATCGGCCAACTCTCAACAGTACTGTTAACATTTTAGTTCCATCAAAATTATAATTTAATGTGTAATGAATATATAGTAAAGACGGTGTACATGTAGTACTCTGCTCTTGACAGTGAGATGTTGAAGATAAATGAGGCAAAACCAATTATTCTGACTAAAAATAATAATAGTTAGCCCCTCTTCATGGTAATGATCAATTATGGACAAATGAAATTGGACTATGATTGTCATGATTTTGTAATTTAACTAATTCACTGCCGCTGACGGTGATAAAGAAATCCATTTTATCTGGGATGGCTAGCATTAAATAATCACGTTTCACTGCAGTGCTCAAACAAATGTGAACAGGGCCCAGATGCAATAACTATAAACAGGACCCCGGATGTGAAGGTCCGGTGGGTTGAGAGGACTTAAGGCTGACTTATGCTTCTGCAGCAGACCTACGGCGTCAAGACAGACCCAATTTACGACCCTCCGCCGGAGCCTGACGTGCAGCCCCACAAAATTCTGACTACAAGTAGCGTCAACACGTGGTGACGTGACGCAAATGGACTGTGCTTGGTCCGCTCAGACTTGTTTCCTGTTCAGCGCGAAATCACCGCCATTTGCATACATTCTTGCGCTAGACTCAAAAATGGACCAAGAGGATCGTCGAAGAGGAAGTACGACATCCTGTACAATGTTTTGTCAAGGTATTATAAAGATTGGCGTTCCATCTCCTTTGGCATTGTTGTGTAACCGAAAAAAAAAAAACCTAGAGAAAGTCGAGAAGAGTCCCCACAAACCTTACAAACACAACGCCACAGCCCTCCAGTGGCTTGGCGGTGAATTACAAAGCAACGTGTTCCCTTGCCGCTGAACTATCGAATGCTCATTGGCGCCATAGTCGGTACGCCATCACCACAACGTAGAAGCATAACTCAGGCTAGTGGGGATGATTATTTGTTGAGCCCGATCCACAGTTTTACAGGCCCTTCAAGATAATCGTCCAATATGTGGTGTTGGGGGCAATTGGAAAATTTTCTGCAGGCGACAACCAATCGAGCAAGAGGTGTGCGGGTGTATCAGATATATTTTAACACTTAAACACTGTATTCCAGCCTGAGCATCAACTAACCTTTCTGGATGACCCTCCCCTCGCTAAACCACGTCCTATTCACGCCCGCTAAGTGGGCCTCCGGGGAGGTTATATTTGAACACTTAAATACTATATTACAGCGCAGCATATCATTGTAATATTCTGTTTGACCCTCCCCTCACCCAACCACACCCCTGTTATGGCTGCAAACCGGGCCCCCCGGAGGCCCAGGTGCCGCCGCACCTCCAGCACCCCCTAAGTTTCGCCCGTTTCACTGCCATTGACGGCTATAGACATCCAATCCATTGCTTGTAGGATCGCTGCCAGCCCACCAGGCAAATTGGATTGGACATCGATCACAATCAGTGGGCGTAAAACACAATCACTGAGCGCCAGATGAAGTGAATTTGATGCCTATGATAAAATACAAAACTTGTAGACTAAGTGGAGGCATTGATTGAACCACTTTTCTGTGCGGTGCAGCAGGTTCGGCAGTCAGTGCGCGCAGTGCGGGCGTCAGGTGCACGCCAGCGACTGGGTGCGGAGGGCGCGGGGCAGCGTTTACCACCTGGCCTGCTTCGCCTGCTTCTCTTGCAAACGCCAGCTCTCCACGGGAGAGGAGTTTGGCCTGCTGGAAGGCAGGGTGCTGTGCCGCCTGCACTACGACGCCGTCGTCGACAACCTGCGCAGGGCTGCCAGAAATGGTACGCTTGCATTCGGACTATGAATATGATCTATGTTTTACAAAGCAAAAGGTGATGTTTGCCAATATCTCATTTATATTGCATCCAAAGATGATCATCTTATTTACTTAAGGACTGCAGAAAACAGAGAATAATTGTTTTATTTTGCCTTTTTTTTACTTAAAAACTAAATAAAAGGAAAAAATACTGTTTTTTTTTCTTTTTAGAAATAAACATTTAAAAAATTTAAATATATATATATATATATTTCATTAAAAAAGTTTACCTTTTTTTGTTTAAAATACGTATTCCTCCAAAAATTCATTTAAAAAACATTAAAAATTAAGAAGAGAATATTTCATATTTATATTTAAATATATTTTAGATATAAAATACATTTAAATATAAAAAGTTATTAACCCTTTAAGGTCTGGGCCTATTTTGTCTGATTTTGCATGCCTTTGAAGTTGCCTTTATATTTCAAAGAAAGAATTGTTTACGATGGCCTGGTTTGGTCCCTTTTTTTGTGACACCTTGAACTTCATGTCCAAACTGTTGTTTCCTTCACTGGCCAATTATAAATCATCATTTTGGGCCCAAAAAGACCAAAAATTCCAAAATTGTTTTGTCAAAATTTTTAATATTGATGTCCAATTGACAACCAAACATGCGTAACGAACCGTTTTGAAACTTTGTAATATTTATTCAACATGTTAGGATGAACATTCAACCAAAAAAATTTAGAATAAATAGTCTTATATTTGACAATTCAACATAAACAAAAGGTATAGCCATAGGCGTTTTCTGCCTTTAAACATGCTCTAGTCAAAACAGGTTATATACAGCAGACCAAACAGTGAAGAACAGTGAAAAAATATATACCATCTAACACAAGTGTTTAGAGGCCATCTCTTTATGAGTTTAGGTATTGCGGCCCATCACTTGATGAAAACTATGTACACACAATCAAGCTTCTTGAACACACATTTATATACACAAATTGAGAAGACTGATTGTGGGGGGGGAAATATATATATTTAACATTGGGGGAAAAAAGTATTTTCAAAAATATTTACAATAAACAAGTTAAATTTTTTTCAGGCATGTCACTCCGAAAAGCAGTTTCGTCCTGGAATTAGACACAGGGCTACATCAGACAGCCCATACTTCGGTCCTCTTTCCACCCTTCCATTTTCATTTCACTTTGCTTTCATTGTCACTATAAATGTACATGAAAATAAGTCAGTATTTATGAAAATAATAAAGTATAAAATAAAAATATATGCAGCAATAAATAATAATGGAAATCTATATATATGACAATAGAAAGAATACCATAGCTGAATATGTGCTACATCCCTAATCTTCATATAGAAAGAAGAACACCACAAATTATAAATTCCTGCCTGGCATACACACAGTGCACGTACGACTTTGATCTGATATGCACATTTTATTATTATATACACAAACACACACTTATATTGCATCAAAATTAACTTTGTCTTGCAATATCAAAAGAAACTTTCAAAAGAAACTTTTTCAGGATTTAAAAAAAAAAGTGAGTTGGCTTACCTCTGCTCGTCGATGGCGTCACCCACGTGTTCAAATCCGTCACTATCTTCACTCGAGGACTCTTCCGAAGAAGACGATGATGACGAATTTGGACCATCCTCTTCCTCAAGTTGATCAAAAAGCACAATTGCTTGCGCTAAATTTAGTTTTCCGTTCATTCTCAAAGTCACACAAAGTCGCTGCTTGATCCAAACGGCCGTCGCTCGCCACCTCGCTGCTTCAGAGCACTCCTCCCTCTCGTTCGGTGGAACCTCGCACGGCAGTTATATTTATAAAAAAAAAAAACGCATTTTGTGCTTCCACTGTGACTTCGAAAGGGTTCGTTTGATTTGCGTTTTTTTCATGGAGCTTCCGTTTTGAAAAAGGACAAGAAATGATGGAAATATAGACATAAACAAATGATCCATGCAGCGTTTTAATGTTTTTTTGAGAGGACAACAAAACTATAAAACTTAAATGACAATATCTCACATTTTAGTTGGTCGATTGACTTCAAATAATAACGAGAGTAAACCGCAACTTCCGCACTTTAAAACGAGACCAACCAACGGCATGTGGGTGACGTAATTAAAACGTGAGGGCGCTTCAAAGACGACGTGCGCTGAGGACGCGCCGGCGCGTCCTTCGACTCTCAAGGGTTAAAGAAAATAAATGTTTGACTTTTTTACTTGTTAGTTATTACTTTTTGTTCCTTTTTATTTATTTTTTTTTTTTTTACAAAAAATGTAAAAAGAGTTAATACAAATATAAGAATATTTACCTTTTATTTTTAGTATAAATTAAATGCAAAAGACGTCCATTTCATATTTTAACTGGTAGGGCTCGTCAAATTGGATTGAACGTCTAGAGCCGTCAATGGCAGTGAAACATGATTATTCAATGCTGGCCATCCCATTTCCTAAAACTGCCT
This sequence comes from Corythoichthys intestinalis, assembly GCF_030265065.1. Taxonomy (NCBI): domain Eukaryota; kingdom Metazoa; phylum Chordata; class Actinopteri; order Syngnathiformes; family Syngnathidae; genus Corythoichthys; species Corythoichthys intestinalis. The sequence continues at coordinate 11,736,710 of NC_080397.1, read as the reverse complement.
GGTTGGCTTGCAATCCCCTGCAGGAACCGGCCTGACCCTGGAGGGGGCGCTACCCTGTGACCGCGACAGCCAACCCAAGCCCATCAAGAGAGCGCGCACGTCATTCACGGCGGAGCAGCTGCAGGTAGGCAAAACCCCACATCCTATCACACACTTGACTGTAGACTTAATCCGTTTTATTTAGGTGATGCAAAACCAGTTCGCCCGAGACAACAACCCTGATGCCGTAACTCTGCAGAAATTGGCGGAAATGACAGGACTGAGTCGGCGGGTCATACAGGTACAAACCTACACAGTAAGAAATTAAAACTGGTGAAAATGGCTTGATGCTGCGGGCTTTGTCACAGGTTTGGTTCCAAAACTGCCGCGCTCGCCACAAAAGGCAGCTTCCAATTGCTCCACCCCCTAACGGTGGATTTCCCCATCAAAGCTCCTCTTCCTTCTCTTCCACTTTCCTGCATAATGACCACAGACAGCTGTCTTCCTTCACCAGCCCGGGCAGACATCTATACCTGGAAAGTAAGACATTTAATGGGACTACTGCTGTCTCACTTTTTAGTCTTTCACTGTACGTGATTTAAAATACCTAAAATGAAGGCCTATTTCTGTCATCCTTTTGCTCTAGGTCATCCTTTCTCAGCAGTTGCAGGCCATCCAGAGTTCCCTCTACCGCAAATGCCCATCAGCCGCTGACATCCTGCTTCTGCTGTTCTATCATAACATACAGTATACACTAACGATTCACTTCAATGGCGTACTGCAACCAACACTTCACTTTTGCTAATTAATATTCATGACGTTAGCAATTGCTGCTAGGCGGGTCAACCTCCCGTTTGTCCCAGTAGTAAATGCATGGAAACAGTGTACGTACGAGATGTTTACTGAGCTAAACCTACCAATTCCGAAAATGATGTCCCTGGTGCCAAAATCACTGGTAAAGTTGTGGATGAACACACAAATGTTCAGTTACTGAGATGGGTGCCGAGGGCTGAAAAGACTGGGAAAAGAGCCGACCTGATCCAGAGGTAGCTTTTTTTATCGACACCTTTTTCTTGTGTGCATTGCCTTACGCCACTGACAGGGGCGGACTGGGACTAAAAAGCAGCCCTGGAGTTTGACTCAGCCCAGCCCACAAGAATCGCTGTAAACAGACCCTCTAGGGGGGTCCGGGGGCACCCCCCCCCCGGGAGAATTAAAAAAAATATTTTATTGTAAAATGCATCAATTTTGTTCACTTTGAGAGAAAAATGAGGAAAATGTGTCTAGACCAGACATGTCCAAAGTCAGGCCCGGGGGCCAGATGTGGCCCATGGACAAATTTCATCCGGCCCCCAGCCTTTGTCATAAAATCAATAACGTCTGGCCCACACACAGACTTAATAAATTGGTCAGAATTACTGCAATCAGCATATGAAGTAGCTTACACACTAAATGCTGCTCCTCATTTACCCACTAAAAGGCTGCGGCCGTTCTGTGATCCTCCAGAAGCTACAGATTACCAGTCCGCCCCTGGCCACTGATAATGACATTGTCCTGTTTCAACAATCTATCCTTTACCACCACATGCCCTGTCTTTCTTATATATTATATCCTCTGGTTGTCTTACATCTCTGACCGTTCTTGGGGTAATTAGGGCCCGAGCACTAAGCGTGCGAAGGCCCTATTGTTTTGCAAAGGATTTTTTTTTTTTTTTTTTTTTTTTAATTCAGGGCATATGAAAACGGCCAATTTGGAGGCCTGAACATGCACGAAAAGTCACCAAAATTTGCACATACGTGCGGAAAATTGTAAATTTCGATAATTTTGCAACGTTGCAAAAAAATATAACAAAATGGCTCAGTGGCGCCCCCTTGAAATGTTAAAATTGGTCTATAACATTAGGGTCTGTCAGCGTAGAGCAATGAAATTTGGGGGGTCTATACCTTGTCCAAAACCGCTCCAAAAAAGCATTTACACCCATATTCCAAACCCAACAGGAAATCGGTTATTTTGGATCAAATATGAAATTTTTATCGATTTACAGGGTGCACATTTGAGACTTTTTCGCCGAGGGAGTTAGTTGGATCATCTTCAAAATTGGTGAGACTGTTCAGGAGACATATGAAATCTTAAGTTTTGAAAATGGTGCGTTTTCATTCACGGGTCTGACCTGGGCGTGGTGCCAAAGTCGGCCATTTTTTCGGCAAAACTACAAATTCAGTAAATGACTAATAGTTCCTTGACACAACGTTCAATCTTTTTCATATTTGGCATGTATGTGTGGTATCCCACCCTTAACACGAGTGCATTGAAATATTACCCATTAGGCCTAGCGCCCCCTAGTGAGAACAGGAAATGCCTTTTTTTACGAGACAGTTTCCTCCTCCAAGGGAAAAAAATCTGTTGACCTCAAACATGCATCAGGGGAGCCTTAAGACCTGTGTTCAGGTGCCTGATGAAAAATATTGAGGTTTCGTTGAGGCGGAGGGGTCCAAACAGGAAAGTGAAAATGACCGTCAACAATTTGTCACACAAAAAACTTTGAACAGTCATAACTCAGCAGATATACAACATATCTGCACGAAACTTCCCGTGCTTGCTGAGAGTCATACCCTGAAGGGTCTTGTAGGGGTCATTTGCATCAATTCTACAGCGCCAACTAGTGGCGACAGAAAGGAGTTTTAAAAAAGGCCTTTGCTTATGGGTTTTTTCAACGTAGAGCAATGAAATTTGGGGAGTCCATACCTTATGCAAAACTGCTCCAAAAAGTCTCTTGCACCCATTTTCCAAATCCAACAGAAAATCGGGTATTTTGGATCAAATGTGAAATTTTTATCCATTTATAGTACAGTTACATTTGGAGGCCTGAACATGCACGAAAACTCACCAAATTTTGCACATACATGCGGCTTTGCGTGTATTTCGATAATCTTGCGACGTTACAAAAAAATGTAACAAAAGGGCTCAGTGGCGCCCCCTTGAATTTTTCAAAAAGGCATTTCCTATTAGGTTTTTTTAACGTAGAGAAATGAAATTTGGGGAGTCGATACCTTGTGCAAAACTGCTCCAAAAAGTCTCTTGAACCCATATTCCAAACCCAACAGGAAATTGGGTATTTTGATCGAATGTGAAATTTTTATCAATTAACAGGGTGCACATTTGAGACCTTGTAACAGAGGGAGTTAGTTGGATCATCTTCAAAATTGGTGAGACGATTCAGGAGACATAAGAGATCTAAAATTTTCAAAATGGTATGTTTTTATTGACATGTCTGACCTGGGCGTAAGTCGGCCATTTTTTCGGCAAAATGACAAATTCAGTAAAAGACTAATAGCTCCTTGACACAACGTTCAATCTTTTTCATATCTGGCATGTATGTGCGGGATCCCACCCTTAAAAAGAGTGCATTGAAAAATTACCCATTAGGCCAAGCGCCCCCTATTGGGAACAGGAAATGCCTTTTTTTACTAAACAGGCTCCTCCTCCAAGGAAAAAAAAATATATTCACCTGAAACCTGCATCAGGGGAGCCATAAGACATGTGTTCAGGTGCCTAATGAAAAATACTGAGGTTTGGTTGAAGCAGAAGAGTCCAACAGGAGAAGTGAAAATGACTGAAGCCATTTCGTCTCACCACAAGTTTTGAACAGTCATAACTTCTACAACATATCTGCGCCAAACATCTCGTGCTTGTTGAGTCATACTCTGAAGGGTCCTGTGGGGGTCATTTGCATCAACCGTACAGCGCCAACTAGTGGCAATAGAAAGTCACTCATTTTTCTAATATATGTCCAGTTCTTTTCAGGTTGGTCATTATAGTTTCAAGACCTTTTGAAATATTTATTTTACGGCCCATGTCCACATGTCTCTGTCTGTTGCCATGACGACCCTTTATTCGCTCCTTTTTTGTAGTACTCTGTCCAATAGGGGTTTTTATCTCTTAGGTGTGTGAATGTAAAGAGGCAACGTTCAAGCATGTTAGGTTCTAATGAGATGATTAGGGAGGACGATCTGCCACCACCCTGACCTGCTCACTGTCCGAGTTGCGTGACGTCCAAGTTGCGCTAGATTGCGAGGGCCCGTTCAGTCCTGCTTGCAGGCCTAGTTTACATTGCTATTTTTTGTGTAGCGATCGCAAATGCTACTCAGTGACAGCCAACGAACACTTTTTTTTTCGTTAATAACAAATCTTAATTCTATAATTTAGTTACACTTCCCCTTACTAAAGTTTTTTTTTTTTTTTTTTTTTTACAACAGAAAAGGTAACAACAGTGGCAGTCAGATAGATTTTTTTCAGGTCATTCATTGTCAGATAAGCAGCACGGCAAAACGCCACGTTAAAAACTAAGTAAAAATATCAAAATGGCTTACCTCTTCATAATCTGTAGAACCATGGCCCCCAGCAAAATGTTTACTGCACATGAAGGTGAATGGCTTCAACTTGCTGGCGTTAAACTGGTCTTTTGACGTCCGCAGAAGTTGATCCATTCTTCACATTTTTTCCTCTGAGTTTTTGGCGTCGGGATACGTATGAAGAAAACATCCTTCATATGTCATAATGTCTAGAGTTGTTTTTACAACTTCCGTAGCAGCAGTGTTTGATCAACATGTTCTTTTTTGAAAGATTATCAGAGAAAACAAGCAGTAATAACATAGTTTGTGGGCGAGGGCGTGTCTATGTTGACCCTCTTCCTGGTTAAGATGGCGATGTACGGTCTAAAAATAACACTGATAATACTGGTGCCCCAAAACTCAATAAATATAGATATGTACTGTATTTTCCACACTATAAGTTGCACCTAAAAGCCTTTAATTTTCTAAAAAGCCGACAGTGCGACTTAGATATGGATCAATATTGGTTAGTCATGGCGTAACATTCCTTTAAGCAAAGCACGGTCTAGTGGATGCATAATATTAGCCCAGCCACTACTTCTACTACAACTACTACTACTACTACTACTATTTAGGGATGTGACAATATATGGAAAAGGTTATATATTATGATACTTTGTAGCTCAAAAGGTTATCGATATGCTCGCCCCATTAGAATCGATATATTGTTTTATAAAGGTGTCACTATTTTTAAAAAATAAAAAAGTTGCTAGGAAAATCTACCATTAGAATAGTGTCTATATTAACTCACTGGGTGCCATTGACGGCACTAGACATCCAGTTTATTTTGACTGGATTGGACGTCTAGCGCCGTCAATGGCACTGAAACCAAAGCATTGACAGCCAGTCTTTTTTGGGTATTTACAAGTCACTTCCTATCCATTTTAGGGCATTTACAGGTTGCTTCCTGTTGATTTTGAGTCACTTCCTATTCATTTGGGACATTCTTGAGTCATTTCCTTTTCAGTAACCCAAGATCAACAGGAGGTGACCTGTAAATGCCCAAAAAAGGAAAAGGAAGTGACCAAAAATTAACAAAAAATAATGTGAAATGCCCAAAAATGTACTCATTTCCTGGCATTGGCTGCCACTGACGGCCAGATGTCCAATCCATTTGAAGTCAGAGGGTGGCAGTGAATGAACATTTGTTCATTCACTGCCACCCTCACAGTTCACAGTTCAGTCGTTCAGTTGGATGTTTATTAGTTAGACCCACGTATTGATATATGTTATATCGCCATATCGTGAGATCGTTGTCATCGTAAGCCTTGTATCGCAAATTGTCTCATATCGTGACGTTTCCAGATGTTCCTAACCCTACTACCATTACTACTATTACGCCTGACAATGCGGTGCGCCAAATATATGAAAACAGCTTTTAAATAGGCCATTTATTGAAGATGTGCCTTATAAGCTGACACGCCTTATAGTGCGGAAGATACGGTAGTTAAATGCGCTCGCAACGCATTGACTGTCATTCACAACGATCAACGTCCGATTCATATAAGATACCAGGACTGGCTGTGAATGCGCATGTCTCACTGCCACTTGACGACGCTCATTGGCTGCCATTGACAGAGGTAGAAGTCCAATCCATTTTGATTGGGATGGGCGAATGAACATATCAAAATGTGGAAGTCAAAATGGATTGGACTACTACCTCTGTTAATGGCAGCCAATGAGTTAAAAAAGGTAATATATCTCAGTGTCAATTTTTTCAACATTTATTTGTAAAACTCTTCATTTATTCTGACTCGTAAAAATTTAATTTTATGTAATTTATTATTGCCGTGTCTATTAAATTTTTGTATTCATTAATATATTTGTTTAATATTTTATTTCAGTATTTATTTTAATTCATATTTATTTTGGTTTTATATATTTTAATTGTTATTACATAAGTTACAGTATGTGTGTATATTAGGGCTGTCAAATGTTATCGTGTTATTTTTTAAAATTAATCACGTTAAAATGTTTAACGCAATTAACGCATGCGCGGCACGACCCACTCACGCATTCCCGCAAACAGCCTACAATGGCGCCGTTTTACTTATACAGTATACAGAGCTAAGAGACAGCGTCAGGTGAGTGGAGTAGATAAAAGCATTTATTGGGATCGTGCTTTTAATTTGCAAAAGCTTTAACATCTCTCCCACAACAACTATATATATTGTGGGATCCAACGTGGGGAATAATGACGAGTTTTTCTTAACACCCTGTATTATACCCAACGCAGAGAAGATATAGCATTTGCAGCCACCACACACAGTCATGGTTGCACCACTTCATTCATTTGGGCAGAACAGTTAAGTCGCTACAGTAGCATTTACTTAAAGCTCAACAAATACACTAGATGGCAATATTTAGTCACAATATACAAATGCACATTTATCCTTTAAGAAGAATGATCCCTTTCACAGAAAGAATGTTAATAATGTTAGTGCCATCTTGTGGATTTATTGTTATAATAAACAAATACAGTACTTATGTACCGTATGTTGAATGTATATATCCGTCTTATCTTTCCATTCCAACAATAATTTACAGAAAAATATGGCATATTTTAGAGATGGTTTGAATTGCGATTAATTACGATTTATTTTTAAGTTGTGATTAACTCGATTAGAAAATTTAATCGTTTGACAGCCCTAGTATATATATATATATATATGTATACAGTGGGGAGAACAAGTATTTGATACACTCACAATGGGAAAACCCATTGGCAGTGTATCAAATACTTATATATATATACGATATCAAACGATTAAAATTTTTAATCGAGTTAATTACAGCTTAAAAATTAATTAAGCATAATTAATCGCAATTAATCGCAATTCAAACCATCTATAAAATATGCCATATTTTTCTGTAAATTATTGTTGGAATGGAAAGATAAGACACAAGAGGGATATATCCATTAAACATACGGTACATAAGTACTGTATTTCTTTATTATAACAATAAATCAACAAGATGGCATTACCATTATTAACATTCTGTTAAAGCGATCCATGGATAGAAAGACTTCTAGTTCTTAAAAGATAAATGTTAGTACAAGTTATAGAAAATTTATATTAAAACCCCTCTTCATGTTTTCGTTTTAATAAAATTTGTAAAATTTTCAATTAAAAAATAAACTAGTAGCCCGCCATTGTTGATGTCAATAATTACTTACACAATGCTCATGGGTGCTGAAGCCTATAAAATCAGTCGCACCCAAGCGCCAGCAGAGGGCGGCAAAACTCCGAAAAACACAAGTACACATTTCACTGTGCTGTCATTTTAATCTGTTTGAGCGGGGCATTTGTGGGTTAATTGTGTCAAATATTTTAACGTGATTAATTAAAAAAAAAAAAACTACCGACTGTTAACGCGATAATTTTGACAGCCCTAATATATATGAATACATATATGGCGGAAAAAACAGACAAGGCTGAAAAAGCAGTTTCTGCCCTTGCACCCCTCTTTAAAATAAACTGTTGTATTTTAAGCAGATTTTTAAAAATTTAAAAGAACTGTTGTGTTTGATAGAACAAAATGTCTATATGCTGCCATAGCAGATTCATGGCGCATTAAGTCCCCAAACTATTTTTAATTTGTCCATTTTATCCTGGAAACGCCTGTTTACAGACGTCACGCAACTGCTTTTGTTTCAACCTAGCCATAAAAAGAAGGTAAGTAATCATATTTATTATCCCAAATGCCTGTCATGTTTAGCTTAGAATCATTAATTGATGTCTAATGTTTAAAAAAAAAAAAAAAAAAAGATTTTAAAAAATTCACTCGCATATTTTAAACTTTTAAACAAATTACGTCACAATGAAAAAGTTGCATCTGTAAAAAAGTCACAGATATCTACCTCATAACTATCGCTTAATCGTATTTTTTTCGTTACTGTCGCATTTTCCCCAATATTTTAGATGATAAATAATCGATCCAAACAAAGTAAAATAAAAAAAAAAACTTTAAAAAGTGCAAATATATAAAAATGAAAATCTCGACCACTCCTTGATGTCTGCGATTTCTGCATCACGACCCTTGTTATACTACCATGTTTCACCCTTAAAATTCCCCAAAAATCCAGCTGTGGCCATTCACAGCTGTGTCTTGACACTCTGTGATACATGCTACATTGAATTTTTGGATTGAAAAGATGTAAGTACGAGATAATATCTTGTTATAATAATGGCGTCTTTAATTATGCTCTCGCGTGCTCTCACCTCCAGTTAGGGTTTCACTGTTTAAAAAAAAAAAAAAAAAAATTTAATGCCCTTTTGTTCACAATTTTTCTTCCGCCAGAAAATTGACATTTTAAGCTTTCCAATGATGTATCGCGCATGCATATAGGACAATTTTAAAATTTGGCCAAATTGGGGGTCTCAGAGCGTAACTTCAAGTCACCTGAGTGTTTTCCGCCATATATATAATATTTAATTAAATATTTAGTTTAAATAGTTTGTATTTACCAATTTTATTGATTTTTTTTTTTTTTTTTGTATTTTATCGTTTGGTTCGATTTTTTATGTATTTATTTTAATTACCGGTATTTCAGTTTGTATTAAATTTTTATTCATGAATGTATCTTTCAGTTGATTTCTGTATTTGGTTTTATATCTTCTAAAAGTTATCTTTTATATAACATTAAATATTTATTTCAATTTGTATTTGATTTAATTTTAACATTCCATTATTGATTCATGTCAGTGTTTAATTTTTTTTCAGTATAAAAAAAAAGCTGATTTTTCCCATCTTGTTACAATAAATTAATCTAATTAATTAATCATAATTCTGAGTTATATTTCCAACATGAAAAAGTAAGGAGATAGCATTTCTACAGGGAGGATGAGTTAGATTTTTTTTTTTTAATTATTAAATATATATTTTTTAACTCGACTACTGCCCATTACCTATTTCCCGGCTATTCCCCGTTGAAACATGACAAAACACATATTCAACATTTTGCGTGTTTGTGTCCTGGCGACAAAACGGAGCCAAATTAGCGTCAAATAAAAGTTGCTTGTACATTCTGTTGTAAATGGACATTGAATAAAGAGGAGTCGAAGTCAAAAGTAAGATGTTGCGTGCACATTACCACTACCAATTTTGCTCAATCAATACATGTAATAGTCACTGATTGATTCGGCATTGATTACAGCTTTTAGCAATGGGCTACACTTGTCGTACTGATCAATGAGATGCTTTGGAAAAATCTTTTTAACTCCCTTTTCTTGACGGTAACATGCCTGTGAAAAGAAAAACACATCAGAAATTTTTTCATTTGTGATTTGTCTCCTTTTAGTCGCAATCATGTCACTCTTTAAAGTCTTGTTGAGAGGATGGTTGCTTTTCTCATTGCAATATTGGGCCATCTGCCAGCACTACACTATGTGGGGGGAAGGGGGGGGGGGGTCAGGTTTTGAGGCGGTGTGAAGCTCTGCTTAGTCTGATGAATACCCTCTGATTGTGCATTCATCATGTTCATTATATGACAAATACAGAGGTGGGTAGTAACGCGTTACATTTACTTGAATAACGTTTTGAGAAAAATGTACCTCTAAGAGTTTTACTAAGCCATACTTTTTACTTTTAATTGAGTACATTTGTGAAGCAGAAACACTACTCTTACTCTGCTACTTTGGGCTACACTAGTTACATTTTTTCTCTTTAGTCTGCGCTGTGCTCAAAAGCACGGATTTTAACCTCTCTCCCAGTTTTTATTAGGCAACGATTGACCACGGAAAACCAGAGATATCCTTTTAGTTTCAAAATAGTAAATATGTTTTCTCCACTAGAGGGCTCTCATGCCCTTTGGACAAATGATGCTTCATTTTAGTATTTTTTTTCTCTCTCGCTGGAATTAAATTTTATTTATTTTTAAATTTCTTTGGCTTAATGTGGTTACAAAGTATAATAATAAAAGTTCATATAGATAACTTTGTGCTGAGAAAAAATACCATTGTTAAAAAAAAAAAAAAATTAAACATTGTAAGCGGTTACTCACAGTTTTACTCGATACTTGAGTATTCGTTTCACCAAATACTTTTTACTTGCACTTGAGTATATTTTTGGGGATGACTACTGTTACTTTAGTACTATTATTTTGAAGTAACGTTACCCTTACTTGAGTAAAATTTTTGGCTTTCCTACCCACCTCCGGACAAATATATGGAAACATGCACTGAAGCACGTTTCACTGTTATTTGGATGGGCTCAAGTTCTGTCAGTAGGTGGGTGGCAATGCAGGACAATGATTTACAAGCACTAGTGAACGTTACAGGTCTAATATCCTGTCTTGTCATTTTTTTTTCCTTTTGTATATTAGGTAGTGATCTATGGAATCACAGGACTGCCAAAATAATACAAAAAGAAATAATAAATAAATAAATTAATTAATCCAAACCATAATAAATGTATAAATAAATGTAAATACAAAGGTACGTTTTGTCATTGACTTTTATTTTTAATCATTGAAAAAGCACAAACGAAAAAAACAACATCAATTTTTGTCATTCACGTTTACTTTTTGTCATTGAAAAACCCAAACGGAACAAACAATGGGGATTTTGCCTTTGCTTTTACCGAAAGGAATGGTGTCAATCAGATAGCGTACCGCACGAATGCCACTTTTAGACCGCAAGGCTGCGTGACGTCACCATCGTAAACCGAAAGGGGGTCAACATAGAAGTGCGCTCGCATACAGCCAATCCTAGTACTGCTTGTTGTCTTCCGGTAATCTTTCAAAAAAGAACATGCAGAGTAAACACTGCTGCTATGGAACCTATACGTTTCCCTAAGCCAAAAACTCAGAAGACAAAATGTGAACAATGGATCAACTTGTGCAGACATCCAAAAGACCAGTTTAATGCCAGCAAGGTGAAGCCATTTACCTTCATATGCATTAAACATTTTGAGCTTGTGTAACTTAAAAAAAGAGCGCAGATTATGCTTGTGTAACTCGCACATTGATGTAGCTATATAATGAAGGGGGTGGGGGGATTTTCTTTCAGTTTGTTTTTCCACACAGGATGAGTTCTCCTCTTTCTTGCTGGCTTACTGTACTACTCACTCACTCCTCACCCTTTAACTTTTCACTCTTACTAACTCTCCAAACTACCTTCAAACTATGCTAACTCTCACCTAATCGCAACTCTCCTTCAAACACCCACATTTTGAATGTTGCCTGAGGTGTTTATATACTGTAGCCAGCTGTCAAACTGCATGCCAAAATCTAAACCACTTCCTGAAGCAATCACGTGGCACAACTGGGCAGCGTGGCGTCATCATTTTTGGCACCTCACCTAAATGAAGCGAGCCTCTGTACGCACTGTGCGGAAACATCCCTTCATTGCTCAACATCGAAGGCTCGGTGCACCTCGTTACATCACTGATATTAGGTTTGTTATGCTGTTACAGCCCTCTGCTGGGTTTTAGCTCCTAATTTCCCTGAATTAATTAGGCTCAATTATTATTAGCCAACAAGGTTAAGCTATTAAAGAGGAAAGAATCCAGTGCGTACATGTAGTTTGCCCATGGCCACTTCACAGTTCTTATTTTTGTCATTGGGCTTTGAGGTAGACCATTCAAGTGATGCAATTGGTCTGCTACAGCACCTTTTCTTGTTTATTACTGAATAAGTCATTGAAGTATTGTATTGACAACTTCACTATGAATGTCTAATTAAAATAGGTTTTCTTGAATGAATTAAGCACCTTGAATACCAACTCGACAATATTAATAAATATTATAAAAATCGATCGATTTGAAAATCGATTAGTTGTCCAATAGTCAGTTAATAGTGGATTCGTCCAAAGGAAACCATAACTGATGTGGCCCATGAAAACAGCAGTTAAACAAAGAGGATAGCAACACTTCATCAAACAATTTGAAAAAATATATTCTTTATCCTCAAACCTATTACTAAGTCACTTGCAATAGTTATTCAAATTAAATAACATGAGTAATACTATTTGTTAGCACGACAGACCGAGACAGATATGTTTATATATTCAATATTTACATCCTTTTTATTGTATTATTTTAGATTAATGACAATTATATTCATTGTAATAAGGAAAAGTGTTGTTTTGGGTTAGGATCCTGCCCACTCAGCGAATTAAACTCATATTTTAAGACAGAACTGTACTGTTCTATTTTCTTGCACCTAATCTGTGGTGTAGTTTTTTTTAAGTACACAAGGGGGCAGTACTTGCAAAGTGTATACTACACAATGGAACAGTAAAAAATGACAGGGATCAAAGGGTAAAAGATTTTTCACCACAACCTTCATTTTTGTAACCAAATAATGTACAATCATGGATATTGAATCTAACTGCCATTGACATAATAGACGTCCAATAGACGGGGGGAAAATACACATTTGTCCCACACAAAAAGACTTAACTATAAAAAGTTCAATATATATCTTCAAAAATAAAATGGATAACTAATAAACAAAAAATAGTGTGGCAAAAAATGTGGCTTTTTTTTTTTTTTTTTTTTTTTTAATTGTTTTGAACACATTGCAACTTTCACTGCTGTAAACTTGGACTTTACAATTAGGAACACATGTTCATTTTTTCATGGAGGAATTAAATTGTTCATATATTTATTGCAATGAAAAAGATGTGTATATGTGTTGAGAATACAGTAGAACAGACAGTATATGTATGGAAGGGATCCAGTAAATAAGAACTCGTACTGTGTGAGTCATAAAAAACAGGTCAGTCAGTCACGGTCATACGATCACCCCCGGAGACTGCGCACACTATTTTTTTTGTGCCAATGCCCCACCTGTACTGTAGTCTCATGTCACGCACAAGTGTTTCTTTTTTAAATGTATGAAAGATTGCACTTGTTTGTATCATTTTACAATGGACCTGAATAGTATGTCTTCTATTTATTAAAAAAAAAAAAAAAACGTTCACGAAAGGACTTTCTTGAAGGTATGTCACAGGGTAACACAGTATAAAATTAATTGTAAAAAAAATTGTTAAAATTATTTTTTCTTCATATACCGTAGTTCTTATTTTAAAAAAGGAAAAACACATTATTTATATATTATTTGATATTTAATTTATTTTCAGTTCAAATACTTCGTTAAGTGTTGATCTGACTGTTATACAATTTTAAAAATTTAATGCAATGAAATACTGTATCTACAAATACATACACATATGCAATGTTATCAGCAATTCTATACACCGTATTTAAAAAAATATTTATGAATAATAAATGACAATAACAATTTTACAAAATGTGAAATAATACTTTCAAAAATGAGGAACCTAATATTTTCCCTTCTCATTTCAAATATAGCCTATTTTATTTAAGATATATTCATTACATCAAAATTTGGATGATAATTAATTTTTTTTTTTTTTTTTTTATTAATCAGTATAGAATTAAATGCAAAAAATATTCTAGGTGCATAGGTGTTAAGATACGTTTTCATTTAATTTCCCTCAATAAAAAAGGAAAATATAGGCATAATTTATATATTATTTGAGATTCAATTTTAGTTCAAATACTTTGTTAAATGTGGATCTGAATGCTAATTTTTTATCAAAATACTCTTTAAATTATAATGCAACATATATACATGTATACATATATATATATATATATATACGCTGCACATATAAAACATGTTCAACAACAACAACCTCTTTATTACTTATTCATCTATTTATTATTTTTATCTAACTATTATGAATAATAAATGAAAAATTGAATTCACAAAATATAAAATAATTTTTAAAAGGGAGGAACCTTAAATTTACTAATTCTTTCAAATATAACTAATTTTATTTCAGATATTTCCATTGCATTAAAATTTAAATATTGAATTTTGATGACATTTTAATTAAAACAATAAATTTTCCAAAACATGCTGTATATACAAATAACTAATCTAAATTTTACTTCCTAATTTAACAATATATATTTTTCATATATACAATCCTCTAAAATAGATTTTTATTACATTAATTTAATTTTATTAATTCAATTAATTATTAATTTAATTAATAATTATTTTATTTTATTGTATTACAGTAGTAGTATAGTATTATAGTAGATAGTTTTTATTAAAGTACTATCGTTAACAGTATGAGCTCAAAGCAAAAAAATTACTAAAATAACTGCGCCGTAATTGAATAAACATGGTTGGCAACAAAATAAGTCAATAATCTAATGTGATGTGTGTTGTCATACAAACATAGCTCATCAGTAAGTAGGTTAATGCCAATTTTGGGCCTGGCCAATGCTTTGTGTTGGCGGATACCTTACAGGAAATGTAAGTCAATAACCATAGACGAGCCAACATGGCTGCGTCTTCCAATCCGGGCCGGGAACGCCTTTGCTTCAATTCCCAGGGGTCTTTGCTTTCTCCTCATTCTTTGGCACCATTGTTCGCCGCGTCACGGCACCGCTTCTCACATCCCAGTCCTGTCGGGCCATTCTTCTGACAACTGCAAATATGTATGATCATGTTTCAGTGCCAATGACGGCCATAGACGTCCGATACATTCGGACCGGGAGGGCTAAGCCAACCCGCCCGGTCCAAATGGATTGGACGTTTCGCGCCATTAATGGCAGCCAATAATGCCATTTATGAAAAACTTTAAGGTGGTTATAGAGCAGTTACTGTGCGCTCAATGTAAAAACATTTTTTGAGCAACTTACTCTGACAAACAATTAACTATTCTTTCAAGTGGCGTTCAGGGTAAGCATTTTTTTCCCCACCTCCAAGGTGTCGAGTTGCATCCCCCTCCTCTTCATTGTCTCCACCCTAAGGGACGGGGAGGCCAGCCGGCGTTGCCGCTTTCACCTGCACTGCCACGGTTCCCACGACCAGGACGCATCAGGAAAACGGTGAGCAGATCCAGAGCCTGAATAATAACGTAAGTGTCACCATGAAAATAGTGAAAAGAACCTTGTCAAGATTTTTTATTTTAATTGGTCAGGATTTTATTGGATTCCATATTTAAAACGTTTTCAGACAGGGTTGGGTTTCCGAGTTCCTGGCATTGGGTTTTAAAAACAGTGGAAATGGGGTTCCCAAATCAGGTTTTAAGAGAGGGTTAGGGTTTCTAGCCATGGTTGTACAGTTGTGGTTTCAAGTGGTTCGGATTTCAAAGTTGAGAATCAAAATGTGTTCTTACTGTAAATTAGTTTTAAATGAAGTTTTCAGAAAAGGCTTTCAAAATATGAGTTTAGGCTTTTCTAACCATTTCAAAGTAGGTTTACAAAATAGGATTTCAAATCAGGGTTTAAAAAGTGTCAAGATTTTTGTTTTAAAGGCACACTGTTTAAAAAAAAAAAAAAAAAAAAATTCAAGTCACCTGAATTTTCAAGTTTTGATGTAAAACTTCTATGATCAAGTCATTGCCGAAAACTCAAAATTTAGTAAGACTCGCATTAAGAATTTAAAATTTTACGTGAACTGGATTTAAGTACATTTATAGCTACACTCTGAGATATCAAATTTCAAATCATTACCGTATTTATGACCTGTGACCCTTTTCCCCCCTCCTCATCATATCACCTACCGTGCAAATTTGATTTAAATTGGCTAATCCATTACGAGGTTATTAAAAAATTTCGATGACCTGTGTGACCTCTTGACCCAAAATTCAATCACTTCTTCCGTTTCATATGACCAACATATACGGCAAACTTGATAATCCCTTTATTTGTTCTTGAGTTATCTTGAACACAAACAAGTTTGAGTTATTTCAACTTAAAACTTTAAATTATAATGATTTATTAGTTTTGTTTATTACAGTGCAAAGTTGTAACCCCGGTGCATTTGTGCAGAAATCCTACAAGGATGGCGTCCACGCTGTCCGTGCGAAGCTACTCTGTGCGCCAGCCGTCCTTCTCCAGCGCGTCGGTGAGGGTCCGCTCCAAAGCCCCCGCGGCAACGGCCGGCACCCTGTCCCTGTCGCGCTCGGTGTCGGTGGGCAACGGGCTCCATCTGCTGAGCACCGGCTTGTCCCTCAACGGGCCGGCTGCCAGCGAGAAGGAAACAATGCAAGGGCTCAACGAGCGTCTGGCCAACTACCTGGACAAGGTGCGCTCTCTGGAGAGGTCCAACGCCGAGCTGGAGCTGAAGATCAAACAGCTGATGGTGGAGAGGCAGCCCAAGGGACACGATGTGGACAACATGATGGCGCAGGCGCACGCCATTGGACAGGAGGTCTGGACTACAAACGAGACATAAAGCACACTTTTCTATTGAATACCGATAGGACACTGCACAACGATCTTGGATTAAGACAAATTTCCAAGTCTTGGTTTTGACTCTCCAAAGTCTTGATTTTGGCTTAATCTCAGTGGTTTCGGGTATGTCTTGGTTGGGCCAAAGTAATCGATGTCTTCCTGTGAATGCTTGCTCACCAATTGAACTAGCCAGACTACACATCCATCAAACTACCTCTACCTACAAACTATTTACAGTATTTACTAATTTATCTACAAAACTCACTATCTAACTCACTACCAAATTCTACCTAGCTACTCATCAATTTAGCTGCCTAAATTTACTAGTGTTGTGTTCAAGACCGTAACCTGACCAAGCCTATCCTGAAATCAGGAATCACTGAGATTAAAGGAAAAACATCACCTAGTATAAAAAACCATGTGAGAGATGGTTCCTCAAAGTATTTTAATAGGCAAAACATGAATTTGTTAGACCACAGGCGTCCAACTGACAGCTTGGCGACCAGACCCAGCCTGCCACGGCATTTTGTTTTGGCCGGTAAACATAACTCACCTCATGTTTTTTGTTAAAGTAAAATTCATAAGAAGTTTTAGAGAAGATTTACATTTTTCCTTTTTTTTAACAAAATAAATCAAACAATTTAAGATTTAAAAAATTAAGAGATTCTCACTGCTTTTTTCTTTTTTTTATTAAATCCTCAAATTGAAATATAAGTAAAAAGAGTGTTTACTAGAGTTGTCCAATCATGACTTTTTCACCAATAACCGACATCCCGATATTGTCCAACTCTAAAAATTATACTGATAGCAAACTGATACCGATATATACAAAAGTGGGTACGGACGTGTCATATTTCCTCTGTTACCTTTACATATGTAACTTTTTGAGAAAACTGTACTTCAACAAGTAGTTTTACTAAAACATACTTTTTACTTTTACTTAAGTAGATTTGTGAAGAAGAAACGCAACCCTTACTCCACTACTTTTGGGCTACACAAGTCGTTACATTTTCCTCTTTAATCTAAATATTAGATCTTTACTTTTTTTTCTTGCCAGAGACGCCAACAGTAGCTCCACCAGTTTTACCAATGAGACGTCGCAACAATAATCACGATTCCATGATACCAATCGGACTCAAGCTTGCTGCTCTACGATCACGTCGGCCTGTTCAATCACATGGCGTCTATAAAGCACGGTATAAAATGAAGTATTTGACACAGAGCGCCGCTGTCAACATGACTCGAAAGCGAAGCTTTTAATCTTTATTTCTTTATTTGGCACCGACTGATCATGGAAAACCACAGATATGTTCCTTTTAGTTTTATAATAGGAAATATGTGTTCTCCACTAGAGGGCACTCATGCTCTTTGGACGAATAATGCTTCATTTCTGTAGATTTTTTTTTCTCTTACCAGAATGCAATGCTTTTGTTTGTTTTTCTTTGGCTTAAAGTGGAAAAAATTATGTAATAGGTTACAGTACATTATGATATAATAACACTTCATATAGATAACTTTGTGCTGAGAAAAAAAAAACAATTGTTGAAAAAAAAAAAAAGCGTGAGCAGTTACTCACAATGTTACTCATTACCTCCTCTGACAAAATACTTTTGTAGTTGAGTACATTCTTTGGATGACTTACTTTTACTTGAGTAATAATATTTTGAAGCAACGCTAATATTACTTGAGTAAAATTTTTGGCTACTCTACCCACCTCTGGATATACAGTATAGGGTGGTGGACTTAACATATTATGGCTAACTGTATTGTGATGCACCACTGGATGCTTTAATAATGATAATACTCACATAACAAAGGCATCTTGCATATTGGCCTAAAACTCATGAACTCAAACTCAAACTAATGAAAAAACGGTTTCGATAGCTTACATTATTATTTTAAAATGCTTTAAATGCAACTGTGGTGTTTACCATTACCCCTTTTTTTAATTAAATAATATGAATAAAATAAAAACAAATACATGAATAGATGAAAACAAACATTACGTTTGTCCTTCTTTAATTAAATCAATTCAAAAAATAGATAACAAAATAACATTTACTTTTTATCCTGCTTTATTTAAAAAAAAAAAAAAATTAAAAAGGGGGAAAAATAATAAAAGCAATAAAAGAAAATAATTGCTTTTAAGAAGCCCCAAAAAGGAAAATTTGGACAATTTTGGGTTCAAGAATATCGCAAAACCATTAATTGACTTTCAAGATAGTTGTCGGTTCATTTGCTAGTCGATTAGTTGCTGATTAATCAATTAATCGTGGCTGCCCAGGTTTCGCTGCCATTGACAGCTAGAAGCCAAATTCATTTTGACTGGGAGGGTTGGCAGTTGCACTCAGTACTGAAACATGATTAAATGATTTGTCTAACATTGTCTATGACAGTGAGTTAACCAAGCAATTTCACAACATCTCGCTCACTCAGGTGAGGAAGAGGACCCTGGAGAACGCCCGCATCATGCTGGAGATCGACAACGCCAAGCTGGCGGCCGACGACTTCAGGGTCAAGTGAGATGCCCGCAAACACACAATGACTCCTAGTTTCAGCCTTCACGTTAGAGCGCCAGACTGCCAAGTACTACAAATTATGACTTTTCCGTCGGCATGTGAAATGACAGCAGGACAAGGCGTCTATTTGAAACATTCCATTCAGTCTACGCCGTTTACGGGAGCTCGGCGAACGCTTATCGCTCAACTCCCGTGATAACTCGTTGGTAAAAATGCCGCAGCAATATTTTTGTGTGTCCAGGTGGGAGGCGGAGGCCGCCTTGTGTCAGTCGGTGGAGCGCGACTGCCAGGCTCTGAGGCGGGCCAAGTCCGACCACGACCAGATCATCTCCACACTGAGAGGAGACTTGGATAGCCTGAAAGAGGAGCTCTACTTCCTCAAGAAGAACCACGACGAGGTCAGGATTTTTACAACGCTTCCGTTTGCACAATAAAACGGAGAACAAAATGACATTTGGGTAAATGATTTTCAACATATGATACGTTATTAGCAAATGCGTTTTTTACGTAAATACTCTAATTTTTAGTCTATGAGGCACACCTGACTATAAGCCGCCACCCACCAAATTTGACACAAAAACGGCATTCGTTCATAGATAAGCCGCACCGGACTATAAACCGCAGGTGTTCTCACTGTTCCTTGGGTAGTTACACCAAAACATAATAACCGGTAACACTTCATTTGACAGCGGTGTCAGAGGATTCTCATTAGACTTGTCATAATTATGACATGACACTGTCATGACTCATAAGCATCAATGAATGCTTATAACAGATGTCATTTAGTGTCATCCGGCAAATGAGCTCACTTTTCTGTTATAAGCATTCATTAATGTGTTACGATCCGTGAACGCGGAAAACAAGATTGGACCCAAGAGCAGACAAAAACTGAGGGAATAGTAACAAGGGTTTATTAATACAACCAAAAAACACGCGATCGCGGAAAAAGAGAGAATAACAAAAGGCGATCAAATAACACTAAACTAAGCGGTGGGCAGCGAGCCAATAAGATAACAAAATAATTACACTCAATACCTGCACAAGGTAGAGGAATCGCCAAACGAAAAAACAGCTGACGCATAAACTAGCAAATCCAACGAGCCTCGAAAGTACAGGTGTCAAATGGCGAAAAGCAAGCAAATATCTCGGCAACGTTGGCTTGGATCGCCGATGTTATATACTAATGTTGAGTTGCTGGAACTAGCCGCAGGTGCGATGATGGGAACGCCCACACCACCGACTCTGTAACGGAAACAAAATCTAACCAGCAGCAGAATGTGACATAATGCTCATGATAGTCATAATTATGACGGTCTTATGACACCGTTGTCAAATAAAGTGTTACCTATTAACCCCAATAAATCAACAAATAAGCCGCACTGGACTATAATCTGGAGGTTTCAAAATGAGGGGAAAAAGTAGCGGTTAATATTCTGAAAATTATGGTTAACGAAGTAAAAATAAAATTAACCTGAAATAAAAATCTAACAATGTACATTGTATATGAAGATATCAAACATCATGTAGAATGTGTATTATATATCAAATCCAGGCAACAATATGGCCCTCAAGTGTATTTTTAGACTTTTCTGACCACGAGGACCTTTTACAGGTCATTACCCGAAAATTGAATCCCTTCTTACAAACATAAGGGGAATTTATATCTATAATTGTATATAATTTTTATCTAAATAATGAAGAAATAATGTCACACATTGTTGAATATATCGTAAAAGAAAAATAATTAACTCTTTCGCAGGTTTTGACGATGATAGACATCCAATCATGTGGCTCCTTTCATTTTTCTTCTGCTGAGAATTTAAATGAGTTTTAATAAATGAGTTTATCACATCTAGTGCTGTTAATGGCAGACAATGAGTCAAAATACACGCACCTTTCAAATTTTAATGTTGTGTCTCCTTTTAGTCGTCAACAGCATAAGCCTTCATAAAGTGTTTATTTTGACTGTCTGATCGACCGTAACTTACAAAAGGTACTGGTAGCTGTGAACAAAGCTACCTTGTTTAAACAGACTTGAAAAACATTAAGTGTGTACAGGCACACCTTCAAAAAGACAAAAGTAAGAAGAACTGCCCGGGGACCAATCAGCCTCCAACATGGAAGGGCGGTACACGTGTTGTGTCCAGGATGTGTATCTTACAGTGAAACTTTGGGCTTTGGGACAAAAAAACTTGTCAGTACATATTTTCAATGAATTGCTTATTTTTATCATCTATAACCAAAATAATGATTCAACCCCTTTTTTCCACTATTACTCTTGAAGGCAATTCTTTAAAAAAGAAAAAGCAAAATAGTTTCGCAACTAAGAGGCTTTATAAAAAAAATAATAATAAAAATTCAGGTTTCACCCCCAATAAAAAGGTTTCCTCGAAAAGAAAAAAATGTGCACGTATGCAAAATAAAAAAATAAAAAAAATTAAATTACTTTGTAAAAAGTATTTTTTTAAGAAAAAATATATATGTATATATGTATAAATAGATCTAATACATCAAAAACTATGATTACCAAAGAGGAAAACATTATTTTATACCCATTTACAATATTGCCCTTAAAGATAAATAGCTTGCAGATTAT